>NW_028120799.1:0-636246 GCF_965178545.1 Coloeus monedula | reverse complement strand
CATGGAAGAATAGGTAGTCCAAGTTTTCATAATGGGAACTGGATATATTATCCATGCTTCAAGAGGCCCTTTAGTATTGTCAGTGGGTAAACTATTTTGTAAACTTACCCTTAGTTTAGGCAATTAAACTACACTGCTGTAGTTGCTTGGCTGCTTTTCAGTAATATCCAGATATTTATGTTAGGAAAAACAATAAAAGGAGAGAAGTTTCTCAAATTGCCTGAAAAGTGTCCTTCTTTATATTTAATCCAATGGTTCTTAGAGAACGTCCATCCATTGCAGCTACCTGAAAAAAATGACAAAGTGACTCAAGCGGTGATTGTGTCCAGCAGTCACATCTCGGTATTGCACTTCTGCAACTCACTAGAGCAGGGGATTAATTTTGTCTCATGAATGCAACCAGAAGTCATGATGGTTGAAACAGCTAAAATATTAATTAATCCTCCCAGTGCTGCTTCAAACCTGCCCCTCCTCATTCAGAGCATGGGAAAGAAAGCTGCTGTGGCCCACGTCAGAGAGGGAAGGCCTCTGAAGGGACAGGAACAAGCAGCTCCATGTGAGGAGAGCAGGCAGGAACCTCCTAGAGGAGGATCGCTGCCAACAGCAGAACTCGCTGTTCCACTGAGAGGGAACTGTGCTCGCTGGGGTCCCTGCCTTTTGCTTCCTCTGCTGGGCAGGCACTGCTCCCACCACAGCCCCTTTGGCCCAGCTTGTGGAAGGAGGAGAACACCCTCCCTGCTCCCTTCTCCCCAAACACACACACCCACTTTGTTCCCCTCTCCTCTGCCCCCAGCTGCAGAGACCTGCCCTTTCCCTTGCTCCAGCGCTCATCAGCCCCTTCCACAAGGACATGTGCTCTCAGTGGGTAGGACTTGATCTCTGTGTGCCATTGAGCCTTACGGCCTGACCGCACAGCTTGTGTGGCCTCTGGAGCGATGCTTGGAGTCAGGGAGAAGCACGGCCCCCATGGCTTCTTGCTGCACAATGCACCCAGGGCTAGATTGGCCAGGGCCAAAACTATTGCAGGTGGTTAAACTGTGGGTGTGGCTGTGAGTTTTGGTGCAAGTGTGCTGTGTGTCTGAGGAGCATGCTGGGAGAGGGGAAGGGCAGAACCTACAGCTGTCCAGTGTTGCCACTGAAATACTGCTGTGCAGCTCAGGTGCTGATTTTAACTGGTCAGTAGTATGCAACCCCACTAGGATGGAAATTGAAAACAGTGCTCCATAAGAGCAAGCATAGCCAAATGATCTGGATGTCTTTCTGGCACTGAGCTGTTCTTTCAGGCCTTGAAAACAGGGGCAGCTCTGATAAAGTAACTGAGCAGCTGGTTGGTATTAACTCTCCTTTGCACTGTCAATTCACCTTCTTTGGGAATAGCTCACCCTGCTCTGTGTCCCTCCTAAGCCTGTCAGTATCGATGTGAATGTGCTTTTCACACCCATGCCATCTGGCACTGGTATTACACCAGAGTTCTTCTGCCACTGCAGTTCAAGGTCTTTCAATTTTTGCATGAAAGTCTTGTCTCCTATGTTATGGACACTGCACTCCTTAGGAAGCTGACAAATACATTTGAACATAGTGGGAAAAATGTTGAAGTGGAAGCGTTGCGAAGATGTGTGGCCAATTTCACAACATCTTTCCTGTGGAACTGCTGCAGGCTGAATGGAGCAAGTCCTGCTGTCAGATGTGCATTCGGAGAAAGCAGGTTTGAATAAAATAAGTCACAGCCAGAGAACTGTCAGCGCTTATCAATAGTGTCAAGATACGAGTTTCTGTAGCCAATTGTCCTTTGGATTTACTGAAGAAAATCCCTTACTGGTTTAAATCCTGGACACTGAAATCCACAAGAAAATTCCCATTTGCTCCAAAGCGAAGTCCCTTTCCCTTTCTTCCTGCTTCCTTCATCAGTGAAGCACAAACTGAGTTAGAATTTAAAACTGTGTTCTTCTCTGTACAGCCCCTACCAGAGAGGATGAGCAGAAGTATCAGGACAAGCTGGTGGTGTCTTCTCTGGCCTTAAACATCTGGGCTGTAAGATGTAGCGAAGTCATTTATCTTGCCTCAGCGTTGCCGTGTTCATGTCCAGAGAATGGCCTGTTGTCAGAAGCCTTTCTGAAGACGCAGTTACTTGAAAATTGCAGGTGCAGGTGCTTGCAGCTACTCTAACCTTTTGTGCATCCTTCTGAGGGAAGCATAGTCTGAAATGAAGAAGTGGCAGTATTTTGAAGGCAAGTGCAATTAGAAGGAGGGTAATTTGTTTGGAAAGGTGGGGATAGCACTGCCTATAATTTCACAAAGCATACTTTGAGAAAGGAAGAGCTGTGTGCCTTAAGGTGCTAATCATGATCAGCATGTTCCATTCTGAACACCTGGACATGCTTGCAAAATACAGGACATGTCTCCATCCAGGCTGGAAAGAAGGAGCCCACTGCTGCAGGGTGGAGTGGGTTCCTTTGTGCAAGTCAGCACAAGTCCCAAAGCCTTGAGGTGGACTGGAAGGTAGAGAGCTTCTAGACACAAGCTATTGCCACAGAGTGTTTGGTTGGTGTTGCCTGTTCCTAAGAGTGTGGACTAATCTCCACTCTTCATTCCCCGTGTCTGTTTCCTTCCTAAGGAAGATTCACGCCTTTCTGGTTGCAGGTCATGTGCTTATGCAGCTAAAGGTAGCTGGGAGGCTGCTGAGCTGAGCTGAGCTGGTAGGCTAAGTGGAGCAGTAAAAGTCTTTCCCAGTCAGTGAGTTGACCTCAGGTCCTTCAAATAATGCAGTCCAAGAAGATTTTGCCAGTATTTCCACTGGAAGCCTACCACGGGTCTCTTGCTTTTTCTGTGTTTGACTGGCTGGTAGATTGGGAGGGACAAGGGGGTGTGAAATGCTTGACCAGGGCATGAATGAAATGACTTTTTTCTTTAGTTGGTCCTAGGCATCTCAACCTGAAGTTCTAAGGAGAGAGAGTGGGAGTAGCAGAGTTTGTTTAAAGCTGCCTTTTCTCCAGGGTCAGCAAATTAAGAGGCTCTTTACTACTCTGCGTCTGGTAGTGTGGGCTTTCTGAATAGCTTTAGCTACAGGTGAGTTTATGAAACACCTTCCTTAGAGTAGGGCGGAGGTTTTCTCTTATCTGCTTGATTCTCAGGTGACTGGAGGTCAGAAGAAATTTTCCCTCTTATTCTGCATCTTAGTTACTCATGTGGATTAGGAGAGCACTGTGAAGGGACTGGAAGGTAGTGATCAGTAGAGATCTAAAAAGAGGAGGATGAGATGCGCTGCTGAAACAGAGTAGCCTGTGAAATTCCTGACTCTCTCCTCTTTCTTTGTGATGATGCCTGTGAATGACTGATCAGTGGCTGCTGTGATCCTGTCTTCCTCTTCTTCCCTCCCTGCTGGGTAGCACTTGGGACACGGAGCTGTTCAATGGCGACCTCATCTAGATGGCAGAAATTATAAGGCATTGATTGTTATTATATAGGATGGTTCAGAAAACTGTTTTCTGAGTGCACCCAGCTCTTGTGTCATGGCTGGAGAAGAGAAGGGTGATTAATCAGACATTGTGTGTTTTGTCAGCCCTCAGCTGATAAAGAGTATTTCAGAGATCACCCAAGAGGAATTGGAGTAGCCCAAGGGAGCAAAAAGGGAGCTCCTGCTGTGCTGTGCTGTGATCGGCATCAGAGCAACCCTTCCCAATAAACAGCACCATCGTATCCAGTAGCAAGGATCTCCAGTCAGAAAAAAGCAATGGAGGAGGTTTGTATTGAGGATGGTGTCTAAATGCAGACACGTCTACATCCCTATACAAAATAGAGTTCCTCTCGGAACGGCAAGAGAGAAGCCAGTTGCTGCAAGTGTCAGGAGGAGCACATTAGAGTGGAGCGAGCCAAGCTTCAGGAGTTCTGTGGTTTCAGGACTTTTCTTTTTCCTTTTCCAAACTTGTATTTCTTGTTACAGTGGCTTGTCCATTTTTCAGCCGGGCTATTGATCAGCCACATCTAGCGTAAGAAGTAGTTTGGATGGGCCTGAGTATTTTTATCCTGCTTTGCAAAGCATAAGTTGGTTATGTGTGATCTTTTGTCAGTCAATAGACAGATCTTTGAAAGTGCTCCTAATTCTTTCCCTGCTCCACACTGCATCTCTACCACCTGATGTTCCTACCAGAATCAGTGATGGGGTGAATGAGAAGAAGAGTTATTTTGCTGATATAATTTGATTTAAGGTACTTGCCTGTGGATTTGAACTCTTGTAGTAAAGCTTATAAATCCTTTAGATTAGAACAGAAAAGCATGGAAAAACAGTCTGGCTTGAGGGTTTTTTTCCCAGACTCGAACTGGCATCAGCAAAGTGGATGGTCAGCTGAAAACTTTGAGTCAAATCCCTGTAAAGTGATGTGTCAAATCACGGCAGAGGATTCGTGTGGAGTTTGAGAAGAGTTTGGTTGCGCTCCGAGATGTGACAGTTTCCAAGGTGTGAGCTCATGTAAACAAGGAAGCAGATGGGGCTTCTAAACTCTGAACTAAAAGTACTTTGATGAAGGTTTTGTACCACGGAGTAACCGGTGATGGGAAATGAGTGTCAGGGCTGTTAGAAGGTGGAAGAGCCATCTTTCCCTTGGGGAAAAACCAAAGGCAAAGGGGTGGCCTTGTTTGTTCTGGCTTTGGAAGTGACCTTCCCAAGACTTCTGAAGAAAGGGGACGGGTTTTCCCCCATTTTCTAGAATTCTGTCTCATTAAGAAGAGTTGTCTGAACCCAGCGCCCTGTCGGTTCCCTGGGGGAGAGGTGGGCAGGACTGAAATACACTGTTCTATTCAGCCCCTAAACAGTGGGTTTGCCTTTGGTTTTGTCTAAAGCCAAGGGGGAGCTGCTGTCTCCAGTGAAACAAAGCTCCTTCCTCAGCTAAAATGTTTTCCAGCAGCGCTGGGAGGTCGGGCTGCTCTTCCCCGGCCCTGTGTTTCCAACGGGGTGAGGTTTGTGTGTGCCCTTCCCTTAGGGCAGATTCCTCCTGTAGGCAGATTCCTCCTGTAGGCAGCTTCTGTCTGTGCAAGCTGGGGTGACTTTGGGATGGATGGAGAGATCCTCAAGGGAGTCCAGAGGAGGCCAGGAAGGGCCAGGAAGTGCTCCAAGAGCTAGAGCATTACACAGACGGGCTGGGAGGGCTGGGAATGTTCAGCCTGGAGAAGAGAAGGCTCTGGAGAGCCCTTAGAGCCCTTTCCAGTGCCTAAAGGTGCCCCAAGAGAGCTGGAGAGGGACTTGAAGAGCCTGGCGTGAAAGGACAAGGAGGAATGGCTTCCCGCTGCCAGAGGGTGGGTTTAGATGGGATATTGGGAAGAAATCCTTCCCTGTGAAGGTGCTGAGGCCCTGGCACAGGTTGCCCAGAGAAGCTGTGGCTCCCCCTGGATCCCTGGCAGTGTCCAAGGCCAGGCTGGACAGAGCTTGAAGCAACCTGGGATAGTGAAAGGTGTCTCTGGCCATGGCAGGGGGTTGGAACGGGATAATCTTTAAGGTCCCTTCCCACCCAATCCCTTCTGTGATTCCATGATTCCAGCATCTCTACACACATGGAGAGCCAAAGCGCAGTGCAGCATCTTTGCCACCTGATCCTTAAGGTCACTTTGCTGGGCTGATGTTGGGAAACAAGACCTATGGATGGACTGATGAAGTCAGTCAATATTTTTGCCTCCTGCGGTGGAAAACACCTGCGATTCCTTTCCTTGCAGAGCTGCTGGGGGTTAAACAGCAGACAGTGCTTATGGGAATAACCCCTCAGCTGATCTTTGTCTTCCCTTGGTGGTTATTAACAGTGGCAGGGAGTTGTCTCCAGGATGCCCAAACGTCCCAGTGTCACTGTACGTGTCCGTGTGCGTTCATGAGGTTCCGAGGCGGGAGCCAAAGCTCCGGGCGTGCGGATCCATCACCTATTTCCATGTGGAGTGATGTTCTGTTTGAAGGCATCCCCGACCTGTGTCTGCTCAGCCGTCTGGCCACGCTTGAGTGAGGAGTTCCAGTAAGGATATCCATTGGCTGAGGAGAGCTGGAAAGGCAGACATGGAGTCAGTGTTACCAGGAAAGGGGAAAGCTGATCGGAGAAAAGGAGAGGGATAGTGGTAGATGAGTCATGGTCTGGCAGATTTTGGTCAAGGTGTTCTCCAGGGAAGCCTGTGTCCCTGGAGCTCAGTTACGCTGTAGGGTGCTGTTGCCTTGGATTGGGAGAGGCTCATTATTGCTGCCCTTTTCCAGCCTCATTTGCTTTCTGTATTTAACTGGGGCAACCAGATCCAACTGAGTTTTGAGCCAACTACTTGTTGCATGCCACCACTACCCCTGCAGCTCCATTTCTCCGGAAAAGGGGGAGGGAGAGTGAAGAGACAGGGACACAGGACTAACCTTCCTCTTGCAAGTGTCCAATGTCTGTTTCCCAGGGAGTTCCACGGAAGATTTCTGTGGGCGGTTCCCAGCCGTTGCGGAATTTGGGGATGTAGGTGGGGACATTCGTGTCTCGGGGCCACTCGGCTCTAGGACAGAAAGTGGGAATATGAGGTGACATCCACGAAGAATGTGTCTTTCAGGGCATCCCCTGAAAGAAGAAGCAGGAGCATCAGGGAATCCAAGCATCCCGTCTGCGTGGGGAGCCTGGGGAGATGGCAGCTCTGTCCTTACCTGGATCTGGTCCATGTCTCCCCCAGGGAATCCCAGAGGTTTATCTCTTTGGGTGTCAGGTGTCCTCTCAGGAAATCGGTGGTGTCTTTAGAAAGCAGTGGGCTGAGGACAGACGGGGCCAGCTCGGGGCCACCGCAGCTGTTGATGATCTGAGTCACACACAAACCACACAAAGAGGAGAGAACTTGCAGGAAACGGTCAAAATGTCAAACCAGGGACACACAGATGAGCAGGAATCGAAGACAAAGCTGATCCTTGGATCAGCACAGTCACTGCAAGAAACATCAACCTAAGTCTTTGAAGGAGACTGGACAGTTCAAGGGAACATGAGATTTTTTTGGATTGGAGTCAAAGGAAGAGCTGATCTACAAATGAGCTGTTGTTACAGACGAGTGAAGTGTCAGAAGCTGACACTTCAAAAAATGGAAAGTATCTTGCTATTCCTTTGTGGCTCCTTTTCCAAGTTGGGATTTCTGCTTCCAAGCATTTTCAGTGCAAATACTGAGCCGTATTTGCCTGAAGGTGAGACCAGACAGATTCCCAGTGGGGACTCCAGCTGGCTGCCCCTTTTGTTCACAGTAATGCCTTATTGACCCGGTGGAAGGATTCATATTTGCTGGGGTTCCTGTATTTACTTCAAGCTTCAAACCGGATCAGAGGCCAGGAACAACCGGCATCGCTTCTGGAAGTTCCTGAGAAAGCTGTGGCCAGGTGTGAGCAGTTTTCCAACCCTGTTGCACAATCTATCTACTTGTAAGTGTGAACTAGAAATAAAAGGAGTTCCCAGTGAGACCTGGGAATAAGATTTACCAGTTCCAGCGGCCTGAAGAGGAAATGCACCAACTCCGAAGCACGGGGGTTTTGGATGTGCTTCCTTAGTTTGGCCTGAAAAGAGAACGTAAACACAGTTTAACCCTAACCTGAGTGTGCCTTCTCTTTTCTGTCACATGGGGCTAGTGTTGTGGACTGATGAGAAGAGTAAGGGATGGAGGAGTAGGAATCATTCATTTTTATTTTGTGTCCATTTCTAATTCCCAATGAATTTCAGGAGGGGGGGAATACCCTCTCTGTTAAATCAGTGCCTTTAAAGCTAATTTGAACAGACACAGAAGACCTTGGCTTATTTTGAAAGTCCTAGTGAGGAAGGGCCAGGATTGCTGGTGCTTCTGCCTCTTGCAGGGTTGAGAATCCCACTAGTTCCATGGATGAAAACAACAGGATAGGTGTTCTGAGGGTCCCCTGGCAAACTGCTGACAAGGGAAAGTCTCCACCAAGGTCTTGCCTGGGGCACCTGGAGCTGCCCTGGCCACTGAAAGGCTCCAAATCCAGTGGTATTTGAGGTGAGCTGTGGCAGAATGGAGGAGCAAACACTTGGGATTGATTTACTGCAAGAACTGGGTTTCAGTAACAGCAATCAGCTGAGCTGTGGTGAGAAACCTCTCCAGTTTGTGCTCCCATTCAGCTCCTTCTCCTGTCCTGGACTCCTGGTGCTGTTGCCACGGGAGACAGGCTCCCTGCTCCTACAGAAATGCAAAGCATTTGAAATGCCGGAGATGAAACATTAATGTGGAGTGGGAAACAACTGCTGGCAGCAGGGTGACCCAATGAACGGGCACTTCCCAGGGACTCGGCAGCCCCATGGTGAGGAACGTGGCAGGACCCCACCACAGTGTCCCAGCTCTGCTGCGTGCTCCACCCTGGGCTCTTGCCAGGAGATCAGCTGCTCCTTCTGATTCTGAGCAGGCACAAATTAGCCATATTTGCTTCTCAAAGAAAAGGCTGGAGCTTGGTATCCTGCTTTAAGGTTGTTTACAGTCTCTTGGTTTTCCTTATTAATAACTGCCCAGGAAGGAGCTTGTAGGATGTGTTCGCTGGACAAGTTTGGTCACAACTGACAGAATTCCTGCTGCAGTGGTGAGGCAGGGACTGAGCCTGGTTCACTGTCCCCAGAGCTCGGGTAGTACAGGACAGTCAGGCCAGTAAAGCCCCTGCTCAGGGCTGGGAACGAGATCCTGGCCAGCTTTCCCTCTCTGCCCCTCTCTGCAGTCCTGCTGGCCTATGTCATGCCCTGGGGCCACTCTGCCGTTGCTCAAATGGCCAAAATCCACTCATCCAGGAGTGGGAAAGGGAGGGAGGGCACAGGAATTCATCTTAGGTGGTGAGGCCTGGAAATTTTCAAGGCAACAAATTGATCTTTGGATAATTACAGCAGAGCAGAGAACACGGTGCCATGGGCTCTGGCAGGGCTGTGCTCAGCTCTTTGTTCTCTCCCAGGTCCAAAAGTGTGACCAGTTCCAGCAGCAGCAGCAGCAGCAGCAGTGACAGCTCAGCCAGCGACTCCTCTGACAGCCAGGACTCCTCTACCTCCTCCGAGGACAGTGACAGTGAGGACAGCTCCTCCTCTGTTGAGAGTCTTTCTGAAGAACGGCTAAAAAGCAAAGGTCATGATAACACAGCAGGCTTAGTAAAGATGCAGACACTGAGTCCTTGAGCAAGAGGTTGCATAGATAACAGAATGTGCATTCAGATAAGTAAGAAGACAGAAACCATATGGAAGAGGAAGATAAGACCACCGTGTTTACAGATCCCACGGAATAGCTCCCACCAATGAGGAGCTCGACTTTTGCAATATGTATGAGCTAATTAAAGGTACTATAAGTGTAGTTTTGAAAAATAAATCGAGACTTGCTGAACATGATGCCTTGAGTGCTTGTCTCCCGCGACTCCACCCAACACTCCTCCTCCTCCCCCTCCTCCTCCTCCAGCAGCTCTTCCTCCTCCTCCGACTTCGACTCGGATCCGAGCTCCTCCAGCAGCAGCAGCAGCAGCAGCTCTGAGGATGAGCCCCCAAAGAAGAAGAAGAAGAAATAGCTGGGGAGCTGCAGGACTGGTGTGGAGTGGGGGACAAGCCCCTCCCAGGGGCTGGAGCACACAGCTGCCAAACATTCAATGGTCAACATTTCTACTGCTCACACTTTCCAAGTGTTTTGCCTAGTTGTTCCTAGGACATGGAAGGTATTAAATGGCTTCCTGAGACGTACTGAGAGAGTATTTTTGTGCTTTATCCTTTTATGGAAGATTTTACTTTTTTAGTTCCAAGAAAAATTAAAAAAAAAATCTATCATCAGATTCGTTTCCATGAGCTGAAGTCCAGTAACCTGGATGCTTACATGCTGGAAAGCAAAAGCTATTTATTGCAGGTTATGTTGTGCATCGTGTGCTGTTCCTCTGTTAATGACAGCTTCACTTCCATTGAGAAAATCCTCTCCAACTGTTAAAAGCAGAAGTTTTTCAGCGCTGCTGTGGAGCTGTGGCATTGTTGAAGCTGAATGCACAACGTGTCCCACACAGAGCCTCCCATCTCATCAGCTGGTGCCAAATGGATTCTGTGCTGCTGAGCTTGTGTTCCAATGGCTTTTCCTGATGCTTCCAGGTCCAGTCTTAAGTGCACCATCCAGCTGAGCTGTGTTGGTTTGTTACTGATCAATGGAGTGCTTGTCCTGCCCGCAGGCTCTGGGCTTTTCACTCCCCTGTGGCCTTGGCTCGTGCGTTGGAAGTGTTTGCTGAGACACAGAGTGTTGGTGGTGGGAAGCAGCAGCTCAGTGACTTGGGGCTGCTGCTGCTTTAGGAGTTTCATCTTTGTGCCTTTTTTTTGTCAATTCGGTGTGCCCCAGTGAGACAAGGGCTGCAGTGGGTGTTCTGCAGAGCTCCAGCATAATATTGCCACGCAGCAAAAGCAGAGAAATAATAACAGCCACAACTGGGCACTGTTCTCACTGGATGCTCAGTAAAAAAGAGACTCCTTGAAATAAAGGGCTCAAAGGAAAGTGTTTCCCTTTGCATGTGTGAAATGCAGGATTGCCGAGTGACAGTCTGCAGAAATTCAGTCATTCTTTGTTTGTGGGAACTGCCCTGGAGAAGGAAGTGAATGCAAAAGCCCCACAAGCCCTACAAAAGCAGATGCAGACAGGCTGCAGAGCAGGGATTGCTGGATGCAGAGTGGGAATTCGTTGTTCTTCTGGTGCATTGAAGCAGTTGCCATTAGGATTTTATTTGGTGATGCAGTCTCCTGAATTTCTTCTTGT
Organism: Coloeus monedula; assembly: GCF_965178545.1. Classification (NCBI taxonomy): domain Eukaryota; kingdom Metazoa; phylum Chordata; class Aves; order Passeriformes; family Corvidae; genus Coloeus; species Coloeus monedula. The sequence continues at coordinate 625,518 of NW_028120799.1, read as the reverse complement.
CGGAGTGCCCTTTGTGGGGAGGGGGCATCACTTGTGGAAGAATTCTCAAGTATCTTGGTTTAGGTAGAATACAGTAACTAAAGTATTTTTAATAATTTTTATGGAAAAAGTAGTGCGTAGACTTCCTTTGGAATAAACTGTACTTCTTTAAATGTTTGTGCGTGTGTGTCTGTGTGCACTCCTGTGTTTTACAGAACACGCTGCAGACTGTAAATAAAACTACCAGAAAGGTGTTGAAGTCTTGTGGACTGAATGTACCATTTAATGGGAAAGGGAATAAATTATTAAGCAGCAGTTGCTAAGTGGATGCTTCCTGCAAATATCTGAAATCTTTGTGGTGTTTGTGTGCAGGTTTCAGCTGGAGTTGCCCTGGCATTGCCTCCCAGAGGGGCAGGATTGCTCCCCAGGAAGTTCTCCAGCCAGAAGTCCCTCTGGATCCAGATTATTTTTTAAAAAAAGTTTAGTTTGTCTTGGCTTTTTCTTTTTTTCCTGCCCTTTCTGGTTTGTCTCTCCCTGTTCTTCTTTTACAGAGGAACCCCTCCCCAGCCTGGCCAGAGCCGCAGCCTCCTTCATGTGCCGCTGCCTCACTCGCTGCTGCTGGTGCTGGCTCAGGAATGTGCTCAAAGCCCGGCTAAGCAGGAATTGTTCCGGGCCTGCTCTGTTGAATCGCTGCCGCCGCGAGCAAAGCTGCCCCTGCTCCTTGAGGGGAGCGCTCGCTGCAGCCCGGCAGGAAAAGAGCCCAGGAAAAGCCGCGCCCTTTGCAGGAGAAGCGCTGGGAGCAGAGGGGAGAGCGGGAAAAGGCAGCGAGAGCAGCTGGGCGGGCGGGGCGGCATCAGCGCTGATCCCTCCGCGGGCAGGAGCGCATCACAAATAGTCCCTCCGGCGGATCACTCCGCGGGCGGGCGCCATCACCGCTAATACAAGTATTTATAAATTCAAAAGAACTCATTAACACAGAAGAAAGCAAGTATGCTTCATGCTGGGTGGGAAACATAGGGTCTAAGGGATAAGAATTTTAAAGGTTTTTTTGTTTGTTTGTTTTTTTTTTTTTTTTTTTTTATTATTTTATGAGAGAACTACATACCCCATGGCACCCACAGAGTTCAGGACGGGTAGAGAGGATGAAACAAACTTTAAAGAGAACCTTAACTGAATTAATAATTGAAACTCAAATGTCATGGGGTATGTAGTTCTCTTATGAAATTAAAATTAATATAAAATAAACAACTTTAAATTTTTATTTTATTATTATTCCATGTTCTTCTCCCCCTCCTGGATGAGGAATAGGGGTCGGTATTTGCGGCTGTGCACTGTAAGGAAATAAACGAGGAGTGGCTGAACCTGCCATCGCAGGTGGCTGTGATCTGGCCACTGGAGGAGAGGGTGCAGTGGATCTGGGTAGGGTACTGCCAGCATGCGGGATGGGTGAGGGGTGGGGACCCAGTGCTGCAACCTCTGGAGGCAGATAATCTGCACGTTCTCTGAGTCGGAAATAAAGGTGACGAACAAAGTCATCCGAAAGCTGAAAGCGACGGTGGAAAAATGAGGGATCAGATGCCTGTTGTGGATTTCGAAGCTGTGAAGAAGGCATATGAGAAGTTGGAGTTGTATTGGTTGTTGTAAAAAAAGGAGATGAAGCTTGGGAAGATAGAGGAATGCTTTCTGAAGCTGTGCTGGTCACTATATCCTTCTCACTGAAGTGTTGAGCAGGCATTTGAGGATGAAAAAGTCCCATAAAATCAGCTGAATGTCCCTGAGAAGTTCGAGAAGAATGTGCATGAAATGGAATGTCTCGATGCGAGACGTCACTATTAATAACACGTGCTTGGTCCTGTTGTGATGGAAGAGGTGTCCACGTATAGTTGAGAAAGCCCTCTTTCTGTTCTGGAGATAAAATCGTATTTGTTTCGCTGAAATGGCACGGGAAACATGGTTCAGCATCGTGTGATTGTTGTGATAATCCTCTGAGTGGTGTTATCAGAGTGATGATAGGGGGTACATGCCGTGGTGACACGGCAGCTGTTGAAATGTCTCTGCTGTGTGTCCACGGCTGTGGCTGCGGTGCAGACGGGGGCTGTGTGGACACAGAGCTGGTAGGAGGTGTAGCTGCCGAAAGCTCCTAGGATGGAACTGCAGTAGCCGAACGAATTGCACTGCTGGCTGGAGGTGCTGTGCTTATCGGTCGTATCGGCGTGGCAGCTGAAGCGTCCGTGTGTGGCTGGAGGTGCCGGGCGGGCGGCCGGGACCGTGGGCGGGACCGGGCTGGCCTGGGAAGCGCTGGTGCCGGGCAGCGGGGCCGGGGCTGGGCTGGAAGCGGGGCCGGGGCTGGGCTGGAAGCGGGGGCGGGGCGGGGCTGGAAGCGGGGCCGGGGCGGGGCTGGCAGCGGGGCCGGGGCTGGCAGCGGGGCCGGGGCTGGGCTGGCAGCGGGGCCGGGGCTGGCAGCGGGGCCGGGGCTGGGCTGGCAGCGGGGCCGGGGCTGGGCTGGCAGCGGGGCCGGGGCTGGCAGCGGGGCCGGGGCTGGGCTGGCAGCGGGGCCGGGGCTGGAAGCGGGGCCGGGGCTGGAAGCGGGGCCGGGGCTGGCAGCGGGGCCGGGGCTGGGCTGGCAGCGGGGCCGGGGCGGGGCTGGAAGCGGGGCCGGGGCGGGGCTGGAAGCGGGGCCGGGGCTGGGCTGGAAGCGGGGCCGGGGCTGGCAGCGGGGCCGGGGCTGGGCTGGCAGCGGGGCCGGGGCTGGGCTGGAAGCGGGGCCGGGGCTGGCAGCGGGGCCGGGGCTGGGCTGGCAGCGGGGCCGGGGCTGGGCTGGAAGCGGGGCCGGGGCTGGGCTGGCAGCGGGGCCGGGGCTGACGTCCCGGGCAGGGCCGGGGCCGGGCCAGGAGCGGCTCGAGCCGCGAGCGGCGTTGCCGGGGTAACCGGCACTGAGGAGGGGCGGCCGATGCCGCGCCGCGCAGGCGTGGAAGCGAGGGCTCCCGAAGGCGGAAGTAAGGCCGGGATGGAAGCGGCGGGAGTGATGACGTCAGCAGCAGGCGCCGCCGTTCAAACGCGGAAGCGGCCGCGAACCCGGGCCGCGTGGGGATAGCGGGAGGGCCCGATGGAAGCTCCGGGACCGCCCCTGGCCGCGCGCATGGCTCATCTGATGGGAGGACCCCAGGCTCGGGAGGTAGGGACCTGCCTCTGCCTTGCGCCGTAACACATGGATCGGGCGAGATGGAAACCGAGAAATATTCTCGGCACTCTCGGTTCCTACACTCAGGTGTATTCCTGGTTCCTGACATTCCTTTAAAACTACCGAATTCTTCTCTCAGGTCCCTGGCAAATGGGGCTTTGCAGCCTGGGGGAGTTCTTGCAAAACGGGGTCTAGTGAAGCGCTCTGCAGGAGTGGTTGTGCACCTGAGCGGTCATTAATTGTCTCCTCTAATGAGGGAAACGTGATTAAACTCCCGGTGCTGTGCTGCTGTTGTGTGTCGGCCTCGAGGTGTGAGACAGTCCCTGTGTCACACTGGAGTTGCTTAGTGGCTGGACTGGGACTGGGACAGGTCTTGTTGGTCAGGAACAAAAGGGAAAATTTATCTTTTGGCTTGCTTAATATCTTGGCTTTATTAATGTATCAATGTCAATTGTTGTCATTTGCTGCCTCCTGCACAGTGTGTTTGCAGCTCTGTGTGAGAGCAGACTCTCCCCTGTTGGGGAGTGAGACAATCCTGGAATATCCTGAGCTGGAAGGGGCCCACAGGGATCACCCAGTCCCACCCCCGTCCCTGCCCAGACCCCCCAACAGCCCCAGCCTGGGCATCCCTGGCAGCGCTGTCCAAACGCTCCTGGAGCTCTGGCAGCCTCGGGGCCGTGCCCATTCCCTGGAGAGCCTGGGCAGTGCCCAGCAGCCTCTGGGGGAAGAGCCTTTCCCTGATCTCAGCGTGAGCCTGCCCTGGCCCAGCTCCAGCTGTTCCCTGGGTCCTGTCTGTGTCCCAGGGAGCGGAGATCAGAGCTGTAGGCCCTGATGTGTTCTGGCCTCACGCTTCTCTACCAGAACAAACCCAGTGCCCTCAGCAGCTCTTTCATGGTCCTTCCACACCCTTCCCCATCCCCATGTCCCTTCTTTGGATGCTGTCAGCTTTTTATCTTTTTTATATTGTGGCGCCCAAAAGTGCCCCCAGGACTCCAGTACAGTTTAACAGCAATGAAAGAAAACAGTGGATTTCAACTTTGATCTCAAAAGCTGTCTCAGGCCCCTGATACTGCCTCGAAATGTCTTTGCAGTTCTTGCTTTATGACTTGTGTCAAACACGGAGAGAGTGAGACTGAGCCCCTGGGGTCAGGTTCTGTGTGAGAAGCCACACAGCAAGCCAGAAATCTTTGCTCCAGATCACCAGAAATTTACAGTATTGAGGGCGGAAATACTGAGAGTTGAGTCTTGGGAGCTGAGCCAGGAAAGCAGCACCTCTGCCATGGGCAGATTTGGCACGTGGAGAGAGCTCGAGCAGCTTGCAAGAGGTCCCAGCAATGTGTGTGTGGAGCTGGGAGGAGCATGAGTTGCAGTGTCGTGTTTGGAGTCCCCCTGGGTGAGGATGTAGGAATAGACTGGAGTTTTTGGTGACTGAGGTTTCTTTTCTGTGGCAATAATTGTTCTTGGCCACATCATTTCAGTTTGTTACTCGCCTGTGGTTTGTTCTACAGGCCTGTTTCCTTTCTCTCCTACTATGGTGTCTCAGTTATCTTCAGCAGAGGCTCAGCAATAACTGAACTTGAGCTTAGATACTTAAACTTCAGTTCAGAGTAGATACATGGAAGAAATCTTTCCGTGTGAGGGTGGGCAGGCCCTGGCACAGGGTGCCCAGAGCAGCTGTGGCTGCCCCTGGATCCCTGGCAGTGTCCAAGGCCAGGCTGGACACTGGGGCTTGGAGCAGCCTGGGACAGTGGAAGGTGTCCCTGCCCTTGGCAGGGGTGGCACTGGATGGGCTTTAAGGTCCCTTCCCACCAAGGCCTCGTCTTCCTTTGCCTTCAGTGTCTGCCTCAGAGTTTGTACCCAAACCAAAGTGAGGTTGATGTCACCTTCTCTAAACTGGGAGAACAGATCACTCCAAGCTGTGGGGAGGTGGAGAGGCTGTAGGATGGAGAGGGTGCAGCCCTGCAGACGCCGAGCTGTGGGGTTGCTGCTTTCAACAGCCTCGTTGTTGCTGCGGACACAGCTCAAGGTGGGTCTGAGAGAGACAAACTCTGCTTTTGGGGGTTTGTGTTGATGAGGAGGGGAGGGGAGGTCGCTGCTCTGCTTCTTGTAACTGCTGTGGCAGAGCCAGGAGCCCAAGGCAGGACAAGGGCAAAGCAAACCTCTCCGAGCTCTTGGGTTCTCTTCATTCCCAGATATTCTGATTCCTGCCCAAGTCCAAGTTCTTTGTGCTGTGCAGGATGCAAGTTTAATCAGGTTTTAGTGCTGGTTTAGCTGAGTGTTTCTAGGGCTTGAGGATGAAGCCAAATGCTCTGCACTGAAAAAGTGATGGATGTTCAGCACGAGATTCTCTTCAGGAACTGGCACGAAAAGTGGTTGCCGAAGCTGAGGGAGGAGCAATTCACAGCTTGGCTGGAAGAGGGAGAAGTGCTCACTGCTGGTCTGTCACTTCATCCTCATGAGTGAGTGTGGGAGCTCCCGAGATCGGCCAGGCTGCAATTTCAGATAGTTTAGATGGGCTGGCCTTGAAAAAATCATATTTTGGTGCCTGGAGCAAAAGCTGAAGGTGGCAGGAAGTGGCAGCAGTGGCAGGGAACTGAAGTGACACCACCCTGAGCTCAGAACTAATTTTGGTTGTGACCTTGAGCAGTCCCTGGGCCACACCAGAGCTTTTTGTGTCACCTGCTTTGGGAGGTTCTTCCTTGCCCGTGGAGAAGTTGGGTCTGGCACAGGTCTGCTGTGGAGCACCTGTGCCACCACCTTTAAAGAGCCACCCTGGAGGTGTCAGTGAGCCCCTCAGTGCCTGCCCAGCCTAGAGCAGGGCTGGGAGGGCAGGGGGCTCAGGGAGTGCTCATTCCTGGTGGTGTTGGAGCTCTGAGCCCAGCCCTGAGCTGGGTTTGTGGCTCTGAGGGCACGGGGAGTGTCCGGAGCAGGCCTGGCCTGGGCAGAGTAGGAACTCCTGGAGTAACTGCTGAGTAAGCCACACCTTCCACGTGAGAGGGAGGCACTCCCAGAGTCAGGCGCTGTCTCCTCAGAGGTGCTTTGGGGTTTAATTCTGTTCTCACAGTGACTCCTCTCACCTGGGAACCCCGTGGTTACCTCCAGAGGGTCTGAGGCCTTAGGGATGTAAATATGGACAGGAGGGGTTGGAATCTGCCTATCAGGGAATCTTCCCCTTGCCCACAGGAGAGTGTGCAGAACTCTTCTGTGTGATGATAATGTTTTCATACTTTAGGTGTGAAAATAAAAAATGGGAGAAATCTCGTTTTTCTGGCAGCACGCAAAGAACTTTCTTCTGTGTCACCGCTAAAACTCTGTGAGGGGATGAATACCTGGGAATCTGAAAGAGACATAGCTGGAAAGCATCAATATGAATGGATTTTTCTGCTTCTTTTTGCACTTGAAAGAAAGGTGAAAGTTACAGGCTGAGTCAAGCTTTTACCCTTTATTTCAATCAATTCAGTTATTGCTAAATATGGCTACACACAGGTAGCCCAGGTGACAGAGCTGCCTCCAGCTGCTCCTTGGCCCCAGTGTCCCACGCGGGATGCTTGAGTTATCCACTGAGAGCCCCCTTGAGACTGGAGCACAGGTAAATCTGCCTGTCTGAAGGGCAGGATTGTGTCCTAAGTCCCTCCTCATTCCTTCCTTTCCTCAGGCCCCACCATTGTGGCTTGGGTGGCAGTGGCACATTGGAAAGGCCTGGGGGTGCCAGCTGGGGTGAGAGCTCGGGGTGCCAGCCCAGGCTCCACCAGCACTTGGCCCACACTGGGGCACAAATTGAGAGATGAACTCTTGGAAGCTTGTCCTGAGGAGGATGAGTGGTACCTGCTGGCGAAATTCGGTGCTTTCACAGAGCTGTGATAAACCCCAAACTCTTAGACTGCCAACCTACAGCCTCTGCACCGTCACATTCCCCAGTTGCATTTTGTATTGGAATTTTACCTGCTCCCACCTGCGTCCTCCTGCTGGCAGTGCCAGCAGCCCACGTGCTGCCTCTCCTGAGAGCAAGTTCCTGCCTGTTTCCTCTCCCAGCCCCAGCTCTTGCTTCCCTCTGGCAGAGGCAGCTTTAGGTGCAATATCCTGATGTTTCTGCGAGTGGGTTTTGGAATAAACCTACACACAGGATGTCCATGGGTTGCTGCTATGGATTCTGTGAAAGGTGATCAGGAAAAGCAAGTTCAGAGTTACTCAGGGGATTCTCTGATTCCTGCCCATCTCACGGAGCTGCTCAGGGTGAAACTATTACTCCCATGCTTTTTATTTTGCTCCTCTTAGTGCTGGTTTTTCCCCAGGTAAGTCAGTGCTGGAGCAGCCCTTGTGGGTTTATCTGTGATGAGCAGTGGTTGTGTCTGCACACGGAGATAGCAGATTCCAGCTGTAGTGTGCAAACGTCGGTGCTTTGTGCCTTAGTGCACAGCCACATTTGTCAGCTGACAGGGCTGATGCGATGAGAAAACCTCGCACTCTCCAATAACCTGAGCACAGGCACTTCCTGCGTTGTTACATTTAACCAAAGCTCTGATAAAAAATACTACATTAATTTTTCTAATGGAGACCAGATTCCGCATTATCATCATTTACGTTTTTGGATAGTCTTTGATTGACTCTGGTGGGAAGGGAGGTGAATCAGTATCTTGTACTTTAGGGAAAGATCTAGGGGAGAATTGAATTGTACTTCCTTGGAATTCACATCACCCGCCCTTAGTCGGAGATGTTGATCTTGAGAACAACAAGCAGAGAACAGCCCAGGAAGGGCTGAACGTGACAAAACAGTGCAGAGCATACAGAAATCCTCTTTGCTGTGTTCATCATTCTGTCTTCATCTTGGATTGTTTCCACCCTTCTCCTCCACCTGGAAGTCACAAGCATCCTGCAGTGGCAGGTACTCTGGGTTCTTCTGCCAGGAGTAGTCTAAGAACAGCTTTTGCTGGGAGCAGCTCTGACCTTGCTGAAATCACTGCTGAAACCTCCCCTGACTCTTGCAGTGCCAGAATTTCACGGTGGCAGTGGTGAGGCAGGGACTGAGCCTGGTTCATTGTCCCCAGAGCTCGGGTAGTACAGGACAGTCAGGCCAGTAAAGCCCCTGCTCAGGGCTGGGAACGAGATCCTGGCCGGCTTTCCCTCTCTGCCCCTCTCTGCAGTCCTGCTGGGCTATGTCATGCTACTATGTTACAGCATTGTTCCATGTCTTTTTTTTTTTTTTGGAAGTAATGCCGGATATTGGCAGTCAGGGGCGATGGAGCGAGGTGAGCAGTGACCGGTGGACAGAATGAGTTGTTACGGCCTCGGTCTCAATTTTTGGAGCAGCTCTAAGCATCCGTTGTTGTTTGTGTGTTTTAGGTGGTCCACTTGCAGGATGTCCTGGCCCTGGATGCTGGAGCGTGCAAGCCTAAGGTATAGGTGTGGTGTACTTCAGTCGGAGCAGGGAGGCTGTGGTTTCACAGTCTCTCAGCATGTTTTGTGTGTTTTTGCTTTGCTTCTCTGCAGGTGCTGCTGCTGCCCTGGGCGTGCCAAGGGCCAGAGGCGAGCAGGTGAGTTGGCATTTAGGTGGGGTGGCTGATAGGCCAGCGGTCTATGGCAGCGTGCTGAGCGTGTCCCTTTTCATTGTGCAGGTTTGTCCTGGCCACCTCCAGAGTCAGATCAGGATTTGAGGTGAGCCGGGGCAGTGGTGTGGAGTAGCCCGGGGATGCTCTTCTGGAGGGCAACAGTGACGTTTTCTGTTTTGTTGTCTTAGGTACCGTGAGCAGGTGTGGAGCTGAAGTTTGGAGAGAGCAGGTAAGCGCTGAGCCTCGGCAGTTTCGAGGGAGGGGGCCTTGCGGAAGGGGTCTCTTTTGGCGTGTGTTGTCAGAGGCTGAATTTTCTCCTTGTTCTCCATCTTTCGCAGCTGCCAAAGCGGACCGTGGGGAACGTGTTGACATCCGAGGTGCTGATGCATTTTTTCTGCCAGGGATGGATTTTGTCCGTTTGTCTTCAGAAAGCTAAGTGTTGGGAGCGGTGGTTGGGAGAAGGGAAAGGCCTTTGGAGTTCCAGGAGGCAATTGGAAGTTAGCTTAGAGGAGAGGGCTGTTGTGGGAGGGCCCCTTGGAAGTAAAGGGAGAGGGTTTCTCCTCAGCATCACCCGAGCCTTTGCTGGGCAGGGCAGTTCCCACCCATCTCTGTCATCGGCCTTTGAGTCTCGCCGTCATCGTGGATCTTTTTGCCCGAGGAGCTCGCCTTTGGGTCTGGCACGATCGCCACGGTCTCCATTTCACCTACTCGCTGGCGTAGCCGCCCGCGGGCATCTTGGCCACTTGCTGGATGGTCAAAGGTAAGGGATCAAAGCTCGGGTTGTCAAGGAATGGGTCAAGGGGTCAAAGGTCAGGGGATAAAAGGTCAAGGCTCGGGCTCAGGATTAGAGGTTCCAGCATGATTTTCCGTGGTGGTTCCCAGTGTGGGGACACGGGGTGTGGGGTCAGTGGCGCCGGGGGCGGGCAGGAGCCCCGTGGGCAGTGGCCGGCAGCGGCGGGGACGCCTCCGTACGGTCGCGCCCCTCCAGTGCCAGCAGAAGCCCCCCTGCGCCGTGCGGTGCCCGGCCCCACTCCTTGCCCTCCCCGCCGCTGCCTTCCCGCACTCCCACCGCACCCCCTGCTCCCCTCCAGCCCAGGGAAATGCAGGAAAACACAAAATCATCGAGGTGGAACAGTCACCGGAGCTGCCCGAGCCATCCCCCCGCCTGAAGGCGGCAGCTGCCCAGAGCCAGGGGCACCCAGCAGGATGCAGCTCCCCTTTCCCAGGAGCTGGAGGCAGGGTTTCCCAGGCAGGGGGAGCAGGGAGAATTTCAGCTCCCAGCAGCTCTCTGTGAGTGCTGGATGGACTCTGGGCTGAGCCAGGTGGGAGGTGTGGGTGGTGTTCATGTCCCCAGGAGCTGCTCAAATCCACCTTAAACTCCTGGAATGGTCTGTGCTGGCAAGAACCTTACAGACCATCCTGTTCAGCCCCTTGCCATGGTCAGGGACACCTTCCTGGGGTGTCTGTGCCAGAGTGGTGGAATGGGCAGGACTTTCTCCCTGAGCCCAGTCCCGGGCAAGATTGGGGTTCCCATGGGAAGAAGCCTGTGAGCTGCATTTCCGGAGCTGGGAGCCTCCATGCCCGGGAGTGTTTCCAGTACTGCTCTTTGGCTTTTTCCATAACTGGGCATGATGTTTCTCCCCAGAGCAAGGTGGTTTTCCCTGGATTGTTGGGGTTACACACTGGCTGTTTGACAGCTCTGTTGTCTCTTTGTCCTGAATGGAAGAGTGAGGAACGGGGGATGCTCCCGACTGTCCCAGGGATGTGGGAACAGCCCAGTTCCAGTGAGGAATGTGACGCCCAGCTCGTGGCGTGTGCCCTGAGATGGTCTTTGCTGTTGTTTTGTCCTTAGAGCCTGTTGGAGTGCTGGCCTGGATTTGGGAGGAGCCAAGTAGCCTGGAGCAGTGAGGTTTTTCCTGTCAGAAATCCATGCTGGGGATGTTTTCCCTGGCTGTCCCAAGGGGAAGGAACAGCTCTGGAGTTTTTGCAGCCACAGGCTGGGGATGCATCCCCTGAAAACCAGTTCAGGATCGTTCATCTGACTCTGTCCCTGACCTGTGGCTTCCAGGGAGCCTTCTGGTCTTCTGGATATTCCCAGGAGAGGATATTCCACCACCTGACTTTTAAGCCAGGAATTCCAAACCCAGTAAGTCGGTCACATTCTATGGGAGCTGCCCCAATGGTGGGATGGCAGAGGGCACACCCCACGCTGCTGTTTGGGACATTCCTGACTGGAACGGGAGCCAGCTGGGCATTTTGGAGCACTGAGGCCACCAGGGCAGCCTTGAGTGGCATTCCCAGGCAATGCTGAGGCATCCCATGCCTGTGGCAACACATGCCTGATGTGGAGCAGAGAGAGGAAGGGAGAAATTCTGAGTTGATGGGAGGAATGGAATTGGGCTTTCCAGAATGGAATTGGTATAGGTGCTGATGGTATCATGGAATCATGGGGTGGCTTGGAAGGGACACAAAGACCCTCTGGGCTCTGTTATCCCATCCCGTGGCAAAGAACACGTCCAAAACGGCCTCCTCACCCTCATGGAATGGCAGTGGGTGTTGGGAGCTCTGGCTGGAGCACCTGGAGACCAGGTAAGAATAGCAGTGGCATTGTTTTGGCTGCTGCTGGATGTGGTTTTCTCTTGTCAAGATGTTCCTCTGATTGATATTTTCACAGTAGCTTGCTAGGCCTCATTTGAGGATAATTCCAAGAATTTGGAAGTCGTTGGAAAAGAATGAGGAAAAAAGGTGAACCTGATCCAATTCTAGTAATTCTGAACTTCTCTTGCAGCACCGTTCCAGGGGAAAGCTGGTGAAAGGATAAAGATGCAGAGGAACAAGTGTTGTAAACCCCCTTGCCTCCCTGACAAAGCAAACCTTTCTGCAATCCCAGTAAATCTCTTGGAGAAACTGTGGGATCATAAGGTTTCCTAGGAAAGGAAAACTAAGGACAGAGATGAGGAAATAGGCTTCCAATTAACAATGATTTGATGGAGGTAGGAATGATTCTTGTATGTTTGATGCACCCCTTTTTATTCCTGGGATAATTTTAAATGATTTCTTTAAAAAATCATTTTGATTTGGGAATTCAGATTAGAGAGGAAACGATGCAAAATAAATGCAGGGAGAGATCACAGAATCATCCTGGAATGGCGGAATAATTTGGGTGGGAAGGGACCTTAAGGATCACCTCATTCCATCCCCAGGGTGCTCCAAGCTGCGGCCAGCCTGGCCTTGAACACTTCCAGGGATGGGGCAGCCACGATTTCCCTGGGTTTACGGGCACAAGAGGAAATTTCCAGCAGGAACTGAGGGGTTTCCCTTGCTCTGCCTGGCCCTAGCAGGGCTTTGGGAGGCAGAGGCTGTGGGAACAGGAGCTTTGTCCACTGCCTTGGAGGAGTCTCTGATGTCCCAAAACCCAGCAGAGCAAGTGGTTGTGGTTTAACATCCCGTTCAAAGGAGATGCCAGGCCAGGAACGGGAATGGACTGCAGAGCAGGGATGGTGCCCAGCAGAGGGGTGAGTGTCCAGGGGGTCCCAGCAGTCCATCCCTGCTGCCCAGGTTTGGGATGAGCAGGCTGGTGAGTGTCCCTGTGCTTGCTCTGCAGGATGAGGAAGCCAGGCCTGCTGAGGAGGAAGATGAGGAGGTGTGGGAGGATGGAGACAACGGCCACCAAAGGCTGGGGAAGGCACAGATCCAGGTAGGAGACGTTGCCTTGCGAGGAGAGGGACTTGTCTGTCCCGTTGGAATTTGGGGCGTGAGGCCAGCGGAACAAAGGCTTTGATTCCATTTTCTTGCTCGGGTTTTCACGTGCCTTAAGAGAGCTTTGTGAAAATGTCATTATCCCTGATTGAGTCTCTGAAAAACAGGGATTGAAGCTTTCAGAAGGGGCCCAACCCTGCCTGCATGTATCCAAGTGCAGCCCCCACTCCCTGTTTTTGTGTACAGCTGGGATGAGACCTCAGCTGCTGTTACTTGCCAGCTCACAAGTTGTGTAGCTCAGAGCCTCAGCCATGAAGGGCCAGGCTGTGTTTAAAACAGCCCAAGGTGCCAGAGAGCTGGAGTCATTTCCTAGCAGGGAACTTGACTTGGAAGCTGCATTCTAAAATTTGTCCGCATTTAATTGATGTCCCACATGGAGACACCTAAAGAAGCAGAGGTGGGGTGTTCCTAAGAAAAGAGCATCTAAATTCTTTGGTGGTAGAGGGCTTAAAGTCTGAGTGGAGGTGCCTTTAGGACACTTCCATTCCAGTATCTGAATAGAATTTAAATGAAGTAGCCAAATCCTGACAAGCTTGTATGAACTCCAAAGCCTCTGCAAGTGGTTTACAGCCAGGGAAGGAGATAAGAGTCTGAAGTCTCTTCCCCAAAACCTGGCTCCTGGTTTCTTTGGCCAGGCATAGGAAGAATTGTGTATTCCCTGGGGCTCTCCTTATGGGGAGAGGTTTACTTATGTGCCCTGGGTTTATTCAGTGCATCTTCAAAGTGATGGAAACTGATTGCGTTGAAATGCCAGGGGTGCCAAATGTTTTCCCCAGCCAGAGCTCGGAGCCAGCCCAGTGGGAAGGGGTTTAGTGGCCATTTTCCCGCTCCCTCGGGGCAGCAGCACTGGAGCACTCGCAGCCACCCGTGCCCGAGGTGCCGAGTACTGGCAGGAGGCAAAGCCAGGGACTGGGCAGGAGGAGCTTGCAGTGCTCCTGGAATCGCAGAGCTGGAGCTGTGGGTTAGAACTGCCAGGAGCTGCTGCCTCACTCAAACCTTGTTTAAAGCTCAGCATCCCTCCTGCTCCCTTGGAATGATTGTTGCTTCTGTTGTTGCTCTTTCCCGATCCATTATGATTATTATTGTAAATTCCCACTCCATTTCTTCCATAGCCCTTTACTTCCCAGAGGTGGTGCTTTAGGCAAGCCCCTCCAGCCTGGGAAGGGGCTTTTGGCTCCAGACTCAGGCCCAGTCCCCATGAGCAGCTGGAGCTGTGCTGTCCCCAGCAGGTGCCTTTCCTTCCTTCCCTGCTGCACTTTGGCTTTTTGAGGGCTCTCTAGGGGGCTGAGGGAGAAGTTCTTTGTCATTCCAGGGCAGCATAAGCCCTGATCCCACTCAAAGCAGGAGGAATCATTCCATCCTTGTTTTTGGATACACCTTTGGTGTTCTCTCTCTTTTGCTGACACTGTGTGGTGAAGCAGCAGCTCCCTGGAATAACTTTTATTTGTAAAACAATGAATTCCCTGCTGGAATCCCAGTCCCAGCCCCCCAGATCAAGGTGCAGTTTAAGGCCTTACACCCTGACCAGGACAAGTTCCTGTCCTTAGACATGGAAAACAGGGGAAAACTCAGACTGGATTGGAGCCAGCATCCAGAATGGGGAGAGTGAGGCAGCATGCTTGGCCCAGGCTGGGGCTGGTACAGGGGGTGTTCCCCATAGGATGACACCCGTTTGGAGCAGATGCTTCTCTTCCTTTGTCCAAAGTCCAATGGCAAAGGAGTGAAGAACCCACAAGTGGGGCCTGGAAGGAAAACGATTCTGTTAAAATTAGGCAAAGAATGCACTAAGAAAAAATGGACATCCTTTTTATGTATGAAAGTAAGTAGGGGAAAAATGTTGAAAAAGAGCTCTTTTATTTGGTGCCACCTCTCATTTTTTTATGGATAAAACCCTCTAGTGAGCAATCAGAACAGGAGTGGGAAAGCCAGGAGCCTTTGACTTCCACAGTGGACTTAATTGCCATGCTTAATTTCAACAATTTCTTCTCTCTCTCAGGCCAGGAAAACCCACTTAACTTGTCCCATCTTTGCCAAAAGCTTTGGTGTTTGAGCAGCCAAACCCAAGGGGCTCTGGCCCCACCAGCCTGTACTGGAGGGCCCCTGGTCCTGCCCATGGTGTGGGATGAATCCCCAATTGTCCCCAGAGGGGGCTGCCCTGGTCCCTGCAGTGCCCAGCACCTGAGACACAGAGAGAGCCCTGTCCAAAGGGGCTCCTTGTCAGGAATGTGGCAGCAGCCCCAGGAGCAGGCTGGAGGTGAGAACTGGGGCTGTGTTTGAGACTGACCAGCTCAGCTCAGTGTTTACCTGTGGGGGGAGTTTGGCCCCCCATGCTGAGTTGAAGCTGGATCAGGGTGACAGATGCTGCATTTTGGGCACCCTGAGAGTTTCTCTCCCCCTTGGAGATTTCCTGCAGGGATGGGGCAGGGCAGGGAGCAGAATTAACCCTGCACCTCCCGTGGGCACTGCTGGCCTTTGTCTCTCTGCTGTGCCATCAGCCTGTGGGAATTTGCTGCTGCCGCTGCCACCCCACCTGGGGGCTGCGTGCTCCTGGCAGCCCTTCCCAGCCCCACACCCGAGCTCCAGCGCTGCCTCCAGGCTGTGTTGGGAGAGTTTGCTGGGAATGTGCCTCATCCCTGGGAGTATCCTTTCCTTCCAGAGTGGCTGGATGGAGCTTCTGGGCTTGTCAGCTTCAGAGTTTGCTTGCAAAAGTCACTGCAGGGAAGAATGACAAGGAGGTTTGTCAGAGTGCTGCTGTCAGACCCCACCTGCCAGTCTGGGCTTTGGCTTGGAGGTTGTTGTGTATTGGCCCTGCAGGGAATGAATGTCCCCTTCCCACCTCAGCCCAGCAGATCCCAAGGGCTCTTCCTGGAGTACTTACTCTTTGCTTCCCTTTGGGATAACTTAATCTGCACCCTTCCATGAGCAATTCCTTGGCTTCTCCTGGAGAAAACCCCACGGCAGAGGCAGTGTGCAAAGGAGCCCAGAGCTGTGCTTGGAGCAGGGAGTGCTGAGAGCTGCGTGTGCCTCTGCTGCCCCAGGCTGGCAATATCCCCATGGAACAGACTGGGCAAATGGCATTAGAGGGAGCACAGTCCCTTCCTGGAAGAGGTTTTCTCCTGTGCAGATCAGGCACAGGGCAGGAAGGGAACTTTGGAGATCAGCTGCTTTCCCCCAGAAAGCATCACTCACACCAGCATGGATGACATGACCTGTGCCCACTGCTCACCATGCACCTGGCCAGAATCAAGAGCAAAGGTGGGTTTGGGTGTGAGCACTTGAAATAACTTTGAAAGAGAAGCAATCACCTTTTGCTGCTTCTTTCTTTCTTGCAGATGCTGCGATTGCCTCTGGGCACATGGGCTGAGCTCTCCCTGCAGGGAACTGTCAGGCCTTAACAGCTGTGAGGTTGTGTTCTTCTCAGTGGGGAACTGGAAATAATTATTAATTAATTGCAGAAATGTTTTCTGAACCTTTCCCCTTTCCTGGTAGATCTTCTCTCTCTGCCTCTGAATTTACAGCTGTTCCCTGGTGTCATTGGCCCTGCCTGAATTCCTTGCAGCTCCTCACTGGGAAAACCTGGGATGACTTTGAGGGGACAGAGGAGACATTTTCAGCTGAAAACCTGGGGTGACTGAGAGGGGACACAAGAATTGTTTGTGTAGGAAAATGGGAGGTGATGTCAAGCAGAGCAAGGTGGCATTTTTGAGGGAAAAGCTGAGGTGATGTTTAGGGGAACGAATGCACATTTTTGGGGCAGAAAAGAGTTAATATTGTACAGGAAGGAAAAACTGGGGGGTAAAACTTGATGTAATCTGTAGGGGACAGAATGAATATTTTGGAGCAAAAATGAGGTACTCAGTAATAGACAAAGAAGGAAAATTTTGGAGGCCAAACTTGACAAAGTCTCAAGAGCAGAGAATGAACACTTGGAGGGAAAAAGGAGGTGATGAATACTGAGCATGTGGGGAAAATTTGGGGGCTAAATCTGAGCTAATCTCTAGGGGAGAGCATGAACACACTGAGGTAACATGAGGGAATCAGTTGTGGGCAGATAGGGAAACTTGTGTAAAAATAATATTAAATAAGCTGTAGAAAGAACATTTTGAGGTAAAAATGAGGTAAGCAGTAGTAGACAGATGGAAAACTTTGGGGGTAAATCTTGATAGAAGCTACATGGTAGAAAGGAAATAAATATTGAAGGAAGAATGAGGGAATCAGTAGTGGACAGGTAGGGGAATTTTGGGGGGTCAAACTTGAAATGATCTAAAGGTTGAGAATGAATCTTTTTTGGTAAAAATGAGGTAATAAGTTGTGGACAGTTCAGGAAAATTTTGGGGGTTAAACTTGAGGTAATCTCTAGGGAGAGTGTGACCACTGACATGAACTGAGGCAATCACTGGGGCTAGGCAAGGAAATTTGGGGTGTAAAACTTGGGAAGATCTGTAGGGCAAAGAATGAACATATTGAGGAAGCAATGAGGTGATCAGTAGTCAAGATGAGGTAGAATGTGGGGGGCAAACCCTGAGGTAATTATGTAGGAACCATAAGTGGTTTTGAGAAAAAATCTGACCTAATTTGTAGGGGACAGAATGAACATTTTGGGGGTAAGACGGACATAACCTGCGTGGTTTGGGTTTTAAAATCTAGTCAGTGCACAGGGGACAAAATAGACATTTTGGTGATAAAATCCGAGTTCATCTGTAGAAGAAAGAACTCATGTTTTGAGGTAAAAAGGAGGTGATCAGAACTGGGCAGGTAGAGAAAACTGAGGGGGTAAAATGTGAAGTCATCTCTAGGAGAGAGCAGGAGCATCCTGAGGTAAACTGAGGGAATTGCTGTGGACAGGTGGGTAAATCTGGCAGGTAAAACTTGAGGGAATCTCCATGGTAGAAAATGAGTATTTGGAGGTAAAAATAAAGTACTCAGTCAGTGGTGGAGATGTACGGAAAATGTTGGAGGTAAAATCTGAGGTGATCTGTAGCAGAGAGAATGCACTTGATGGGGTAAACTGAGGTAATCACTTATGGACAGGTAGGGAAGTTCAGAGGGGTAAAAATTGAAAGCATCTGTAGGGCAAAGAATGAAAAGATTGAGGTGGAAATGAGGAAAGAGGTAGTGGACAGGTGGGGAAAGTTTTGGGGGCAAATCTTGTGGTAATCTCCAGAGCAGAGAAAGAATGCTTCCTTGTAAAAAATGAGGAACTCAGAAGGAGGCAGATGGGGACATTTTGGGGGTAAAATCTCAGGTCATCTCAAGGTGAGGGAAGGACTATTTGGAGGTCAACTCAGCACTCACTGTGTCTTCCTTCCTTGGCATCAGCTGGCAGGGAAGGGAGAAGAGGCCTCAGGCTGGAGAGGGGCAGGAGAAAGGCACTGTGGGCAAAGGCACCTCCCTGGCATCCCCAGGGTACCTGTGGGGAACACAGTGGACACTTTGGGAGCAAAGGGAGGTGATGGCATTGTCCCTTTGGGGGATGCTGGCATTTAGATCATTCCATCCATTTGCCTGCTGACATTTCCCAGCCCAGGGGCTTTGGCTGCCAGGGCAGCACAAAGATTGTTCCCTGGGTGGTGCGCAGATTTGGGGGTTGGCTTTGCTAGTTCAGATGAATTCTACCCAAAGCCCTGAATTCCCTGCTGAATTGCCACTGGCATAGCCTCCCAGCGCCTCCTGGAGCATGGATATTCCCATGCAGAGCTGCCTATTTAACACCAGCTGTGGCAGGACCCAGCAGAGCTTCCAGGGAAGCTCAGCAGGGTCAGGGCAAGGACAGCTTCATGTTCCATAGAATTTGCTGTTTGTAACCCTCATCCCCCAGCCCCCCCCCCCCAATGTCCCTGGGGGCACCTGACAGAGTTCCCTGGAATTCAGCTGCCTGCACCCCCCGAGCTGGGGCTCCAGGTGATATTTGAAAGCAGGAACAGGCACTGGCTGGACACGCTCCCAGCCTGTGCTGAGGCAGCCCCTGTGCCCACGGGAGGACTTCTCTCCCTGCAGGAGTTGATTTCATTCCAGAGCCTCAGGAGTGGCCTCTGCAAGTTCTTTTCCCTCAGGAAAGGGATGCACATCCCTGCCTTCAGGGCACCTGCAGTGGGAGCCACCTGGGAAAGCTTTCCATCAGTTGTGCAGTTCCAGCTGGCTCCCCAAAAACTCCCAACTCAATCCAAAGAGATTTCTCTGACTCTGACCTTTCATTTGAAGGCATCTCTGAGGGCATTGCTTGGCATTTCATTGCTGTGGGGGAAGCTTGCCTTGGCTTTAACACTGCTGAGGGATGATGGCCTCAGGCTGGAAGGGAAGGCATTTTGGGTGGCTGGGACATAGCTGGCAGGTGTGTGGGAGGTCAGCACTGGGAATTGCTGTCTGAGCCCCTCTGCAAACAGCCCATTCTGACATTGCCCAGTGCCAGCTGTTCCTTGGGGCATTTTTGGGGTGTCAGTGGGGTCTGTCGGGACTGAAGCATCTCTGGGTGCCTGTTCAGAGCAGCCCCTGGCCGAGGGGCCGCGGGCAGCCCTTTATCCATGTCCATCCCAGCGCTGCCCGGGCAGCCCAGTGCCCGTTCCGGGGATGTGTGTTTGGCACACTGCGTGCCACGGGCAGGACACTGCAGGCACAGCTCCTCTCTGCAAATCCAAAGCACAAGAGCTGCTGCTTCCCTTCCTGGGCCTCCTGGCCTTCTCCTTCCCCCCATTCCCTGCCAGCTGGGACACACGGAAGGAGCACCAAGGAACACTCCTGGCAGTGAGCAGGAGTTGCTGAGAGCTCTGTGCAGCTCTGGGCCACAAAAGCTGGCCCAGCCTCAGCAGCCCCTGGGATTTTGGGCTGTGAACACTCACCTGTGGGAAAGGCCCCTCTGCAGGCAGGAGCAGCCCTGACCTTCTCCAGAAGAGCTTTGGCCATGGACCAAGTGAACCCTCAGGACTTGCCTTGCTCATTTCTCCCTGGAAAGGGCCATGGAACAAGCACCTTTGCAGCTGTTGGGTAAATCCTGGAAAGGGCAGGAAATCAGGGTTATGGGAAGAGTTCAGTGCTGTCACACAACTGCTCACCTGTGTTGTTGCATGATCAGGTGCTGGCCATGGAGCTCTGCCCTATGGCAATTACAGGGGCTGGTGTGGCAAGCAGCATTAGCATAAAAGAAGGAGTTATATTTGCATAGGAATGATCTTGCTGGCACTTGGCATTCCTATCCCAGGCAGGACATTGCCAGGAGCTGAGATTGGCTTGGCTGGAGCAGGGTGCTGAGAGTGCCCAGGTGTGGGTTCAGTGGCCAGAGGAGCCATTCACATAAGGGTTCGACTTGGTGGTCCTTGTGTAGCCATTGCCACTCAGGATCTCCTGTGCTCTGGAAATAAAGAAGAAACATTTTTCCCTGGCCTTTTAAAGCCAGAGGTTTTTGCAGTGGAGCGTGCAAGCCGCAGAGAAAGCGGGGGGGAGGAAGGAGAGCATCAGGTCTCAAGCGGCAGTTGTGGGATGAACGGCTCAAGCAGCAGCGAGCCCCGGCGAGGCCCCGGTCCCGCAGCGGGCGCAGTCAGAGCAGGAGCGGCAGCAGCGGCCTCGGCGCCAGCGGCCGGGCCGGGGGAGCGGCTCGTCCCGCTGCAGGCGCGCTGGTTGGGCGGGGGCGCGGCGGGCGGGAGGCCCCGGGGGAGCGGCCCGGGGCAGGGGGTGCGGCGGCCTCAGCAGTGCCGGGGCTGGGGGAGCTCCGCGTCCCCGCGGGGGCTGCGGGCGGGGCCGGGCCGGGAGCGCCGGCGCTCCGGTTGCGCCAGGGGGCGCCCCACAGGGCGGGCGGCGCTGAGGGAGCGGCGGCCTCGGGGGGTGCCGGGGCGGGCACGGGCGGTCCCCGCGGCCCGGCCGCTTCCAGGCGCGATCCAGCGCCTGCTGCGGGGAAGCGCCGCCCTCCCGGCGGGCCCGGCACCGGCACGGCCCCGGCTCCCCGCGGCCGCAGCGGGAGCGTAGCCGGAGCTCCGGCGGGAGCCCAGCCCCGCGCTGGCCGCAGCCGGAGCGGCAGCGCCGGGCTCGGCGCCAGCGCCAATCCCGGAGCGGCACTTGCCAGCCGCGGCGATCCCGATGCCTAATGCCATCCCCCATCCCACCTCAGTTCTCCGAGCCCGGCAGCCGCACCCCGCCCGCCGAGAGACAAGCGGCTCGGCCCGGGACCCCCAGCAGACACCGACAGGACCCAGCCCCGAATCCCAGGGCCCGGGTCCCGTTCCCACCTCAGCGCCTCGGGCTCGGCGCAGCGCCGGGAGCAGCCCCCGGTGCCGGGCTCCGCACAGCGCTCCGAACGACGGTCCCGCCACAGCCCGGGAGGAGCAGGATGAGCATCCACCGCACAAAGCGGAGCGGGCGCGGATCCGCCGGCATTTACGGGCGCGGGCGGGGCGGGGCGGGCCCGGCACAGGTGTGAAGGGCGGGGTCCGCACAGGTGCGCGGGGCCCCAGAGCGGCTGCGCGGGGCGGGGCCGAGGGGATTTAAGCCTCGGGAATCGGCGCCGCCGCCATTTGCTCCCTCGGCGCTCCGTGGGAACGGTTGTGGCCGGACCGGGCTCTAGATCTCTGTATTTCCATATTTCTATGTCTCTGTAGTTCTTTTCCTTTATATTTGTGTTAGTTTGTCTTCTTCTAACCCTTCTCCGTTCTCCCCCCTCTGCCTCCCCTCCCCCACCCCCTACACCCCCCCCCCTACCCCCCCCCCTCTCCCCCCTAGCCCTCCCCTCCCTCCCCCCTCCCTGTCCCCCTACACACCCCAACCCTGCCCTACCCCTCCACCCTCTCTCCCCTTCTCCACCGTTCCTTCGCCCCCATCCCGGGTCCCCCCTGCCCCCTCACCCTGCTCCCCTTCCCCTCGCAGTTCCCCCCACCTGCCCTCAATCCTCCCCCTCCGTCTCCCACCTTTCCTTCCCCCTCCACCTCCCCCTGTTCCTCTTCCCTCGTTTCCCCTCTGCACCTTGACCCCCCACTTGTGCTCCGTCCTCGTCTTCCCCCCGCCTCCTTTCCTGTCCCCCCATCCCACCTCTCCCTGCACACCCCGAACCCCCCACCTGCGGTCCTTCTTTGACCCCCTCTGCTCCCTTATTCCCATCCTCTGTCCCGTCTTTCCCCCGCAGCCGCGGGGCACGGGGCGCCGGAGAATAAAGCCCAGAGGGCCGGAGCCCGGCGCCCCTGCCCTCGCTGGAGCCCCACACGGGCCGGGCCCGCTCGGCGGGTCCCCCGTGCAGTACAAAAACAGCGCCGGGGCTCCGGCTTTCCACACATCACACTGGGGATCCCCTCCTCAGGAGGGGTTCCCGGGGGGGTGGTGGGTTTCGGGGAGGGTGGTGGGTTGGGGTGGGCCCCCTCCTCAGGAGGGGGTCCCGGGGGGGTGGGTGGGTTTCAGGGAGGGTGGTGGGTTGGGGTGGGCCCCCTCCGGAGGAGGGGGTCCCGGGAGGGGGTTAGGGTGGGCCCCCTCCGGAGGAGGGGGTCGGGGGGAGGGGGGTGGGGCGGAGGGGGGACTTTCCCCCCCTCCAGTCCCCGCCCCCTCTCCCGGACCCCCTCCTCCGGACGGGGCTCACCCCAGCCCCCTCCGCGGGACCCCCTCCTCCGGACCGGGGCCTCAGGGAGGGGGGTGGGGGGGGGGGAAGCAGAGGGGGGTCACGTCACTCTGTGGCATGAACAGACATAGAGACCACAGGCCAAACCAACAGCCCCTCCCGCCCGGACCCCCCCACCCCCCCCCTCCGGGGCCCCGGTCCGGAGGAGGGGGTCCCGGGAGGGGGCCGGGGTGAGCCCCGTCCGGAGGAGGGGGTCCGGGAGAGGGGGCGGGGACTGGAGGGGGGGAAAGTCCCCCCTCCGCCCCACCCCCCTCCCCCGGACCCCCTCCTCCGGAGGGGGCCCACCCTGACCCCCTCCCGGGACCCCCTCCTCCGGAGGGGGCCCATCCCACCCACCCCCCCAGGACCCCCTCCTAAGGAGGGGGCCCACCCCAACCCCAACCCACCACCCTCCCCGAAACCCACCACCCCCCCGGGAACCCCTCCTGAGGAGGGGGCCCACCCCAACCCACCACCCTCCCCAAAACCCACCACCCCCCCCGGGAACCCCTCCTGAGGAGGGGATCCCCAGTGTGATGTGTGGAAAGCCGGAGCCCCGGCGCTGTTTTTGTACTGCACGGGGGACCCGCCGAGCGGGTCCCCCGTGCGAGGCTCCAGCGAGGGCAGGGGCGCCGGGCTCCGGCCCTCTGGGCTTTATTCTCCGGCGCCCCGAGCCCCGCGGCTGCGGGGGAAAGAGGGAAAGGGGAGGGATGAGATGGGGTAGGGAGAGGAGTCGGGGTGGGTTGGGGAGAACGAGGGGGGAAGGGAAAGGTCGGGTGAGGGGGAGGGATGATGGTCAGAGGAGGAGGAAGAGAGGGGAGTCGGGTTGGGGAGCGGGGTACGGAGAGGGGAGAAAGGAGGGGTGGGGGAGAAAGGAGGCGGGGGGGGTCGGGGATGCACAGGGGAGCAGGGAGAGAGGGTGGGGGGGCGCTGGGGAGAGGGCAGGCAGGGGACTGGGAGAGACAGGGAGGGTGTGGGGGAGAGAGAAAGAAACTGGGGGGGGTAGGAAAGAGGTGATAAGCGGGGGAAGAAGGAGGAGGATAAGGGCAGGAGAAACAGGGGGAAGAAAGACGGGGAAGAAAGAGGGGGAGCGGGGGCCTCTCCCGGGCCACGCCGGGGGAGCCCGGCCCGGCCGCAGCCTCCCCGAGCTCTGAGGGAGCAAATGGCGGCAGGGGCGATTTCGGGGGCTTAAATCACCTCGGCCCCGCCCTGCGCAGCCGCCCTGGGACCCCGCGCACCTGTGCGGACCCCGCCCCGCGCACCTGAGCCGGGCCCGGCCCCGCCCCTGAAGCCGCCCCCGGCCCCGCCCGGCCCCGCTCGGCCCCGCCCCAGAGCCCCGGCCCCGCCCGGCCCCGGGGCTCGCCCTGCCCGGCACGGGGGCGGCTCCATCGCTCGGGGCCCCGCCCCTCTCTCCCGGGCCGGGCCCGCCCCGCGCACCGGGGCCGCACCGGGGCCGCTCCCGGGACCCTCCCCTCCGCTGACAGACACCGCCCCGCTCGCTCCCGCTCCTTGCCACGCTCGGCAGCCACCGAGGCCGCCGCCCTCTCGGCTCAGCCGCCACCGGGCGGCAGCAGCGCCGCCCAGCTCAGCCCGGGGGCAGGCACAGAGCACAGGGAAAAGCCGGCTCCGGGCGCTCTGCAGCTCCTGCAGCCCGAGCGTCTCGGCTCCTGGGGCCAGGCGCTTGCTGCTTTCCTTCCTACAGAAAAACGCCGGCTCCTTATTCTCAAAACCTGCGGATCTCTATTCCCAGCTTCTTATATTGCTGTATGCGACAGAGTAGAGAGAGAGGGCTGGCTCATTTCAAAATGAATTTACATCTACATCAGTAGCATTTGCCTATAGATGTAAAAATGAAGAACTTAACACGATTTAGTATTCTGCACACATCCCTCGCTGGGAGGAATGGTAAAAAGTTAAAAACAAATGAAACTTTAAAAGTAGAAAGTTAGAAACAAAGTTACAACGGCAGAAATTTAGAAACAAACAAAGAGGTAAAATACAAGAAACGAACACGTTTCTAAAGGTAGAAAGTTAAAAACAAACAATGTTAGAAACAAACAAACAAAAAAATTAGAAACAAACAAAATTAGAAAGGTAGAAATTTAGAAACAAAGTCAGAAAGGCAAGTGTTGAGCCTTTGACAGGGTACCCCTCCTTCTCGGACCAGGGTGAAAGAGCAGAGGAGGCTGCTGTTCTGCTAAGTTCTTTATTTCACGGTCTCACAGCTGTCTTGAAGGCAGAGTTCGAATGGGGTTACATGATACAGCCAAGCAGCAGCAGCAGGCAAAAACAGCTTCTTCTATATGCTCCATACACTATATTTTTTCTTATAGAAGTATGGATTCCATTTGTTCATTGACCAGTAAGATTAACACACGATTCTAGTTTTCCTTAAACCCATCCCGGTCTAATTCTAACAGTCGTAAGCCTCACACAAGTGTCATCTGCCCTTGTTCCATAAGGAATCCCTCTACAGACAGGGAGTTGTCACCGGCCCCGTGCTCATGGGCTGCAGGGGACACCTGCACTGAGGAGGAAATGGAAATGGGAAAGAGGGAAATGCAACCGGAGGGGACGCACCTCTGGCACCACACCTCCTCTTGTTCCTGCTGTCCTGGAAAGCCCCAAGTAAATCCAGTGCCTCAGACCTTGCATCCCTGAACGCCAGGAGAGCTGGAGTTTTACCCAGATCCCAGTGCGCTGCACGGCTGCGCTGACACGAGCACAGGCCGATCGCTCCGCCCAGCACCATCCCTCATTCTCCTCCCATTGCTCCCCAAGCGTCCCCAAACCACCCCAGCGTGTCTGTGCCGGGGCCAGGGCCTGCCCCGAGCCCGACCAGAGCCCTGCACCAGCTCCCACCCCCGGGAGAGCTGGGAATGCACTGAGAGCTCGGCTCCCCGGGCTCCCCAGCACCCAAACCGGTCCTCAGACACACAGAAATGCCCAACCTGCCCCTCTGGGCACAGCCAAACACCACAATTCCATCATCCCCAAGCAACTCTGGCACTTGCCTCTTCACCTCCGCCCATTTCCAGTAGCCGGGGCTAGGACCGGGCTGTCAGTAATAGCATTCCCTAGGCAGTTCATCCCAGCACAGAGGAGAAGAGGAGCCTGTCCCTGACCCACACCATGGGCAGGACAAGGGGGGCCCTAGCTGGCTTTGCCTACTCCAACACCAAAGCTCTTGGTCCCAAAGATGGGGCGAGTTCAGTGGTTTTTCCTGTCCTGAAAGAGAGCAGAAAAGGGAAGTTAATCCCACTGTGGAATCCAAGACTCCTGCATTTCCTATTTCTGCTCTGATTGCTCACTGTGGAGTTTTAGCCATGGAAAAAAAAAGGAGAATGACACCATATCAAATAAAAAGTTGATTAATCCACGTAGGGGCTGTGGAAAGGATACAAAGGAGCTTTTCCATGATTTTGGGGCTTGAAGAGGGACTGAATTTCCCTCAAAGCTGGGAAGGGCCTGAGGATAATAAAGCAAAGGAGCAGCTTCATCTCTCCCTGGCAGAGAGCTCGGGGCTCCATTATGGATACAAATCAATCCCAGCAGGATTTCAAAGGGTTTCTTTAGGATGTCAGGTCCCTCTTTATCAGATCCCTGCTGGGATTCAGGGCCTGCCTGGTCACGGGGTGCTTTGATAAGGGCTGGATTTAAATCCCAGATCTGAGAACAGACATGAAAGGTCCCTGGGTTTCTAGGGGGTTGAAAAACTCAAGCTGGATTCGCTGCAGAGCTGAAAAATCAGGGTAAGAGAGAGCAAGGAGTGGCCAGCAGGCCCAGGCTCCTGATCACGCCCCTGGGATCCATGGGATCCATAGGATCCACGGCCTCTGGCACGCTGCTCCAGCACCCTGCAGGGTGACTGACAGCCGGGCAGGGGAAGGAGCCACCAGCAGCTCTGCCATGTGCACCATCATTCACCTTGCACGTGGCCTAAACAGCCACCAAGCACTGATGGACTGACTGAGCCGAAAATATCGGAGAGATCTCAGTTTGCACTCCAAATTCCCTGCAGCCTGTTCCCTTCCTGATCCATCCCTTCAAGCAGCAAGAGTGGAATTCCTTCCATCGTTGCTCTTTCCCTCCTGTTTTCCACTCAACAAGAAAAAGAGCAGCCACGTGAACAGGAGTAAAAGCCCCAAACCCACAAAAAAGCACATTCTCAGCATCACTAATCCCTGCCAAACTGCCAGGAACCTTCCAAAACTACATCCAAGCTTGGAAACAGGGATCCAGTTGTTTGTTTAAGCAGCTATTGATCCAGTCTCTTCCAGCTAATTAAACTATTCACTATTTAAACTCATTAAACTGCTCATCCTGCTCCTGGCAGCCAGAGGCAAAGAAGAAATCGTGTCTAGATTAAATGGTGTTGGTGAATGTGCCCATCCCAGTCCTTGGAGAGGTTGGAATTGCATCCCTGTTCCTCTGCTCTCTTTTCCTTCCTTTTTCTTGGAGTGATTCCCACCCGGATTCCTCAGCTCCAGCTCTCTGAGCAGCCTCAGGGGGAGCATTTCATCCCCTTGGAGCCAACTCCATTTGTTGCATCCTTCATGCCTCAACCACCCCTAAAAGCAGGCAAGTGCTGATGGGCAGTGCAGCTGCTTCCACTTGGGAATGTTTCCAGTGGAACAGGGAGGGAATTCTGAGAAGCTTCCACCCACTGCACGTTATTGCTGGATAAGAGGTGAGGCAGCAAAGGATCAACAAAGGGAGATTTCAGCAAGACAAAGTCCAGACAAAGAGGCTGCAAGTGTGGCTGGGGCTGCTAAACTGGGAAAACTGCAAGGTCAGGCTGTGGGAACATGGATTATACTGAGGTCTGGAACTGGTGTTGGGAAGAGAGGGAGAAGGAGAAGGAGAAGGAGAAGGAGAAGGAGGAGAGAAAGGGCCCAAAGTAACTGCACAGTGAATTTCCTTACCATGAGCCAGGCTCATTCCCTGAGCTGACCAATATCTCCGAGCTCCCCTTCATGGCACAGCCCTGCCAGTAAAGAACAGAAGTTCCTGCTGCTCCCACTGGAATTCTGTAGCGTGCCTGGCATTCCATACGTTATGCTGCCTGAGAATTCCTGCAGCTGTCCTCGGGAAGAGCAGTTCACTGCCACAGGAGGAACAAGAGGAAAGCAGCTGCCACTCTCGGGTTCTGTGCTCTGTAAAAAGTAAAACCAGATAAAGATCAAAGCTCCATAAAGCTGGAACCATCTCCAACCTCGGGACAGCACTTCTGTGGGAAAAGCGTGGATGGGCAATTAGGAAGGAGATGATCATGCAAATGGGTAAGGGGGGGAATTAAATTCTGCTGCTTTCTGATTGAGGCCTGCTTCAATTTGCAGCCTTTATAATATCAGTTTAATGGGACTTTTTGTGCTTTAAAAAGGTTTTTATTAGCTGGGGGTTGTCCCTGCCTGGACTGAGGCACAGCACAATGAGTCTCCTGCCTCCTGAAGCCGTGTCGTTATCCCAGCATCTGAAATTAAAAACCAGCACTCTGGGAAACCTCTCTACTCTGAGGAGAAGTGTGAGGAGTGTTTGGGTCTGTGGAGAGCCTGGAACAGCTCTGAGAGACACCAAACATCCTGTGGATCCCAATAAACAGCAAAACATGCCAGCAGCTCCTTCCAACACCGCCCTTGTAGGGAACTCTGTCATCCCAGTGGGTATTTGTGGGGGTAAGGAAGAAATCCCACTAATGACCTCAGTGTGATCACCTCTGGTTCGTCTGGGGATAAATCTCCTTTATCCTTCTGGGAGAATAAAGGAATCCAATGCTGCCTTAATCCCCTGCTCCTCGGAGTCTGCATTTCCAGAATCCATCTCCTGGCCCAGCATGGGAAGGGTTGTCCAGCGCTGGAACAGCTGCCCAGAGCAGTGGTGGAGTCACCAACCCTGGAAGTGCTCATAAAATACATGGATATGGCACTTGAGTGTTCATAAAATACCTGGGTAAATACATGGGTAAATACAGGAATAAATTCATGGGTAAATACATGGATAAACATATGGATAAATATAGGGATAAATATGTAGGGATAAATATGTATGGATAAATACAGACCTTGCTTCCCTGAACACCAGGAGAGCCGGTGTTTTACCCAGATCCCAGTGCCCTGCACGGCTGCGCTGACACGAGCGCAGGCTGACCGTTCCGCCCAGCACCATCCCTCATTTTCCTCCCACGGCTCCCCAAGCGTCCCCAAACCACCCCAGCGTGTCTGTGCCGGGGCCAGGGCCTGCCCCGAGCCCGACCAGAGCCCTGCACCAGCTCCCGCCCCCGGGTGAGCTGGGAATGCACTGAGAGCTCGGCTCCCCGGGCTCCCCAGCACCCAAACCGGTCCTCAGACACACAGAAATGCCCAACCTGCCCCTCTGGGCACAGCCAAACACCACAATTCCATCATCCCCAAGCAACTCTGGCACTTGCCTCTTCACCTCCGCCCATTTCCAGTAGCCGGGGCTAGGACCGGGCTGTCAGAAATAGCATTCCCTAGGCAGTTCATCCCAGCGCAGAGGAGAAGAGGAGCCTGTCCCTGACCCACACCATGGGCAGGACAAGGGGGGCCCTAGCTGGCTTTGCCTACTCCAACACCACAGCTCTTGGTCCCAAAGATGGGGCGAGTTCAGTGGTTTTTCCTGTCCTGAAAGAGAGCAGAAAAGGGAAGTTAATCCCACTGTGGAATCCAAGACTCCTGCATTTCCTATTTCTGCTCTGATTGCTCACCGTGGAGTTTTAGCTATGGAAAAAAAAAAAGGAGAATGACACCATAGCAAATAAAAAGTGCCCTTTTCCAGCATTTTTATTCCAGGCATTAAAAGGATGCTCATTTCTCTTCTAGCATTGTTTCCCTCATTTTAGGAGAACCGTTTTCATCCCAGGCCCCACTCGTCAGTTGTTCGATCCTCTGGCACTGGATTTGGACAAAAGAAGGGACGCACCTGGACTGCAGGAAATCACTGAGAGAAACCCTTCCAAAATGTGACAGAGAAAAACAACAGGAGATGCAGGAAGACACATCCCTCATTTGCACGTCTGGAACGCTTTTCTAAAGACTTCTCTGCATCTGGATGCTCTTTGCTCTTGGCTTTCTTCACAGGAATGCATTTGCTGCTAAACACGTCTCAGACCCTTACCTGATCGGGATAAGGTGGGATGGAGATGAAGACTCCCACAGGGAATAGCCAGGGAGATGCAGGGCCTGGGAACATCAAGGACGGAGAAGAGAAGGAACAGGGATTGTTTTTCTTGTTTAGAGCCAGCAGTGCTGTGAGCTTGGAGAACACACGGCACCGCAGGGATCCAGGGCAGGAGCGGGATAACTGCGGGATAAGGGGAATCTGCTCCCACTCCAGGGCTGTGCCAGTGAAGGAGGGGAATTTTTTAGTGCCTTCATTACACACAAAAACCAAACCCAGCACCACCGAGCTGGACTTTCGTGAGCCGCAAAACAAAGCGGCCCCTGGCCTTTGGGGGAACACAACCTCACCGAGTCACGGAGCCAGGGGATGACACTTGGGAATGATCCTTGCTGCTGCCTGCAGGCAAATCGGATGAGGGAGCCACAGGAGCTGCGGGGTTTCCTGCTCTTCCTGCAACGCCATCGGTCCAGACCAGGAGACCTTTCCTGGAACAGATCTTCCCTGTAAAGGGAGCTACACCAAAGCTCAAGCCCTCATTTAGAGACCCTTGGAAAAGCAAAGGTGAGAGGGGATTACCTGGAGCCCCAGGGGACCGAGGCGAAGGCGATGAAGAAGCAGACAGCAAAGTGCTTCCACTGCTTCTCACTCCAGCAAAGGGAACATCCCTGGAATTTCATGGCCGGCGTCGCTCCCAAACCCCACAGGTGAACCCACACGTACTCCAGGACTGATCTCCTTCAAACTTCCAGCAGCACAGACTCACCGGGAGGAACTGCAATCCAAGGACACACATCAGCAACCGTCTTCCCGCTTGCCCCTCTCTCCACATTTTCCCTTTCCAGCGGGATGCAGGTGCCACCCCCAGAGGCAGGAAAACTGCCTTGCAATCCGCTACAAAACCTGCCTGGAAAGCCCAGGATGCCCGGAGC
The DNA here is from genome assembly GCF_965178545.1 of Coloeus monedula. Taxonomy (NCBI): domain Eukaryota; kingdom Metazoa; phylum Chordata; class Aves; order Passeriformes; family Corvidae; genus Coloeus; species Coloeus monedula. The sequence goes on along the minus strand of NW_028120799.1, from coordinate 595,416 downwards.
CAGCAGCCGTTTCTCCTGGAGCTCCTGCTGACAGGCATTTGAAGCCTGCTGTGCCTCACAGCTGCTTTTCTGCCAAGGGCATTCCCATCTTTTCTTTTTTAGCCCAAAGAAAGGTTTGCAAAGCTGAGTTTTGTGAGAAGCGCTTCATATTTGGATCATTCTTAACTTGGAGTTTCCCTTGGCACCAAAATCAGGGGCTCACCTTTTGCTTGGAGCTTGGCTGAAGTCCTCAGCAGTGCCAGGGAATGTGGCCATTGGAGGCTTTGGGCAGATTTGGCTCATCTGCCTTTTTAGGCCTTGTTTCTTTCTCTCAGCCTTCCCACTGGATTGTGGCCTCCGAGGAATACGTAAAATCCCATTCCATTCCTATTCTTTCGGACAATTTTTTGTACCGTCCCTGTACAAAACGAGGCCCCCTGTTCGGATGCTTTTCCCCACCGTTCCCCGGCACTTTCATCTGCCGGTGCATTCCCTGCGTTGCTTGGGCTCTTCCCAGCTCTCTGAGCTCCTTCACAAGGCAGCAGATCGATTTGGCCCAGGAACTAAACCCTCCCGAGGAATTGTCTGATGCCATCTCCGCATTTGACACCTGATCCTTGTGCTCAAAGGATCCCTCTTTCTTCCCTTCAGCCAATTCCAAGGCTCGCTGCCCCCAGCTGCGATCAGGCCCCAGCCTGATCCCTGCAGTCTTCCCTGCCGGGATCCTGCTCAGGAATCCCTGGGCTACAAATGTAAGAATTCATTCTTCCCACCCCTGCCCAGTTCCAAAGGATTTGGTGTCTGCCTTACCTGGCTGGAGCCTGCTTCCAACTCTGTTCTTGCTGCTTCTGCTGCTTTCCAGTTCCCAGGAATTCCACCGACGGAGCGACAGCGTTTTCCAGCTCCGCCAGGATTCCCTCTGCTGCGTTTGGGTGCTGGAAGGATATCAAAACCAGGCTCTCTGGGGCTTTACTATCAGGAAATTACATCCCCGGATTTGTTCATTTCCAAATATTATCTCTTCCCAACAAAGCACTGGGCATCCAAGGAATACAGAAAGTGATGGGCTGACCACTGCTTACTCCTCTGGAATGTCAGAGCTTGGAAAAAAAGGGCACTTGAGGCTTCTCCTGGTGCTGCCCGTGAGGTGTATTTTACTTGAGAGCCCCTTCCCGTGTCTTTCCCTGTATCCACCAAAAAATCCACCCCTTCATTCCCCAGCTGCTTGCTTCCTCCCTCTTTTCCTGTATCCAACAGAATTTTAACAGGTCAATAGTCCCCTCTGCAAGAGCACCTTTCATTCCAAACCTAAGAACAAACGAATCACTTCCCTTCCACCGTCCTTATTAGGATTCCACTGAGAGCAGTGGATGGAAAATGATCCTCTCCTGGTCCCTGCTGGATTCCCGGAGCAGGGATCCTTTCCCTCTTTCCCCCCACCACGGTGCCCTCCTCCCCCTCCCGCCCCACCCCACACCCTTTTCAGGCTTTGTTCCACAGCTTTTGCCTCCAGGCCTCAGATCCTTTCGTTCTCCACGAGCTCCCAGCAGCTCCACAGCCTTTCCTCTCCCATCCCGACCATTTCTCCGGGAATGGAGCTCCGCATTTCAATTGCCTTCTCTTTTCTCTGACTACTCCCACCAATCCAGAAGACCTAAAGCTGACACAAGGAACACTCGGTGCCCACAAATCCAAACCCAGACCCGGCCATCCCCAAACCAGCAACTCCCGGACAATTTGCGTTCATTCCAACCTAACACTGAGGACTCACCCAACCCTTCAAAATTCCCAAGAAATATCCTGTTGCCTTCACAGCTCCCAGGGGATTCTGCTTCGTGCTCACACGAAGGATTTGGGACTTCCCTGAAAAAACCCGTGCAGGGCACGCCGGAATCCCCGATCCCGTGAATCCGGGGAGCGTTAAAAGCTCGGTCCAGCCTGGGCCCCCGGAAATTTTTGCCAAATATCCCCCAAGTCCTCGGGATAACAGAACTCTCTGGTACTGCATTTTTGGCGTTGTAAAGCCTGGAATTCCTTTATTCCTAGTGCTGGGCTCTGCATATGGCCGAGAAAATCCCGGCCTCCACACAGACCCAGGTTCCAAACTTTTTGATACATTTTAGCAAGCCGAGAAATTCACCTTCCCTGCTTGTTCTTAAGGGCATCCTTCTCTTCCCTTACCCGGCGTGCTCTCTCCCACTGGGGGTGGGTTTTCCCCTTCCCATGCTAATTAGTCCCTACTTCTAGGAGGTTTAGGTACCTTTCTTCCCTGGCAGGGATTTCTTAACACAGCTACCGAGGCTTTGGGAGTCTCCTTTATCTTCTACTTTCTGGATCCATAAATGCCACAATCCAGACGCCCAACTTCAACAAGACATCCTTTCTACCTAAAAACACACACTCTCAACTCTTAGATCTTTTAAAGTTTTACCCCCGCAAAATTCCCCTATTTTTCCACCACTGAATTCCTCAGTCCTGCTTCCAAGGATTTCTTGAATACCACGGGGCTTTTCTCAAGATTTACCCCCACGACCTTCCCTACGTGCCCACTGCTCATCACCTCATTTTTCCCTCAATGTGGTCGTTCTCCACCCCAGAGAGTTTGTCAAGTGTTGCCTCCAAAATGTTCCCCATCTCTCCACTACTCAGTTCCCCATTTTGCCTCCAAAATATTCAATCTGTCCCCTCCACATTGCATCCACTTTTACCCCCAGCGTTTTACTTCCTCTACAATATTGATTCAACCTTTTCCACCCCAAAAATCTGCATTCTCTCCCTTAAACAGCACCTCAGCTTTTCCCTCAAAAATGCCCCAGAGGGAAACTCAGATTCAGCCCCCAAACTCCCATTTGCCTACACAAACAGTTCTTGTGGCCCCTCTCAATTCCCCCAGGCTTTCAGCTCAAGGAAGAACTGGAAGCCTATTCCCTCATCTCCACCCTTGTTTTGCTTTCCTGGAAAACCTTGCGATCCCACACTTTCTCCAAGAGATCTGCTGGGACTACTGGAAGGTTTGCTCTCTCAGAGCGCCAGGGGGCTTTACAGCACTTGTTCCTCTGCATCTTTACCCTTTTATCAGCTTTCCCCTGGAACGGTGTTGTGGGAGAAGCTTGGAACTACCAGAAATGGATCACGTTCACATTTTTTCCCCACCAGTTTTTATCTGGTTTCAGATTCCTGGAATTACCCTCAAATGTGCCCTAGAACACTGCTGTGAAAGGATCAATGAGAAGAACAGCCGGAAAGCAGAAAACCACCTCCAGCAGCAGCCACAATGATCCCATTTCTCTTCTTACCTGGTCCTGCCAGAGCTCCCAACAGCCATTCCCATTCCAAAACAAGAGCTATGGAAGACATTCCTGCTGTCCGTGAGGGTGAGGCGGCAGTTCTGGATGTTCTTCGCTGTGCAATCAGACAACAAACAGAGTGTAAATGATCCTGGTGGTCCCTTCCAAGCCAAACCAGCCCGTGATTCCATGAGTGGATCAGCACCTGTTCCAGCTCCATTCCAGAAACCTCCTCCCACTAACCCAGAACTTTCCTTTTTCTGCTCAACATCAGGGGTTTGCTGCCGAGTGCCCCGGGCAGGGGACGCCTCAGCCTTCCCTGGGACCGCAGCATTCCCTGGGCTGCCTCAGCATCCCCTGCGCTGCTGTTCCACGCCCATCCCGTGGTCCAGCGCCTGCGCGGGCTGCAGTGCCGGGCTCTCCCCACGAGGCGGCAGCACCGGGAGCGAGCAGCCCCGGCCGGTCCCGCTGTCTCGGGGCAGCTGCGCCTTTAACCCGCCCTGAGCCGGCGGGGCCGTGAACACAGCGGGCACAAACGCCACCGCTCCCCTTTATTTCACCCTCAGAGGCACAGGATCGCAGCATTTCCTGGGCTGCAAGGGACCCACAGGGAGCATCGAGTCCAAATCCTGGCCCTGCACCCCAAGAATCCCACCCTGTGCCCGAGAGCCTTGTTCAGACCCAAACTCTTCCCCCAAGATCCTGAAAACACAGCGGGGCTGGGAGAAGGATGACCACGGAGGATTTTTTTATACAGATCTCCTTGCACGATCGTTAAATAATATTATTAGACAGTCCATGAACGCATCCCTGTGCCGGGACAGCCACCCCTGTGCCGGAACACTCATCCCTGGGCCGGAATACCGATCCCCCGCGGCCCCCACCGTCCGCTCGGGGCTGTCCCCGTTCCCCGCTCACCTCCGAGCCCGGAGCACCCGCCCCGGTGCCCCCGGCCCGGCAGCGCTGCTCCCCGGGCTCCCCGCCATCGCCGCTCCTGGCGAAGAAGGGCGGAAGTCGCCGGTACCGCACCGATGTGGCTATTCGACCTTCTCAAGATGGCGGCCGCGAAGGACCCCCCCCCCCCCGCCCCGGTCCGTCTATTCGACTGCCTGAATGCTCCCGCCTGCCCCAGGCGCCGCTGACCCCACAGTCGGTGTCCGCGTAGCGGGAAACGCCTCAGAAAATTGCGCGCAAGCGCTGGGCTGGCGTCGGCGTCGGCGTCGCGTTCAGGCAGCCGAATAGACGCAGCTTGGGGGGGGGGGGGGGCCTTCCCTGCCGCCATATTGAGAAGGTCAGAAAACAGCGCACACGACCGCCATCTTTAGTGTGGCAGTGACGACACTTCCGCCCTTCGCCGCCATCTTGGGTGCTGGCAGAAGCCACTTCCGGTCGAGCCGCCATCTTTAGTGTGGTACACTTAGGGCCCCCGCCGCCCCTCACAAGGGCTTCTGTCTAGTCGGCTGCCTGAATCCGGCCCGGACTCCGACGCCGGCCCCGCGCTTTCCGCGCGATTTTCCGCCGTGCTTCCCGGTGCGAGGACACGGCTGGCGGGGTCAGCCGCGCCGGAGGCGGCCGACGGCTCCGCGACCGGCGGCAGGCATCGGCAGCGACACCTCTCGCAGGGGGCCTACTGCGTCCGCCATCTTGAGTGTGGCGGAAGTGTAAACCACCTTCTGCAAGGTCCTGGCAGATAATAAAATAATAAAATAAAATAAATACTGTCATATTCTAATAAAAACGTCACTTAACGCCGTCCCGAGAGCGCGGAACTGCGCCTTCCTTTCCGAGCCGCCTCCTTGAGAGCGACACGCGGGCGGCTCGATTCCGACCGTGCCCGCCCGGTGCCTCCCGCCCGGGTCGCGCTGCGACCGCGCCTCTGCTGCCCGGCAAAACCGGCCCCGCCGGGCCGCCCCCCGCGCTGTCATTCCCCGCGGTCACCGCCCCGCACGGCGCCCGTTCCTTTCCATAGCTGTGGCCCCGCTCATGCACGGCCGTGTCCCTTGGCGCTGCCAACCGCCCTTCGCCCCTCCCCTCCGCTGACACACCCGGCCCCGCTCGCTCCCGCTCCTTGCCACGCTCGGCAGCCACCGAGGCCGCCGCCCTCTCGGCTCAGCCGGCACCGGGCGGCAGCAGCGCCGGGGCGCCGTGTCGGGGGCGGCAGTGCCGCGCTCTCGCCACCAGGCGGCAGCAGCGCCGCCCAGCTCAGCCCGGGGGCAGGCACAGAGCACAGGGAAAAGCCGGCTCCGGGCGCTCTGCAGCTCCTGCAGCCCGAGCGTCTCGGCTCCTGCGGCCAGGCGCTTGCTGCTTTCCTTCCTACAGAAAAACGCCGGCTCCTTATTCTCAAAACCTGCGGATCTCTATTCCCAGCTTCTTATATTGCTGTATGCGACAGAGTAGACAGAGAGGGCTGGCTTATTTCCAAATGAATTTACATCTAAATCACTAGCATTTGCCTATAGACGTAAAAGTGAAGAACTTAACACGATTTAGTATTCTGCACACAGCCCTCGCTGGGAGGAATGGTAAAAAGTTAAAAACAAATGAAATTTTAAAAGTAGAAAGTTAGAAACAAAGTTACAACGGCAGAAATTTAGAAACAAACAAAGAGGTAAAATACAAGAAACAAACAAATTTCTAAAGGGAGAAAGTTGAAAACAAACAAAGTTAGAAACAAACAAACAAAAAAATTAGAAACAAACAAAATTAGAAAGGTAGAAATTTAGAAACAAAGTCAGAAAGGCAAGTGTTGAGCCTTTGACAGGGTACCCCTCCTTCTCGGACCAGGGTGAAAGAGCAGAGGAGGCTGCTGTTCTGCTAAGTTCTTTATTTCACGGTCTCACAGCTGTCTTGAAGGCAGAGTTCGAATGGGGTTACATGATACAGCCAAGCAGCAGCAGCAGGCAAAAACAGCTTCTTCTATATGCTCCATACACTATAATTTTTCTTATAGAAGTGTGGATTCCATTTGTTCATTGACCAGTAAGATTAACACACGATTCTAGTTTTCCTTAAACCCATCCCGGTCTAATTCTAACAGTCGTAAGCCTCACACAAGTGTCATCTGCCCTTGTTCCATAAGGAATCCCTCTACAGACAGGGAGTTGTCACCGGCCCCGTGCTCATGGGCTGCAGGGGACACCCGCACTGAGGAGGAAATGGAAATGGGAAAGAGGGAACTGCAACCTGATGGGACGCACCTCTGGCACCACATTTCCTCTTCTTCCTGCTGTCCTGGAAAACCCCAAGTAAATCCGGTCCCTCAGACCTTGCATCCCTGAACACCAGGAGAGCCGGTGTTTTACCCAGATCCCAGTGCCCTGCACGGCTGCGCTGACACGAGCACAGGCCGATCGCTCCGCCCAGCACCATCCCTCATTTTCTTCCCATTGCTCCCCAAGCGTCCCCAAACCACCCCAGCGTGTCTGTGCCGGGGCCAGGGCCTGCCCCGAGCCCGACCAGAGCCCTGCACCAGCTCCCACCCCCGGGTGAGCTGGGAATGCACTGAGAGCTCGGCTCCCCGGGCTCCCCAGCACCCAAACCGGTCCTCAGACACACAGAAATGCCCAACCTGCCCCTCTGGGCACAGCCAAACGCCACAATTCCATCATCCCCAAGCAACTCTGGCACTTGCCTCTTCACCTCCGCCCATTTCCAGTAGCCGGGGCTAGGACCGGGCTGTCAGAAATAGCATTCCCTAGGCAGTTCATCCCAGCACAGAGGAGAAGAGGAGCCTGTCCCTGACCCACACCATGGGCAGGACAAGGGGGGCCCTAGCTGGCTTTGCCTACTCCAACACCAAAGCTCTTGGTCCCAAAGATGGGGCGAGTTCAGTGGTTTTTCCTGTCCTGAAAGAGAGCAGAAAAGGGAAGTTAATCCCACTGTGGAATCCAAGACTCCTGCATTTCCTATTTCTGCTCTGATTGCTCACCGTGGAGTTTTAGCCATGGAAAAAAAAAGGAGAATGACACCATATCAAATAAAAAGTTGATTAATCCACGTAGGGGCTGTGGAAAGGATACAAAGGAGCTTTTCCATGATTTTGGGGCTTGAAGAGGGACTGAATTTCCCTCAAAGCTGGGAAGGGCCTGAGGATAATAAAGCAAAGGAGCAGCTTCATCTCTCCCTGGCAGAGAGCTCGGGGCTCCATTATGGATACAAATCAATCCCAGCAGGATTTCAAAGGGTTTCTTTAGGATGTCAGGTCCCTCTTTATCAGATCCCTGCTGGGATTCAGGGCCTGCCTGGTCACGGGGTGCTTTGATAAGGGCTGGATTTAAATCCCAGATCTGAGAACAGACATGAAAGGTCCCTGGGTTTCTAGGGGGTTGAAAAACTCAAGCTGGATTCGCTGCAGAGCTGAAAAATCAGGGTAAGAGAGAGCAAGGAGTGGCCAGCAGGCCCAGGCTCCTGATCACGCCCCTGGGATCCATGGGATCCATAGGATCCACGGCCTCTGGCACGCTGCTCCAGCACCCTGCAGGGTGACTGACAGCCGGGCAGGGGAAGGAGCCACCAGCAGCTCTGCCATGTGCACCATCATTCACCTTGCACGTGGCCTAAACAGCCACCAAGCACTGATGGACTGACTGAGCCGAAAATATCGGAGAGATCTCAGTTTGCACTCCAAATTCCCTGCAGCCTGTTCCCTTCCTGATCCATCCCTTCAAGCAGCAAGAGTGGAATTCCTTCCATCGTTGCTCTTTCCCTCCTGTTTTCCACTCAACAAGAAAAAGAGCAGCCACGTGAACAGGAGTAAAAGCCCCAAACCCACAAAAAAGCACATTCTCAGCATCACTAATCCCTGCCAAACTGCCAGGAACCTTCCAAAACTACATCCAAGCTTGGAAACAGGGATCCAGTTGTTTGTTTAAGCAGCTATTGATCCAGTCTCTTCCAGCTAATTAAACTATTCACTATTTAAACTCATTAAACTGCTCATCCTGCTCCTGGCAGCCAGAGGCAAAGAAGAAATCGTGTCTAGATTAAATGGTGTTGGTGAATGTGCCCATCCCAGTCCTTGGAGAGGTTGGAATTGCATCCCTGTTCCTCTGCTCTCTTTTCCTTCCTTTTTCTTGGAGTGATTCCCACCCGGATTCCTCAGCTCCAGCTCTCTGAGCAGCCTCAGGGGGAGCATTTCATCCCCTTGGAGCCAACTCCATTTGTTGCATCCTTCATGCCTCAACCACCCCTAAAAGCAGGCAAGTGCTGATGGGCAGTGCAGCTGCTTCCACTTGGGAATGTTTCCAGTGGAACAGGGAGGGAATTCTGAGAAGCTTCCACCCACTGCACGTTATTGCTGGATAAAAGGTCAGGCAGCAAAGGATCAACAAAGGGAGATTTCAGCAAGACAAAGTCCAGACAGAGAGGCTGCAAGTGTGGCTGGGGCTGCTAAACTGGGAAAACTGCAAGGTCAGGCTGTGGGAACATGGATTATACTGAGGTCTGGAACTGGTGTTGGGAAGAGAAGGAGAAGGAGAAGGAGAAGGAGAAGGAGAAGGAGAAGGAGAAGGAGAAGGAGAAGGAGAAGGAGAAGGAGAAGGAGAAGGAGAAGGAGAAGGAGAAGGAGAAGGAGAAGGAGAAGGAGAAGGAGAAGGAGAAGGAGAAGGAGAAGGAGGAGGAGGAGAAGGAGAAGGAGAAGGAGGAGGAGAAGGAGGAGGAGGAGGAGAAGGAGAAGGAGGAGGAGGAGAAGGAGGAGGAGGAGGAGGAGAAGAAGGAGAAGGAGAAGGAGAAGGGCCCGAAGTAACTGCACAGTGAATTTCCTTACCATGAGCCAGGCTCATTCCCTGAGCTGACCAATATCTCCAAGCTCCCCTTCATGGCACAGCCCTGCCAGTAAAGAACAGAAGTTCCTGCTGCTCCCACTGGAATTCTGTAGCGTGCCTGGCATTCCATATGTTATGCTGCCTGAGAATTCCTGCAGCCGTCCTTGGGAAGAGCAGTTCACTGCCACAGGAGGAACAAGAGGAAAGCAGCTGCCACTCTCGGGTTCTGTGCCCTGTAAAAAGTAAAACCAGATAAAGATCAAAGCTCCATAAAGCTGGAACCATCTCCAACCTGGGGACAGCACTTCTGTGGGAAAAGCGTGGATGGGCAATTAGGAAGGAGATCATCATGCAAATGGGCAAGGGGGGGGAATTAAATTCTGCTGCTTTCTGATTGAGGCCTGCTTCAATTTGCAGCCTTTATAATATCAGTTTAATGGGACTTTTTGTGCTTTAAAGAGGTTTTTATTAGCTGGGGGTTGTCCCTGCCTGGACTGAGGCACAGCACAATGAGTCTCCTGCCTCCTGAAGCCGTGTCGTTATCCCAGCATCTGAAATTAAAAACCAGCACTCTGGGAAACCTCTCTACTCTGAGGAGAAGTGTGAGGAGCGTTTGGGTCTGTGGAAAGCCTGGAACAGCTCTGAGAGACACCAAACATCCTGTGGATCCCAATAAACAGCAAAACATGCCAGCAGCTCCTTCCAACACCGCCCTTGTAGGGAACTCTGTCACCCCAGTGGGTATTTGTGGGAGTAAGGAAGAAATCCCACTAATGACCTCAGTGTGAACACCTCTGGTTCGTCTGGGGATAAATCTCCTTTATCCTTCTGGGAGAATAAAGGAATCCAATGCTGCCTTAATCCCCAGCTCCTCAGAGTCTGCATTTCCAGAATCCATCTCCTGGCCCAGCATGGGAAGGGTTGTCCAGCGCTGGAACAGCTGCCCAGGGCAGTGGTGGAGTCACCAACCCTGGAAGTGCTCATAAAATACATGGATATGGCACTTGAGTGTTCATAAAATACCTGGGTAAATACATGGGTAAATCTAGGGATAAATTCATGGGTAAATACGTGGATAAAAATATGGATAAATGTATATGGATAAACATATATGGATAATCCATGGATAAATATAGGGATAAATATGTATGGATAAATACGTATGGATAAATACAGACCTTGCTTCCCTGAACACCAGGAGAGCCGGTGTTTTACCCAGATCCCAGTGCCCTGCACGGCTGCGCTGACACGAGCGCAGGCTGACCGTTCCGCCCAGCACCATCCCTCATTCTCCTCCCACGGCTCCCCAAGCGGCCCCAAACCACCCCAGCGTGTCTGTGCCAGGGCCAGGGCCTGCCCTGAGCCCGACCAGAGCCCTGCACCAGCTCCCACCCCCGGGTGAGCTGGGAATGCACTGAGAGCTCGGCTCCCCGGGCTCCCCAGCACCCAAACCGGTCCTCAGACACACAGAAATGCCCAACCTGCCCCTCTGGGCACAGCCAAACACCACAATTCCATCATCCCCAAGCAACTCTGGCACTTGCCTCTTCACCTCCACCCATTTCCAGTAGCCGGGGCTAGGACCGGGCTGTCAGAAATAGCATTCCCTAGGCAGTTCATCCCAGCGCAGAGGAGAAGAGGAGCCTGTCCCTGACCCACACCATGGGCAGGACAAGGGGGGCCCTAGCTGGCTTTGCCTACTCCAACACCACAGCTCTTGGTCCCAAAGATGGGGCGAGTTCAGTGGTTTTTCCTGTCCTGAAAGAGAGCAGAAAAGGGAAGTTAATCCCACTGTGGAATCCAAGACTCCTGCATTTCCTATTTCTGCTCTGATTGCTCACCGTGGAGTTTTAGCTATGGAAAAAAAATGGAGAATGACACCATAGCAAATAAAAAGTGCCCTTTTCCAGCATTTTTATTCCAGGCATTAAAAGGATGCTCATTTCTCTTCTAGCATTGTTTCCCTCATTTTAGGAGAACCGTTTTCATCCCAGGCCCCACTCGTCAGTTGTTCGATCCTCTGGCACTGGATTTGGACAAAAGAAGGGACGCACCTGGACTGCAGGAAATCACTGAGAGAAACCCTTCCAAAACGTGACAGAGAAAAACAACAGGAGATGCAGGAAGACACATCCCTCATTTGCACGTCTGGAACACTTTTCTAAAGACTTCTCTGCATCTGGATGCTCTTTGCTCTTGGCTTTCTTCACAGGAATGCATTTGCTGCTAAACACGTCTCAGACCCTTACCTGATCGGGATAAGGTGGGATGGAGATGAAGACTCCCACAGGGAATAGCCAGGGAGATGCAGGGCCTGGGAACATCAAGGACGGAGAAGAGAAGGAACAGGGATTGTTTTTCTTGTTTAGAGCCAGCAGTGCTGTGAGCTTGGAGAACACACGGCACCGCAGGGATCCAGGGCAGGAGCGGGATAACTGCGGGATAAGGGGAATCTGCTCCCACTCCAGGGCTGTGCCAGTGAAGGAGGGGAATTTTTTAGTGCCTTCATTACACACAAAAACCAAACCCAGCACCACCAAGCTGGACTTTTGTGAGCTGCAAAACAAAGCGGCCCCTGGCCTTTGGGGGAACACAACCTCACCGAGTCACGGAGCCAGGGGATGACACTTGGGAATGATCCTTGCTGCTGCCTGCAGGCAAATCGGATGAGGGAGCCACAGGAGCTGCAGGGTTTCCTGCTCTTCCTGCAACGCCATCGGTCCAGACCAGGAGACCTTTCCTGGAACAGATCTTCCCTGTAAAGGGAGCTACACCAAAGCTCAAGCCCTCATTTAGAGACCCTTGGAAAAGCAAAGGTGAGAGGGGATTACCTGGAGCCCCAGGGGACCGAGGCGAAGGCGATGAAGAAGCAGACAGCAAAGTGCTTCCACTGCTTCTCACTCCAGCAAAGGGAACATCCCTGGAATTTCATGGCCAGCGTCGCTCCCAAACCCCACAGGTGAACCCACACGTACTCCAGGACTGATCTCCTTCAAACTTCCAGCAGCACAGACTCACCGGGAGGAACTGCGATCCAAGGACACACATCAGCAACCGTCTTCCCGCTTGCCCCTCTCTCCACATTTTCCCTTTCCAGCGGGATGCAGGTGCCACCCCCCAGAGGCAGGAAAACTGCCTTGCAATCCGCTACAAAACCTGCCTGGAAAGCCCAGGATGCCCGGAGCCAGCAGCCGTTTCTCCTGGAGCTCCTGCTGACAGGCATTTGAAGCCTGCTGTGCCTCACAGCTGCTTTTCTGCCAAGGGCATTCCCATCTTTTCTTTTTTAGCCCAAAGAAAGGTTTGCAAAGCTGAGTTTTGTGAGAAGCGCTTCATATTTGGATCATTCTTAACTTGGAGTTTCCCTTGGCACCAAAATCAGGGGCTCACCTTTTGCTTGGAGCTTGGCTGAAGTCCTCAGCAATGCCAGGGAATGTGGCCATTGGAGGCTTTGGGCAGATTTGGCTCATCTGCCTTTTTAGGCCTTGTTTCTTTCTCTCAGCCTTCCCACTGGATTGTGGCCTCCGAGGAATACGTAAAATCCCATTCCATTCCTATTCTTTCGGACAATTTTTTGTACCGTCCCTGTACAAAACGAGGCCCCCTGTTCGGATGCTTTTCCCCACCGTTCCCCGGCACTTTCATCTGCCGGTGCATTCCCTGCGTTGCTTGGGCTCTTCCCAGCTCTCTGAGCTCCTTCACAAGGCAGCAGATCGATTTGGCCCAGGAACTAAACCCTCCCGAGGAATTGTCTGATGCCATCTCCGCATTTGACACCTGATCCTTGTGCTCAAAGGATCCCTCTTTCTTCCCTTCAGCCAATTCCAAGGCTCGCTGCCCCCAGCTGCGATCAGGCCCCAGCCTGATCCCTGCAGTCTTCCCTGCCGGGATCCTGCTCAGGAATCCCTGGGCTACAAATGTAAGAATTCATTCTTCCCACCCCTGCCCAGTTCCAAAGGATTTGGTGTCTGCCTTACCCGGCTGGAGCCTGCTTCCAACTCTGTTCTCGCTGCTTCTGCTGCTTTCCAGTTCCCAGGAATTCCACCGACGGAGCGACAGCGTTTTCCAGCTCTGCCAGGATTCCCTCTGCTGCGTTTGGGTGCTGGAAGGATATCAAAACCAGGCTCTCTGGGGCTTTACTATCAGGAAATTACATCCCCGGATTTGTTCATTTCCAAATATTATCTCTTCCCAACAAAGCACTGGGCATCCAAGGAATACAGAAAGTGATGGGCTGACCACTGCTTACTCCTCTGGAATGTCAGAGCTTGGAAAAAAAGGGCACTTGAGGCTTCTCCTGGTGCTGCCCGTGAGGTGCATTTTACTTGAGAGCCCCTTCCCGTGTCTTTCCCTGTATCCACCAAAAAATCCACCCCTTCATTCCCCAGCTGCTTGCTTCCTCCCTCTTTTCCTGTATCCAACAGAATATTAACAGGTCAATAGTCCCCTCTGGAAGAGCGCCTTTCATTCCAAACCTAAGAACAAACGAATCACGTCCCGCGGTGCAGCTCTTTTAGTGACGCGGGGCAGCGGCCACACCTGCTGCTGTACCTTTTTTGTACCTCGTTTACCATGCTCAGCATTTCATTCCCTTTACACCTCTCACGCTTTCCGGACCCCTTTTTAACCAGCAGCGCTGCCCCGACGCTCCCGCGGTGCAGCTCTTTTAGTGACACGGGGCAGCAGCCACTCCTGCTGCAGTACTTTTAAAGGATTTTCGACCATTTTATTTTATACCCTTCACAGATGCGACCTTTGCCGTGACACCTTTGAAGCAGCGCCCCTGCCCCACGTGCGCCGCGGTGCAGCTCATTTTATCCTGAGGAAGTGGCTACTCCTGCTGCGGTGTTGTTATTATTTCTCAGACCTTTCTCTATATTTTATTTCCCTCACACCTCCAGGCTTTTACGTGCCGCACGTTTACCATCAGCACCACCCCAAAGGTGCCGCGGTGCAGCTGTTTTAGTGAACCCACGCAGCGGCCACTCCTGCTGCTGTACCTTTTGAGTATTTCTTAGACCATTCTCAATATTTTATTGCGCTCACACTTCCCAGCCTTTCCGTGCTGCTCTTTTTAACCAGCAGCGCTGCCCCGACGCTCCCGAGGTGCAGCTCTTTTAGTGACACGGGGCAGCGGCCACACCTGCTGCTGTACCTTTATTGTACCTCGTTTACCATGCTCAGCATTTCATTCCCTTTACACCTCTCAACCTTTCCGGACTCCTTTTTAACCAGCAGCGCTGCCCCGACGGTCCCGCGGTGCAGCTCTTTTAGTGATGCGGGGCAGCGGCCACACCTGCTGCTGTACCTTTATTGTACCTCGTTTACCATGCTCAGCATTTCATTCCCTTTACACCTCTCACGCTTTCCGGACCCCTTTTTAACCAGCAGCGCTGCCCCGACGCTCCCGCGGTGCAGCTCTTTTAGTGACACGGGGCAGCAGCCACTCCTGCTGCAGTACTTTTAAAGGATTTTCGACCATTTTATTTTATACCCTTCACAGATGCGACCTTTGCCGTGACACCTTTGAAGCAGCGCCCCTGCCCCAGGTGCGGCGCCGTGCAGCTCATTTTATCCTGAGGAAGTGGCTACTCCTGCTGCGGTGGTGTTGTTATTTCTCAGACCTTTCTCTATATTTTATTTCCCTCACACCTCCAGTCCTTTTACGTGCCGCACGTTTACCATCAACACCACCCCAAAGGTGCCGCGGTGCAGCTGTTTTAGTGAACCCACGCAGCGGCCACTCCTGCTGCTGTACCTTTATTGTACCTCGTTTACCATGCTCAGCATTTCATTCCCTTTACACCTCTCACGCTTTCCGGACCCCTTTTTAGCCAGCAGCGCTGCCCCGACGGTCCCGCGGTGCAGCTCTTTTAGTGATGCGGGGCAGCGGCCACTCCTGCAGCAGTATCTTTATTGTACCTCTTTTATCATGCTCAGCATTTCATTCCCTTTACACCTCTCACGCTTTCCGGACCCCTTTTTAACCAGCAGCGCTGCCCCGACGCTCCCGCGGTGCAGCTCTTTTAGTGATGCGGGGCAGCGGCCACTCCTGCTGCAGTACCTTTACAATATTTCTTAGACCATTGTCAATACTTTATTGCGCTGACGTTTCCCAGCCTTTCCCGTGCCGCTCTTTTTAACCAGCAGCGCTGCCCCGACGCTCCCGCGGTGCAGCTCCCTTAGTGACACGGGGCAAGGGCCGAGAGCCCTCTAGGTGCGGCTCCTCTATAGCACTTTACCGTTTTCTATTTTATTTCATTGGCACCTCGCGCGTTGCGCCGGGCGCCTCATTCGGGGACATGCGCCGGCTCCCACAGCGCCCCGCCCGCCGCCGCTCCCCGGGGGCCTCCCCGCTGCTCTCGGGAGATCGCACACCGCACGCGGCCCAAGCCCCGTCTCGCCGACGGCACTCACCACCCGCCGCCCGCCGCCGCGTTCTCCCGCTCCCTACCGGCACGAAGCGGCGCTGCCGATGACGGAGCCGATGCGCGGCTGCCACGCCGCTCTCTCCGCGCCTCAGGGCCGGCGCCTTCGGCCGCACACGGCGGCGTCCCCGCATCCGGGCCAGCCCGCGGAGCTCCTGCCGCCGCCGCCGCCGCCCCCCGACTGAGGGGCCGCGACGCCGGCGCCCCCTTTTATACTCCGCACCCCCTTTTCCCGCCACTGCCGCGGTGGGCTCCCCCCGCCTCAAAATCGCCCAGAAGCGCCCGAGGCGGGAACGGCGCAGCCCCACCGGCGCCTCGGAGAAGCTCTTCTAGTGACAAGGAGCAGCGGCCACCCCTCCTGCAGTACCTTTATTGTACCTCTTTTACCATGCTCAGCATTTCATTCCCTTTACACCTCTCAGCCTTTCCCGTGCCGCTCTTTTTAACCAGCAGCGCTGCCCCGACGCTCCCGCGGTGCAGCTCTTTTAGTGATGCGGGGCAGCGGCCACACCTGCTGCTGTACCTTTATTGTACCTCGTTTACCATGCTCAGCATTTCATTCCCTTTACACCTCTCACGCTTTCCGGGCCCCTTTTTAACCAGCAGCGCTGCCCCGACGCTCCCGCGGTGCAGCTCTTTTAGTGACACGGGGCAGCAGCCACTCCTGCTGCAGTACTTTTAAAGGATTTTCGACCATTTTATTTTATACCCTTCACAGATGCGACCTTTGCCGTGACACCTTTGAAGCAGCGCCCCTGCCCCACGTGCGCCGCGGTGCAGCTCATTTTATCCTGAGGAAGTGGCTACTCCTGCTGCGGTGTTGTTATTATTTCTCAGACCTTTCTCTATATTTTATTTCCCTCACACCTCCAGGCTTTTACGTGCCGCACGTTTACCATCAGCACCACCCCAAAGGTGCCGCGGTGCAGCTGTTTTAGTGAACCCACGCAGCGGCCACAACTGCTGCTGTACCTTTTGAGTATTTCTTAGACCATTCTCAATATTTTATTGCGCTCACACTTCCCAGCCTTTCCGTGCTGCTCTTTTTAGCCAGCAGCGCTGCCCCGACGGTCCCGCGGTGCAGCTCTTTTAGTGATGCGGGGCAGCGGCCACTCCTGCAGCAGTATCTTTATTGTACCTCTTTTATCATGCTCAGCATTTCATTCCCTTTACACCTCTCACGCTTTCCGGACCCCTTTTTAACCAGCAGCGCTGCCCCGACGCTCCCGAGGTGCAGCTCTTTTAGTGACGCGGGGCAGCGGCCACACCTGCTGCTGTACCTTTATTGTACCTCGTTTACCATGCTCAGCATTTTATTCCCTTTACACCTCTCACGCTTTCCGGACCCCTTTTTAACCAGCAGCGCTGCCCCGACCGTCCCGCGGTGCAGCTCTTTTAGTGATGCGGGGCAGCGGCCACTCCTGCTGCAGTACCTTTACAATATTTCTTAGACCATTGTCAATACTTTATTGCGCTGACGTTTCCCAGCCTTTCCCGTGCCGCTCTTTTTAACCAGCAGCGCTGCCCCGACGCTCCCGCGGTGCAGCTCCCTTAGTGACACGGGGCAGGGGCCGAGAGCCCTCTAGGTGCGGCTCCTCTATAGCACTTTACCGTTTTCTATTTTATTTCATTGGCACCTCGCGCGTTGCGCCGGGCGCCTCATTCGGGGACATGCGCCGGCTCCCACAGCGCCCCGCCCGCCGCCGCTCCCCGGGGGCCTCCCCGCTGCTCTCGGGAGATCGCACACCGCACGCGGCCCAAGCCCCGTCTCGCCGACGGCACTCACCACCCGCCGCCCGCCGCCGCGTTCTCCCGCTCCCTACCGGCACGAAGCGGCGCTGCCGATGACGGAGCCGATGCGCGGCTGCCACGCCGCTCTCCCCGCGCCTCAGGGCCGGCGCCTTCGGCCGCACACGGCGGCGTCCCCGCATCCGGGCCAGCCCGCGGAGCTCCTGCCGCCGCCGCCGCCGCCCCCCGACTGAGGGGCCGCGACGCCGGCGCCCCCTTTTATACTCCGCACCCCCTTTTCCCGCCACTGCCGCGGTGGGCTCCCCCCGCCTCAAAATCGCCCAGAAGCGCCCGAGGCGGGAACGGCGCAGCCCCACCGGCGCCTCGGAGAAGCTCTTCTAGTGACAAGGAGCAGCGGCCACCCCTCCTGCAGTACCTTTATTGTACCTCTTTTACCATGCTCAGCATTTCATTCCCTTTACACCTCTCAGCCTTTCCCGTGCCGCTCTTTTTAACCAGCAGCGCTGCCCCGACGCTCCCGCGGTGCAGCTCTTTTAGTGATGCGGGGCAGCGGCCACTCCTGCTGCTGTACCTTTATTGTACCTCGTTTACCATGCTCAGCATTTTATTCCCTTTACACCTCTCACGCTTTCCGGACCCCTTTTTAACCAGCAGCGCTGCCCCGACGGTCCCGCGGTGCAGCTCTTTTAGTGATGCGGGGCAGCGGCCACACCTGCTGCTGTACCTTTATTGTACCTCTTTTACCATGCTCAGCATTTTATTCCCTTTACACCTCTCACGCCTTCCGGGCCCCTTTTTAGCCAGCAGCGCTGCCCCGACGCTCCCGCGGTGCAGCTCTTTTATTGACACGGGGCAGCAGCCACTCCTGCTGCAGTACTTTTAAAGGATTTTCGACCATTTTATTTTATACCCTTCACAGATGCGACCTTTGCCGTGACACCTTTGAAGCAGCACCCCAGCCCCACGTGCGCCGCGGTGCAGCTCATTTTATCCTGAGGAAGTGGCTACTCCTGCTGCGGTGTTGTTGTTATTTCTCAGACCTTTCTCTATATTTTATTTCCCTCACACCTCCAGTCCTTTTACGTGCCGCACGTTTACCATCAGCACCACCCCAAAGGTGCCGCGGTGCAGCTGTTTTAGTGAACCCACGCAGCGGCCACAACTGCTGCTGTACCTTTTGAGTATTTCTTAGACCATTCTCAATATTTTATTCCGCTCACACTTCCCAGCCTTTCCGTGCTGCTCTTTTTAACCAGCAGCGCTGCCCCGACGCTCCCGCGGTGCAGCTCTTTTAGTGACGCGGGGCAGCGGCCACACCTGCTGCTGTACCTTTATTGTACCTCGTTTACCATGCTCAGCATTTTATTCCCTTTACACCTCTCACGCTTTCCGGACCCCTTTTTAACCAGCAGCGCTGCCCCGACGCTCCCGCGGTGCAGCTCTTTTAGTGATGCGGGGCAGCGGCCACTCCTGCTGCAGTACCTTTACAATATTTCTTAGACCATTGTCAATACTTTATTGCGCTGACGTTTCCCAGCCTTTCCCGTGCTGCTCTGTTTAACCAGCAGCGCTGCCCCGACGCTCCCGCGGTGCAGCTCCCTTAGTGACACGGGGCAGGGGCCGAGAGCCCTCTAGGTGCGGCTCCTCTATAGCACTTTACCGTTTTCTATTTTATTTCATTGGCACCTCGCGCGTTGCGCCGGGCGCCTCATTCGGGGACATGCGCCGGCTCCCACAGCGCCCCGCCCGCCGCCGCTCCCCGGGGGCCTCCCCGCTGCTCTCGGGAGATCGCACACCGCACGCGGCCCAAGCCCCGTCTCGCCGACGGCACTCACCACCCGCCGCCCGCCGCCGCGTTCTCCCGCTCCCTACCGGCACGAAGCGGCGCTGCCGATGACGGAGCCGATGCGCGGCTGCCACGCCGCTCTCTCCGCGCCTCAGGGCCGGCGCCTTCGGCCGCACACGGCGGCGTCCCCGCATCCGGGCCAGCCCGCGGAGCTCCTGCCGCCGCCGCCGCCGCCCCCCGACTGAGGGGCCGCGACGTCGGCGCCCCCTTTTATACTCCGCACCCCCTTTTCCCGCCACTGCCGCGGTGGGCTCCCCCCGCCTCAAAATCGCCCAGAAGCGCCCGAGGCGGGAACGGCGCAGCCCCACCGGCGCCTCGGAGAAGCTCTTCTAGTGACAAGGAGCAGCGGCCACCCCTCCTGCACTACCTTTATTGTACCTCTTTTACCATGCTCAGCATTTCATTCCCTTTACACCTCTCAGCCTTTCCCGTGCCGCTCTTTTTAACCAGCAGGGCTGCCCCGACGCTCCCGCGGTGCAGCTCTTTTAGTCACACGGGGCAGCGGCCACACCTGCTGCTGTACCTTTATTGTACCTCGTTTACCATGCTCAGCAGTTTATTCCCTTTACACCTCTCACGCTTTCCGGGCCCCTTTTTAACCAGCAGCGCTGCCCCGACGCTCCCGCGGTGCAGCTCTTTTAGTGACACGGGGCAGCAGCCACTCCTGCTGCAGTACTTTTAAAGGATTTTCGACCGTTTTATTTTATACCCTTCACAGATGCGACCTTTGCCGTGACACCTTTGAAGCAGCGCCCCTGCCCCACGTGCGCCGCGGTGCAGCTCATTTTATCCTGAGGAAGTGGCTACTCCTGCTGCGGTGTTGTTATTATTTCTCAGACCTTTCTCTATATTTTATTTCCCTCACACCTCCAGGCTTTTACGTGCCGCACGTTTACCATCAGCACCACCCCAAAGGTGCCGCGGTGCAGCTGTTTTAGTGAACCCACGCAGCGGCCACAACTGCTGCTGTACCTTTTGAGTATTTCTTAGACCATTCTCAATATTTTATTGCGCTCACACTTCCCAGCCTTTCCGTGCTGCTCTTTTTAGCCAGCAGCGCTGCCCCGACGGTCCCG
The DNA here is from genome assembly GCF_965178545.1 of Coloeus monedula. NCBI lineage: Eukaryota > Metazoa > Chordata > Aves > Passeriformes > Corvidae > Coloeus > Coloeus monedula. The sequence goes on along the minus strand of NW_028120799.1, from coordinate 575,292 downwards.
CGGTGCAGCTCTTTTAGTGATGCGGGGCAGCGGCCACTCCTGCAGCAGTATCTTTATTGTACCTCTTTTATCATGCTCAGCATTTCATTCCCTTTACACCTCTCACGCTTTCCGGACCCCTTTTTAACCAGCAGCGCTGCCCCGACGCTCCCGAGGTGCAGCTCTTTTAGTCACACGGGGCAGCGGCCACACCTGCTGCTGTACCTTTATTGTACCTCGTTTACCATGCTCAGCATTTTATTCCCTTTACACCTCTCACGCTTTCCGGACCCCTTTTTAACCAGCAGCGCTGCCCCGACCGTCCCGCGGTGCAGCTCTTTTAGTGATGCGGGGCAGCGGCCACTCCTGCTGCAGTACCTTTACAATATTTCTTAGACCATTGTCAATACTTTATTGCGCTGACGTTTCCCAGCCTTTCCCGTGCCGCTCTTTTTAACCAGCAGCGCTGCCCCGACGCTCCCGCGGTGCAGCTCCCTTAGTGACACGGGGCAGGGGCCGAGAGCCCTCTAGGTGCGGCTCCTCTATAGCACTTTACCGTTTTCTATTTTATTTCATTGGCACCTCGCGCGTTGCGCCGGGCGCCTCATTCGGGGACATGCGCCGGCTCCCACAGCGCCCCGCCCGCCGCCGCTCCCCGGGGGCCTCCCCGCTGCTCTCGGGAGATCGCACACCGCACGCGGCCCAAGCCCCGTCTCGCCGACGGCACTCACCACCCGCCGCCCGCCGCCGCGTTCTCCCGCTCCCTACCGGCACGAAGCGGCGCTGCCGATGACGGAGCCGATGCGCGGCTGCCACGCCGCTCTCTCCGCGCCTCAGGGCCGGCGCCTTCGGCCGCACACGGCGGCGTCCCCGCATCCGGGCCAGCCCGCGGAGCTCCTGCCGCCGCCGCCGCCGCCCCCCGACTGAGGGGCCGCGACGCCGGCGCCCCCTTTTATACTCCGCACCCCCTTTTCCCGCCACTGCCGCGGTGGGCTCCCCCCGCCTCAAAACCGCCCAGAAGCGCCCGAGGCGGGAACGGCGCAGCCCCACCGGCGCCTCGGAGAAGCTCTTCTAGTGACAAGGAGCAGCGGCCACCCCTCCTGCAGTACCTTTATTGTACCTCGTTTACCATGCTCAGCATTTCATTCCCTTTACACTTCTCAGCCTTTCCCGTGCCGCTCTTTTTAACCAGCAGCGCTGCCCCGACGCTCCCGCGGTGCAGCTCTTTTAGTGACACGGGGCAGCAGCCACTCCTGCTGCAGTACTTTTAAAGGATTTTCGACCATTTTATTTTATACCCTTCACAGATGCGACCTTTGCCGTGACACCTTTGAAGCAGCGCCCCTGCCCCACGTGCGCCGCGGTGCAGCTCATTTTATCCTGAGGAAGTGGCTACTCCTGCTGCGGTGTTGTTATTATTTCTCAGACCTTTCTCTATATTTTATTTCCCTCACACCTCCAGTCCTTTTACGTGCCGCACGTTTACCATCAGCACCACCCCAAAGGTGCCGCGGTGCAGCTGTTTTAGTGAACCCACGCAGCGGCCACAACTGCTGCTGTACCTTTTGAGTATTTCTTAGACCATTCTCAATATTTTATGGCGCTCACACTTCCCAGCCTTTCCGTGCTGCTCTTTTTAACCAGCAGCGCTGCCCCGACGCTCCCGCGGTGCAGCTCTTTTAGTGATGCGGGGCAGCGGCCACTCCTGCAGCAGTATCTTTATCGTACCTCTTTTACCATGCTCAGCATTTCATTCCCTTTACACCTCTCACGCTTTCCGGACCCCTTTTTAACCAGCAGCGCTGCCCCGACGCTCCCGCGGTGCAGCTCTTTTAGTGATGCGGGGCAGCGGCCACTCCTGCAGCAGTATCTTTATTGTAGTTCTTTTACCATGCTCAGCATTTCATTCCTTTTACACCTCTCACGCTTTCCGGACCCCTTTTTAACCAGCAGCGCTGCCCCGACGGTCCCGCGGTGCAGCTCTTTTAGTGATGCGGGGCAGCGGCCACTCCTGCAGCAGTATCTTTATTGTACCTCTTTTACCATGCTCAGCATTTCATTCCCTTTACACCTCTCACGCTTTCCGGACCCCTTTTTAACCAGCAGCGCTGCCCCGACGCTCCCGCGGTGCAGCTCTTTTAGTGATGCGGGGCAGCGGCCACTCCTGCAGCAGTATCTTTATTGTAGTTCTTTTACCATGCTCAGCATTTCATTCCCTTTACACCTCTCACGCTTTCCGGACCCCTTTTTAACCAGCAGCGCTGCCCCGACCGTCCCGCGGTGCAGCTCTTTTAGTGATGCGGGGCAGCGGCCACTCCTGCTGCAGTACCTTTACAATATTTCTTAGACCGTTGTCAATATTTTATTGCGCTCACACTTCCCAGCCTTTCCCATGCTGCTCTGTTTAACCAGCAGCGCTGCCCCGACGCTCCCGCGGTGCAGCTCTTTTAGTCACACGGGGCAGCGGCCACACCTGCTGCACTACCTTTATTGTACCTCGTTTACCATGCTCAGCATTTTATTCCCTTTACACCTCTCAAGCTTTCCGGACTCCTTTTTAACCAGCAGCGCTGCCCCGACGCTCCCGCGGTGCAGCTCTTTTAGTGATGCGGGGCAGCGGCCACTCCTGCAGCAGTATCTTTATTGTACCTCTTTTACCATGCTCAGCATTTCATTCCCTTTACACCTCTCACGCTTTCCGGACCCCTTTTTAGCCAGCAGCGCTGCCCCGACCGTCCCGCGGTGCAGCTCTTTTAGTGACGCGGGGCAGCGGCCACACCTGCTGCTGTACCTTTATTGTACCTCGTTTACAATGCTCAGCATTTTATTCCCTTTACACCTCTCAGCCTTTCCCGTGCCGCTCTTTTTAACCAGCAGCGCTGCCCCGACGCTCCCGCGGTGCAGCTCTTTTAGTCACACGGGGCAGCGGCCACTCCTGCTGCTGTACCTTTACAGTATTTCTTAAACCTTTGTCAATATTTTATTGCGCTCACACTTCCCAGCCTTTCCCATGCTGCTCTTTTTAACCAGCAGCGCTGCCCCGACGCTCCCGCGGTGCAGCTCTTTTAGTGACGCGGAGCAGCGGCCACTCCTGCTGCTGTACCTTTATTGTACCTCGTTTACCATGCTCAGCATTTTATTCCCTTTACACCTCTCACGCTTTCCGGACCCCTTTTTAACCAGCAGCGCTGCCCCCACGGTCCCGCGGTGCAGCTCTTTTAGTGATGCGGGGCAGCGGCCACTCCTGCTGCTGTACCTTTACAGTATTTCTTAAACCATTGTCAATATTTTATTCCGCTCACACTTCCCAGCCTTTCCGTGCTGCTCTTTTTAACCAGCAGCGCTGCCCCGACGCTCCCGCGGTGCAGCTCTTTTAGTGATGCGGGGCAGCGGCCACTCCTGCTGCAGTACCTTTACAATATTTCTTAGACCATTGTCAATATTTTATTCCGCTCACACTTCCCAGCCTTTCCGTGCTGCTCTTTTTAACCAGCAGCGCTGCCCCGACGCTCCCGCGGTGCAGCTCTTTTAGTGATGCGGGGCAGCGGCCACTCCTGCTGCAGTACCTTTACAATATTTCTTAGACCATTGTCAATATTTTATTCCGCTCACACTTCCCAGCCTTTCCGTGCTGCTCTTTTTAACCAGCAGCGCTGCCCCGACGCTCCCGCGGTGCAGCTCTTTTAGTGATGCGGGGCAGCGGCCACTCCTGCTGCAGTACCTTTACAATATTTCTTAGACCATTGTCAATATTTTATTCCGCTCACACTTCCCAGCCTTTCCGTGCTGCTCTTTTTAACCAGCAGCGCTGCCCCGACGCTCCCGCGGTGCAGCTCTTTTAGTGACACGGGGCAGCGGCCACTCCTGCAGCAGTATCTTTATTGTACCTCGTTTACCATGCTCAGCATTTCATTCCCTTTACACCTCTCAGCCTTTCCGTGCCGCTCTTTTTAACCAGCAGCGCTGCCCCGACGCTCCCGCGGTGCAGCTCTTTTAGTGACACGGGGCAGCGGCCACACCTGCTGCAGTATCTTTATTGTACCTCGTTTACCATGCTCAGCATTTTATTCCCTTTACACCTCTCAGCCTTTCCCGTGCCGCTCTTTTTAACCAGCAGCGCTGCGCCGACGCTCCCGCGGTGCAGCTCTTTTAGTGATGCGGGGCAGCTACACCTGCTGCTGTACCTTTATTGTACCTCTTTTACCATGCTCAGCATTTCATTCCCTTTACACCTCTCACGCTTTCCAGTGCCGCTCTTTTTAACCAGCAGCGCTGCCCCGACGGTCCCGCGGTGCAGCTCTTTTAGTGATGCGGGGCAGCGGCCACTCCTGCAGCAGTATCTTTATTGTACCTCTTTTACCATGCTCAGCATTTCATTCCCTTTACACCTCTCACGCTTTCCGGACCCCTTTTTAACCAGCAGCGCTGCCCCGACGCTCCCGCGGTGCAGCTCTTTTAGTGATGCGGGGCAGCGGCCACTCCTGCTGCTGTACCTTTTCAATATTTCTTAGACCATTGTCAATATTTTATTGCGCTCACACTTCCCAGCCTTTCCCATGCTGCTCTGTTTAACCAGCAGCGCTGCCCCGACGCTCCCGCGGTGCAGCTCTTTTAGTGATGCGGGGCAGCGGCCACACCTGCTGCAGTACCTTTATTGTACCTCTTTTACCATGCTCAGCATTTTATTCCCTTTACACCTCTCACGCTTTCCGGAACCCTTTTTAACCAGCAGCGCTGCCCCGACGGTCCCGCGGTGCAGCTCTTTTAGTGACGCGGGGCAGCGGCCACTCCTGCTGCTGTACCTTTATTGTACCTCGTTTACCATGCTCAGCATTTCATTCCCTTTACACCTCTCAGCCTTTCCCGTGCCGCTCTTTTTAACCAGCAGCGCTGCCCCGACGCTCCCGCGGTGCAGCTCCCTTAGTGACACGGGGCAGGGGCCGAGAGCCCTCTAGGTGCGGCTCCTCTATAGCACTTTACCGTTTTCTATTTTATTTCATTGGCACCTCGCGCGTTGCGCCGGGCGCCTCATTCGGGGACATGCGCCGGCTCCCACAGCGCCCCGCCCGCCGCCGCTCCCCGGGGGCCTCCCCGCTGCTCTCGGGAGATCGCACACCGCACGCGGCCCAAGCCCCGTCTCGCCGACGGCACTCACCACCCGCCGCCCGCCGCCGCGTTCTCCCGCTCCCTACCGGCACGAAGCGGCGCTGCCGATGACGGAGCCGATGCGCGGCTGCCACGCCGCTCTCCCCGCGCCTCAGGGCCGGCGCCTTCGGCCGCACACGGCGGCGTCCCCGCATCCGGGCCAGCCCGCGGAGCTCCTGCCGCCGCCGCCGCCGCCCCCCGACTGAGGGGCCGCGACGCCGGCGCCCCCTTTTATACTCCGCACCCCCTTTTCCCGCCACTGCCGCGGTGGGCTCCCCCCGCCTCAAAATCGCCCAGAAGCGCCCGAGGCGGGAACGGCGCAGCCCCACCGGCGCCTCGGAGAAGCTCTTCTAGTGACAAGGAGCAGCGGCCACCCCTCCTGCTGTACCTTTATTGTACCTCTTTTACCATGCTCAGCATTTCATTCCCTTTACACCTCTCAGCCTTTCCCGTGCCGCTCTTTTTAACCAGCAGCGCTGCCCCGACGCTCCCGCGGTGCAGCTCTTTTAGTGATGCGGGGCAGCGGCCACTCCTGCTGCTGTACCTTTATTGTACCTCGTTTACCATGCTCAGCATTTTATTCCCTTTACACCTCTCACGCTTTCCGGACCCCTTTTTAACCAGCAGCGCTGCCCCGACGGTCCCGCGGTGCAGCTCTTTTAGTGATGCGGGGCAGCGGCCACACCTGCTGCTGTACCTTTATTGTACCTCTTTTACCATGCTCAGCATTTTATTCCCTTTACACCTCTCACGCCTTCCGGGCCCCTTTTTAGCCAGCAGCGCTGCCCCGACGCTCCCGCGGTGCAGCTCTTTTATTGACACGGGGCAGCAGCCACTCCTGCTGCAGTACTTTTAAAGGATTTTCGACCATTTTATTTTATACCCTTCACAGATGCGACCTTTGCCGTGACACCTTTGAAGCAGCACCCCAGCCCCACGTGCGCCGCGGTGCAGCTCATTTTATCCTGAGGAAGTGGCTACTCCTGCTGCGGTGTTGTTGTTATTTCTCAGACCTTTCTCTATATTTTATTTCCCTCACACCTCCAGTCCTTTTACGTGCCGCACGTTTACCATCAGCACCACCCCAAAGGTGCCGCGGTGCAGCTGTTTTAGTGAACCCACGCAGCGGCCACAACTGCTGCTGTACCTTTTGAGTATTTCTTAGACCATTCTCAATATTTTATTCCGCTCACACTTCCCAGCCTTTCCGTGCTGCTCTTTTTAACCAGCAGCGCTGCCCCGACGCTCCCGCGGTGCAGCTCTTTTAGTGACGCGGGGCAGCGGCCACACCTGCTGCTGTACCTTTATTGTACCTCGTTTACCATGCTCAGCATTTTATTCCCTTTACACCTCTCACGCTTTCCGGACCCCTTTTTAACCAGCAGCGCTGCCCCGACGCTCCCGCGGTGCAGCTCTTTTAGTGATGCGGGGCAGCGGCCACTCCTGCTGCAGTACCTTTACAATATTTCTTAGACCATTGTCAATACTTTATTGCGCTGACGTTTCCCAGCCTTTCCCGTGCTGCTCTGTTTAACCAGCAGCGCTGCCCCGACGCTCCCGCGGTGCAGCTCCCTTAGTGACACGGGGCAGGGGCCGAGAGCCCTCTAGGTGCGGCTCCTCTATAGCACTTTACCGTTTTCTATTTTATTTCATTGGCACCTCGCGCGTTGCGCCGGGCGCCTCATTCGGGGACATGCGCCGGCTCCCACAGCGCCCCGCCCGCCGCCGCTCCCCGGGGGCCTCCCCGCTGCTCTCGGGAGATCGCACACCGCACGCGGCCCAAGCCCCGTCTCGCCGACGGCACTCACCACCCGCCGCCCGCCGCCGCGTTCTCCCGCTCCCTACCGGCACGAAGCGGCGCTGCCGATGACGGAGCCGATGCGCGGCTGCCACGCCGCTCTCTCCGCGCCTCAGGGCCGGCGCCTTCGGCCGCACACGGCGGCGTCCCCGCATCCGGGCCAGCCCGCGGAGCTCCTGCCGCCGCCGCCGCCGCCCCCCGACTGAGGGGCCGCGACGTCGGCGCCCCCTTTTATACTCCGCACCCCCTTTTCCCGCCACTGCCGCGGTGGGCTCCCCCCGCCTCAAAATCGCCCAGAAGCGCCCGAGGCGGGAACGGCGCAGCCCCACCGGCGCCTCGGAGAAGCTCTTCTAGTGACAAGGAGCAGCGGCCACCCCTCCTGCACTACCTTTATTGTACCTCTTTTACCATGCTCAGCATTTCATTCCCTTTACACCTCTCAGCCTTTCCCGTGCCGCTCTTTTTAACCAGCAGGGCTGCCCCGACGCTCCCGCGGTGCAGCTCTTTTAGTCACACGGGGCAGCGGCCACACCTGCTGCTGTACCTTTATTGTACCTCGTTTACCATGCTCAGCAGTTTATTCCCTTTACACCTCTCACGCTTTCCGGGCCCCTTTTTAACCAGCAGCGCTGCCCCGACGCTCCCGCGGTGCAGCTCTTTTAGTGACACGGGGCAGCAGCCACTCCTGCTGCAGTACTTTTAAAGGATTTTCGACCGTTTTATTTTATACCCTTCACAGATGCGACCTTTGCCGTGACACCTTTGAAGCAGCGCCCCTGCCCCACGTGCGCCGCGGTGCAGCTCATTTTATCCTGAGGAAGTGGCTACTCCTGCTGCGGTGTTGTTATTATTTCTCAGACCTTTCTCTATATTTTATTTCCCTCACACCTCCAGGCTTTTACGTGCCGCACGTTTACCATCAGCACCACCCCAAAGGTGCCGCGGTGCAGCTGTTTTAGTGAACCCACGCAGCGGCCACAACTGCTGCTGTACCTTTTGAGTATTTCTTAGACCATTCTCAATATTTTATTGCGCTCACACTTCCCAGCCTTTCCGTGCTGCTCTTTTTAGCCAGCAGCGCTGCCCCGACGGTCCCGCGGTGCAGCTCTTTTAGTGATGCGGGGCAGCGGCCACTCCTGCAGCAGTATCTTTATTGTACCTCTTTTATCATGCTCAGCATTTCATTCCCTTTACACCTCTCACGCTTTCCGGACCCCTTTTTAACCAGCAGCGCTGCCCCGACGCTCCCGAGGTGCAGCTCTTTTAGTCACACGGGGCAGCGGCCACACCTGCTGCTGTACCTTTATTGTACCTCGTTTACCATGCTCAGCATTTTATTCCCTTTACACCTCTCACGCTTTCCGGACCCCTTTTTAACCAGCAGCGCTGCCCCGACCGTCCCGCGGTGCAGCTCTTTTAGTGATGCGGGGCAGCGGCCACTCCTGCTGCAGTACCTTTACAATATTTCTTAGACCATTGTCAATACTTTATTGCGCTGACGTTTCCCAGCCTTTCCCGTGCCGCTCTTTTTAACCAGCAGCGCTGCCCCGACGCTCCCGCGGTGCAGCTCCCTTAGTGACACGGGGCAGGGGCCGAGAGCCCTCTAGGTGCGGCTCCTCTATAGCACTTTACCGTTTTCTATTTTATTTCATTGGCACCTCGCGCGTTGCGCCGGGCGCCTCATTCGGGGACATGCGCCGGCTCCCACAGCGCCCCGCCCGCCGCCGCTCCCCGGGGGCCTCCCCGCTGCTCTCGGGAGATCGCACACCGCACGCGGCCCAAGCCCCGTCTCGCCGACGGCACTCACCACCCGCCGCCCGCCGCCGCGTTCTCCCGCTCCCTACCGGCACGAAGCGGCGCTGCCGATGACGGAGCCGATGCGCGGCTGCCACGCCGCTCTCTCCGCGCCTCAGGGCCGGCGCCTTCGGCCGCACACGGCGGCGTCCCCGCATCCGGGCCAGCCCGCGGAGCTCCTGCCGCCGCCGCCGCCGCCCCCCGACTGAGGGGCCGCGACGCCGGCGCCCCCTTTTATACTCCGCACCCCCTTTTCCCGCCACTGCCGCGGTGGGCTCCCCCCGCCTCAAAACCGCCCAGAAGCGCCCGAGGCGGGAACGGCGCAGCCCCACCGGCGCCTCGGAGAAGCTCTTCTAGTGACAAGGAGCAGCGGCCACCCCTCCTGCAGTACCTTTATTGTACCTCGTTTACCATGCTCAGCATTTCATTCCCTTTACACTTCTCAGCCTTTCCCGTGCCGCTCTTTTTAACCAGCAGCGCTGCCCCGACGCTCCCGCGGTGCAGCTCTTTTAGTGACACGGGGCAGCAGCCACTCCTGCTGCAGTACTTTTAAAGGATTTTCGACCATTTTATTTTATACCCTTCACAGATGCGACCTTTGCCGTGACACCTTTGAAGCAGCGCCCCTGCCCCACGTGCGCCGCGGTGCAGCTCATTTTATCCTGAGGAAGTGGCTACTCCTGCTGCGGTGTTGTTATTATTTCTCAGACCTTTCTCTATATTTTATTTCCCTCACACCTCCAGTCCTTTTACGTGCCGCACGTTTACCATCAGCACCACCCCAAAGGTGCCGCGGTGCAGCTGTTTTAGTGAACCCACGCAGCGGCCACAACTGCTGCTGTACCTTTTGAGTATTTCTTAGACCATTCTCAATATTTTATGGCGCTCACACTTCCCAGCCTTTCCGTGCTGCTCTTTTTAACCAGCAGCGCTGCCCCGACGCTCCCGCGGTGCAGCTCTTTTAGTGATGCGGGGCAGCGGCCACTCCTGCAGCAGTATCTTTATCGTACCTCTTTTACCATGCTCAGCATTTCATTCCCTTTACACCTCTCACGCTTTCCGGACCCCTTTTTAACCAGCAGCGCTGCCCCGACGCTCCCGCGGTGCAGCTCTTTTAGTGATGCGGGGCAGCGGCCACTCCTGCAGCAGTATCTTTATTGTAGTTCTTTTACCATGCTCAGCATTTCATTCCCTTTACACCTCTCACGCTTTCCGGACCCCTTTTTAACCAGCAGCGCTGCCCCGACGGTCCCGCGGTGCAGCTCTTTTAGTGATGCGGGGCAGCGGCCACTCCTGCAGCAGTATCTTTATTGTACCTCTTTTACCATGCTCAGCATTTCATTCCCTTTACACCTCTCACGCTTTCCGGACCCCTTTTTAACCAGCAGCGCTGCCCCGACGCTCCCGCGGTGCAGCTCTTTTAGTGATGCGGGGCAGCGGCCACTCCTGCAGCAGTATCTTTATTGTAGTTCTTTTACCATGCTCAGCATTTCATTCCCTTTACACCTCTCACGCTTTCCGGACCCCTTTTTAACCAGCAGCGCTGCCCCGACCGTCCCGCGGTGCAGCTCTTTTAGTGATGCGGGGCAGCGGCCACTCCTGCTGCAGTACCTTTACAATATTTCTTAGACCGTTGTCAATATTTTATTGCGCTCACACTTCCCAGCCTTTCCCATGCTGCTCTGTTTAACCAGCAGCGCTGCCCCGACGCTCCCGCGGTGCAGCTCTTTTAGTGACGCGGGGCAGCGGCCACTCCTGCTGCTGTACCTTTATTGTACCTCGTTTACCATGCTCAGCATTTCATTCCCTTTACACCTCTCAGCCTTTCCCGTGCCGCTCTTTTTAACCAGCAGCGCTGCCCCGACGCTCCCGCGGTGCAGCTCTTTTAGTCACACGGGGCAGCGGCCACACCTGCTGCACTACCTTTATTGTACCTCGTTTACCATGCTCAGCATTTTATTCCCTTTACACCTCTCAAGCTTTCCGGACTCCTTTTTAACCAGCAGCGCTGCCCCGACGCTCCCGCGGTGCAGCTCTTTTAGTGATGCGGGGCAGCGGCCACTCCTGCAGCAGTATCTTTATTGTACCTCTTTTACCATGCTCAGCATTTCATTCCCTTTACACCTCTCACGCTTTCCGGACCCCTTTTTAGCCAGCAGCGCTGCCCCGACCGTCCCGCGGTGCAGCTCTTTTAGTGACGCGGGGCAGCGGCCACACCTGCTGCTGTACCTTTATTGTACCTCGTTTACAATGCTCAGCATTTTATTCCCTTTACACCTCTCAGCCTTTCCCGTGCCGCTCTTTTTAACCAGCAGCGCTGCCCCGACGCTCCCGCGGTGCAGCTCTTTTAGTCACACGGGGCAGCGGCCACTCCTGCTGCTGTACCTTTACAGTATTTCTTAAACCTTTGTCAATATTTTATTGCGCTCACACTTCCCAGCCTTTCCCATGCTGCTCTTTTTAACCAGCAGCGCTGCCCCGACGCTCCCGCGGTGCAGCTCTTTTAGTGACGCGGAGCAGCGGCCACTCCTGCTGCTGTACCTTTATTGTACCTCGTTTACCATGCTCAGCATTTTATTCCCTTTACACCTCTCACGCTTTCCGGACCCCTTTTTAACCAGCAGCGCTGCCCCCACGGTCCCGCGGTGCAGCTCTTTTAGTGATGCGGGGCAGCGGCCACTCCTGCTGCAGTACCTTTACAATATTTCTTAGACCATTGTCAATATTTTATTCCGCTCACACTTCCCAGCCTTTCCGTGCTGCTCTTTTTAACCAGCAGCGCTGCCCCGACGCTCCCGCGGTGCAGCTCTTTTAGTGATGCGGGGCAGCGGCCACTCCTGCTGCAGTACCTTTACAATATTTCTTAGACCATTGTCAATATTTTATTCCGCTCACACTTCCCAGCCTTTCCGTGCTGCTCTTTTTAACCAGCAGCGCTGCCCCGACGCTCCCGCGGTGCAGCTCTTTTAGTGATGCGGGGCAGCGGCCACTCCTGCTGCAGTACCTTTACAATATTTCTTAGACCATTGTCAATATTTTATTCCGCTCACACTTCCCAGCCTTTCCGTGCTGCTCTTTTTAACCAGCAGCGCTGCCCCGACGCTCCCGCGGTGCAGCTCTTTTAGTGACACGGGGCAGCGGCCACTCCTGCAGCAGTATCTTTATTGTACCTCGTTTACCATGCTCAGCATTTCATTCCCTTTACACCTCTCAGCCTTTCCGTGCCGCTCTTTTTAACCAGCAGCGCTGCCCCGACGCTCCCGCGGTGCAGCTCTTTTAGTGACACGGGGCAGCGGCCACACCTGCTGCAGTATCTTTATTGTACCTCGTTTACCATGCTCAGCATTTTATTCCCTTTACACCTCTCAGCCTTTCCCGTGCCGCTCTTTTTAACCAGCAGCGCTGCGCCGACGCTCCCGCGGTGCAGCTCTTTTAGTGATGCGGGGCAGCTACACCTGCTGCTGTACCTTTATTGTACCTCTTTTACCATGCTCAGCATTTCATTCCCTTTACACCTCTCACGCTTTCCAGTGCCGCTCTTTTTAACCAGCAGCGCTGCCCCGACGGTCCCGCGGTGCAGCTCTTTTAGTGATGCGGGGCAGCGGCCACTCCTGCAGCAGTATCTTTATTGTACCTCTTTTACCATGCTCAGCATTTCATTCCCTTTACACCTCTCACGCTTTCCGGACCCCTTTTTAACCAGCAGCGCTGCCCCGACGCTCCCGCGGTGCAGCTCTTTTAGTGATGCGGGGCAGCGGCCACTCCTGCTGCTGTACCTTTTCAATATTTCTTAGACCATTGTCAATATTTTATTGCGCTCACACTTCCCAGCCTTTCCCATGCTGCTCTGTTTAACCAGCAGCGCTGCCCCGACGCTCCCGCGGTGCAGCTCTTTTAGTGATGCGGGGCAGCGGCCACACCTGCTGCAGTACCTTTATTGTACCTCTTTTACCATGCTCAGCATTTTATTCCCTTTACACCTCTCACGCTTTCCGGAACCCTTTTTAACCAGCAGCGCTGCCCCGACGGTCCCGCGGTGCAGCTCTTTTAGTGACGCGGGGCAGCGGCCACTCCTGCTGCTGTACCTTTATTGTACCTCGTTTACCATGCTCAGCATTTCATTCCCTTTACACCTCTCAGCCTTTCCCGTGCCGCTCTTTTTAACCAGCAGCGCTGCCCCGACGCTCCCGAGGTGCAGCTCTTTTAGTGACGCGGAGCAGCGGCCACTCCTGCTGCTGTACCTTTATTGTACCTCGTTTACCATGCTCAGCATTTTATTCCCTTTACACCTCTCACGCTTTCCGGACCCCTTTTTAACCAGCAGCGCTGCCCCGACGGTCCCGCGGTGCAGCTCTTTTAGTGATGCGGGGCAGCGGCCACTCCTGCTGCTGTACCTTTACAGTATTTCTTAAACCATTGTCAATATTTTATTGCGCTCACACTTCCCAGCCTTTCCCATGCTGCTCTGTTTAACCAGCAGCGCTGCCCCGACGCTCCCGCGGTGCAGCTCTTTTAGTGACACGGGGCAGGGGCCGAGAGCCCTCTAGGTGCGGCTCCTCTATAGCACTTTACCGTTTTCTATTTTATTTCATTGGCACCTCGCGCGTTGCGCCGGGCGCCTCATTCGGGGACATGCGCCGGCTCCCACAGCGCCCCGCCCGCCGCCGCTCCCCGGGGGCCTCCCCGCTGCTCTCGGGAGATCGCACACCGCACGCGGCCCAAGCCCCGTCTCGCCGACGGCACTCACCACCCGCCGCCCGCCGCCGCGTTCTCCCGCTCCCTACCGGCACGAAGCGGCGCTGCCGATGACGGAGCCGATGCGCGGCTGCCACGCCGCTCTCTCCGCGCCTCAGGGCCGGCGCCTTCGGCCGCACACGGCGGCGTCCCCGCATCCGGGCCAGCCCGCGGAGCTCCTGCCGCCGCCGCCGCCGCCCCCCGACTGAGGGGCCGCGACGCCGGCGCCCCCTTTTATACTCCGCACCCCCTTTTCCCGCCACTGCCGCGGTGGGCTCCCCCCGCCTCAAAATCGCCCAGAAGCGCCCGAGGCGGGAACGGCGCAGCCCCACCGGCGCCTCGGAGAAGCTCTTCTAGTGACAAGGAGCAGCGGCCACCCCTCCTGAAGTACCTTTATTGTACCTCTTTTACCATGCTCAGCATTTTATTCCCTTTACACCTCTCACCCTTTCCCGTGCCGCTCTTTTTAACCAGCAGCGCTGCCCCGACGCTCCCGAGGTGCAGCTCTTTTAGTGACAAGGAGCAGCGGCCACTCCTGCTGCTGTACCTTTATTGTATCTCGTTTACCATGCTCAGCATTTCATTCCCTTTACACCTCTCAGCCTTTCCCATGCTGCTCTGTTTAACCAGCAGCGCCGCCCCGACGCTCCCGCGGTGCAGCTCTTTTAGTGATGCGGGGCAGCGGCCACTCCTGCTGCAGTATCTTTATTGAACCTCGTTTACCAGGCTCAGCATTTCATTCCCTTTACACCTCTCACGCTTTCCGGACCCCTTTTTAACCAGCAGCGCTGCCCCGACGGTCCCGCGGTGCAGCTCTTTTAGTGACGCGGGGCAGCGGCCACACCTGCTGCAGTACCTTTACAGTATTTCTTAGACCACTGTCAATATTTTATTGCGCTCACACTTCCCAGCCTTTCCAGTGCCGCTCTGTTTAACCAGCAGCGCTGCCCCGACCGTCCCGCGGTGCAGCTCTTTTAGTGATGCGGGGCAGAGGCCACACCTGCTGCAGTACCTTTATTGTACCTCGTTTACCATGCTCAGCATTTTATTCCCTTTACACCTCTCACGCTTTCCGGACCCCTTTTTAACCAGCAGCGCTGCCCCGACCGTCCCGCGGTGCAGCTCTTTTAGTGATGCGGGGCAGCGGCCACTCCTGCTGCAGTACCTTTACAATATTTCTTAGACCACTGTCAATATTTTATTCCGCTCACACTTCCCGGCCTTTCCGTGCTGCTCCTTTTAACCAGCAGCGCTGCCCCGACGCTCCCGCGGTGCAGCTCTTTTAGTGATGCGGGGCAGCGGCCACACCTGCTGCAGTATCTTTATTGTACCTCTTTTACCATGCTCAGCATTTCATTCCCTTTACACCTCTCAGCCTTTCCCGTGCCGCTCATTTTAACCAGCAGCGCTGCCCCGACGCTCCCGCGGTGCAGCTCTTTTAGTGACACGGGGCAGCGCCCTCACCTGATGCTGTACCTTTATTGTACCTCGCTTACCATGCTCAGCATTTTATTCCCTTTACACCTCTCACGCTTTCCGGACCCCTTTTTAACCAGCAGCACTGCCCCGACGCTCCCGCGGTGCAGCTCTTTTAGTGACACGGGGCAGCGGCCACACCTGCTGCTGTACCTTTATTGTACCTCGTTTACCATGCTCAGCATTTCATTCCCTTTACACCTCTCAGCCTTTCCCGTGCCGCTCTTTTTAACCAGCAGCGCTGCCCCGACGCTCCCGCGGTGCAGCTCTTTTAGTCACACGGGGCAGCGGCCACACCTGCTGCTGTACCTTTATTGTACCTCGTTTACCATGCTCAGCATTTCATTCCCTTTACACCTCTCACGCTTTCCGGACCCCTTTTTAACCAGCAGCGCTGCCCCGACGGTCCCGCGGTGCAGCTCTTTTAGTGATGCGGGGCAGCGGCCACACCTGCTGCAGTACCTTTATTGTACCTCGTTTACCATGCTCAGCATTTTATTCCCTTTACACCTCTCACGCTTTCCCGTGCCGCTCTTTTTAACCAGCAGCACTGCCCCGACGCTCCCGCGGTGCAGCTCTTTTAGTGACACGGGGCAGCTACACCTGCTGCTGTACCTTTATTGTACCTCGTTTACCATGCTCAGCATTTTATTCCCTTTACACCTCTCACGCTTTCCGGACCCCTTTTTAACCAGCAGCGCTGCCCCGACGGTCCCGCGGTGCAGCTCTTTTAGTGACGCGGGGCAGCGGCCACACCTGCTGCAGTACCTTTATTGTACCTCGTTTACCATGCTCAGCATTTCATTCCCTTTACACCTCTCACGCTTTCCGGACTCCTTTTTAACCAGCAGCGCTGCCCCGACGCTCCCGCGGTGCAGCTCTTTTAGTGACGCGGGGCAGCGGCCACTCCTGCTGCAGTACCTTTATTGTACCTCGTTTACCATTCTCAGCATTTTATTCCCTTTACACCTCTCACGCTTTCCGGACCCCTTTTTAACCAGCAGCGCTGCCCCGACGGTCCCGCGGTGCAGCTCTTTTAGTGACGCGGGGCAGCGGCCACACCTGCTGCAGTACCTTTATTGTACCTCGTTTACCATGCTCAGCATTTTATTCCCTTTACACCTCTCACGCTTTCCCGTGCCGCTCTTTTTAACCAGCAGCACTGCCCCGACGCTCCCGCGGTGCAGCTCTTTTAGTGACGCGGAGAAGCGGCCACTCCTGCTGCTGTACCTTTATTGTACCTCGTTTACCATGCTCAGCATTTCATTCCCTTTACACCTCTCACGCTTTCCGGACCCCTTTTTAGCCAGCAGCGCTGCCCCGACGGTCCCGCGGTGCAGCTCTTTTAGTGATGCGGGGCAGCGGCCACTCCTGCAGCAGTATCTTTATTGTACCTCGTTTACCATGCTCAGCATTTCATTCCCTTTACACCTCTCAGCCTTTCCCGTGCCGCTCTTTTTAACCAGCAGCGCTGCCCCGACGCTCCCGCGGTGCAGCTCTTTTAGTCACACGGGGCAGCGGCCACACCTGCTGCAGTACCTTTATTGTACCTCGTTTACCATGCTCAGCATTTTATTCCCTTTACACCTCTCACGCTTTCCGGACCCCTTTTTAACCAGCAGCGCTGCCCCGACGGTCCCGCGGTGCAGCTCTTTTAGTGATGCGGGGCAGCGGCCACTCCTGCTGCTGTACCTTTATTGTACCTCGTTTACCATGCTCAGCATTTTATTCCCTTTACCCCTCTCAGCCTTTCCCGTGCCGCTCTTTTTAACCAGCAGCGCTGCCCCGACGCTCCCGCGGTGCAGCTCTTTTAGTGACACGGGGCAGCGGCTACACCTGCTGCTGTACCTTTATTGTACCTCGTTTACCATGCTCAGCATTTCATTCCCTTTACACCTCTCACGCTTTCCGGACCCCTTTTTAACCAGCAGCGCTGCCCCGACGCTCCCGCGGTGCAGCTCTTTTACTGATGCGGGGCAGCGGCCACACCTGCTGCAGTACCTTTATTGTACCTCGTTTACCATGCTCAGCATTTCATTCCCTTTACACCTCTCAGCCTTTCCCGTGCCGCTCTTTTTCAACAGCAGCGCTGCCCCGACGCTCCCGCGGTGCAGCTCTTTTAGTGACACGGGGCAGCGGCCACACCTGCTGCAGTACCTTTATTGTACCTCGTTTACCATGCTCAGCATTTCATTCCCTTTACACCTCTCAGCCTTTCCCGTGCCGCTCTTTTTAACCAGCAGCGCTGCGCCGACGGTCCCGCGGTGCAGCTCTTTTAGTCACACGGGGCAGCGGCCACACCTGCTGCTGTACCTTTATTGTACCTCGTTTACCATGCTCAGCATTTCATTCCCTTTACACCTCTCACGCTTTCCGGACCCCTTTTTAACCAGCAGCACTGCCCCGACGCTCCCGCGGTGCAGCTCTTTTAGTGATGCGGGGCAGCGGCCACTCCTGTTGCTGTACCTTTATTATACCTCTTTTACCATGCTCAGCATTTCATTCCCTTTACACCTCTCAGCCTTTCCCGTGCTGCTCTTTTTAACCAGCAGCGCTGCCCCGACGCTCCCGCGGTGCAGCTCTTTTAGTGACACGGGGCAGCGGCTACACCTGCTGCTGTACCTTTATTGTACCTCGTTTACCATGCTCAGCATTTCATTCCCTTTACACCTCTCACGCTTTCCGGACCCCTTTTTAACCAGCAGCGCTGCCCCGACGGTCCCGCGGTGCAGCTCTTTTACTGATGCGGGGCAGCGGCCACACCTGCTGCAGTACCTTTATTGTACCTCGTTTACCATGCTCAGCATTTCATTCCCTTTACACCTCTCACGCTTTCCGGACCCCTTTTTAGCCAGCAGCGCTGCCCCGACGCTCCCGCGGTGCAGCTCTTTTAGTGATGCGGGGCAGCGGCCACACCTGCTGCAGTACCTTTATTGTACCTCGTTTACCATGCTCAGCATTTCATTCCCTTTACACCTCTCAGCCTTTCCCGTGCCGCTCTTTTTCAACAGCAGCGCTGCCCCGACGGTCCCGCGGTGCAGCTCTTTTAGTCACACGGGGCAGCGGCCACACCTGCTGCAGTACCTTTATTGTACCTCGTTTACCATGCTCAGCATTTCATTCCCTTTACACCTCTCACGCTTTCCGGACCCCTTTTTAACCAGCAGCGCTGCCCCGACGCTCCCGAGGTGCAGCTCTTTTAGTGACGCGGGGCAGCGGCCACTCCTGCTGCAGTACCTTTATTGTACCTCGTTTACCATGCTCAGCATTTCATTCCCTTTACACCTCTCACGCTTTCCGGACCCCTTTTTAACCAGCAGCGCTGCCCCGACGCTCCCGCGGTGCAGCTCTTTTAGTGACACGGGGCAGCGGCCACACCTGGTGCAGTACCTTTACAGTATTTCTTAGACCATTGTCAATATTTTATTGCGCTCACACTTCCAGGCCTTTCCCATGCTGCTCTGTTTAACCAGCAGCGCTGCCCCGACGCTCCCGCGGTGCAGCTCTTTTAGTGACACGGGGCAGCGGCCACACCTGCTGCAGTACCTTTATTGTACCTCGTTTACCATGCTCAGCATTTCATTCCCTTTACACCTCTCAGCCTTTCCCGTGCCGCTCTTTTTAACCAGCAGCGCTGCCCCGACGCTCCCGCGGTGCAGCTCTTTTAGTGACGCGGGGCAGCGGCCACACCTGCTGCTGTACCTTTATTGTACCTCGTTTACCATGCTCAGCATTTCATTCCCTTTACACCTCTCACGCTTTCCGGACCCCTTTTTAACCAGCAGCACTGCCCCGACGGTACCGCGGTGCAGCTCTTTTAGTGATGCGGGGCAGCGGCCACTCCTGCTGCTGTACCTTTACAATATTTCTTAGACCATTGTCAATACTTTATTGCGCTGACGTTTCTCAGCCTTTCCCGTGCTGCTCTGTTTAACCAGCAGCGCTGCCCCGACGCTCCCGCGGTGCAGCTCCCTTAGTGACACGGGGCAGGGGCCGAGAGCCCTCTAGGTGCGGCTCCTCTATAGCACTTTACCGTTTTCTATTTTATTTCATTGGCACCTCGCGCGTTGCGCCGGGCGCCTCATTCGGGGACATGCGCCGGCTCCCACAGCGCCCCGCCCGCCGCCGCTCCCCGGGGGCCTCCCCGCTGCTCTCGGGAGATCGCACACCGCACGCGGCCCAAGCCCCGTCTCGCCGACGGCACTCACCACCCGCCGCCCGCCGCCGCGTTCTCCCGCTCCCTACCGGCACGAAGCGGCGCTGCCGATGACGGAGCCGATGCGCGGCTGCCACGCCGCTCTCTCCGCGCCTCAGGGCCGGCGCCTTCGGCCGCACACGGCGGCGTCCCCGCATCCGGGCCAGCCCGCGGAGCTCCTGCCGCCGCCGCCGCCGCCCCCCGACTGAGGGGCCGCGACGCCGGCGCCCCCTTTTATACTCCGCACCCCCTTTTCCCGCCACTGCCGCGGTGGGCTCCCCCCGCCTCAAAATCGCCCAGAAGCGCCCGAGGCGGGAACGGCGCAGCCCCACCGGCGCCTCGGAGAAGCTCTTTTAGTGACAAGGAGCAGCGGCCACCCCTCCTGCTGCAGTACCTTTATTGTACCTCGTTTACCATGCTCAGCATTTCATTCCCTTTACACCTCTCACGCTTTCCGGACCCCTTTTTAACCAGCAGCGCTGCCCCGACGCTCCCGAGGTGCAGCTCTTTTAGTGATGCGGGGCAGCGGCCACTCCTGCTGCAGTACCTTTATTGTACCTCTTTTACCATGCTCAGCATTTCATTCCCTTTACACCTCTCACGCTTTCCGGACCCCTTTTTAGCCAGCAGCGCTGCCCCGACGGTCCCGCGGTGCAGCTCTTTTAGTGATGCGGAGCAGCGGCCACACCTGCTGCAGTACCTTTATTGTACCTCGTTTACCATGCTCAGCATTTCATTCCCTTTACACCTCTCACGCTTTCCCGTGCCGCTCCTTTTAACCAGCAGCGCTGCCCCGACGCTCCCGCGGTGCAGCTCTTTTAGTCACACGGGGCAGCGGCCACACCTGCTGCAGTACCTTTATTGTACCTCGTTTACCATGCTCAGCATTTCATTCCCTTTACACCTCTCAGCCTTTCCCGTGCCGCTCTTTTTAACCAGCAGCGCTGCGCCGACGGTCCCGCGGTGCAGCTCTTTTAGTCACACGGGGCAGCGGCCACACCTGCTGCTGTACCTTTATTGTACCTCGTTTACCATGCTCAGCATTTCATTCCCTTTACACCTCTCAGCCTTTCCAGTGCCGCTCTTTTTAACCACCAGCGCTGCCCCGACGGTCCCGCGGTGCAGCTCTTTTAGTGATGCGGAGCAGCGGCCACTCCTGCTGCTGTACCTTTATTGTACCTCGTTTACCATGCTCAGCATTTTATTCCCTTTACACCTCTCACGCTTTCCGGACCCCTTTTTAACCAGCAGCGCTGCCCCGACGCTCCCGCGGTGCAGCTCTTTTAGTGACACGGGGCAGCTACACCTGCTGCTGTACCTTTATTGTACCTCGTTTACCATGCTCAGCATTTCATTCCCTTTACACCTCTCAGCCTTTCCCGTGCCGCTCTTTTTAACCAGCAGCGCTGCCCCGACGCTCCCGCGGTGCAGCTCTTTTAGTGACGCGGGGCAGCGGCCACACCTGCTGCAGTACCTTTATTGTACCTCGTTTACCATGCTCAGCATTTCATTCCCTTTACACCTCTCACGCTTTCCGGACCCCTTTTTAACCAGCAGCGCTGCCCCGACCGTCCCGCGGTGCAGCTCTTTTAGTGATGCGGGGCAGCGGCCACACCTGCTGCTGTACCTTTATTGTACCTCGTTTACCATGCTCAGCATTTCATTCCCTTTACACCTCTCACGCTTTCCGGACCCCTTTTTAGCCAGCAGCGCTGCCCCGACGGTCCCGCGGTGCAGCTCTTTTAGTGATGCGGGGCAGCGGCCACTCCTGCTGCAGTACCTTTATTGTACCTCGTTTACCATGCTCAGCATTTCATTCCCTTTACACCTCTCAGCCTTTCCCGTGCCGCTCTTTTTAACCAGCAGCGCTGCCCCGACGCTCCCGCGGTGCAGCTCTTTTAGTCACACGGGGCAGCGGCCACACCTGCTGCAGTACCTTTATTGTACCTCGTTTACCATGCTCAGCATTTCATTCCCTTTACACCTCTCACGCTTTCCGGACCCCTTTTTAACCAGCAGCGCTGCCCCGACGGTCCCGCGGTGCAGCTCTTTTAGTGATGCGGGGCAGCGGCCACACCTGCTGCAGTACCTTTATTGTACCTCGTTTACCATGCTCAGCATTTCATTCCCTTTACACCTCTCAGCCTTTCCCGTGCCGCTCTTTTTCAACAGCAGCGCTGCCCCGACGGTCCCGCGGTGCAGCTCTTTTAGTCACACGGGGCAGCGGCCACACCTGCTGCTGTACCTTTATTGTACCTCGTTTACCATGCTCAGCATTTCATTCCCTTTACACCTCTCACGCTTTCCGGACCCCTTTTTAACCAGCAGCGCTGCCCCGACGCTCCCGCGGTGCAGCTCTTTTAGTGACGCGGGGCAGCGGCCACACCTGCTGCAGTACCTTTATTGTACCTCGTTTACCATGCTCAGCATTTCATTCCCTTTACACCTCTCACGCTTTCCGGACCCCTTTTTAACCAGCAGCGCTGCCCCGACGCTCCCGCGGTGCAGCTCTTTTAGTGATGCGGGGCAGCGGCCACACCTGCTGCTGTACCTTTATTGTACCTCGTTTACCATGCTCAGCATTTCATTCCCTTTACACCTCTCACGCTTTCCGGACCCCTTTTTAACCAGCAGCGCTGCCCCGACGGTCCCGCGGTGCAGCTCTTTTAGTGATGCGGGGCAGCGGCCACTCCTGCTGCAGTACCTTTATTGTACCTCGTTTACCATGCTCAGCATTTCATTCCCTTTACACCTCTCAGCCTTTCCCGTGCCGCTCTTTTTAACCAGCAGCGCTGCCCCGACGCTCCCGCGGTGCAGCTCTTTTAGTCACACGGGGCAGCGGCCACACCTGCTGCAGTACCTTTATTGTACCTCGTTTACCATGCTCAGCATTTCATTCCCTTTACACCTCTCACGCTTTCCGGACCCCTTTTTAACCAGCAGCGCTGCCCCGACGCTCCCGAGGTGCAGCTCTTTTAGTGATGCGGGGCAGCGGCCACTCCTGCTGCAGTACCTTTATTGTACCTCTTTTACCATGCTCAGCATTTCATTCCCTTTACACCTCTCACGCTTTCCGGACCCCTTTTTAGCCAGCAGCGCTGCCCCGACGGTCCCGCGGTGCAGCTCTTTTAGTGATGCGGAGCAGCGGCCACACCTGCTGCAGTACCTTTATTGTACCTCGTTTACCATGCTCAGCATTTCATTCCCTTTACACCTCTCACGCTTTCCCGTGCCGCTCCTTTTAACCAGCAGCGCTGCCCCGACGCTCCCGCGGTGCAGCTCTTTTAGTGATGCGGGGCAGCGGCCACACCTGGTGCAGTACCTTTACAGTATTTCTTAGACCATTGTCAATATTTTATTGCGCTCACACTTCCAGGCCTTTCCCATGCTGCTCTGTTTAACCAGCAGCGCTGCCCCGACGCTCCCGCGGTGCAGCTCTTTTAGTCACACGGGGCAGCGGCCACACCTGCTGCAGTACCTTTATTGTACCTCGTTTACCATGCTCAGCATTTCATTCCCTTTACACCTCTCAGCCTTTCCAGTGCCGCTCTTTTTAACCAGCAGCGCTGCCCCGACGGTCCCGCGGTGCAGCTCTTTTAGTGATGCGGAGCAGCGGCCACTCCTGCTGCTGTACCTTTATTGTACCTCGTTTACCATGCTCAGCATTTTATTCCCTTTACACCTCTCACGCTTTCCGGACCCCTTTTTAACCAGCAGCGCTGCCCCGACCGTCCCGAGATGCAGCTCTTTTAGTGATGCGGGGCAGCGGCCACTCCTGCTGCAGTATCTTTATTGTACCTCTTTTACCATGCTCAGCATTTCATTCCCTTTACACCTCTCAGCCTTTCCCGTGCCGCTCTTTTTAACCAGCAGCGCTGCCCCGACGGTCCCGCGGTGCAGCTCTTTTAGTCACACGGGGCAGCGGCCACACCTGCTGCAGTACCTTTATTGTACCTCGTTTACCAGGCTCAGCATTTCATTCCCTTTACACCTCTCACGCTTTCCGGACCCCTTTTTAACCAGCAGCGCTGCCCCGACGGTCCCGCGGTGCAGCTCTTTTAGTGATGCGGGGCAGCGGCTACTCCTGCTGCAGTACCTTTACAATATTTCTTAGACCATTGTCAATATTTTATTGCGCTCACACTTCCCAGCCTTTCCCATGCTGCTCTGTTTAACCAGCAGCGCTGCCCCGACGCTCCCGCGGTGCAGCTCTTTTAGTGACACGGGGCAGCAGCCACTCCTGCTGCAGTACTTTTAAAGGATTTTCGACCATTTTATTTTATACCCTTCACAGATGCGACCTTTGCCGTGACACCTTTGAAGCAGCACCCCTGCCCCAGGTGCGCCGCGGTGCAGCTCATTTTATCCTGAGGAAGTGGCTACTCCTGCTGCGGTGTTGTTGTTATTTCTCAGACCTTTCTCTATATTTTATTTCCCTCACACCTCCAGTCCTTTTACGTGCCGCACGTTTACCGTCAGCACCACCCCAAAGGTGCCGCGGTGCAGCTGTTTTAGTGAACCCACGCAGCGGCCACAAATGCTGCTGTACCTTTTGAGTATTTCTTAGACCATTCTCAATATTTTATTGCGCTCACACTTCCCAGCCTTTCCGTGCTGCTCTTTTTAACCAGCAGCGCTGCCCCGACGCTCCCGCGGTGCAGCTCTTTTAGTGATGCGGAGCAGCGGCCACTCCTGCTGCTGTACCTTTATTGTACCTCGTTTACCATGCTCAGCATTTCATTCCCTTTACACCTCTCAGCCTTTCCCATGCTGCTCTGTTTAACCAGCAGCGCTGCCCCGACGCTCCCGCGGTGCAGCTCTTTTAGTCACACGGGGCAGCGGCCACTCCTGCTGCAGTACCTTTTCAATATTTCTTAGACCATTTTCAATATTTTATTGCGCTCACACTTCCCAGCCTTTCCCATGCTGCTCTGTTTAACCAGCAGCGCTGCCCCGACCGTCCCGCGGTGCAGCTCTTTTAGTGACGCGGGGCAGCGGCCACTCCTGCTGCAGTATCTTTATTGTACCTCTTTTACCATGCTCAGCATTTCATTCCCTTTACACCTCTCACGGTTTCCGGACCCCTTTTTAACCAGCAGCGCTGCCCCGACGCTCCCGAGGTGCAGCTCTTTTAGTGATGCGGGGCAGCGGCCACACCTGCTGCAGTATCTTTATTGTACCTCTTTTACCATGCTCAGCATTTTATTCCCTTTACACCTCTCACGCTTTCCGGACCCCTTTTTAACCAGCAGCGCTGCCCCGACGCTCCCGCGGTGCAGCTCTTTTAGTGACACGGGGCAGCGGCCACACCTGCTGCAGTACCTTTATTGTACCTCTTTTACCATGCTCAGCATTTCATTCCCTTTACACCTCTCAGCCTTTCCCGTGCCGCTCTTTTTAACCAGCAGCGCTGCCCCGACGCTCCCGCGGTGCAGCTCTTTTAGTCACACGGGGCAGCGGCCACACCTGCTGCTGTACCTTTATTGTACCTCGTTACCATGCTCAGCATTTCATTCCCTTTACACCTCTCACGCTTTCCGGACCCCTTTTTAACCAGCAGCACTGCCCCGACGCTCCCGCGGTGCAGCTCTTTTAGTGATGCGGGGCAGCGGCCACACCTGCTGCAGTACCTTTATTGTACCTCGTTTACCATGCTCAGCATTTCATTCCCTTTACACCTCTCACGCTTTCCGGACCCCTTTTTAACCAGCAGCACTGCCCCGACGCTCCCGCGGTGCAGCTCTTTTAGTGACACGGGGCAGCTACACCTGCTGCAGTACCTTTATTGTACCTCGTTTACCATGCTCAGCATTTTATTCCCTTTACACCTCTCACGCTTTCCGGACCCCTTTTTAACCAGCAGCGCTGCCCCGACGGTCCCGCGGTGCAGCTCTTTTAGTGACGCGGGGCAGCGGCCACACCTGCTGCTGTACCTTTATTGTACCTCGTTTACCATGCTCAGCATTTCATTCCCTTTACACCTCTCACGCTTTCCGGACCCCTTTTTAACCAGCAGCACTGCCCCGACGCTCCCGCGGTGCAGCTCTTTTAGTGACACGGGGCAGCTACACCTGCTGCTGTACCTTTATTGTACCTCGTTTACCATGCTCAGCATTTCATTCCCTTTACACCTCTCACGCTTTCCGGACCCCTTTTTAACCAGCAGCGCTGCCCCGACGCTCCCGAGGTGCAGCTCTTTTAGTGATGCGGGGCAGCGGCCACACCTGCTGCAGTACCTTTATTGTACCTCTTTTACCATGCTCAGCATTTTATTCCCTTTACACCTCTCACGCTTTCCCGTGCCGCTCCTTTTAACCAGCAGCGCTGCCCCGACGCTCCCGCGGTGCAGCTCTTTTAGTGACACGGGGCAGCGGCCACACCTGGTGCAGTACCTTTACAGTATTTCTTAGACCATTGTCAATATTTTATTGCGCTCACACTTCCAGGCCTTTCCCATGCTGCTCTGTTTAACCAGCAGCGCTGCCCCGACGCTCCCGCGGTGCAGCTCTTTTAGTGACACGGGGCAGCTACACCTGCTGCTGTACCTTTATTGTACCTCGTTTACCATGCTCAGCATTTTATTCCCTTTACACCTCTCACGCTTTCCGGACCCCTTTTTAACCAGCAGCGCTGCCCCGACGCTCCCGCGGTGCAGCTCTTTTAGTGACACGGGGCAGCTACACCTGCTGCTGTACCTTTATTGTACCTCGTTTACCATGCTCAGCATTTCATTCCCTTTACACCTCTCAGCCTTTCCCGTGCCGCTCTTTTTAACCAGCAGCGCTGCCCCGACGCTCCCGCGGTGCAGCTCTTTTAGTGACGCGGGGCAGCGGCCACAGCTGCTGCAGTACCTTTATTGTACCTCGTTTACCATGCTCAGCATTTCATTCCCTTTACACCTCTCACGCTTTCCGGACCCCTTTTTAACCAGCAGCGCTGCCCCGACCGTCCCGCGGTGCAGCTCTTTTAGTGATGCGGGGCAGCGGCCACACCTGCTGCTGTACCTTTATTGTACCTCGTTTACCATGCTCAGCATTTCATTCCCTTTACACCTCTCACGCTTTCCGGACCCCTTTTTAGCCAGCAGCGCTGCCCCGACGGTCCCGCGGTGCAGCTCTTTTAGTGATGCGGGGCAGCGGCCACTCCTGCTGCAGTACCTTTATTGTACCTCGTTTACCATGCTCAGCATTTCATTCCCTTTACACCTCTCAGCCTTTCCCGTGCCGCTCTTTTTAACCAGCAGCGCTGCCCCGACGCTCCCGCGGTGCAGCTCTTTTAGTCACACGGGGCAGCGGCCACACCTGCTGCAGTACCTTTATTGTACCTCGTTTACCATGCTCAGCATTTCATTCCCTTTACACCTCTCACGCTTTCCGGACCCCTTTTTAGCCAGCAGCGCTGCCCCGACGCTCCCGCGGTGCAGCTCTTTTAGTGATGCGGGGCAGCGGCCACACCTGCTGCAGTACCTTTATTGTACCTCGTTTACCATGCTCAGCATTTCATTCCCTTTACACCTCTCAGCCTTTCCCGTGCCGCTCTTTTTCAACAGCAGCGCTGCCCCGACGGTCCCGCGGTGCAGCTCTTTTAGTCACACGGGGCAGCGGCCACACCTGCTGCTGTACCTTTATTGTACCTCGTTTACCATGCTCAGCATTTCATTCCCTTTACACCTCTCACGCTTTCCGGACCCCTTTTTAACCAGCAGCGCTGCCCCGACGCTCCCGAGGTGCAGCTCTTTTAGTGATGCGGGGCAGCGGCCACTCCTGCTGCAGTACCTTTATTGTACCTCTTTTACCATGCTCAGCATTTCATTCCCTTTACACCTCTCACGCTTTCCGGACCCCTTTTTAGCCAGCAGCGCTGCCCCGACGGTCCCGCGGTGCAGCTCTTTTAGTGATGCGGAGCAGCGGCCACACCTGCTGCAGTACCTTTATTGTACCTCGTTTACCATGCTCAGCATTTCATTCCCTTTACACCTCTCACGCTTTCCCGTGCCGCTCCTTTTAACCAGCAGCGCTGCCCCGACGCTCCCGCGGTGCAGCTCTTTTAGTGACACGGGGCAGCGGCCACACCTGCTGCTGTACCTTTATTGTACCTCGTTTACCATGCTCAGCATTTCATTCCCTTTACACCTCTCAGCCTTTCCAGTGCCGCTCTTTTTAACCACCAGCGCTGCCCCGACGGTCCCGCGGTGCAGCTCTTTTAGTGATGCGGGGCAGCGGCCACACCTGCTGCTGTACCTTTATTGTACCTCGTTTACCATGCTCAGCATTTTATTCCCTTTACACCTCTCACGCTTTCCGGACCCCTTTTTAACCAGCAGCGCTGCCCCGACCGTCCCGAGATGCAGCTCTTTTAGTGATGCGGGGCAGCGGCCACTCCTGCTGCAGTATCTTTATTGTACCTCTTTTACCATGCTCAGCATTTCATTCCCTTTACACCTCTCAGCCTTTCCCGTGCCGCTCTTTTTAACCAGCAGCGCTGCCCCGACGCTCCCGCGGTGCAGCTCTTTTAGTCACACGGGGCAGCGGCCACACCTGCTGCAGTACCTTTATTGTACCTCGTTTACCAGGCTCAGCATTTCATTCCCTTTACACCTCTCACGCTTTCCGGACCCCTTTTTAACCAGCAGAGCTGCCCCGACGGTCCCGCGGTGCAGCTCTTTTAGTGATGCGGGGCAGCGGCTACTCCTGCTGCAGTACCTTTACAATATTTCTTAGACCATTGTCAATATTTTATTGCGCTCACACTTCCCAGCCTTTCCCATGCTGCTCTGTTTAACCAGCAGCGCTGCCCCGACCGTCCCGCGGTGCAGCTCTTTTAGTGACACGGGGCAGCAGCCACTCCTGCTGCAGTACTTTTAAAGGATTTTCGACCATTTTATTTTATACCCTTCACAGATGCGACCTTTGCCGTGACACCTTTGAAGCAGCACCCCTGCCCCAGGTGCGCCGCGGTGCAGCTCATTTTATCCTGAGGAAGTGGCTACTCCTGCTGCGGTGTTGTTGTTATTTCTCAGACCTTTCTCTATATTTTATTTCCCTCACACCTCCAGTCCTTTTACGTGCCGCACGTTTACCGTCAGCACCACCCCAAAGGTGCCGCGGTGCAGCTGTTTTAGTGAACCCACGCAGCGGCCACAACTGCTGCTGTACCTTTATTGTACCTCGTTTACCATGCTCAGCATTTCATTCCCTTTACACCTCTCAGCCTTTCCCCTGCTGCTCTTTTTAACCAGCAGCGCTGCGCCGACGCTCCCGCGGTGCAGCTCTTTTAGTGATGCGGAGCAGCGGCCACTCCTGCTGCTGTACCTTTATTGTACCTCGTTTACCATGCTCAGCATTTCATTCCCTTTACACCTCTCAGCCTTTCCCATGCTGCTCTGTTTAACCAGCAGCGCTGCCCCGACGCTCCCGCGGTGCAGCTCTTTTAGTCACACGGGGCAGCGGCCACTCCTGCTGCAGTACCTTTTCAATATTTCTTAGACCATTTTCAATATTTTATTGCGCTCACACTTCCCAGCCTTTCCCATGCTGCTCTGTTTAACCAGCAGCGCTGCCCCGACCGTCCCGCGGTGCAGCTCTTTTAGTGACGCGGGGCAGCGGCCACTCCTGCTGCAGTATCTTTATTGTACCTCTTTTACCATGCTCAGCATTTCATTCCCTTTACACCTCTCACGCTTTCCGGACCCCTTTTTAACCAGCAGCGCTGCCCCGACGCTCCCGCGGTGCAGCTCTTTTAGTGACACGGGGCAGCGGCCACACCTGCTGCAGTACCTTTATTGTACCTCTTTTACCATGCTCAGCATTTCATTCCCTTTACACCTCTCAGCCTTTCCCGTGCCGCTCTTTTTAACCAGCAGCGCTGCCCCGACGCTCCCGCGGTGCAGCTCTTTTAGTCACACGGGGCAGCGGCCACACCTGCTGCTGTACCTTTATTGTACCTCGTTACCATGCTCAGCATTTCATTCCCTTTACACCTCTCACGCTTTCCGGACCCCTTTTTAACCAGCAGCACTGCCCCGACGCTCCCGCGGTGCAGCTCTTTTAGTGATGCGGGGCAGCGGCCACACCTGCTGCTGTACCTTTATTGTACCTCGTTTACCATGCTCGGCATTTCATTCCCTTTACACCTCTCACGCTTTCCGGACCCCTTTTTAACCAGCAGCACTGCCCCGACGCTCCCGCGGTGCAGCTCTTTTAGTGACACGGGGCAGCTACACCTGCTGCAGTACCTTTATTGTACCTCGTTTACCATGCTCAGCATTTCATTCCCTTTACACCTCTCACGCTTTCCGGACCCCTTTTTAACCAGCAGCACTGCCCCGACGCTCCCGCGGTGCAGCTCTTTTAGTGACACGGGGCAGCTACACCTGCTGCTGTACCTTTATTGTACCTCGTTTACCATGCTCAGCATTTCATTCCCTTTACACCTCTCAGCCTTTCCCGTGCCGCTCTTTTTCAACAGCAGCGCTGCCCCGACGGTCCCGCGGTGCAGCTCTTTTAGTCACACGGGGCAGCGGCCACACCTGCTGCAGTACCTTTATTGTACCTCGTTTACCAGGCTCAGCATTTCATTCCCTTTACACCTCTCACGCTTTCCGGACCCCTTTTTAACCAGCAGCGCTGCCCCGACGCTCCCGAGGTGCAGCTCTTTTAGTGATGCGGGGCAGCGGCCACTCCTGCTGCAGTACCTTTATTGTACCTCTTTTACCATGCTCAGCATTTTATTCCCTTTACACCTCTCACGCTTTCCCGTGCCGCTCCTTTTAACCAGCAGCGCTGCCCCGACGCTCCCGCGGTGCAGCTCTTTTAGTGACACGGGGCAGCGGCCACACCTGGTGCAGTACCTTTACAGTATTTCTTAGACCATTGTCAATATTTTATTGCGCTCACACTTCCAGGCCTTTCCCATGCTGCTCTGTTTAACCAGCAGCGCTGCCCCGACCGTCCCGCGCTGCAGCTCTTTTAGTGATGCGGGGCAGCGGCCACTCCTGCAGCAGTATCTTTATTGTACCTCTTTTACCATGCTCAGCATTTCATTCCCTTTACACCTCTCAGCCTTTCCCGTGCCGCTCTTTTTAACCAGCAGCGCTGCCCCGACGCTCCCGCGGTGCAGCTCTTTTAGTGACGCGGGGCAGCGGCCACACCTGCTGCTGTACCTTTATTGTACCTCGTTTACCAGGCTCAGCATTTCATTCCCTTTACACCTCTCACGCTTTCCGGACCCCTTTTTAACCAGCAGAGCTGCCCCGACGGTCCCGCGGTGCAGCTCTTTTAGTCACACGGGGCAGCGGCCACACCTGCTGCAGTACCTTTATTGTACCTCGTTTACCAGGCTCAGCATTTCATTCCCTTTACACCTCTCACGCTTTCCGGACCCCTTTTTAACCAGCAGAGCTGCCCCGACGCTCCCGCGGTGCAGCTCTTTTAGTGACGCGGGGCAGCGGCCACACCTGCTGCTGTACCTTTATTGTACCTCGTTTACCATGCTCAGCATTTCATTCTCTTTACACCTCTCACGCTTTCCGGACCCCTTTTTAACCAGCAGCACTGCCCCGACGCTCCCGCGGTGCAGCTCTTTTAGTGACACGGGGCAGCTACACCTGCTGCTGTACCTTTATTGTACCTCGTTTACCATGCTCAGCATTTTATTCCCTTTACACCTCTCACGCTTTCCGGACCCCTTTTTAACCAGCAGCGCTGCCCCGACGGTCCCGCGGTGCAGCTCTTTTAGTGATGCGGGGCAGCGGCCACACCTGCTGCAGTACCTTTATTGTACCTCGTTTACCATGCTCAGCATTTTATTCCCTTTACACCTCTCAGCCTTTCCCGTGCCGCTCTTTTTAACCAGCAGCGCTGCCCCGACGCTCCCGCGGTGCAGCTCTTTTAGTCACACGGGGCAGCGGCCACACCTGCTGCAGTACCTTTACAGTATTTCTTAGACCATTGTCAATATTTTATTGCGCTCACACTTCCCAGCCTTTCCAGTGCCGCTCTGTTTAACCAGCAGCGCTGCCCCGACGGTCCCGCGGTGCAGCTCTTTTAGTGATGCGGGGCAGCGGCCACACCTGCTGCAGTACCTTTATTGTACCTCGTTTACCATGCTCAGCATTTCATTCCCTTTACACCTCTCACGCTTTCCGGACCCCTTTTTAACCAGCAGCGCTGCCCCGACGCTCCCGAGGTGCAGCTCTTTTAGTGATGCGGGGCAGCGGCCACACCTGCTGCTGTACCTTTATTGTACCTCGTTTACCATGCTCAGCATTTCATTCTCTTTACACCTCTCACGCTTTCCGGACCCCTTTTTAACCAGCAGCACTGCCCCGACGCTCCCGCGGTGCAGCTCTTTTAGTGATGCGGGGCAGCGGCCACTCCTGCTGCTGTACCTTTATTGTACCTCGTTTACCATGCTCAGCATTTCATTCCCTTTACATCTCTCACGCTTTCCGGACCCCTTTTTAACCAGCAGCGCTGCCCCGACCGTCCCGCGGTGCAGCTCTTTTAGTGATGCGGGGCAGCGGCCACACCTGCTGCAGTACCTTTTCAATATTTCTTAGACCATTTTCAATATTTTATTGCGCTCACACTTCCCAGCCTTTCCCATGCTGCTCTGTTTAACCAGCAGCGCTGCCCCGACGGTCCCGCGGTGCAGCTCTTTTAGTGATGCGGGGCAGCGGCCACTCCTGCTGCAGTACCTTTATTGTACCTCGTTTACCATGCTCAGCATTTCATTCCCTTTACACCTCTCACGCTTTCCGGACCCCTTTTTAACCAGCAGCGCTGCCCCGACGGTCCCGCGGTGCAGCTCTTTTAGTGATGCGGGGCAGCGGCCACACCTGCTGCAGTACCTTTATTGTACCTCGTTTACCATGCTCAGCATTTCATTCCCTTTACACCTCTCACGCTTTCCGGACCCCTTTTTAGCCAGCAGCGCTGCCCCGACGCTCCCGCGGTGCAGCTCTTTTAGTGATGCGGGGCAGCGGCCACACCTGCTGCAGTACCTTTATTGTACCTCGTTTACCATGCTCAGCATTTCATTCCCTTTACACCTCTCAGCCTTTCCCGTGCCGCTCTTTTTCAACAGCAGCGCTGCCCCGACGGTCCCGCGGTGCAGCTCTTTTAGTCACACGGGGCAGCGGCCACACCTGCTGCTGTACCTTTATTGTACCTCGTTTACCATGCTCAGCATTTCATTCCCTTTACACCTCTCACGCTTTCCGGACCCCTTTTTAACCAGCAGCACTGCCCCGACGGTCCCGCGGTGCAGCTCTTTTAGTGATGCGGGGCAGCGGCCACTCCTGTTGCTGTACCTTTATTATACCTCTTTTACCATGCTCAGCATTTCATTCCCTTTACACCTCTCAGCCTTTCCCGTGCTGCTCTTTTTAACCAGCAGCGCTGCCCCGACGCTCCCGCGGTGCAGCTCTTTTAGTGACACGGGGCAGCGGCTACACCTGCTGCTGTACCTTTATTGTACCTCGTTTACCATGCTCAGCATTTCATTCCCTTTACACCTCTCACGCTTTCCGGACCCCTTTTTAACCAGCAGCGCTGCCCCGACGGTCCCGCGGTGCAGCTCTTTTACTGATGCGGGGCAGCGGCCACACCTGCTGCAGTACCTTTATTGTACCTCGTTTACCATGCTCAGCATTTCATTCCCTTTACACCTCTCACGCTTTCCGGACCCCTTTTTAGCCAGCAGCGCTGCCCCGACGGTCCCGCGGTGCAGCTCTTTTAGTCACACGGGGCAGCGGCCACACCTGCTGCAGTACCTTTATTGTACCTCGTTTACCATGCTCAGCATTTCATTCCCTTTACACCTCTCACGCTTTCCGGACCCCTTTTTAACCAGCAGCGCTGCCCCGACGCTCCCGAGGTGCAGCTCTTTTAGTGACGCGGGGCAGCGGCCACTCCTGCTGCAGTACCTTTATTGTACCTCTTTTACCATGCTCAGCATTTCATTCCCTTTACACCTCTCACGCTTTCCGGACCCCTTTTTAACCAGCAGCGCTGCCCCGACGCTCCCGCGGTGCAGCTCTTTTAGTGACACGGGGCAGCGGCCACACCTGGTGCAGTACCTTTACAGTATTTCTTAGACCATTGTCAATATTTTATTGCGCTCACACTTCCAGGCCTTTCCCATGCTGCTCTGTTTAACCAGCAGCGCTGCCCCGACGCTCCCGCGGTGCAGCTCTTTTAGTGACACGGGGCAGCGGCCACACCTGCTGCAGTACCTTTATTGTACCTCGTTTACCATGCTCAGCATTTCATTCCCTTTACACCTCTCAGCCTTTCCCGTGCCGCTCTTTTTAACCAGCAGCGCTGCCCCGACGCTCCCGCGGTGCAGCTCTTTTAGTGACGCGGGGCAGCGGCCACACCTGCTGCAGTACCTTTATTGTACCTCGTTTACCATGCTCAGCATTTCATTCCCTTTACACCTCTCACGCTTTCCGGACCCCTTTTTAGCCAGCAGCGCTGCCCCGACGCTCCCGCGGTGCAGCTCTTTTAGTGACACGGGGCAGCGGCCACACCTGCTGCAGTACCTTTATTGTACCTCGTTTACCATGCTCAGCATTTCATTCCCTTTACACCTCTCAGCCTTTCCCGTGCCGCTCTTTTTAACCAGCAGCGCTGCGCCGACGGTCCCGCGGTGCAGCTCTTTTAGTCACACGGGGCAGCGGCCACACCTGCTGCTGTACCTTTATTGTACCTCGTTTACCATGCTCAGCATTTCATTCCCTTTACACCTCTCACGCTTTCCGGACCCCTTTTTAACCAGCAGCACTGCCCCGACGCTCCCGCGGTGCAGCTCTTTTAGTGATGCGGGGCAGCGGCCACTCCTGTTGCTGTACCTTTATTATACCTCTTTTACCATGCTCAGCATTTCATTCCCTTTACACCTCTCAGCCTTTCCCGTGCTGCTCTTTTTAACCAGCAGCGCTGCCCCGACGCTCCCGCGGTGCAGCTCTTTTAGTGACACGGGGCAGCGGCTACACCTGCTGCTGTACCTTTATTGTACCTCGTTTACCATGCTCAGCATTTCATTCCCTTTACACCTCTCACGCTTTCCGGACCCCTTTTTAACCAGCAGCGCTGCCCCGACGGTCCCGCGGTGCAGCTCTTTTAGTGATGCGGGGCAGCGGCCACTCCTGCTGCAGTACCTTTACAATATTTCTTAGACCATTCTCAATATTTTATGGCGCTCACACTTCCCAGCCTTTCCGTGCTGCTCTTTTTAACCAGCAGCGCTGCCCCGACGCTCCCGCGGTGCAGCTCTTTTAGTGATGCGGGGCAGCGGCCACTCCTGCAGCAGTATCTTTATCGTACCTCTTTTACCATGCTCAGCATTTCATTCCCTTTACACCTCTCACGCTTTCCGGACCCCTTTTTAACCAGCAGCGCTGCCCCGACGCTCCCGCGGTGCAGCTCTTTTAGTGATGCGGGGCAGCGGCCACTCCTGCAGCAGTATCTTTATTGTAGTTCTTTTACCATGCTCAGCATTTCATTCCCTTTACACCTCTCACGCTTTCCGGACCCCTTTTTAACCAGCAGCGCTGCCCCGACGGTCCCGCGGTGCAGCTCTTTTAGTGATGCGGGGCAGCGGCCACTCCTGCAGCAGTATCTTTATTGTACCTCTTTTACCATGCTCAGCATTTCATTCCCTTTACACCTCTCACGCTTTCCGGACCCCTTTTTAACCAGCAGCGCTGCCCCGACGCTCCCGCGGTGCAGCTCTTTTAGTGATGCGGGGCAGCGGCCACTCCTGCAGCAGTATCTTTATTGTAGTTCTTTTACCATGCTCAGCATTTCATTCCCTTTACACCTCTCACGCTTTCCGGACCCCTTTTTAACCAGCAGCGCTGCCCCGACCGTCCCGCGGTGCAGCTCTTTTAGTGATGCGGGGCAGCGGCCACTCCTGCTGCAGTACCTTTACAATATTTCTTAGACCGTTGTCAATATTTTATTGCGCTCACACTTCCCAGCCTTTCCCATGCTGCTCTGTTTAACCAGCAGCGCTGCCCCGACGCTCCCGCGGTGCAGCTCTTTTAGTGACGCGGGGCAGCGGCCACTCCTGCTGCTGTACCTTTATTGTACCTCGTTTACCATGCTCAGCATTTCATTCCCTTTACACCTCTCAGCCTTTCCCGTGCCGCTCTTTTTAACCAGCAGCGCTGCCCCGACGCTCCCGCGGTGCAGCTCTTTTAGTCACACGGGGCAGCGGCCACACCTGCTGCACTACCTTTATTGTACCTCGTTTACCATGCTCAGCATTTTATTCCCTTTACACCTCTCAAGCTTTCCGGACTCCTTTTTAACCAGCAGCGCTGCCCCGACGCTCCCGCGGTGCAGCTCTTTTAGTGATGCGGGGCAGCGGCCACTCCTGCAGCAGTATCTTTATTGTACCTCTTTTACCATGCTCAGCATTTCATTCCCTTTACACCTCTCACGCTTTCCGGACCCC
Source organism: Coloeus monedula (assembly GCF_965178545.1). NCBI lineage: Eukaryota > Metazoa > Chordata > Aves > Passeriformes > Corvidae > Coloeus > Coloeus monedula. The sequence continues at coordinate 539,707 of NW_028120799.1, read as the reverse complement.
TTTTTAGCCAGCAGCGCTGCCCCGACCGTCCCGCGGTGCAGCTCTTTTAGTGACGCGGGGCAGCGGCCACACCTGCTGCTGTACCTTTATTGTACCTCGTTTACAATGCTCAGCATTTTATTCCCTTTACACCTCTCAGCCTTTCCCGTGCCGCTCTTTTTAACCAGCAGCGCTGCCCCGACGCTCCCGCGGTGCAGCTCTTTTAGTCACACGGGGCAGCGGCCACTCCTGCTGCTGTACCTTTACAGTATTTCTTAAACCTTTGTCAATATTTTATTGCGCTCACACTTCCCAGCCTTTCCCATGCTGCTCTTTTTAACCAGCAGCGCTGCCCCGACGCTCCCGCGGTGCAGCTCTTTTAGTGACGCGGAGCAGCGGCCACTCCTGCTGCTGTACCTTTATTGTACCTCGTTTACCATGCTCAGCATTTTATTCCCTTTACACCTCTCACGCTTTCCGGACCCCTTTTTAACCAGCAGCGCTGCCCCCACGGTCCCGCGGTGCAGCTCTTTTAGTGATGCGGGGCAGCGGCCACTCCTGCTGCAGTACCTTTACAATATTTCTTAGACCATTGTCAATATTTTATTCCGCTCACACTTCCCAGCCTTTCCGTGCTGCTCTTTTTAACCAGCAGCGCTGCCCCGACGCTCCCGCGGTGCAGCTCTTTTAGTGATGCGGGGCAGCGGCCACTCCTGCTGCAGTACCTTTACAATATTTCTTAGACCATTGTCAATATTTTATTCCGCTCACACTTCCCAGCCTTTCCGTGCTGCTCTTTTTAACCAGCAGCGCTGCCCCGACGCTCCCGCGGTGCAGCTCTTTTAGTGATGCGGGGCAGCGGCCACTCCTGCTGCAGTACCTTTACAATATTTCTTAGACCATTGTCAATATTTTATTCCGCTCACACTTCCCAGCCTTTCCGTGCTGCTCTTTTTAACCAGCAGCGCTGCCCCGACGCTCCCGCGGTGCAGCTCTTTTAGTGACACGGGGCAGCGGCCACTCCTGCAGCAGTATCTTTATTGTACCTCGTTTACCATGCTCAGCATTTCATTCCCTTTACACCTCTCAGCCTTTCCGTGCCGCTCTTTTTAACCAGCAGCGCTGCCCCGACGCTCCCGCGGTGCAGCTCTTTTAGTGACACGGGGCAGCGGCCACACCTGCTGCAGTATCTTTATTGTACCTCGTTTACCATGCTCAGCATTTTATTCCCTTTACACCTCTCAGCCTTTCCCGTGCCGCTCTTTTTAACCAGCAGCGCTGCGCCGACGCTCCCGCGGTGCAGCTCTTTTAGTGATGCGGGGCAGCTACACCTGCTGCTGTACCTTTATTGTACCTCTTTTACCATGCTCAGCATTTCATTCCCTTTACACCTCTCACGCTTTCCAGTGCCGCTCTTTTTAACCAGCAGCGCTGCCCCGACGGTCCCGCGGTGCAGCTCTTTTAGTGATGCGGGGCAGCGGCCACTCCTGCAGCAGTATCTTTATTGTACCTCTTTTACCATGCTCAGCATTTCATTCCCTTTACACCTCTCACGCTTTCCGGACCCCTTTTTAACCAGCAGCGCTGCCCCGACGCTCCCGCGGTGCAGCTCTTTTAGTGATGCGGGGCAGCGGCCACTCCTGCTGCTGTACCTTTTCAATATTTCTTAGACCATTGTCAATATTTTATTGCGCTCACACTTCCCAGCCTTTCCCATGCTGCTCTGTTTAACCAGCAGCGCTGCCCCGACGCTCCCGCGGTGCAGCTCTTTTAGTGATGCGGGGCAGCGGCCACACCTGCTGCAGTACCTTTATTGTACCTCTTTTACCATGCTCAGCATTTTATTCCCTTTACACCTCTCACGCTTTCCGGAACCCTTTTTAACCAGCAGCGCTGCCCCGACGGTCCCGCGGTGCAGCTCTTTTAGTGACGCGGGGCAGCGGCCACTCCTGCTGCTGTACCTTTATTGTACCTCGTTTACCATGCTCAGCATTTCATTCCCTTTACACCTCTCAGCCTTTCCCGTGCCGCTCTTTTTAACCAGCAGCGCTGCCCCGACGCTCCCGAGGTGCAGCTCTTTTAGTGACGCGGAGCAGCGGCCACTCCTGCTGCTGTACCTTTATTGTACCTCGTTTACCATGCTCAGCATTTTATTCCCTTTACACCTCTCACGCTTTCCGGACCCCTTTTTAACCAGCAGCGCTGCCCCGACGGTCCCGCGGTGCAGCTCTTTTAGTGATGCGGGGCAGCGGCCACTCCTGCTGCTGTACCTTTACAGTATTTCTTAAACCATTGTCAATATTTTATTGCGCTCACACTTCCCAGCCTTTCCCATGCTGCTCTGTTTAACCAGCAGCGCTGCCCCGACGCTCCCGCGGTGCAGCTCTTTTAGTGACACGGGGCAGGGGCCGAGAGCCCTCTAGGTGCGGCTCCTCTATAGCACTTTACCGTTTTCTATTTTATTTCATTGGCACCTCGCGCGTTGCGCCGGGCGCCTCATTCGGGGACATGCGCCGGCTCCCACAGCGCCCCGCCCGCCGCCGCTCCCCGGGGGCCTCCCCGCTGCTCTCGGGAGATCGCACACCGCACGCGGCCCAAGCCCCGTCTCGCCGACGGCACTCACCACCCGCCGCCCGCCGCCGCGTTCTCCCGCTCCCTACCGGCACGAAGCGGCGCTGCCGATGACGGAGCCGATGCGCGGCTGCCACGCCGCTCTCTCCGCGCCTCAGGGCCGGCGCCTTCGGCCGCACACGGCGGCGTCCCCGCATCCGGGCCAGCCCGCGGAGCTCCTGCCGCCGCCGCCGCCGCCCCCCGACTGAGGGGCCGCGACGCCGGCGCCCCCTTTTATACTCCGCACCCCCTTTTCCCGCCACTGCCGCGGTGGGCTCCCCCCGCCTCAAAATCGCCCAGAAGCGCCCGAGGCGGGAACGGCGCAGCCCCACCGGCGCCTCGGAGAAGCTCTTCTAGTGACAAGGAGCAGCGGCCACCCCTCCTGAAGTACCTTTATTGTACCTCTTTTACCATGCTCAGCATTTTATTCCCTTTACACCTCTCACCCTTTCCCGTGCCGCTCTTTTTAACCAGCAGCGCTGCCCCGACGCTCCCGAGGTGCAGCTCTTTTAGTGACAAGGAGCAGCGGCCACTCCTGCTGCTGTACCTTTATTGTATCTCGTTTACCATGCTCAGCATTTCATTCCCTTTACACCTCTCAGCCTTTCCCATGCTGCTCTGTTTAACCAGCAGCGCCGCCCCGACGCTCCCGCGGTGCAGCTCTTTTAGTGATGCGGGGCAGCGGCCACTCCTGCTGCAGTATCTTTATTGAACCTCGTTTACCAGGCTCAGCATTTCATTCCCTTTACACCTCTCACGCTTTCCGGACCCCTTTTTAACCAGCAGCGCTGCCCCGACGGTCCCGCGGTGCAGCTCTTTTAGTGACGCGGGGCAGCGGCCACACCTGCTGCAGTACCTTTACAGTATTTCTTAGACCACTGTCAATATTTTATTGCGCTCACACTTCCCAGCCTTTCCAGTGCCGCTCTGTTTAACCAGCAGCGCTGCCCCGACCGTCCCGCGGTGCAGCTCTTTTAGTGATGCGGGGCAGAGGCCACACCTGCTGCAGTACCTTTATTGTACCTCGTTTACCATGCTCAGCATTTTATTCCCTTTACACCTCTCACGCTTTCCGGACCCCTTTTTAACCAGCAGCGCTGCCCCGACCGTCCCGCGGTGCAGCTCTTTTAGTGATGCGGGGCAGCGGCCACTCCTGCTGCAGTACCTTTACAATATTTCTTAGACCACTGTCAATATTTTATTCCGCTCACACTTCCCGGCCTTTCCGTGCTGCTCCTTTTAACCAGCAGCGCTGCCCCGACGCTCCCGCGGTGCAGCTCTTTTAGTGATGCGGGGCAGCGGCCACACCTGCTGCAGTATCTTTATTGTACCTCTTTTACCATGCTCAGCATTTCATTCCCTTTACACCTCTCAGCCTTTCCCGTGCCGCTCATTTTAACCAGCAGCGCTGCCCCGACGCTCCCGCGGTGCAGCTCTTTTAGTGACACGGGGCAGCGCCCTCACCTGATGCTGTACCTTTATTGTACCTCGCTTACCATGCTCAGCATTTTATTCCCTTTACACCTCTCACGCTTTCCGGACCCCTTTTTAACCAGCAGCACTGCCCCGACGCTCCCGCGGTGCAGCTCTTTTAGTGACACGGGGCAGCGGCCACACCTGCTGCTGTACCTTTATTGTACCTCGTTTACCATGCTCAGCATTTCATTCCCTTTACACCTCTCAGCCTTTCCCGTGCCGCTCTTTTTAACCAGCAGCGCTGCCCCGACGCTCCCGCGGTGCAGCTCTTTTAGTCACACGGGGCAGCGGCCACACCTGCTGCTGTACCTTTATTGTACCTCGTTTACCATGCTCAGCATTTCATTCCCTTTACACCTCTCACGCTTTCCGGACCCCTTTTTAACCAGCAGCGCTGCCCCGACGGTCCCGCGGTGCAGCTCTTTTAGTGATGCGGGGCAGCGGCCACACCTGCTGCAGTACCTTTATTGTACCTCGTTTACCATGCTCAGCATTTTATTCCCTTTACACCTCTCACGCTTTCCCGTGCCGCTCTTTTTAACCAGCAGCACTGCCCCGACGCTCCCGCGGTGCAGCTCTTTTAGTGACACGGGGCAGCTACACCTGCTGCTGTACCTTTATTGTACCTCGTTTACCATGCTCAGCATTTTATTCCCTTTACACCTCTCACGCTTTCCGGACCCCTTTTTAACCAGCAGCGCTGCCCCGACGGTCCCGCGGTGCAGCTCTTTTAGTGACGCGGGGCAGCGGCCACACCTGCTGCAGTACCTTTATTGTACCTCGTTTACCATGCTCAGCATTTCATTCCCTTTACACCTCTCACGCTTTCCGGACTCCTTTTTAACCAGCAGCGCTGCCCCGACGCTCCCGCGGTGCAGCTCTTTTAGTGACGCGGGGCAGCGGCCACTCCTGCTGCAGTACCTTTATTGTACCTCGTTTACCATTCTCAGCATTTTATTCCCTTTACACCTCTCACGCTTTCCGGACCCCTTTTTAACCAGCAGCGCTGCCCCGACGGTCCCGCGGTGCAGCTCTTTTAGTGACGCGGGGCAGCGGCCACACCTGCTGCAGTACCTTTATTGTACCTCGTTTACCATGCTCAGCATTTTATTCCCTTTACACCTCTCACGCTTTCCCGTGCCGCTCTTTTTAACCAGCAGCACTGCCCCGACGCTCCCGCGGTGCAGCTCTTTTAGTGACGCGGAGAAGCGGCCACTCCTGCTGCTGTACCTTTATTGTACCTCGTTTACCATGCTCAGCATTTCATTCCCTTTACACCTCTCACGCTTTCCGGACCCCTTTTTAGCCAGCAGCGCTGCCCCGACGGTCCCGCGGTGCAGCTCTTTTAGTGATGCGGGGCAGCGGCCACTCCTGCAGCAGTATCTTTATTGTACCTCGTTTACCATGCTCAGCATTTCATTCCCTTTACACCTCTCAGCCTTTCCCGTGCCGCTCTTTTTAACCAGCAGCGCTGCCCCGACGCTCCCGCGGTGCAGCTCTTTTAGTCACACGGGGCAGCGGCCACACCTGCTGCAGTACCTTTATTGTACCTCGTTTACCATGCTCAGCATTTTATTCCCTTTACACCTCTCACGCTTTCCGGACCCCTTTTTAACCAGCAGCGCTGCCCCGACGGTCCCGCGGTGCAGCTCTTTTAGTGATGCGGGGCAGCGGCCACTCCTGCTGCTGTACCTTTATTGTACCTCGTTTACCATGCTCAGCATTTTATTCCCTTTACCCCTCTCAGCCTTTCCCGTGCCGCTCTTTTTAACCAGCAGCGCTGCCCCGACGCTCCCGCGGTGCAGCTCTTTTAGTGACACGGGGCAGCGGCTACACCTGCTGCTGTACCTTTATTGTACCTCGTTTACCATGCTCAGCATTTCATTCCCTTTACACCTCTCACGCTTTCCGGACCCCTTTTTAACCAGCAGCGCTGCCCCGACGCTCCCGCGGTGCAGCTCTTTTACTGATGCGGGGCAGCGGCCACACCTGCTGCAGTACCTTTATTGTACCTCGTTTACCATGCTCAGCATTTCATTCCCTTTACACCTCTCAGCCTTTCCCGTGCCGCTCTTTTTCAACAGCAGCGCTGCCCCGACGCTCCCGCGGTGCAGCTCTTTTAGTGACACGGGGCAGCGGCCACACCTGCTGCAGTACCTTTATTGTACCTCGTTTACCATGCTCAGCATTTCATTCCCTTTACACCTCTCAGCCTTTCCCGTGCCGCTCTTTTTAACCAGCAGCGCTGCGCCGACGGTCCCGCGGTGCAGCTCTTTTAGTCACACGGGGCAGCGGCCACACCTGCTGCTGTACCTTTATTGTACCTCGTTTACCATGCTCAGCATTTCATTCCCTTTACACCTCTCACGCTTTCCGGACCCCTTTTTAACCAGCAGCACTGCCCCGACGCTCCCGCGGTGCAGCTCTTTTAGTGATGCGGGGCAGCGGCCACTCCTGTTGCTGTACCTTTATTATACCTCTTTTACCATGCTCAGCATTTCATTCCCTTTACACCTCTCAGCCTTTCCCGTGCTGCTCTTTTTAACCAGCAGCGCTGCCCCGACGCTCCCGCGGTGCAGCTCTTTTAGTGACACGGGGCAGCGGCTACACCTGCTGCTGTACCTTTATTGTACCTCGTTTACCATGCTCAGCATTTCATTCCCTTTACACCTCTCACGCTTTCCGGACCCCTTTTTAACCAGCAGCGCTGCCCCGACGGTCCCGCGGTGCAGCTCTTTTACTGATGCGGGGCAGCGGCCACACCTGCTGCAGTACCTTTATTGTACCTCGTTTACCATGCTCAGCATTTCATTCCCTTTACACCTCTCACGCTTTCCGGACCCCTTTTTAGCCAGCAGCGCTGCCCCGACGCTCCCGCGGTGCAGCTCTTTTAGTGATGCGGGGCAGCGGCCACACCTGCTGCAGTACCTTTATTGTACCTCGTTTACCATGCTCAGCATTTCATTCCCTTTACACCTCTCAGCCTTTCCCGTGCCGCTCTTTTTCAACAGCAGCGCTGCCCCGACGGTCCCGCGGTGCAGCTCTTTTAGTCACACGGGGCAGCGGCCACACCTGCTGCAGTACCTTTATTGTACCTCGTTTACCATGCTCAGCATTTCATTCCCTTTACACCTCTCACGCTTTCCGGACCCCTTTTTAACCAGCAGCGCTGCCCCGACGCTCCCGAGGTGCAGCTCTTTTAGTGACGCGGGGCAGCGGCCACTCCTGCTGCAGTACCTTTATTGTACCTCGTTTACCATGCTCAGCATTTCATTCCCTTTACACCTCTCACGCTTTCCGGACCCCTTTTTAACCAGCAGCGCTGCCCCGACGCTCCCGCGGTGCAGCTCTTTTAGTGACACGGGGCAGCGGCCACACCTGGTGCAGTACCTTTACAGTATTTCTTAGACCATTGTCAATATTTTATTGCGCTCACACTTCCAGGCCTTTCCCATGCTGCTCTGTTTAACCAGCAGCGCTGCCCCGACGCTCCCGCGGTGCAGCTCTTTTAGTGACACGGGGCAGCGGCCACACCTGCTGCAGTACCTTTATTGTACCTCGTTTACCATGCTCAGCATTTCATTCCCTTTACACCTCTCAGCCTTTCCCGTGCCGCTCTTTTTAACCAGCAGCGCTGCCCCGACGCTCCCGCGGTGCAGCTCTTTTAGTGACGCGGGGCAGCGGCCACACCTGCTGCTGTACCTTTATTGTACCTCGTTTACCATGCTCAGCATTTCATTCCCTTTACACCTCTCACGCTTTCCGGACCCCTTTTTAACCAGCAGCACTGCCCCGACGGTACCGCGGTGCAGCTCTTTTAGTGATGCGGGGCAGCGGCCACTCCTGCTGCTGTACCTTTACAATATTTCTTAGACCATTGTCAATACTTTATTGCGCTGACGTTTCTCAGCCTTTCCCGTGCTGCTCTGTTTAACCAGCAGCGCTGCCCCGACGCTCCCGCGGTGCAGCTCCCTTAGTGACACGGGGCAGGGGCCGAGAGCCCTCTAGGTGCGGCTCCTCTATAGCACTTTACCGTTTTCTATTTTATTTCATTGGCACCTCGCGCGTTGCGCCGGGCGCCTCATTCGGGGACATGCGCCGGCTCCCACAGCGCCCCGCCCGCCGCCGCTCCCCGGGGGCCTCCCCGCTGCTCTCGGGAGATCGCACACCGCACGCGGCCCAAGCCCCGTCTCGCCGACGGCACTCACCACCCGCCGCCCGCCGCCGCGTTCTCCCGCTCCCTACCGGCACGAAGCGGCGCTGCCGATGACGGAGCCGATGCGCGGCTGCCACGCCGCTCTCTCCGCGCCTCAGGGCCGGCGCCTTCGGCCGCACACGGCGGCGTCCCCGCATCCGGGCCAGCCCGCGGAGCTCCTGCCGCCGCCGCCGCCGCCCCCCGACTGAGGGGCCGCGACGCCGGCGCCCCCTTTTATACTCCGCACCCCCTTTTCCCGCCACTGCCGCGGTGGGCTCCCCCCGCCTCAAAATCGCCCAGAAGCGCCCGAGGCGGGAACGGCGCAGCCCCACCGGCGCCTCGGAGAAGCTCTTTTAGTGACAAGGAGCAGCGGCCACCCCTCCTGCTGCAGTACCTTTATTGTACCTCGTTTACCATGCTCAGCATTTCATTCCCTTTACACCTCTCACGCTTTCCGGACCCCTTTTTAACCAGCAGCGCTGCCCCGACGCTCCCGAGGTGCAGCTCTTTTAGTGATGCGGGGCAGCGGCCACTCCTGCTGCAGTACCTTTATTGTACCTCTTTTACCATGCTCAGCATTTCATTCCCTTTACACCTCTCACGCTTTCCGGACCCCTTTTTAGCCAGCAGCGCTGCCCCGACGGTCCCGCGGTGCAGCTCTTTTAGTGATGCGGAGCAGCGGCCACACCTGCTGCAGTACCTTTATTGTACCTCGTTTACCATGCTCAGCATTTCATTCCCTTTACACCTCTCACGCTTTCCCGTGCCGCTCCTTTTAACCAGCAGCGCTGCCCCGACGCTCCCGCGGTGCAGCTCTTTTAGTCACACGGGGCAGCGGCCACACCTGCTGCAGTACCTTTATTGTACCTCGTTTACCATGCTCAGCATTTCATTCCCTTTACACCTCTCAGCCTTTCCCGTGCCGCTCTTTTTAACCAGCAGCGCTGCGCCGACGGTCCCGCGGTGCAGCTCTTTTAGTCACACGGGGCAGCGGCCACACCTGCTGCTGTACCTTTATTGTACCTCGTTTACCATGCTCAGCATTTCATTCCCTTTACACCTCTCAGCCTTTCCAGTGCCGCTCTTTTTAACCACCAGCGCTGCCCCGACGGTCCCGCGGTGCAGCTCTTTTAGTGATGCGGAGCAGCGGCCACTCCTGCTGCTGTACCTTTATTGTACCTCGTTTACCATGCTCAGCATTTTATTCCCTTTACACCTCTCACGCTTTCCGGACCCCTTTTTAACCAGCAGCGCTGCCCCGACGCTCCCGCGGTGCAGCTCTTTTAGTGACACGGGGCAGCTACACCTGCTGCTGTACCTTTATTGTACCTCGTTTACCATGCTCAGCATTTCATTCCCTTTACACCTCTCAGCCTTTCCCGTGCCGCTCTTTTTAACCAGCAGCGCTGCCCCGACGCTCCCGCGGTGCAGCTCTTTTAGTGACGCGGGGCAGCGGCCACACCTGCTGCAGTACCTTTATTGTACCTCGTTTACCATGCTCAGCATTTCATTCCCTTTACACCTCTCACGCTTTCCGGACCCCTTTTTAACCAGCAGCGCTGCCCCGACCGTCCCGCGGTGCAGCTCTTTTAGTGATGCGGGGCAGCGGCCACACCTGCTGCTGTACCTTTATTGTACCTCGTTTACCATGCTCAGCATTTCATTCCCTTTACACCTCTCACGCTTTCCGGACCCCTTTTTAGCCAGCAGCGCTGCCCCGACGGTCCCGCGGTGCAGCTCTTTTAGTGATGCGGGGCAGCGGCCACTCCTGCTGCAGTACCTTTATTGTACCTCGTTTACCATGCTCAGCATTTCATTCCCTTTACACCTCTCAGCCTTTCCCGTGCCGCTCTTTTTAACCAGCAGCGCTGCCCCGACGCTCCCGCGGTGCAGCTCTTTTAGTCACACGGGGCAGCGGCCACACCTGCTGCAGTACCTTTATTGTACCTCGTTTACCATGCTCAGCATTTCATTCCCTTTACACCTCTCACGCTTTCCGGACCCCTTTTTAACCAGCAGCGCTGCCCCGACGGTCCCGCGGTGCAGCTCTTTTAGTGATGCGGGGCAGCGGCCACACCTGCTGCAGTACCTTTATTGTACCTCGTTTACCATGCTCAGCATTTCATTCCCTTTACACCTCTCAGCCTTTCCCGTGCCGCTCTTTTTCAACAGCAGCGCTGCCCCGACGGTCCCGCGGTGCAGCTCTTTTAGTCACACGGGGCAGCGGCCACACCTGCTGCTGTACCTTTATTGTACCTCGTTTACCATGCTCAGCATTTCATTCCCTTTACACCTCTCACGCTTTCCGGACCCCTTTTTAACCAGCAGCGCTGCCCCGACGCTCCCGCGGTGCAGCTCTTTTAGTGACGCGGGGCAGCGGCCACACCTGCTGCAGTACCTTTATTGTACCTCGTTTACCATGCTCAGCATTTCATTCCCTTTACACCTCTCACGCTTTCCGGACCCCTTTTTAACCAGCAGCGCTGCCCCGACGCTCCCGCGGTGCAGCTCTTTTAGTGATGCGGGGCAGCGGCCACACCTGCTGCTGTACCTTTATTGTACCTCGTTTACCATGCTCAGCATTTCATTCCCTTTACACCTCTCACGCTTTCCGGACCCCTTTTTAACCAGCAGCGCTGCCCCGACGGTCCCGCGGTGCAGCTCTTTTAGTGATGCGGGGCAGCGGCCACTCCTGCTGCAGTACCTTTATTGTACCTCGTTTACCATGCTCAGCATTTCATTCCCTTTACACCTCTCAGCCTTTCCCGTGCCGCTCTTTTTAACCAGCAGCGCTGCCCCGACGCTCCCGCGGTGCAGCTCTTTTAGTCACACGGGGCAGCGGCCACACCTGCTGCAGTACCTTTATTGTACCTCGTTTACCATGCTCAGCATTTCATTCCCTTTACACCTCTCACGCTTTCCGGACCCCTTTTTAACCAGCAGCGCTGCCCCGACGCTCCCGAGGTGCAGCTCTTTTAGTGATGCGGGGCAGCGGCCACTCCTGCTGCAGTACCTTTATTGTACCTCTTTTACCATGCTCAGCATTTCATTCCCTTTACACCTCTCACGCTTTCCGGACCCCTTTTTAGCCAGCAGCGCTGCCCCGACGGTCCCGCGGTGCAGCTCTTTTAGTGATGCGGAGCAGCGGCCACACCTGCTGCAGTACCTTTATTGTACCTCGTTTACCATGCTCAGCATTTCATTCCCTTTACACCTCTCACGCTTTCCCGTGCCGCTCCTTTTAACCAGCAGCGCTGCCCCGACGCTCCCGCGGTGCAGCTCTTTTAGTGATGCGGGGCAGCGGCCACACCTGGTGCAGTACCTTTACAGTATTTCTTAGACCATTGTCAATATTTTATTGCGCTCACACTTCCAGGCCTTTCCCATGCTGCTCTGTTTAACCAGCAGCGCTGCCCCGACGCTCCCGCGGTGCAGCTCTTTTAGTCACACGGGGCAGCGGCCACACCTGCTGCAGTACCTTTATTGTACCTCGTTTACCATGCTCAGCATTTCATTCCCTTTACACCTCTCAGCCTTTCCAGTGCCGCTCTTTTTAACCAGCAGCGCTGCCCCGACGGTCCCGCGGTGCAGCTCTTTTAGTGATGCGGAGCAGCGGCCACTCCTGCTGCTGTACCTTTATTGTACCTCGTTTACCATGCTCAGCATTTTATTCCCTTTACACCTCTCACGCTTTCCGGACCCCTTTTTAACCAGCAGCGCTGCCCCGACCGTCCCGAGATGCAGCTCTTTTAGTGATGCGGGGCAGCGGCCACTCCTGCTGCAGTATCTTTATTGTACCTCTTTTACCATGCTCAGCATTTCATTCCCTTTACACCTCTCAGCCTTTCCCGTGCCGCTCTTTTTAACCAGCAGCGCTGCCCCGACGGTCCCGCGGTGCAGCTCTTTTAGTCACACGGGGCAGCGGCCACACCTGCTGCAGTACCTTTATTGTACCTCGTTTACCAGGCTCAGCATTTCATTCCCTTTACACCTCTCACGCTTTCCGGACCCCTTTTTAACCAGCAGCGCTGCCCCGACGGTCCCGCGGTGCAGCTCTTTTAGTGATGCGGGGCAGCGGCTACTCCTGCTGCAGTACCTTTACAATATTTCTTAGACCATTGTCAATATTTTATTGCGCTCACACTTCCCAGCCTTTCCCATGCTGCTCTGTTTAACCAGCAGCGCTGCCCCGACGCTCCCGCGGTGCAGCTCTTTTAGTGACACGGGGCAGCAGCCACTCCTGCTGCAGTACTTTTAAAGGATTTTCGACCATTTTATTTTATACCCTTCACAGATGCGACCTTTGCCGTGACACCTTTGAAGCAGCACCCCTGCCCCAGGTGCGCCGCGGTGCAGCTCATTTTATCCTGAGGAAGTGGCTACTCCTGCTGCGGTGTTGTTGTTATTTCTCAGACCTTTCTCTATATTTTATTTCCCTCACACCTCCAGTCCTTTTACGTGCCGCACGTTTACCGTCAGCACCACCCCAAAGGTGCCGCGGTGCAGCTGTTTTAGTGAACCCACGCAGCGGCCACAAATGCTGCTGTACCTTTTGAGTATTTCTTAGACCATTCTCAATATTTTATTGCGCTCACACTTCCCAGCCTTTCCGTGCTGCTCTTTTTAACCAGCAGCGCTGCCCCGACGCTCCCGCGGTGCAGCTCTTTTAGTGATGCGGAGCAGCGGCCACTCCTGCTGCTGTACCTTTATTGTACCTCGTTTACCATGCTCAGCATTTCATTCCCTTTACACCTCTCAGCCTTTCCCATGCTGCTCTGTTTAACCAGCAGCGCTGCCCCGACGCTCCCGCGGTGCAGCTCTTTTAGTCACACGGGGCAGCGGCCACTCCTGCTGCAGTACCTTTTCAATATTTCTTAGACCATTTTCAATATTTTATTGCGCTCACACTTCCCAGCCTTTCCCATGCTGCTCTGTTTAACCAGCAGCGCTGCCCCGACCGTCCCGCGGTGCAGCTCTTTTAGTGACGCGGGGCAGCGGCCACTCCTGCTGCAGTATCTTTATTGTACCTCTTTTACCATGCTCAGCATTTCATTCCCTTTACACCTCTCACGGTTTCCGGACCCCTTTTTAACCAGCAGCGCTGCCCCGACGCTCCCGAGGTGCAGCTCTTTTAGTGATGCGGGGCAGCGGCCACACCTGCTGCAGTATCTTTATTGTACCTCTTTTACCATGCTCAGCATTTTATTCCCTTTACACCTCTCACGCTTTCCGGACCCCTTTTTAACCAGCAGCGCTGCCCCGACGCTCCCGCGGTGCAGCTCTTTTAGTGACACGGGGCAGCGGCCACACCTGCTGCAGTACCTTTATTGTACCTCTTTTACCATGCTCAGCATTTCATTCCCTTTACACCTCTCAGCCTTTCCCGTGCCGCTCTTTTTAACCAGCAGCGCTGCCCCGACGCTCCCGCGGTGCAGCTCTTTTAGTCACACGGGGCAGCGGCCACACCTGCTGCTGTACCTTTATTGTACCTCGTTACCATGCTCAGCATTTCATTCCCTTTACACCTCTCACGCTTTCCGGACCCCTTTTTAACCAGCAGCACTGCCCCGACGCTCCCGCGGTGCAGCTCTTTTAGTGATGCGGGGCAGCGGCCACACCTGCTGCAGTACCTTTATTGTACCTCGTTTACCATGCTCAGCATTTCATTCCCTTTACACCTCTCACGCTTTCCGGACCCCTTTTTAACCAGCAGCACTGCCCCGACGCTCCCGCGGTGCAGCTCTTTTAGTGACACGGGGCAGCTACACCTGCTGCAGTACCTTTATTGTACCTCGTTTACCATGCTCAGCATTTTATTCCCTTTACACCTCTCACGCTTTCCGGACCCCTTTTTAACCAGCAGCGCTGCCCCGACGGTCCCGCGGTGCAGCTCTTTTAGTGACGCGGGGCAGCGGCCACACCTGCTGCTGTACCTTTATTGTACCTCGTTTACCATGCTCAGCATTTCATTCCCTTTACACCTCTCACGCTTTCCGGACCCCTTTTTAACCAGCAGCACTGCCCCGACGCTCCCGCGGTGCAGCTCTTTTAGTGACACGGGGCAGCTACACCTGCTGCTGTACCTTTATTGTACCTCGTTTACCATGCTCAGCATTTCATTCCCTTTACACCTCTCACGCTTTCCGGACCCCTTTTTAACCAGCAGCGCTGCCCCGACGCTCCCGAGGTGCAGCTCTTTTAGTGATGCGGGGCAGCGGCCACACCTGCTGCAGTACCTTTATTGTACCTCTTTTACCATGCTCAGCATTTTATTCCCTTTACACCTCTCACGCTTTCCCGTGCCGCTCCTTTTAACCAGCAGCGCTGCCCCGACGCTCCCGCGGTGCAGCTCTTTTAGTGACACGGGGCAGCGGCCACACCTGGTGCAGTACCTTTACAGTATTTCTTAGACCATTGTCAATATTTTATTGCGCTCACACTTCCAGGCCTTTCCCATGCTGCTCTGTTTAACCAGCAGCGCTGCCCCGACGCTCCCGCGGTGCAGCTCTTTTAGTGACACGGGGCAGCTACACCTGCTGCTGTACCTTTATTGTACCTCGTTTACCATGCTCAGCATTTTATTCCCTTTACACCTCTCACGCTTTCCGGACCCCTTTTTAACCAGCAGCGCTGCCCCGACGCTCCCGCGGTGCAGCTCTTTTAGTGACACGGGGCAGCTACACCTGCTGCTGTACCTTTATTGTACCTCGTTTACCATGCTCAGCATTTCATTCCCTTTACACCTCTCAGCCTTTCCCGTGCCGCTCTTTTTAACCAGCAGCGCTGCCCCGACGCTCCCGCGGTGCAGCTCTTTTAGTGACGCGGGGCAGCGGCCACACCTGCTGCAGTACCTTTATTGTACCTCGTTTACCATGCTCAGCATTTCATTCCCTTTACACCTCTCACGCTTTCCGGACCCCTTTTTAACCAGCAGCGCTGCCCCGACCGTCCCGCGGTGCAGCTCTTTTAGTGATGCGGGGCAGCGGCCACACCTGCTGCTGTACCTTTATTGTACCTCGTTTACCATGCTCAGCATTTCATTCCCTTTACACCTCTCACGCTTTCCGGACCCCTTTTTAGCCAGCAGCGCTGCCCCGACGGTCCCGCGGTGCAGCTCTTTTAGTGATGCGGGGCAGCGGCCACTCCTGCTGCAGTACCTTTATTGTACCTCGTTTACCATGCTCAGCATTTCATTCCCTTTACACCTCTCAGCCTTTCCCGTGCCGCTCTTTTTAACCAGCAGCGCTGCCCCGACGCTCCCGCGGTGCAGCTCTTTTAGTCACACGGGGCAGCGGCCACACCTGCTGCAGTACCTTTATTGTACCTCGTTTACCATGCTCAGCATTTCATTCCCTTTACACCTCTCACGCTTTCCGGACCCCTTTTTAGCCAGCAGCGCTGCCCCGACGCTCCCGCGGTGCAGCTCTTTTAGTGATGCGGGGCAGCGGCCACACCTGCTGCAGTACCTTTATTGTACCTCGTTTACCATGCTCAGCATTTCATTCCCTTTACACCTCTCAGCCTTTCCCGTGCCGCTCTTTTTCAACAGCAGCGCTGCCCCGACGGTCCCGCGGTGCAGCTCTTTTAGTCACACGGGGCAGCGGCCACACCTGCTGCTGTACCTTTATTGTACCTCGTTTACCATGCTCAGCATTTCATTCCCTTTACACCTCTCACGCTTTCCGGACCCCTTTTTAACCAGCAGCGCTGCCCCGACGCTCCCGAGGTGCAGCTCTTTTAGTGATGCGGGGCAGCGGCCACTCCTGCTGCAGTACCTTTATTGTACCTCTTTTACCATGCTCAGCATTTCATTCCCTTTACACCTCTCACGCTTTCCGGACCCCTTTTTAGCCAGCAGCGCTGCCCCGACGGTCCCGCGGTGCAGCTCTTTTAGTGATGCGGAGCAGCGGCCACACCTGCTGCAGTACCTTTATTGTACCTCGTTTACCATGCTCAGCATTTCATTCCCTTTACACCTCTCACGCTTTCCCGTGCCGCTCCTTTTAACCAGCAGCGCTGCCCCGACGCTCCCGCGGTGCAGCTCTTTTAGTGACACGGGGCAGCGGCCACACCTGCTGCTGTACCTTTATTGTACCTCGTTTACCATGCTCAGCATTTCATTCCCTTTACACCTCTCAGCCTTTCCAGTGCCGCTCTTTTTAACCACCAGCGCTGCCCCGACGGTCCCGCGGTGCAGCTCTTTTAGTGATGCGGGGCAGCGGCCACACCTGCTGCTGTACCTTTATTGTACCTCGTTTACCATGCTCAGCATTTTATTCCCTTTACACCTCTCACGCTTTCCGGACCCCTTTTTAACCAGCAGCGCTGCCCCGACCGTCCCGAGATGCAGCTCTTTTAGTGATGCGGGGCAGCGGCCACTCCTGCTGCAGTATCTTTATTGTACCTCTTTTACCATGCTCAGCATTTCATTCCCTTTACACCTCTCAGCCTTTCCCGTGCCGCTCTTTTTAACCAGCAGCGCTGCCCCGACGCTCCCGCGGTGCAGCTCTTTTAGTCACACGGGGCAGCGGCCACACCTGCTGCAGTACCTTTATTGTACCTCGTTTACCAGGCTCAGCATTTCATTCCCTTTACACCTCTCACGCTTTCCGGACCCCTTTTTAACCAGCAGAGCTGCCCCGACGGTCCCGCGGTGCAGCTCTTTTAGTGATGCGGGGCAGCGGCTACTCCTGCTGCAGTACCTTTACAATATTTCTTAGACCATTGTCAATATTTTATTGCGCTCACACTTCCCAGCCTTTCCCATGCTGCTCTGTTTAACCAGCAGCGCTGCCCCGACCGTCCCGCGGTGCAGCTCTTTTAGTGACACGGGGCAGCAGCCACTCCTGCTGCAGTACTTTTAAAGGATTTTCGACCATTTTATTTTATACCCTTCACAGATGCGACCTTTGCCGTGACACCTTTGAAGCAGCACCCCTGCCCCAGGTGCGCCGCGGTGCAGCTCATTTTATCCTGAGGAAGTGGCTACTCCTGCTGCGGTGTTGTTGTTATTTCTCAGACCTTTCTCTATATTTTATTTCCCTCACACCTCCAGTCCTTTTACGTGCCGCACGTTTACCGTCAGCACCACCCCAAAGGTGCCGCGGTGCAGCTGTTTTAGTGAACCCACGCAGCGGCCACAACTGCTGCTGTACCTTTATTGTACCTCGTTTACCATGCTCAGCATTTCATTCCCTTTACACCTCTCAGCCTTTCCCCTGCTGCTCTTTTTAACCAGCAGCGCTGCGCCGACGCTCCCGCGGTGCAGCTCTTTTAGTGATGCGGAGCAGCGGCCACTCCTGCTGCTGTACCTTTATTGTACCTCGTTTACCATGCTCAGCATTTCATTCCCTTTACACCTCTCAGCCTTTCCCATGCTGCTCTGTTTAACCAGCAGCGCTGCCCCGACGCTCCCGCGGTGCAGCTCTTTTAGTCACACGGGGCAGCGGCCACTCCTGCTGCAGTACCTTTTCAATATTTCTTAGACCATTTTCAATATTTTATTGCGCTCACACTTCCCAGCCTTTCCCATGCTGCTCTGTTTAACCAGCAGCGCTGCCCCGACCGTCCCGCGGTGCAGCTCTTTTAGTGACGCGGGGCAGCGGCCACTCCTGCTGCAGTATCTTTATTGTACCTCTTTTACCATGCTCAGCATTTCATTCCCTTTACACCTCTCACGCTTTCCGGACCCCTTTTTAACCAGCAGCGCTGCCCCGACGCTCCCGCGGTGCAGCTCTTTTAGTGACACGGGGCAGCGGCCACACCTGCTGCTGTACCTTTATTGTACCTCTTTTACCATGCTCAGCATTTCATTCCCTTTACACCTCTCAGCCTTTCCCGTGCCGCTCTTTTTAACCAGCAGCGCTGCCCCGACGCTCCCGCGGTGCAGCTCTTTTAGTCACACGGGGCAGCGGCCACACCTGCTGCTGTACCTTTATTGTACCTCGTTACCATGCTCAGCATTTCATTCCCTTTACACCTCTCACGCTTTCCGGACCCCTTTTTAACCAGCAGCACTGCCCCGACGCTCCCGCGGTGCAGCTCTTTTAGTGATGCGGGGCAGCGGCCACACCTGCTGCTGTACCTTTATTGTACCTCGTTTACCATGCTCGGCATTTCATTCCCTTTACACCTCTCACGCTTTCCGGACCCCTTTTTAACCAGCAGCACTGCCCCGACGCTCCCGCGGTGCAGCTCTTTTAGTGACACGGGGCAGCTACACCTGCTGCAGTACCTTTATTGTACCTCGTTTACCATGCTCAGCATTTCATTCCCTTTACACCTCTCACGCTTTCCGGACCCCTTTTTAACCAGCAGCACTGCCCCGACGCTCCCGCGGTGCAGCTCTTTTAGTGACACGGGGCAGCTACACCTGCTGCTGTACCTTTATTGTACCTCGTTTACCATGCTCAGCATTTCATTCCCTTTACACCTCTCAGCCTTTCCCGTGCCGCTCTTTTTCAACAGCAGCGCTGCCCCGACGGTCCCGCGGTGCAGCTCTTTTAGTCACACGGGGCAGCGGCCACACCTGCTGCAGTACCTTTATTGTACCTCGTTTACCAGGCTCAGCATTTCATTCCCTTTACACCTCTCACGCTTTCCGGACCCCTTTTTAACCAGCAGCGCTGCCCCGACGCTCCCGAGGTGCAGCTCTTTTAGTGATGCGGGGCAGCGGCCACTCCTGCTGCAGTACCTTTATTGTACCTCTTTTACCATGCTCAGCATTTTATTCCCTTTACACCTCTCACGCTTTCCCGTGCCGCTCCTTTTAACCAGCAGCGCTGCCCCGACGCTCCCGCGGTGCAGCTCTTTTAGTGACACGGGGCAGCGGCCACACCTGGTGCAGTACCTTTACAGTATTTCTTAGACCATTGTCAATATTTTATTGCGCTCACACTTCCAGGCCTTTCCCATGCTGCTCTGTTTAACCAGCAGCGCTGCCCCGACCGTCCCGCGCTGCAGCTCTTTTAGTGATGCGGGGCAGCGGCCACTCCTGCAGCAGTATCTTTATTGTACCTCTTTTACCATGCTCAGCATTTCATTCCCTTTACACCTCTCAGCCTTTCCCGTGCCGCTCTTTTTAACCAGCAGCGCTGCCCCGACGCTCCCGCGGTGCAGCTCTTTTAGTGACGCGGGGCAGCGGCCACACCTGCTGCTGTACCTTTATTGTACCTCGTTTACCAGGCTCAGCATTTCATTCCCTTTACACCTCTCACGCTTTCCGGACCCCTTTTTAACCAGCAGAGCTGCCCCGACGGTCCCGCGGTGCAGCTCTTTTAGTCACACGGGGCAGCGGCCACACCTGCTGCAGTACCTTTATTGTACCTCGTTTACCAGGCTCAGCATTTCATTCCCTTTACACCTCTCACGCTTTCCGGACCCCTTTTTAACCAGCAGAGCTGCCCCGACGCTCCCGCGGTGCAGCTCTTTTAGTGACGCGGGGCAGCGGCCACACCTGCTGCTGTACCTTTATTGTACCTCGTTTACCATGCTCAGCATTTCATTCTCTTTACACCTCTCACGCTTTCCGGACCCCTTTTTAACCAGCAGCACTGCCCCGACGCTCCCGCGGTGCAGCTCTTTTAGTGACACGGGGCAGCTACACCTGCTGCTGTACCTTTATTGTACCTCGTTTACCATGCTCAGCATTTTATTCCCTTTACACCTCTCACGCTTTCCGGACCCCTTTTTAACCAGCAGCGCTGCCCCGACGGTCCCGCGGTGCAGCTCTTTTAGTGATGCGGGGCAGCGGCCACACCTGCTGCAGTACCTTTATTGTACCTCGTTTACCATGCTCAGCATTTTATTCCCTTTACACCTCTCAGCCTTTCCCGTGCCGCTCTTTTTAACCAGCAGCGCTGCCCCGACGCTCCCGCGGTGCAGCTCTTTTAGTCACACGGGGCAGCGGCCACACCTGCTGCAGTACCTTTACAGTATTTCTTAGACCATTGTCAATATTTTATTGCGCTCACACTTCCCAGCCTTTCCAGTGCCGCTCTGTTTAACCAGCAGCGCTGCCCCGACGGTCCCGCGGTGCAGCTCTTTTAGTGATGCGGGGCAGCGGCCACACCTGCTGCAGTACCTTTATTGTACCTCGTTTACCATGCTCAGCATTTCATTCCCTTTACACCTCTCACGCTTTCCGGACCCCTTTTTAACCAGCAGCGCTGCCCCGACGCTCCCGAGGTGCAGCTCTTTTAGTGATGCGGGGCAGCGGCCACTCCTGCTGCAGTATCTTTATTGTACCTCTTTTACCATGCTCAGCATTTCATTCCCTTTACACCTCTCACGCTTTCCGGACCCCTTTTTAGCCAGCAGCGCTGCCCCGACGGTCCCGCGGTGCAGCTCTTTTAGTGATGCGGGGCAGCGGCCACACCTGCTGCAGTACGTTTATTGTACCTCGTTTACCATGCTCAGCATTTTATTCCCTTTACACCTCTCACGCTTTCCCGTGCCGCTCTTTTTAACCAGCAGCGCTGCCCCGACGCTCCCGCGGTGCAGCTCTTTTAGTGATGCGGGGCAGCGGCCACACCTGCTGCAGTACCTTTATTGTACCTCGTTTACCATGCTCAGCATTTCATTCCCTTTACACCTCTCACGCTTTCCGGACCCCTTTTTAACCAGCAGCACTGCCCCGACGCTCCCGCGGTGCAGCTCTTTTAGTGACACGGGGCAGCTACACCTGCTGCAGTACCTTTATTGTACCTCGTTTACCATGCTCAGCATTTCATTCCCTTTACACCTCTCACGCTTTCCGGACCCCTTTTTAACCAGCAGCACTGCCCCGACGCTCCCGCGGTGCAGCTCTTTTAGTGATGCGGGGCAGCGGCCACTCCTGCTGCTGTACCTTTATTGTACCTCGTTTACCATGCTCAGCATTTCATTCCCTTTACATCTCTCACGCTTTCCGGACCCCTTTTTAACCAGCAGCGCTGCCCCGACCGTCCCGCGGTGCAGCTCTTTTAGTGATGCGGGGCAGCGGCCACACCTGCTGCAGTACCTTTTCAATATTTCTTAGACCATTTTCAATATTTTATTGCGCTCACACTTCCCAGCCTTTCCCATGCTGCTCTGTTTAACCAGCAGCGCTGCCCCGACGGTCCCGCGGTGCAGCTCTTTTAGTGATGCGGGGCAGCGGCCACTCCTGCTGCAGTACCTTTATTGTACCTCGTTTACCATGCTCAGCATTTCATTCCCTTTACACCTCTCACGCTTTCCGGACCCCTTTTTAACCAGCAGCGCTGCCCCGACGGTCCCGCGGTGCAGCTCTTTTAGTGATGCGGGGCAGCGGCCACACCTGCTGCAGTACCTTTATTGTACCTCGTTTACCATGCTCAGCATTTCATTCCCTTTACACCTCTCACGCTTTCCGGACCCCTTTTTAACCAGCAGCACTGCCCCGACGGTCCCGCGGTGCAGCTCTTTTAGTGATGCGGGGCAGCGGCCACTCCTGTTGCTGTACCTTTATTATACCTCTTTTACCATGCTCAGCATTTCATTCCCTTTACACCTCTCAGCCTTTCCCGTGCTGCTCTTTTTCAACAGCAGCGCTGCCCCGACGCTCCCGCGGTGCAGCTCTTTTAGTGACACGGGGCAGCGGCTACACCTGCTGCTGTACCTTTATTGTACCTCGTTTACCATGCTCAGCATTTCATTCCCTTTACACCTCTCACGCTTTCCGGACCCCTTTTTAACCAGCAGCGCTGCCCCGACGGTCCCGCGGTGCAGCTCTTTTACTGATGCGGGGCAGCGGCCACACCTGCTGCAGTACCTTTATTGTACCTCGTTTACCATGCTCAGCATTTCATTCCCTTTACACCTCTCACGCTTTCCGGACCCCTTTTTAGCCAGCAGCGCTGCCCCGACGGTCCCGCGGTGCAGCTCTTTTAGTCACACGGGGCAGCGGCCACACCTGCTGCAGTACCTTTATTGTACCTCGTTTACCATGCTCAGCATTTCATTCCCTTTACACCTCTCACGCTTTCCGGACCCCTTTTTAACCAGCAGCGCTGCCCCGACGCTCCCGAGGTGCAGCTCTTTTAGTGACGCGGGGCAGCGGCCACTCCTGCTGCAGTACCTTTATTGTACCTCTTTTACCATGCTCAGCATTTCATTCCCTTTACACCTCTCACGCTTTCCGGACCCCTTTTTAACCAGCAGCGCTGCCCCGACGCTCCCGCGGTGCAGCTCTTTTAGTGACACGGGGCAGCGGCCACACCTGGTGCAGTACCTTTACAGTATTTCTTAGACCATTGTCAATATTTTATTGCGCTCACACTTCCAGGCCTTTCCCATGCTGCTCTGTTTAACCAGCAGCGCTGCCCCGACGCTCCCGCGGTGCAGCTCTTTTAGTGACACGGGGCAGCGGCCACACCTGCTGCAGTACCTTTATTGTACCTCGTTTACCATGCTCAGCATTTCATTCCCTTTACACCTCTCAGCCTTTCCCGTGCCGCTCTTTTTAACCAGCAGCGCTGCCCCGACGCTCCCGCGGTGCAGCTCTTTTAGTGACGCGGGGCAGCGGCCACACCTGCTGCAGTACCTTTATTGTACCTCGTTTACCATGCTCAGCATTTCATTCCCTTTACACCTCTCACGCTTTCCGGACCCCTTTTTAGCCAGCAGCGCTGCCCCGACGCTCCCGCGGTGCAGCTCTTTTAGTGACACGGGGCAGCGGCCACACCTGCTGCAGTACCTTTATTGTACCTCGTTTACCATGCTCAGCATTTCATTCCCTTTACACCTCTCAGCCTTTCCCGTGCCGCTCTTTTTAACCAGCAGCGCTGCGCCGACGGTCCCGCGGTGCAGCTCTTTTAGTCACACGGGGCAGCGGCCACACCTGCTGCTGTACCTTTATTGTACCTCGTTTACCATGCTCAGCATTTCATTCCCTTTACACCTCTCACGCTTTCCGGACCCCTTTTTAACCAGCAGCACTGCCCCGACGCTCCCGCGGTGCAGCTCTTTTAGTGATGCGGGGCAGCGGCCACTCCTGTTGCTGTACCTTTATTATACCTCTTTTACCATGCTCAGCATTTCATTCCCTTTACACCTCTCAGCCTTTCCCGTGCTGCTCTTTTTAACCAGCAGCGCTGCCCCGACGCTCCCGCGGTGCAGCTCTTTTAGTGACACGGGGCAGCGGCTACACCTGCTGCTGTACCTTTATTGTACCTCGTTTACCATGCTCAGCATTTCATTCCCTTTACACCTCTCACGCTTTCCGGACCCCTTTTTAACCAGCAGCGCTGCCCCGACGGTCCCGCGGTGCAGCTCTTTTACTGATGCGGGGCAGCGGCCACACCTGCTGCAGTACCTTTATTGTACCTCGTTTACCATGCTCAGCATTTCATTCCCTTTACACCTCTCACGCTTTCCGGACCCCTTTTTAGCCAGCAGCGCTGCCCCGACGCTCCCGCGGTGCAGCTCTTTTAGTGATGCGGGGCAGCGGCCACACCTGCTGCAGTACCTTTATTGTACCTCGTTTACCATGCTCAGCATTTCATTCCCTTTACACCTCTCAGCCTTTCCCGTGCCGCTCTTTTTCAACAGCAGCGCTGCCCCGACGGTCCCGCGGTGCAGCTCTTTTAGTCACACGGGGCAGCGGCCACACCTGCTGCAGTACCTTTATTGTACCTCGTTTACCATGCTCAGCATTTCATTCCCTTTACACCTCTCACGCTTTCCGGACCCCTTTTTAACCAGCAGCGCTGCCCCGACGCTCCCGAGGTGCAGCTCTTTTAGTGACGCGGGGCAGCGGCCACTCCTGCTGCAGTACCTTTATTGTACCTCTTTTACCATGCTCAGCATTTCATTCCCTTTACACCTCTCACGCTTTCCGGACCCCTTTTTAACCAGCAGCGCTGCCCCGACGCTCCCGCGGTGCAGCTCTTTTAGTGACACGGGGCAGCGGCCACACCTGGTGCAGTACCTTTACAGTATTTCTTAGACCATTGTCAATATTTTATTGCGCTCACACTTCCAGGCCTTTCCCATGCTGCTCTGTTTAACCAGCAGCGCTGCCCCGACGCTCCCGCGGTGCAGCTCTTTTAGTGACACGGGGCAGCGGCCACACCTGCTGCAGTACCTTTATTGTACCTCGTTTACCATGCTCAGCATTTCATTCCCTTTACACCTCTCAGCCTTTCCCGTGCCGCTCTTTTTAACCAGCAGCGCTGCCCCGACGCTCCCGCGGTGCAGCTCTTTTAGTGACGCGGGGCAGCGGCCACACCTGCTGCTGTACCTTTATTGTACCTCGTTTACCATGCTCAGCATTTCATTCCCTTTACACCTCTCACGCTTTCCGGACCCCTTTTTAACCAGCAGCACTGCCCCGACGGTACCGCGGTGCAGCTCTTTTAGTGATGCGGGGCAGCGGCCACTCCTGCTGCTGTACCTTTACAATATTTCTTAGACCATTGTCAATACTTTATTGCGCTGACGTTTCTCAGCCTTTCCCATGCTGCTCTGTTTAACCAGCAGCGCTGCCCCGACGCTCCCGCGGTGCAGCTCCCTTAGTGACACGGGGCAGGGGCCGAGAGCCCTCTAGGTGCGGCTCCTCTATAGCACTTTACCGTTTTCTATTTTATTTCATTGGCACCTCGCGCGTTGCGCCGGGCGCCTCATTCGGGGACATGCGCCGGCTCCCACAGCGCCCCGCCCGCCGCCGCTCCCCGGGGGCCTCCCCGCTGCTCTCGGGAGATCGCACACCGCACGCGGCCCAAGCCCCGTCTCGCCGACGGCACTCACCACCCGCCGCCCGCCGCCGCGTTCTCCCGCTCCCTACCGGCACGAAGCGGCGCTGCCGATGACGGAGCCGATGCGCGGCTGCCACGCCGCTCTCTCCGCGCCTCAGGGCCGGCGCCTTCGGCCGCACACGGCGGCGTCCCCGCATCCGGGCCAGCCCGCGGAGCTCCTGCCGCCGCCGCCGCCGCCCCCCGACTGAGGGGCCGCGACGCCGGCGCCCCCTTTTATACTCCGCACCCCCTTTTCCCGCCACTGCCGCGGTGGGCTCCCCCCGCCTCAAAATCGCCCAGAAGCGCCCGAGGCGGGAACGGCGCAGCCCCACCGGCGCCTCGGAGAAGCTCTTTTAGTGACAAGGAGCAGCGGCCACCCCTCCTGCTGCAGTACCTTTATTGTACCTCGTTTACCATGCTCAGCATTTCATTCCCTTTACACCTCTCACGCTTTCCGGACCCCTTTTTAACCAGCAGCGCTGCCCCGACGCTCCCGAGGTGCAGCTCTTTTAGTGATGCGGGGCAGCGGCCACTCCTGCTGCAGTACCTTTATTGTACCTCTTTTACCATGCTCAGCATTTCATTCCCTTTACACCTCTCACGCTTTCCGGACCCCTTTTTAGCCAGCAGCGCTGCCCCGACGGTCCCGCGGTGCAGCTCTTTTAGTGATGCGGAGCAGCGGCCACACCTGCTGCAGTACCTTTATTGTACCTCGTTTACCATGCTCAGCATTTCATTCCCTTTACACCTCTCACGCTTTCCCGTGCCGCTCCTTTTAACCAGCAGCGCTGCCCCGACGCTCCCGCGGTGCAGCTCTTTTAGTGACACGGGGCAGCGGCCACACCTGGTGCAGTACCTTTACAGTATTTCTTAGACCATTGTCAATATTTTATTGCGCTCACACTTCCAGGCCTTTCCCATGCTGCTCTGTTTAACCAGCAGCGCTGCCCCGACGCTCCCGCGGTGCAGCTCTTTTAGTCACACGGGGCAGCGGCCACACCTGCTGCAGTACCTTTATTGTACCTCGTTTACCATGCTCAGCATTTCATTCCCTTTACACCTCTCAGCCTTTCCCGTGCCGCTCTTTTTAACCAGCAGCGCTGCGCCGACGGTCCCGCGGTGCAGCTCTTTTAGTCACACGGGGCAGCGGCCACACCTGCTGCTGTACCTTTATTGTACCTCGTTTACCATGCTCAGCATTTCATTCCCTTTACACCTCTCAGCCTTTCCAGTGCCGCTCTTTTTAACCACCAGCGCTGCCCCGACGGTCCCGCGGTGCAGCTCTTTTAGTGATGCGGAGCAGCGGCCACTCCTGCTGCTGTACCTTTATTGTACCTCGTTTACCATGCTCAGCATTTTATTCCCTTTACACCTCTCACGCTTTCCGGACCCCTTTTTAACCAGCAGCGCTGCCCCGACGCTCCCGCGGTGCAGCTCTTTTAGTGACACGGGGCAGCTACACCTGCTGCTGTACCTTTATTGTACCTCGTTTACCATGCTCAGCATTTCATTCCCTTTACACCTCTCAGCCTTTCCCGTGCCGCTCTTTTTAACCAGCAGCGCTGCCCCGACGCTCCCGCGGTGCAGCTCTTTTAGTGACGCGGGGCAGCGGCCACACCTGCTGCAGTACCTTTATTGTACCTCGTTTACCATGCTCAGCATTTCATTCCCTTTACACCTCTCAGCCTTTCCCGTGCCGCTCTTTTTAACCAGCAGCGCTGCCCCGACGCTCCCGCGGTGCAGCTCTTTTAGTGACGCGGGGCAGCGGCCACACCTGCTGCTGTACCTTTATTGTACCTCGTTTACCATGCTCAGCATTTCATTCCCTTTACACCTCTCACGCTTTCCGGACCCCTTTTTAACCAGCAGCACTGCCCCGACGGTACCGCGGTGCAGCTCTTTTAGTGATGCGGGGCAGCGGCCACTCCTGCTGCTGTACCTTTACAATATTTCTTAGACCATTGTCAATACTTTATTGCGCTGACGTTTCTCAGCCTTTCCCATGCTGCTCTGTTTAACCAGCAGCGCTGCCCCGACGCTCCCGCGGTGCAGCTCCCTTAGTGACACGGGGCAGGGGCCGAGAGCCCTCTAGGTGCGGCTCCTCTATAGCACTTTACCGTTTTCTATTTTATTTCATTGGCACCTCGCGCGTTGCGCCGGGCGCCTCATTCGGGGACATGCGCCGGCTCCCACAGCGCCCCGCCCGCCGCCGCTCCCCGGGGGCCTCCCCGCTGCTCTCGGGAGATCGCACACCGCACGCGGCCCAAGCCCCGTCTCGCCGACGGCACTCACCACCCGCCGCCCGCCGCCGCGTTCTCCCGCTCCCTACCGGCACGAAGCGGCGCTGCCGATGACGGAGCCGATGCGCGGCTGCCACGCCGCTCTCTCCGCGCCTCAGGGCCGGCGCCTTCGGCCGCACACGGCGGCGTCCCCGCATCCGGGCCAGCCCGCGGAGCTCCTGCCGCCGCCGCCGCCGCCCCCCGACTGAGGGGCCGCGACGCCGGCGCCCCCTTTTATACTCCGCACCCCCTTTTCCCGCCACTGCCGCGGTGGGCTCCCCCCGCCTCAAAATCGCCCAGAAGCGCCCGAGGCGGGAACGGCGCAGCCCCACCGGCGCCTCGGAGAAGCTCTTTTAGTGACAAGGAGCAGCGGCCACCCCTCCTGCTGCAGTACCTTTATTGTACCTCGTTTACCATGCTCAGCATTTCATTCCCTTTACACCTCTCACGCTTTCCGGACCCCTTTTTAACCAGCAGCGCTGCCCCGACGCTCCCGAGGTGCAGCTCTTTTAGTGATGCGGGGCAGCGGCCACTCCTGCTGCAGTACCTTTATTGTACCTCTTTTACCATGCTCAGCATTTCATTCCCTTTACACCTCTCACGCTTTCCGGACCCCTTTTTAGCCAGCAGCGCTGCCCCGACGGTCCCGCGGTGCAGCTCTTTTAGTGATGCGGAGCAGCGGCCACACCTGCTGCAGTACCTTTATTGTACCTCGTTTACCATGCTCAGCATTTCATTCCCTTTACACCTCTCACGCTTTCCCGTGCCGCTCCTTTTAACCAGCAGCGCTGCCCCGACGCTCCCGCGGTGCAGCTCTTTTAGTGACACGGGGCAGCGGCCACACCTGGTGCAGTACCTTTACAGTATTTCTTAGACCATTGTCAATATTTTATTGCGCTCACACTTCCAGGCCTTTCCCATGCTGCTCTGTTTAACCAGCAGCGCTGCCCCGACGCTCCCGCGGTGCAGCTCTTTTAGTCACACGGGGCAGCGGCCACACCTGCTGCAGTACCTTTATTGTACCTCGTTTACCATGCTCAGCATTTCATTCCCTTTACACCTCTCAGCCTTTCCCGTGCCGCTCTTTTTAACCAGCAGCGCTGCGCCGACGGTCCCGCGGTGCAGCTCTTTTAGTCACACGGGGCAGCGGCCACACCTGCTGCTGTACCTTTATTGTACCTCGTTTACCATGCTCAGCATTTCATTCCCTTTACACCTCTCAGCCTTTCCAGTGCCGCTCTTTTTAACCACCAGCGCTGCCCCGACGGTCCCGCGGTGCAGCTCTTTTAGTGATGCGGAGCAGCGGCCACTCCTGCTGCTGTACCTTTATTGTACCTCGTTTACCATGCTCAGCATTTTATTCCCTTTACACCTCTCACGCTTTCCGGACCCCTTTTTAACCAGCAGCGCTGCCCCGACGCTCCCGCGGTGCAGCTCTTTTAGTGACACGGGGCAGCTACACCTGCTGCTGTACCTTTATTGTACCTCGTTTACCATGCTCAGCATTTCATTCCCTTTACACCTCTCAGCCTTTCCCGTGCCGCTCTTTTTAACCAGCAGCGCTGCCCCGACGCTCCCGCGGTGCAGCTCTTTTAGTGACGCGGGGCAGCGGCCACACCTGCTGCAGTACCTTTATTGTACCTCGTTTACCATGCTCAGCATTTCATTCCCTTTACACCTCTCACGCTTTCCGGACCCCTTTTTAACCAGCAGCGCTGCCCCGACCGTCCCGCGGTGCAGCTCTTTTAGTGATGCGGGGCAGCGGCCACACCTGCTGCTGTACCTTTATTGTACCTCGTTTACCATGCTCAGCATTTCATTCCCTTTACACCTCTCACGCTTTCCGGACCCCTTTTTAGCCAGCAGCGCTGCCCCGACGGTCCCGCGGTGCAGCTCTTTTAGTGATGCGGGGCAGCGGCCACTCCTGCTGCAGTACCTTTATTGTACCTCGTTTACCATGCTCAGCATTTCATTCCCTTTACACCTCTCAGCCTTTCCCGTGCCGCTCTTTTTAACCAGCAGCGCTGCCCCGACGCTCCCGCGGTGCAGCTCTTTTAGTCACACGGGGCAGCGGCCACACCTGCTGCAGTACCTTTATTGTACCTCGTTTACCATGCTCAGCATTTCATTCCCTTTACACCTCTCACGCTTTCCGGACCCCTTTTTAACCAGCAGCGCTGCCCCGACGGTCCCGCGGTGCAGCTCTTTTAGTGATGCGGGGCAGCGGCCACACCTGCTGCAGTACCTTTATTGTACCTCGTTTACCATGCTCAGCATTTCATTCCCTTTACACCTCTCAGCCTTTCCCGTGCCGCTCTTTTTCAACAGCAGCGCTGCCCCGACGGTCCCGCGGTGCAGCTCTTTTAGTCACACGGGGCAGCGGCCACACCTGCTGCTGTACCTTTATTGTACCTCGTTTACCATGCTCAGCATTTCATTCCCTTTACACCTCTCACGCTTTCCGGACCCCTTTTTAACCAGCAGCACTGCCCCGACGCTCCCGCGGTGCAGCTCTTTTAGTGACACGGGGCAGCTACACCTGCTGCAGTACCTTTATTGTACCTCGTTTACCATGCTCAGCATTTTATTCCCTTTACACCTCTCACGCTTTCCGGACCCCTTTTTAACCAGCAGCGCTGCCCCGACGGTCCCGCGGTGCAGCTCTTTTAGTGACGCGGGGCAGCGGCCACACCTGCTGCTGTACCTTTATTGTACCTCGTTTACCATGCTCAGCATTTCATTCCCTTTACACCTCTCACGCTTTCCGGACCCCTTTTTAACCAGCAGCACTGCCCCGACGCTCCCGCGGTGCAGCTCTTTTAGTGACACGGGGCAGCTACACCTGCTGCTGTACCTTTATTGTACCTCGTTTACCATGCTCAGCATTTCATTCCCTTTACACCTCTCACGCTTTCCGGACCCCTTTTTAACCAGCAGCGCTGCCCCGACGCTCCCGAGGTGCAGCTCTTTTAGTGATGCGGGGCAGCGGCCACACCTGCTGCAGTACCTTTATTGTACCTCTTTTACCATGCTCAGCATTTTATTCCCTTTACACCTCTCACGCTTTCCCGTGCCGCTCCTTTTAACCAGCAGCGCTGCCCCGACGCTCCCGCGGTGCAGCTCTTTTAGTGACACGGGGCAGCGGCCACACCTGGTGCAGTACCTTTACAGTATTTCTTAGACCATTGTCAATATTTTATTGCGCTCACACTTCCAGGCCTTTCCCATGCTGCTCTGTTTAACCAGCAGCGCTGCCCCGACGCTCCCGCGGTGCAGCTCTTTTAGTGACACGGGGCAGCTACACCTGCTGCTGTACCTTTATTGTACCTCGTTTACCATGCTCAGCATTTTATTCCCTTTACACCTCTCACGCTTTCCGGACCCCTTTTTAACCAGCAGCGCTGCCCCGACGCTCCCGCGGTGCAGCTCTTTTAGTGACACGGGGCAGCTACACCTGCTGCTGTACCTTTATTGTACCTCGTTTACCATGCTCAGCATTTCATTCCCTTTACACCTCTCAGCCTTTCCCGTGCCGCTCTTTTTAACCAGCAGCGCTGCCCCGACGCTCCCGCGGTGCAGCTCTTTTAGTGACGCGGGGCAGCGGCCACACCTGCTGCAGTACCTTTATTGTACCTCGTTTACCATGCTCAGCATTTCATTCCCTTTACACCTCTCACGCTTTCCGGACCCCTTTTTAACCAGCAGCGCTGCCCCGACGGTCCCGCGGTGCAGCTCTTTTAGTGATGCGGGGCAGCGGCCACACCTGCTGCTGTACCTTTATTGTACCTCGTTTACCATGCTCAGCATTTCATTCCCTTTACACCTCTCACGCTTTCCGGACCCCTTTTTAGCCAGCAGCGCTGCCCCGACGGTCCCGCGGTGCAGCTCTTTTAGTGATGCGGGGCAGCGGCCACTCCTGCTGCAGTACCTTTATTGTACCTCGTTTACCATGCTCAGCATTTCATTCCCTTTACACCTCTCAGCCTTTCCCGTGCCGCTCTTTTTAACCAGCAGCGCTGCCCCGACGCTCCCGCGGTGCAGCTCTTTTAGTCACACGGGGCAGCGGCCACACCTGCTGCAGTACCTTTATTGTACCTCGTTTACCATGCTCAGCATTTCATTCCCTTTACACCTCTCACGCTTTCCGGACCCCTTTTTAGCCAGCAGCGCTGCCCCGACGCTCCCGCGGTGCAGCTCTTTTAGTGATGCGGGGCAGCGGCCACACCTGCTGCAGTACCTTTATTGTACCTCGTTTACCATGCTCAGCATTTCATTCCCTTTACACCTCTCAGCCTTTCCCGTGCCGCTCTTTTTCAACAGCAGCGCTGCCCCGACGGTCCCGCGGTGCAGCTCTTTTAGTCACACGGGGCAGCGGCCACACCTGCTGCTGTACCTTTATTGTACCTCGTTTACCATGCTCAGCATTTCATTCCCTTTACACCTCTCACGCTTTCCGGACCCCTTTTTAACCAGCAGCGCTGCCCCGACGCTCCCGAGGTGCAGCTCTTTTAGTGATGCGGGGCAGCGGCCACTCCTGCTGCAGTACCTTTATTGTACCTCTTTTACCATGCTCAGCATTTCATTCCCTTTACACCTCTCACGCTTTCCGGACCCCTTTTTAGCCAGCAGCGCTGCCCCGACGGTCCCGCGGTGCAGCTCTTTTAGTGATGCGGAGCAGCGGCCACACCTGCTGCAGTACCTTTATTGTACCTCGTTTACCATGCTCAGCATTTCATTCCCTTTACACCTCTCACGCTTTCCCGTGCCGCTCCTTTTAACCAGCAGCGCTGCCCCGACGCTCCCGCGGTGCAGCTCTTTTAGTGACACGGGGCAGCGGCCACACCTGCTGCTGTACCTTTATTGTACCTCGTTTACCATGCTCAGCATTTCATTCCCTTTACACCTCTCAGCCTTTCCAGTGCCGCTCTTTTTAACCAGCAGCGCTGCCCCGACGCTCCCGCGGTGCAGCTCTTTTAGTGATGCGGGGCAGCGGCCACACCTGCTGCTGTACCTTTATTGTACCTCGTTTACCATGCTCAGCATTTTATTCCCTTTACACCTCTCACGCTTTCCGGACCCCTTTTTAACCAGCAGCGCTGCCCCGACCGTCCCGAGATGCAGCTCTTTTAGTGATGCGGGGCAGCGGCCACTCCTGCTGCAGTATCTTTATTGTACCTCTTTTACCATGCTCAGCATTTCATTCCCTTTACACCTCTCAGCCTTTCCCGTGCCGCTCTTTTTAACCAGCAGCGCTGCCCCGACGCTCCCGCGGTGCAGCTCTTTTAGTCACACGGGGCAGCGGCCACACCTGCTGCAGTACCTTTATTGTACCTCGTTTACCAGGCTCAGCATTTCATTCCCTTTACACCTCTCACGCTTTCCGGACCCCTTTTTAACCAGCAGAGCTGCCCCGACGGTCCCGCGGTGCAGCTCTTTTAGTGATGCGGGGCAGCGGCTACTCCTGCTGCAGTACCTTTACAATATTTCTTAGACCATTGTCAATATTTTATTGCGCTCACACTTCCCAGCCTTTCCCATGCTGCTCTGTTTAACCAGCAGCGCTGCCCCGACCGTCCCGCGGTGCAGCTCTTTTAGTGACACGGGGCAGCAGCCACTCCTGCTGCAGTACTTTTAAAGGATTTTCGACCATTTTATTTTATACCCTTCACAGATGCGACCTTTGCCGTGACACCTTTGAAGCAGCACCCCTGCCCCAGGTGCGCCGCGGTGCAGCTCATTTTATCCTGAGGAAGTGGCTACTCCTGCTGCGGTGTTGTTGTTATTTCTCAGACCTTTCTCTATATTTTATTTCCCTCACACCTCCAGTCCTTTTACGTGCCGCACGTTTACCGTCAGCACCACCCCAAAGGTGCCGCGGTGCAGCTCTTTTAGTGAACCCACGCAGCGGCCACAACTGCTGCTGTACCTTTATTGTACCTCGTTTACCATGCTCAGCATTTCATTCCCTTTACACCTCTCAGCCTTTCCCCTGCTGCTCTTTTTAACCAGCAGCGCTGCGCCGACGCTCCCGCGGTGCAGCTCTTTTAGTGATGCGGAGCAGCGGCCACTCCTGCTGCTGTACCTTTATTGTACCTCGTTTACCATGCTCAGCATTTCATTCCCTTTACACCTCTCAGCCTTTCCCATGCTGCTCTGTTTAACCAGCAGCGCTGCCCCGACGCTCCCGCGGTGCAGCTCTTTTAGTCACACGGGGCAGCGGCCACTCCTGCTGCAGTACCTTTTCAATATTTCTTAGACCATTTTCAATATTTTATTGCGCTCACACTTCCCAGCCTTTCCCATGCTGCTCTGTTTAACCAGCAGCGCTGCCCCGACCGTCCCGCGGTGCAGCTCTTTTAGTGACGCGGGGCAGCGGCCACTCCTGCTGCAGTATCTTTATTGTACCTCTTTTACCATGCTCAGCATTTCATTCCCTTTACACCTCTCACGCTTTCCGGACCCCTTTTTAACCAGCAGCGCTGCCCCGACGCTCCCGCGGTGCAGCTCTTTTAGTGACACGGGGCAGCGGCCACACCTGCTGCTGTACCTTTATTGTACCTCTTTTACCATGCTCAGCATTTCATTCCCTTTACACCTCTCAGCCTTTCCCGTGCCGCTCTTTTTAACCAGCAGCGCTGCCCCGACGCTCCCGCGGTGCAGCTCTTTTAGTCACACGGGGCAGCGGCCACACCTGCTGCTGTACCTTTATTGTACCTCGTTACCATGCTCAGCATTTCATTCCCTTTACACCTCTCACGCTTTCCGGACCCCTTTTTAACCAGCAGCACTGCCCCGACGCTCCCGCGGTGCAGCTCTTTTAGTGATGCGGGGCAGCGGCCACACCTGCTGCTGTACCTTTATTGTACCTCGTTTACCATGCTCGGCATTTCATTCCCTTTACACCTCTCACGCTTTCCGGACCCCTTTTTAACCAGCAGCACTGCCCCGACGCTCCCGCGGTGCAGCTCTTTTAGTGACACGGGGCAGCTACACCTGCTGCAGTACCTTTATTGTACCTCGTTTACCATGCTCAGCATTTCATTCCCTTTACACCTCTCACGCTTTCCGGACCCCTTTTTAACCAGCAGCACTGCCCCGACGCTCCCGCGGTGCAGCTCTTTTAGTGACACGGGGCAGCTACACCTGCTGCTGTACCTTTATTGTACCTCGTTTACCATGCTCAGCATTTCATTCCCTTTACACCTCTCAGCCTTTCCCGTGCCGCTCTTTTTCAACAGCAGCGCTGCCCCGACGGTCCCGCGGTGCAGCTCTTTTAGTCACACGGGGCAGCGGCCACACCTGCTGCAGTACCTTTATTGTACCTCGTTTACCAGGCTCAGCATTTCATTCCCTTTACACCTCTCACGCTTTCCGGACCCCTTTTTAACCAGCAGCGCTGCCCCGACGCTCCCGAGGTGCAGCTCTTTTAGTGATGCGGGGCAGCGGCCACTCCTGCTGCAGTACCTTTATTGTACCTCTTTTACCATGCTCAGCATTTTATTCCCTTTACACCTCTCACGCTTTCCCGTGCCGCTCCTTTTAACCAGCAGCGCTGCCCCGACGCTCCCGCGGTGCAGCTCTTTTAGTGACACGGGGCAGCGGCCACACCTGGTGCAGTACCTTTACAGTATTTCTTAGACCATTGTCAATATTTTATTGCGCTCACACTTCCAGGCCTTTCCCATGCTGCTCTGTTTAACCAGCAGCGCTGCCCCGACCGTCCCGCGCTGCAGCTCTTTTAGTGATGCGGGGCAGCGGCCACTCCTGCAGCAGTATCTTTATTGTACCTCTTTTACCATGCTCAGCATTTCATTCCCTTTACACCTCTCAGCCTTTCCCGTGCCGCTCTTTTTAACCAGCAGCGCTGCCCCGACGCTCCCGCGGTGCAGCTCTTTTAGTGACGCGGGGCAGCGGCCACACCTGCTGCTGTACCTTTATTGTACCTCGTTTACCAGGCTCAGCATTTCATTCCCTTTACACCTCTCACGCTTTCCGGACCCCTTTTTAACCAGCAGAGCTGCCCCGACGGTCCCGCGGTGCAGCTCTTTTAGTCACACGGGGCAGCGGCCACACCTGCTGCAGTACCTTTATTGTACCTCGTTTACCAGGCTCAGCATTTCATTCCCTTTACACCTCTCACGCTTTCCGGACCCCTTTTTAACCAGCAGAGCTGCCCCGACGCTCCCGCGGTGCAGCTCTTTTAGTGACGCGGGGCAGCGGCCACACCTGCTGCTGTACCTTTATTGTACCTCGTTTACCATGCTCAGCATTTCATTCTCTTTACACCTCTCACGCTTTCCGGACCCCTTTTTAACCAGCAGCACTGCCCCGACGCTCCCGCGGTGCAGCTCTTTTAGTGACACGGGGCAGCTACACCTGCTGCTGTACCTTTATTGTACCTCGTTTACCATGCTCAGCATTTTATTCCCTTTACACCTCTCACGCTTTCCGGACCCCTTTTTAACCAGCAGCGCTGCCCCGACGGTCCCGCGGTGCAGCTCTTTTAGTGATGCGGGGCAGCGGCCACACCTGCTGCAGTACCTTTATTGTACCTCGTTTACCATGCTCAGCATTTTATTCCCTTTACACCTCTCAGCCTTTCCCGTGCCGCTCTTTTTAACCAGCAGCGCTGCCCCGACGCTCCCGCGGTGCAGCTCTTTTAGTCACACGGGGCAGCGGCCACACCTGCTGCAGTACCTTTACAGTATTTCTTAGACCATTGTCAATATTTTATTGCGCTCACACTTCCCAGCCTTTCCAGTGCCGCTCTGTTTAACCAGCAGCGCTGCCCCGACGGTCCCGCGGTGCAGCTCTTTTAGTGATGCGGGGCAGCGGCCACACCTGCTGCAGTACCTTTATTGTACCTCGTTTACCATGCTCAGCATTTCATTCCCTTTACACCTCTCACGCTTTCCGGACCCCTTTTTAACCAGCAGCGCTGCCCCGACGCTCCCGAGGTGCAGCTCTTTTAGTGATGCGGGGCAGCGGCCACTCCTGCTGCAGTATCTTTATTGTACCTCTTTTACCATGCTCAGCATTTCATTCCCTTTACACCTCTCACGCTTTCCGGACCCCTTTTTAGCCAGCAGCGCTGCCCCGACGGTCCCGCGGTGCAGCTCTTTTAGTGATGCGGGGCAGCGGCCACACCTGCTGCAGTACGTTTATTGTACCTCGTTTACCATGCTCAGCATTTTATTCCCTTTACACCTCTCACGCTTTCCCGTGCCGCTCTTTTTAACCAGCAGCGCTGCCCCGACGCTCCCGCGGTGCAGCTCTTTTAGTGATGCGGGGCAGCGGCCACACCTGCTGCAGTACCTTTATTGTACCTCGTTTACCATGCTCAGCATTTCATTCCCTTTACACCTCTCACGCTTTCCGGACCCCTTTTTAACCAGCAGCACTGCCCCGACGCTCCCGCGGTGCAGCTCTTTTAGTGACACGGGGCAGCTACACCTGCTGCAGTACCTTTATTGTACCTCGTTTACCATGCTCAGCATTTCATTCCCTTTACACCTCTCACGCTTTCCGGACCCCTTTTTAACCAGCAGCACTGCCCCGACGCTCCCGCGGTGCAGCTCTTTTAGTGATGCGGGGCAGCGGCCACTCCTGCTGCTGTACCTTTATTGTACCTCGTTTACCATGCTCAGCATTTCATTCCCTTTACATCTCTCACGCTTTCCGGACCCCTTTTTAACCAGCAGCGCTGCCCCGACCGTCCCGCGGTGCAGCTCTTTTAGTGATGCGGGGCAGCGGCCACACCTGCTGCAGTACCTTTTCAATATTTCTTAGACCATTTTCAATATTTTATTGCGCTCACACTTCCCAGCCTTTCCCATGCTGCTCTGTTTAACCAGCAGCGCTGCCCCGACGGTCCCGCGGTGCAGCTCTTTTAGTGATGCGGGGCAGCGGCCACTCCTGCTGCAGTACCTTTATTGTACCTCGTTTACCATGCTCAGCATTTCATTCCCTTTACACCTCTCACGCTTTCCGGACCCCTTTTTAACCAGCAGCGCTGCCCCGACGGTCCCGCGGTGCAGCTCTTTTAGTGATGCGGGGCAGCGGCCACACCTGCTGCAGTACCTTTATTGTACCTCGTTTACCATGCTCAGCATTTCATTCCCTTTACACCTCTCACGCTTTCCGGACCCCTTTTTAGCCAGCAGCGCTGCCCCGACGCTCCCGCGGTGCAGCTCTTTTAGTGATGCGGGGCAGCGGCCACACCTGCTGCAGTACCTTTATTGTACCTCGTTTACCATGCTCAGCATTTCATTCCCTTTACACCTCTCAGCCTTTCCCGTGCCGCTCTTTTTCAACAGCAGCGCTGCCCCGACGGTCCCGCGGTGCAGCTCTTTTAGTCACACGGGGCAGCGGCCACACCTGCTGCTGTACCTTTATTGTACCTCGTTTACCATGCTCAGCATTTCATTCCCTTTACACCTCTCACGCTTTCCGGACCCCTTTTTAACCAGCAGCACTGCCCCGACGGTCCCGCGGTGCAGCTCTTTTAGTGATGCGGGGCAGCGGCCACTCCTGTTGCTGTACCTTTATTATACCTCTTTTACCATGCTCAGCATTTCATTCCCTTTACACCTCTCAGCCTTTCCCGTGCTGCTCTTTTTAACCAGCAGCGCTGCCCCGACGCTCCCGCGGTGCAGCTCTTTTAGTGACACGGGGCAGCGGCTACACCTGCTGCTGTACCTTTATTGTACCTCGTTTACCATGCTCAGCATTTCATTCCCTTTACACCTCTCACGCTTTCCGGACCCCTTTTTAACCAGCAGCGCTGCCCCGACGGTCCCGCGGTGCAGCTCTTTTACTGATGCGGGGCAGCGGCCACACCTGCTGCAGTACCTTTATTGTACCTCGTTTACCATGCTCAGCATTTCATTCCCTTTACACCTCTCACGCTTTCCGGACCCCTTTTTAGCCAGCAGCGCTGCCCCGACGGTCCCGCGGTGCAGCTCTTTTAGTCACACGGGGCAGCGGCCACACCTGCTGCAGTACCTTTATTGTACCTCGTTTACCATGCTCAGCATTTCATTCCCTTTACACCTCTCACGCTTTCCGGACCCCTTTTTAACCAGCAGCGCTGCCCCGACGCTCCCGAGGTGCAGCTCTTTTAGTGACGCGGGGCAGCGGCCACTCCTGCTGCAGTACCTTTATTGTACCTCTTTTACCATGCTCAGCATTTCATTCCCTTTACACCTCTCACGCTTTCCGGACCCCTTTTTAACCAGCAGCGCTGCCCCGACGCTCCCGCGGTGCAGCTCTTTTAGTGACACGGGGCAGCGGCCACACCTGGTGCAGTACCTTTACAGTATTTCTTAGACCATTGTCAATATTTTATTGCGCTCACACTTCCAGGCCTTTCCCATGCTGCTCTGTTTAACCAGCAGCGCTGCCCCGACGCTCCCGCGGTGCAGCTCTTTTAGTGACACGGGGCAGCGGCCACACCTGCTGCAGTACCTTTATTGTACCTCGTTTACCATGCTCAGCATTTCATTCCCTTTACACCTCTCAGCCTTTCCCGTGCCGCTCTTTTTAACCAGCAGCGCTGCCCCGACGGTCCCGCGGTGCAGCTCTTTTAGTGACGCGGGGCAGCGGCCACACCTGCTGCAGTACCTTTATTGTACCTCGTTTACCATGCTCAGCATTTCATTCCCTTTACACCTCTCACGCTTTCCGGACCCCTTTTTAGCCAGCAGCGCTGCCCCGACGCTCCCGCGGTGCAGCTCTTTTAGTGACACGGGGCAGCGGCCACACCTGCTGCAGTACCTTTATTGTACCTCGTTTACCATGCTCAGCATTTCATTCCCTTTACACCTCTCAGCCTTTCCCGTGCCGCTCTTTTTAACCAGCAGCGCTGCGCCGACGGTCCCGCGGTGCAGCTCTTTTAGTCACACGGGGCAGCGGCCACACCTGCTGCTGTACCTTTATTGTACCTCGTTTACCATGCTCAGCATTTCATTCCCTTTACACCTCTCACGCTTTCCGGACCCCTTTTTAACCAGCAGCACTGCCCCGACGCTCCCGCGGTGCAGCTCTTTTAGTGATGCGGGGCAGCGGCCACTCCTGTTGCTGTACCTTTATTATACCTCTTTTACCATGCTCAGCATTTCATTCCCTTTACACCTCTCAGCCTTTCCCGTGCTGCTCTTTTTAACCAGCAGCGCTGCCCCGACGCTCCCGCGGTGCAGCTCTTTTAGTGACACGGGGCAGCGGCTACACCTGCTGCTGTACCTTTATTGTACCTCGTTTACCATGCTCAGCATTTCATTCCCTTTACACCTCTCACGCTTTCCGGACCCCTTTTTAACCAGCAGCGCTGCCCCGACGGTCCCGCGGTGCAGCTCTTTTACTGATGCGGGGCAGCGGCCACACCTGCTGCAGTACCTTTATTGTACCTCGTTTACCATGCTCAGCATTTCATTCCCTTTACACCTCTCACGCTTTCCGGACCCCTTTTTAGCCAGCAGCGCTGCCCCGACGCTCCCGCGGTGCAGCTCTTTTAGTGATGCGGGGCAGCGGCCACACCTGCTGCAGTACCTTTATTGTACCTCGTTTACCATGCTCAGCATTTCATTCCCTTTACACCTCTCAGCCTTTCCCGTGCCGCTCTTTTTCAACAGCAGCGCTGCCCCGACGGTCCCGCGGTGCAGCTCTTTTAGTCACACGGGGCAGCGGCCACACCTGCTGCAGTACCTTTATTGTACCTCGTTTACCATGCTCAGCATTTCATTCCCTTTACACCTCTCACGCTTTCCGGACCCCTTTTTAACCAGCAGCGCTGCCCCGACGCTCCCGAGGTGCAGCTCTTTTAGTGACGCGGGGCAGCGGCCACTCCTGCTGCAGTACCTTTATTGTACCTCTTTTACCATGCTCAGCATTTCATTCCCTTTACACCTCTCACGCTTTCCGGACCCCTTTTTAACCAGCAGCGCTGCCCCGACGCTCCCGCGGTGCAGCTCTTTTAGTGACACGGGGCAGCGGCCACACCTGGTGCAGTACCTTTACAGTATTTCTTAGACCATTGTCAATATTTTATTGCGCTCACACTTCCAGGCCTTTCCCATGCTGCTCTGTTTAACCAGCAGCGCTGCCCCGACGCTCCCGCGGTGCAGCTCTTTTAGTGACACGGGGCAGCGGCCACACCTGCTGCAGTACCTTTATTGTACCTCGTTTACCATGCTCAGCATTTCATTCCCTTTACACCTCTCAGCCTTTCCCGTGCCGCTCTTTTTAACCAGCAGCGCTGCCCCGACGCTCCCGCGGTGCAGCTCTTTTAGTGACGCGGGGCAGCGGCCACACCTGCTGCTGTACCTTTATTGTACCTCGTTTACCATGCTCAGCATTTCATTCCCTTTACACCTCTCACGCTTTCCGGACCCCTTTTTAACCAGCAGCACTGCCCCGACGGTACCGCGGTGCAGCTCTTTTAGTGATGCGGGGCAGCGGCCACTCCTGCTGCTGTACCTTTACAATATTTCTTAGACCATTGTCAATACTTTATTGCGCTGACGTTTCTCAGCCTTTCCCATGCTGCTCTGTTTAACCAGCAGCGCTGCCCCGACGCTCCCGCGGTGCAGCTCCCTTAGTGACACGGGGCAGGGGCCGAGAGCCCTCTAGGTGCGGCTCCTCTATAGCACTTTACCGTTTTCTATTTTATTTCATTGGCACCTCGCGCGTTGCGCCGGGCGCCTCATTCGGGGACATGCGCCGGCTCCCACAGCGCCCCGCCCGCCGCCGCTCCCCGGGGGCCTCCCCGCTGCTCTCGGGAGATCGCACACCGCACGCGGCCCAAGCCCCGTCTCGCCGACGGCACTCACCACCCGCCGCCCGCCGCCGCGTTCTCCCGCTCCCTACCGGCACGAAGCGGCGCTGCCGATGACGGAGCCGATGCGCGGCTGCCACGCCGCTCTCTCCGCGCCTCAGGGCCGGCGCCTTCGGCCGCACACGGCGGCGTCCCCGCATCCGGGCCAGCCCGCGGAGCTCCTGCCGCCGCCGCCGCCGCCCCCCGACTGAGGGGCCGCGACGCCGGCGCCCCCTTTTATACTCCGCACCCCCTTTTCCCGCCACTGCCGCGGTGGGCTCCCCCCGCCTCAAAATCGCCCAGAAGCGCCCGAGGCGGGAACGGCGCAGCCCCACCGGCGCCTCGGAGAAGCTCTTTTAGTGACAAGGAGCAGCGGCCACCCCTCCTGCTGCAGTACCTTTATTGTACCTCGTTTACCATGCTCAGCATTTCATTCCCTTTACACCTCTCACGCTTTCCGGACCCCTTTTTAACCAGCAGCGCTGCCCCGACGCTCCCGAGGTGCAGCTCTTTTAGTGATGCGGGGCAGCGGCCACTCCTGCTGCAGTACCTTTATTGTACCTCTTTTACCATGCTCAGCATTTCATTCCCTTTACACCTCTCACGCTTTCCGGACCCCTTTTTAGCCAGCAGCGCTGCCCCGACGGTCCCGCGGTGCAGCTCTTTTAGTGATGCGGAGCAGCGGCCACACCTGCTGCAGTACCTTTATTGTACCTCGTTTACCATGCTCAGCATTTCATTCCCTTTACACCTCTCACGCTTTCCCGTGCCGCTCCTTTTAACCAGCAGCGCTGCCCCGACGCTCCCGCGGTGCAGCTCTTTTAGTGACACGGGGCAGCGGCCACACCTGGTGCAGTACCTTTACAGTATTTCTTAGACCATTGTCAATATTTTATTGCGCTCACACTTCCAGGCCTTTCCCATGCTGCTCTGTTTAACCAGCAGCGCTGCCCCGACGCTCCCGCGGTGCAGCTCTTTTAGTCACACGGGGCAGCGGCCACACCTGCTGCAGTACCTTTATTGTACCTCGTTTACCATGCTCAGCATTTCATTCCCTTTACACCTCTCAGCCTTTCCCGTGCCGCTCTTTTTAACCAGCAGCGCTGCGCCGACGGTCCCGCGGTGCAGCTCTTTTAGTCACACGGGGCAGCGGCCACACCTGCTGCTGTACCTTTATTGTACCTCGTTTACCATGCTCAGCATTTCATTCCCTTTACACCTCTCAGCCTTTCCAGTGCCGCTCTTTTTAACCACCAGCGCTGCCCCGACGGTCCCGCGGTGCAGCTCTTTTAGTGATGCGGAGCAGCGGCCACTCCTGCTGCTGTACCTTTATTGTACCTCGTTTACCATGCTCAGCATTTTATTCCCTTTACACCTCTCACGCTTTCCGGACCCCTTTTTAACCAGCAGCGCTGCCCCGACGCTCCCGCGGTGCAGCTCTTTTAGTGACACGGGGCAGCTACACCTGCTGCTGTACCTTTATTGTACCTCGTTTACCATGCTCAGCATTTCATTCCCTTTACACCTCTCAGCCTTTCCCGTGCCGCTCTTTTTAACCAGCAGCGCTGCCCCGACGCTCCCGCGGTGCAGCTCTTTTAGTGACGCGGGGCAGCGGCCACACCTGCTGCAGTACCTTTATTGTACCTCGTTTACCATGCTCAGCATTTCATTCCCTTTACACCTCTCACGCTTTCCGGACCCCTTTTTAACCAGCAGCGCTGCCCCGACCGTCCCGCGGTGCAGCTCTTTTAGTGATGCGGGGCAGCGGCCACACCTGCTGCTGTACCTTTATTGTACCTCGTTTACCATGCTCAGCATTTCATTCCCTTTACACCTCTCACGCTTTCCGGACCCCTTTTTAGCCAGCAGCGCTGCCCCGACGGTCCCGCGGTGCAGCTCTTTTAGTGATGCGGGGCAGCGGCCACTCCTGCTGCAGTACCTTTATTGTACCTCGTTTACCATGCTCAGCATTTCATTCCCTTTACACCTCTCAGCCTTTCCCGTGCCGCTCTTTTTAACCAGCAGCGCTGCCCCGACGCTCCCGCGGTGCAGCTCTTTTAGTCACACGGGGCAGCGGCCACACCTGCTGCAGTACCTTTATTGTACCTCGTTTACCATGCTCAGCATTTCATTCCCTTTACACCTCTCACGCTTTCCGGACCCCTTTTTAACCAGCAGCGCTGCCCCGACGGTCCCGCGGTGCAGCTCTTTTAGTGATGCGGGGCAGCGGCCACACCTGCTGCAGTACCTTTATTGTACCTCGTTTACCATGCTCAGCATTTCATTCCCTTTACACCTCTCAGCCTTTCCCGTGCCGCTCTTTTTCAACAGCAGCGCTGCCCCGACGGTCCCGCGGTGCAGCTCTTTTAGTGACACGGGGCAGCGGCCACACCTGCTGCTGTACCTTTATTGTACCTCGTTTACCATGCTCAGCATTTCATTCCCTTTACACCTCTCACGCTTTCCGGACCCCTTTTTAACCAGCAGCGCTGCCCCGACGCTCCCGCGGTGCAGCTCTTTTAGTGACGCGGGGCAGCGGCCACACCTGCTGCAGTACCTTTATTGTACCTCGTTTACCATGCTCAGCATTTCATTCCCTTTACACCTCTCACGCTTTCCGGACCCCTTTTTAACCAGCAGCGCTGCCCCGACCGTCCCGCGGTGCAGCTCTTTTAGTGATGCGGGGCAGCGGCCACACCTGCTGCTGTACCTTTATTGTACCTCGTTTACCATGCTCAGCATTTCATTCCCTTTACACCTCTCACGCTTTCCGGACCCCTTTTTAACCAGCAGCGCTGCCCCGACGGTCCCGCGGTGCAGCTCTTTTAGTGATGCGGGGCAGCGGCCACTCCTGCTGCAGTACCTTTATTGTACCTCGTTTACCATGCTCAGCATTTCATTCCCTTTACACCTCTCAGCCTTTCCCGTGCCGCTCTTTTTAACCAGCAGCGCTGCCCCGACGCTCCCGCGGTGCAGCTCTTTTAGTCACACGGGGCAGCGGCCACACCTGCTGCAGTACCTTTATTGTACCTCGTTTACCATGCTCAGCATTTCATTCCCTTTACACCTCTCACGCTTTCCGGACCCCTTTTTAACCAGCAGCG
The DNA here is from genome assembly GCF_965178545.1 of Coloeus monedula. Classification (NCBI taxonomy): domain Eukaryota; kingdom Metazoa; phylum Chordata; class Aves; order Passeriformes; family Corvidae; genus Coloeus; species Coloeus monedula. The sequence goes on along the minus strand of NW_028120799.1, from coordinate 495,521 downwards.
CTGCCCCGACGCTCCCGAGGTGCAGCTCTTTTAGTGATGCGGGGCAGCGGCCACTCCTGCTGCAGTACCTTTATTGTACCTCTTTTACCATGCTCAGCATTTCATTCCCTTTACACCTCTCACGCTTTCCGGACCCCTTTTTAGCCAGCAGCGCTGCCCCGACGGTCCCGCGGTGCAGCTCTTTTAGTGATGCGGAGCAGCGGCCACACCTGCTGCAGTACCTTTATTGTACCTCGTTTACCATGCTCAGCATTTCATTCCCTTTACACCTCTCACGCTTTCCCGTGCCGCTCCTTTTAACCAGCAGCGCTGCCCCGACGCTCCCGCGGTGCAGCTCTTTTAGTGATGCGGGGCAGCGGCCACACCTGGTGCAGTACCTTTACAGTATTTCTTAGACCATTGTCAATATTTTATTGCGCTCACACTTCCAGGCCTTTCCCATGCTGCTCTGTTTAACCAGCAGCGCTGCCCCGACGCTCCCGCGGTGCAGCTCTTTTAGTCACACGGGGCAGCGGCCACACCTGCTGCAGTACCTTTATTGTACCTCGTTTACCATGCTCAGCATTTCATTCCCTTTACACCTCTCAGCCTTTCCAGTGCCGCTCTTTTTAACCAGCAGCGCTGCCCCGACGGTCCCGCGGTGCAGCTCTTTTAGTGATGCGGAGCAGCGGCCACTCCTGCTGCTGTACCTTTATTGTACCTCGTTTACCATGCTCAGCATTTTATTCCCTTTACACCTCTCACGCTTTCCGGACCCCTTTTTAACCAGCAGCGCTGCCCCGACCGTCCCGAGATGCAGCTCTTTTAGTGATGCGGGGCAGCGGCCACTCCTGCTGCAGTATCTTTATTGTACCTCTTTTACCATGCTCAGCATTTCATTCCCTTTACACCTCTCAGCCTTTCCCGTGCCGCTCTTTTTAACCAGCAGCGCTGCCCCGACGGTCCCGCGGTGCAGCTCTTTTAGTCACACGGGGCAGCGGCCACACCTGCTGCAGTACCTTTATTGTACCTCGTTTACCAGGCTCAGCATTTCATTCCCTTTACACCTCTCACGCTTTCCGGACCCCTTTTTAACCAGCAGCGCTGCCCCGACGGTCCCGCGGTGCAGCTCTTTTAGTGATGCGGGGCAGCGGCTACTCCTGCTGCAGTACCTTTACAATATTTCTTAGACCATTGTCAATATTTTATTGCGCTCACACTTCCCAGCCTTTCCCATGCTGCTCTGTTTAACCAGCAGCGCTGCCCCGACGCTCCCGCGGTGCAGCTCTTTTAGTGACACGGGGCAGCAGCCACTCCTGCTGCAGTACTTTTAAAGGATTTTCGACCATTTTATTTTATACCCTTCACAGATGCGACCTTTGCCGTGACACCTTTGAAGCAGCACCCCTGCCCCAGGTGCGCCGCGGTGCAGCTCATTTTATCCTGAGGAAGTGGCTACTCCTGCTGCGGTGTTGTTGTTATTTCTCAGACCTTTCTCTATATTTTATTTCCCTCACACCTCCAGTCCTTTTACGTGCCGCACGTTTACCGTCAGCACCACCCCAAAGGTGCCGCGGTGCAGCTGTTTTAGTGAACCCACGCAGCGGCCACAAATGCTGCTGTACCTTTTGAGTATTTCTTAGACCATTCTCAATATTTTATTGCGCTCACACTTCCCAGCCTTTCCGTGCTGCTCTTTTTAACCAGCAGCGCTGCCCCGACGCTCCCGCGGTGCAGCTCTTTTAGTGATGCGGAGCAGCGGCCACTCCTGCTGCTGTACCTTTATTGTACCTCGTTTACCATGCTCAGCATTTCATTCCCTTTACACCTCTCAGCCTTTCCCATGCTGCTCTGTTTAACCAGCAGCGCTGCCCCGACGCTCCCGCGGTGCAGCTCTTTTAGTCACACGGGGCAGCGGCCACTCCTGCTGCAGTACCTTTTCAATATTTCTTAGACCATTTTCAATATTTTATTGCGCTCACACTTCCCAGCCTTTCCCATGCTGCTCTGTTTAACCAGCAGCGCTGCCCCGACCGTCCCGCGGTGCAGCTCTTTTAGTGACGCGGGGCAGCGGCCACTCCTGCTGCAGTATCTTTATTGTACCTCTTTTACCATGCTCAGCATTTCATTCCCTTTACACCTCTCACGGTTTCCGGACCCCTTTTTAACCAGCAGCGCTGCCCCGACGCTCCCGAGGTGCAGCTCTTTTAGTGATGCGGGGCAGCGGCCACACCTGCTGCAGTATCTTTATTGTACCTCTTTTACCATGCTCAGCATTTTATTCCCTTTACACCTCTCACGCTTTCCGGACCCCTTTTTAACCAGCAGCGCTGCCCCGACGCTCCCGCGGTGCAGCTCTTTTAGTGACACGGGGCAGCGGCCACACCTGCTGCAGTACCTTTATTGTACCTCTTTTACCATGCTCAGCATTTCATTCCCTTTACACCTCTCAGCCTTTCCCGTGCCGCTCTTTTTAACCAGCAGCGCTGCCCCGACGCTCCCGCGGTGCAGCTCTTTTAGTCACACGGGGCAGCGGCCACACCTGCTGCTGTACCTTTATTGTACCTCGTTACCATGCTCAGCATTTCATTCCCTTTACACCTCTCACGCTTTCCGGACCCCTTTTTAACCAGCAGCACTGCCCCGACGCTCCCGCGGTGCAGCTCTTTTAGTGATGCGGGGCAGCGGCCACACCTGCTGCTGTACCTTTATTGTACCTCGTTTACCATGCTCAGCATTTCATTCCCTTTACACCTCTCACGCTTTCCGGACCCCTTTTTAACCAGCAGCACTGCCCCGACGCTCCCGCGGTGCAGCTCTTTTAGTGACACGGGGCAGCTACACCTGCTGCTGTACCTTTATTGTACCTCGTTTACCATGCTCAGCATTTCATTCCCTTTACACCTCTCACGCTTTCCGGACCCCTTTTTAACCAGCAGCGCTGCCCCGACGCTCCCGAGGTGCAGCTCTTTTAGTGATGCGGGGCAGCGGCCACACCTGCTGCAGTACCTTTATTGTACCTCTTTTACCATGCTCAGCATTTTATTCCCTTTACACCTCTCACGCTTTCCCGTGCCGCTCCTTTTAACCAGCAGCGCTGCCCCGACGCTCCCGCGGTGCAGCTCTTTTAGTGACACGGGGCAGCTACACCTGCTGCTGTACCTTTATTGTACCTCGTTTACCATGCTCAGCATTTTATTCCCTTTACACCTCTCACGCTTTCCGGACCCCTTTTTAACCAGCAGCGCTGCCCCGACGCTCCCGCGGTGCAGCTCTTTTAGTGACACGGGGCAGCTACACCTGCTGCTGTACCTTTATTGTACCTCGTTTACCATGCTCAGCATTTCATTCCCTTTACACCTCTCAGCCTTTCCCGTGCCGCTCTTTTTAACCAGCAGCGCTGCCCCGACGCTCCCGCGGTGCAGCTCTTTTAGTGACGCGGGGCAGCGGCCACACCTGCTGCAGTACCTTTATTGTACCTCGTTTACCATGCTCAGCATTTCATTCCCTTTACACCTCTCACGCTTTCCGGACCCCTTTTTAACCAGCAGCGCTGCCCCGACCGTCCCGCGGTGCAGCTCTTTTAGTGATGCGGGGCAGCGGCCACACCTGCTGCTGTACCTTTATTGTACCTCGTTTACCATGCTCAGCATTTCATTCCCTTTACACCTCTCACGCTTTCCGGACCCCTTTTTAGCCAGCAGCGCTGCCCCGACGGTCCCGCGGTGCAGCTCTTTTAGTGATGCGGGGCAGCGGCCACTCCTGCTGCAGTACCTTTATTGTACCTCGTTTACCATGCTCAGCATTTCATTCCCTTTACACCTCTCAGCCTTTCCCGTGCCGCTCTTTTTAACCAGCAGCGCTGCCCCGACGCTCCCGCGGTGCAGCTCTTTTAGTCACACGGGGCAGCGGCCACACCTGCTGCAGTACCTTTATTGTACCTCGTTTACCATGCTCAGCATTTCATTCCCTTTACACCTCTCACGCTTTCCGGACCCCTTTTTAGCCAGCAGCGCTGCCCCGACGCTCCCGCGGTGCAGCTCTTTTAGTGATGCGGGGCAGCGGCCACACCTGCTGCAGTACCTTTATTGTACCTCGTTTACCATGCTCAGCATTTCATTCCCTTTACACCTCTCACGCTTTCCGGACCCCTTTTTAACCAGCAGCGCTGCCCCGACGCTCCCGAGGTGCAGCTCTTTTAGTGATGCGGGGCAGCGGCCACTCCTGCTGCAGTACCTTTATTGTACCTCTTTTACCATGCTCAGCATTTCATTCCCTTTACACCTCTCACGCTTTCCGGACCCCTTTTTAGCCAGCAGCGCTGCCCCGACGGTCCCGCGGTGCAGCTCTTTTAGTGACACGGGGCAGCGGCCACACCTGCTGCTGTACCTTTATTGTACCTCGTTTACCATGCTCAGCATTTCATTCCCTTTACACCTCTCAGCCTTTCCAGTGCCGCTCTTTTTAACCACCAGCGCTGCCCCGACGGTCCCGCGGTGCAGCTCTTTTAGTGATGCGGGGCAGCGGCCACACCTGCTGCTGTACCTTTATTGTACCTCGTTTACCATGCTCAGCATTTTATTCCCTTTACACCTCTCACGCTTTCCGGACCCCTTTTTAACCAGCAGCGCTGCCCCGACCGTCCCGAGATGCAGCTCTTTTAGTGATGCGGGGCAGCGGCCACTCCTGCTGCAGTATCTTTATTGTACCTCTTTTACCATGCTCAGCATTTCATTCCCTTTACACCTCTCAGCCTTTCCCGTGCCGCTCTTTTTAACCAGCAGCGCTGCCCCGACGCTCCCGCGGTGCAGCTCTTTTAGTCACACGGGGCAGCGGCCACACCTGCTGCAGTACCTTTATTGTACCTCGTTTACCAGGCTCAGCATTTCATTCCCTTTACACCTCTCACGCTTTCCGGACCCCTTTTTAACCAGCAGAGCTGCCCCGACGGTCCCGCGGTGCAGCTCTTTTAGTGATGCGGGGCAGCGGCTACTCCTGCTGCAGTACCTTTACAATATTTCTTAGACCATTGTCAATATTTTATTGCGCTCACACTTCCCAGCCTTTCCCATGCTGCTCTGTTTAACCAGCAGCGCTGCCCCGACCGTCCCGCGGTGCAGCTCTTTTAGTGACACGGGGCAGCAGCCACTCCTGCTGCAGTACTTTTAAAGGATTTTCGACCATTTTATTTTATACCCTTCACAGATGCGACCTTTGCCGTGACACCTTTGAAGCAGCACCCCTGCCCCAGGTGCGCCGCGGTGCAGCTCATTTTATCCTGAGGAAGTGGCTACTCCTGCTGCGGTGTTGTTGTTATTTCTCAGACCTTTCTCTATATTTTATTTCCCTCACACCTCCAGTCCTTTTACGTGCCGCACGTTTACCGTCAGCACCACCCCAAAGGTGCCGCGGTGCAGCTGTTTTAGTGAACCCACGCAGCGGCCACAACTGCTGCTGTACCTTTATTGTACCTCGTTTACCATGCTCAGCATTTCATTCCCTTTACACCTCTCAGCCTTTCCCCTGCTGCTCTTTTTAACCAGCAGCGCTGCGCCGACGCTCCCGCGGTGCAGCTCTTTTAGTGATGCGGAGCAGCGGCCACTCCTGCTGCTGTACCTTTATTGTACCTCGTTTACCATGCTCAGCATTTCATTCCCTTTACACCTCTCAGCCTTTCCCATGCTGCTCTGTTTAACCAGCAGCGCTGCCCCGACGCTCCCGCGGTGCAGCTCTTTTAGTCACACGGGGCAGCGGCCACTCCTGCTGCAGTACCTTTTCAATATTTCTTAGACCATTTTCAATATTTTATTGCGCTCACACTTCCCAGCCTTTCCCATGCTGCTCTGTTTAACCAGCAGCGCTGCCCCGACCGTCCCGCGGTGCAGCTCTTTTAGTGACGCGGGGCAGCGGCCACTCCTGCTGCAGTATCTTTATTGTACCTCTTTTACCATGCTCAGCATTTCATTCCCTTTACACCTCTCACGCTTTCCGGACCCCTTTTTAACCAGCAGCGCTGCCCCGACGCTCCCGCGGTGCAGCTCTTTTAGTGACACGGGGCAGCGGCCACACCTGCTGCAGTACCTTTATTGTACCTCTTTTACCATGCTCAGCATTTCATTCCCTTTACACCTCTCAGCCTTTCCCGTGCCGCTCTTTTTAACCAGCAGCGCTGCCCCGACGCTCCCGCGGTGCAGCTCTTTTAGTCACACGGGGCAGCGGCCACACCTGCTGCTGTACCTTTATTGTACCTCGTTACCATGCTCAGCATTTCATTCCCTTTACACCTCTCACGCTTTCCGGACCCCTTTTTAACCAGCAGCACTGCCCCGACGCTCCCGCGGTGCAGCTCTTTTAGTGATGCGGGGCAGCGGCCACACCTGCTGCTGTACCTTTATTGTACCTCGTTTACCATGCTCGGCATTTCATTCCCTTTACACCTCTCACGCTTTCCGGACCCCTTTTTAACCAGCAGCACTGCCCCGACGCTCCCGCGGTGCAGCTCTTTTAGTGACACGGGGCAGCTACACCTGCTGCAGTACCTTTATTGTACCTCGTTTACCATGCTCAGCATTTCATTCCCTTTACACCTCTCACGCTTTCCGGACCCCTTTTTAACCAGCAGCACTGCCCCGACGCTCCCGCGGTGCAGCTCTTTTAGTGACACGGGGCAGCTACACCTGCTGCTGTACCTTTATTGTACCTCGTTTACCATGCTCAGCATTTCATTCCCTTTACACCTCTCAGCCTTTCCCGTGCCGCTCTTTTTCAACAGCAGCGCTGCCCCGACGGTCCCGCGGTGCAGCTCTTTTAGTCACACGGGGCAGCGGCCACACCTGCTGCAGTACCTTTATTGTACCTCGTTTACCAGGCTCAGCATTTCATTCCCTTTACACCTCTCACGCTTTCCGGACCCCTTTTTAACCAGCAGCGCTGCCCCGACGCTCCCGAGGTGCAGCTCTTTTAGTGATGCGGGGCAGCGGCCACTCCTGCTGCAGTACCTTTATTGTACCTCTTTTACCATGCTCAGCATTTTATTCCCTTTACACCTCTCACGCTTTCCCGTGCCGCTCCTTTTAACCAGCAGCGCTGCCCCGACGCTCCCGCGGTGCAGCTCTTTTAGTGACACGGGGCAGCGGCCACACCTGGTGCAGTACCTTTACAGTATTTCTTAGACCATTGTCAATATTTTATTGCGCTCACACTTCCAGGCCTTTCCCATGCTGCTCTGTTTAACCAGCAGCGCTGCCCCGACCGTCCCGCGCTGCAGCTCTTTTAGTGATGCGGGGCAGCGGCCACACCTGCTGCAGTATCTTTATTGTACCTCTTTTACCATGCTCAGCATTTCATTCCCTTTACACCTCTCAGCCTTTCCCGTGCCGCTCTTTTTAACCAGCAGCGCTGCCCCGACGCTCCCGCGGTGCAGCTCTTTTAGTGACGCGGGGCAGCGGCCACACCTGCTGCTGTACCTTTATTGTACCTCGTTTACCAGGCTCAGCATTTCATTCCCTTTACACCTCTCACGCTTTCCGGACCCCTTTTTAACCAGCAGAGCTGCCCCGACGGTCCCGCGGTGCAGCTCTTTTAGTCACACGGGGCAGCGGCCACAGCTGCTGCAGTACCTTTATTGTACCTCGTTTACCAGGCTCAGCATTTCATTCCCTTTACACCTCTCACGCTTTCCGGACCCCTTTTTAACCAGCAGAGCTGCCCCGACGCTCCCGCGGTGCAGCTCTTTTAGTGATGCGGGGCAGCGGCTACTCCTGCTGCAGTACCTTTACAATATTTCTTAGACCATTGTCAATATTTTATTCTGCTCACACTTCCCAGCCTTTCCCATGCTGCTCTGTTTAACCAGCAGCGCTGCCCCGACGCTCCCGCGGTGCAGCTCTTTTAGTGACACGGGGCAGCAGCCACTCCTGCTGCAGTACTTTTAAAGGATTTTCGACCGTTTTATTTTATACCCTTCACAGATGCGACCTTTGCCGTGACACCTTTGAAGCAGCACCCCTGCCCCAGGTGCGCCGCGGTGCAGCTCATTTTATCCTGAGGAAGTGGCTACTCCTGCTGCGGTGTTGTTGTTATTTCTCAGACCTTTCTCTATATTTTATTTCCCTCACACCTCCAGTCCTTTTACGTGCCGCACGTTTACCGTCAGCACCACCCCAAAGGTGCCGCGGTGCAGCTGTTTTAGTGAACCCACGCAGCGGCCACAACTGCTGCTGTACCTTTATTGTACCTCGTTTACCATGCTCAGCATTTCATTCCCTTTACACCTCTCAGCCTTTCCCGTGCCGCTCTTTTTAACCAGCAGCGCTGCCCCGACGCTCCCGCGGTGCAGCTCTTTTAGTCACACGGGGCAGCGGCCACTCCTGCTGCTGTACCTTTATTGTACCTCGTTTACCATGCTCAGCATTTTATTCCCTTTACACCTCTCACGCTTTCCGGACCCCTTTTTAACCAGCAGCGCTGCCCCGACCGTCCCGCGGTGCAGCTCTTTTAGTGATGCGGGGCAGCGGCCACTCCTGCTGCTGTACCTTTTCAATATTTCTTAGACCACTGTCAATATTTTATTCCGCTCACAAGTCCCGGCCTTTCCGTGCTGCTCTTTTTAACCAGCAGCGCTGCCCCGACGCTCCCGCGGTGCAGCTCTTTTAGTCACACGGGGCAGCGGCCACACCTGCTGCAGTACCTTTATTGTACCTCGTTTACCATGCTCAGCATTTCATTCCCTTTACACCTCTCAGCCTTTCCCGTGCCGCTCTTTTTAACCAGCAGCGCTGCGCCGACGCTCCCGCGGTGCAGCTCTTTTAGTCACACGGGGCAGCGGCCACACCTGCTGCAGTACCTTTATTGTACCTCGTTTACCATGCTCAGCATTTTATTCCCTTTACACCTCTCACGCTTTCCGGACCCCTTTTTAACCAGCAGCACTGCCCCGACGCTCCCGCGGTGCAGCTCTTTTAGTCACACGGGGCAGCGGCCACTCCTGCTGCTGTACCTTTATTGTACCTCGTTTACCATGCTCAGCATTTTATTCCCTTTACACCTCTCACGCTTTCCGGACCCCTTTTTAACCAGCAGCGCTGCCCCGACCGTCCCGCGGTGCAGCTCTTTTAGTGATGCGGGGCAGCGGCCACTCCTGCTGCTGTACCTTTTCAATATTTCTTAGACCGTTGTCAATATTTTATTGCGCTCACACTTCCCAGCCTTTCCCATGCTGCTCTGTTTAACCAGCAGCGCTGCCCCGACGCTCCCGCGGTGCAGCTCTTTTAGTCACACGGGGCAGCGGCCACACCTGCTGCAGTACCTTTATTGTACCTCGTTTACCATGCTCAGCATTTTATTCCCTTTACACCTCTCAAGCTTTCCGGACTCCTTTTTAACCAGCAGCGCTGCCCCGACGCTCCCGCGGTGCAGCTCTTTTAGTGATGCGGGGCAGCGGCCACTCCTGCTGCAGTATCTTTATTGTACCTCGTTTACAATGCTCAGCATTTTATTCCCTTTACACCTCTCAGCCTTTCCCGTGCCGCTCTTTTTAACCAGCAGCGCTGCCCCGACGCTCCCGAGGTGCAGCTCTTTTAGTCACACCGGGCAGCGGCCACTCCTGCTGCTGTACCTTTACAGTATTTCTTAAACCATTGTCAATATTTTATTGCGCTCACACTTCCCAGCCTTTCCCATGCTGCTCTGTTTAACCAGCAGCGCTGCCCCGACGCTCCCGCGGTGCAGCTCTTTTAGTGACGCGGAGCAGCGGCCACTCCTGCTGCTGTACCTTTATTGTACCTCGTTTACCATGCTCAGCATTTTATTCCCTTTACACCTCTCACGCTTTCCTGACCCCTTTTTAACCAGCAGCGCTGCCCCGACCGTCCCGCGGTGCAGCTCTTTTAGTGATGCGGGGCAGCGGCCACTCCTGCTGCTGTACCTTTACAAGATTTCTTAGACCATTGTCAATATTTTATTCCGCTCACACTTCCCAGCCTTTCCGTGCTGCTCTTTTTAACCAGCAGCGCTGCCCCGACGGTCCCGCGGTGCAGCTCTTTTAGTGATGCGGGGCAGCGGCCACTCCTGCTGCAGTACCTTTATTGTACCTCGTTTACCATGCTCAGCATTTTATTCCCTTTACACCTCTCAGCCTTTCCCGTGCCGCTCTTTTTAACCAGCAGCGCTGCCCCGACGCTCCCGCGGTGCAGCTCTTTTAGTCACACGGGGCAGCGGCCACTCCTGCTGCAGTATCTTTATTGTAGTTCTTTTACCATGCTCAGCATTTCATTCCCTTTACACCTCTCACGCTTTCCGGACCCCTTTTTAACCAGCAGCGCTGCCCCGACCGTCCCGCGGTGCAGCTCTTTTAGTGACGCGGGGCAGCGGCCACACCTGCTGCTGTACCTTTATTGTACCTCGTTTACCATGCTCAGCATTTCATTCCCTTTACACCTCTCACGCTTTCCGGACCCCTTTTTAACCAGCAGCACTGCCCCGACGCTCCCGCGGTGCAGCTCTTTTAGTGATGCGGGGCAGCGGCCACTCCTGCTGCAGTATCTTTATTGTAGTTCTTTTACCATGCTCAGCATTTCATTCCCTTTACACCTCTCACGCTTTCCGGACCCCTTTTTAACCAGCAGCGCTGCCCCGACCGTCCCGCGGTGCAGCTCTTTTAGTGACGCGGGGCAGCGGCCACACCTGCTGCTGTACCTTTATTGTACCTCGTTTACCATGCTCAGCATTTCATTCCCTTTACACCTCTCAGCCTTTCCCGTGCCGCTCTTTTTAACCAGCAGCGCTGCCCCGACGCTCCCGCGGTGCAGCTCTTTTAGTCACACGGGGCAGCGGCCACACCTGCTGCTGTACCTTTATTGTACCTCGTTTACCATGCTCAGCATTTTATTCCCTTTACACCTCTCACGCTTTCCCGTGCCGCTCTTTTTAACCAGCAGCGCTGCCCCGACGCTCCCGCGGTGCAGCTCTTTTAGTGATGCGGGGCAGCGGCCACACCTGCTGCACTACCTTTATTGTACCTCGTTTACCATGCTCAGCATTTCATTCCCTTTACACCTCTCACGCTTTCCCGTGCCGCTCTTTTTAACCAGCAGCGCTTCCCCGACCGTCCCGCGGTGCAGCTCTTTTAGTGATGCGGGGCAGCGGCCACTCCTGCTGCAGTACCTTTTCAATATTTCTTAGACCATTGTCAATATTTTATTCCGCTCACACTTCCCAGCCTTTCCGTGCTGCTCTTTTTAACCAGCAGCGCTGCCCCGACGCTCCCGCGGTGCAGCTCTTTTAGTGACACGGGGCAGCGGCCACACCTGCTGCAGTACCTTTATTGTACCTCGATTACCATGCTCAGCATTTTATTCCCTTTACACCTCTCAGCCTTTCCCGTGCCGCTCTTTTTAACCAGCAGCGCTGCCCCGACGGTCCCGCGGTGCAGCTCTTTTAGTGATGCGGGGCAGCGGCCACACCTGCTGCTGTACCTTTATTGTACCTCGTTTACCATGCTCAGCATTTTATTCCCTTTACACCTCTCACGCTTTCCGGACCCCTTTTTAACCAGCAGCGCTGCCCCGACGCTCCCGCGGTGCAGCTCTTTTAGTGATGCGGGGCAGCGGCCACACCTGCTGCTGTACCTTTATTGTACCTCGTTTACCATGCTCAGCATTTCATTCCCTTTACACCTCTCACGCTTTCCGGACCCCTTTTTAACCAGCAGCGCTGCCCCGACGGTCCCGCGGTGCAGCTCTTTTAGTGATGCGGGGCAGCGGCCACTCCTGCTGCAGTACCTTTACAATATTTCTTAGACCGTTGTCAATATTTTATTGCGCTCACACTTCCCAGCCTTTCCCATGCTGCTCTGTTTAACCAGCAGCGCTGCCCCGACGCTCCCGCGGTGCAGCTCTTTTAGTCACACGGGGCAGCGGCCACACCTGCTGCTGTACCTTTATTGTACCTCGTTTACCATGCTCAGCATTTTATTCCCTTTACACCTCTCAAGCTTTCCGGACTCCTTTTTAACCAGCAGCGCTGCCCCGACCGTCCCGCGGTGCAGCTCTTTTAGTCACGCGGGGCAGCGGCCACACCTGCTGCAGTACCTTTATTGTACCTCGTTTACAATGCTCAGCATTTTATTCCCTTTACACCTCTCACGCTTTCCCGTGCCGCTCTTTTTAACCAGCAGCGCTGCCCCGACGCTCCCGAGGTGCAGCTCTTTTAGTCACACGGGGCAGCGGCCACTCCTGCTGCTGTACCTTTACAGTATTTCTTAAACCATTGTCAATATTTTATTGCGCTCACACTTCCCAGCCTTTCCCATGCTGCTCTTTTTAACCAGCAGCGCTGCCCCGACGCTCCCGCGGTGCAGCTCTTTTAGTGACGCGGAGCAGCGGCCACTCCAGCTGCTGTACCTTTATTGTACCTCGTTTACCATGCTCAGCATTTTATTCCCTTTACACCTCTCACGCTTTCCGGACCCCTTTTTAACCAGCAGCGCTGCCCCGACGCTCCCGCGGTGCAGCTCTTTTAGTGATGCGGGGCAGCGGCCACTCCTGCTGCTGTACCTTTATTGTACCTCGTTTACCATGCTCAGCATTTCATTCCCTTTACACCTCTCAGCCTTTCCCGTGCCGCTCTTTTTAACCAGCAGCGCTGCCCCGACCGTCCCGCGGTGCAGCTCTTTTAGTCACACGGGGCAGCGGCCACACCTGCTGCAGTACCTTTATTGTACCTCGTTTACCATGCTCAGCATTTCATTCCCTTTACACCTCTCAGCCTTTCCCGTGCCGCTCTTTTTAACCAGCAGCACTGCCCCGACGCTCCCGCGGTGCAGCTCTTTTAGTCACACGGGGCAGCGGCCACACCTGCTGCTGTACCTTTATTGTACCTCGTTTACCATGCTCAGCATTTTATTCCCTTTACACCTCTCACGCTTTCCGGACCCCTTTTTAACCAGCAGCGCTGCCCCGACGCTCCCGCGGTGCAGCTCTTTTAGTGATGCGGGGCAGCGGCCACACCTGCTGCAGTACCTTTATTGTACCTCTTTTACCATGCTCAGCATTTCATTCCCTTTACACCTCTCACACTTTCCCGTGCCGCTCTTTTTAACCAGCAGCGCTGCCCCGACGCTCCCGCGGTGCAGCTCTTTTAGTCACACGGGGCAGCGGCCACACCTGCTGCACTACCTTTATTGTACCTCGTTTACCATGCTCAGCATTTTATTCCCTTTACACCTCTCACGCTTTCCGGACCCCTTTTTAACCAGCAGCGCTGCCCCGACGCTCCCGCGGTGCAGCTCTTTTAGTGATGCGGGGCAGCGGCCACTCCTGCTGCAGTACCTTTACAATATTTCTTAGACCATTGTCAATACTTTATTGCGCTGACGTTTCCCAGCCTTTCCCGTGCTGCTCTGTTTAACCAGCAGCGCTGCCCCGACGCTCCCGCGGTGCAGCTCCCTTAGTGACACGGGGCAGGGGCCGAGAGCCCTCTAGGTGCGGCTCCTCTATAGCACTTTACCGTTTTCTATTTTATTTCATTGGCACCTCGCGCGTTGCGCCGGGCGCCTCATTCGGGGACATGCGCCGGCTCCCACAGCGCCCCGCCCGCCGCCGCTCCCCGGGGGCCTCCCCGCTGCTCTCGGGAGATCGCACACCGCACGCGGCCCAAGCCCCGTCTCGCCGACGGCACTCACCACCCGCCGCCCGCCGCCGCGTTCTCCCGCTCCCTACCGGCACGAAGCGGCGCTGCCGATGACGGAGCCGATGCGCGGCTGCCACGCCGCTCTCTCCGCGCCTCAGGGCCGGCGCCTTCGGCCGCACACGGCGGCGTCCCCGCATCCGGGCCAGCCCGCGGAGCTCCTGCCGCCGCCGCCGCCGCCCCCCGACTGAGGGGCCGCGACGCCGGCGCCCCCTTTTATACTCCGCACCCCCTTTTCCCGCCACTGCCGCGGTGGGCTCCCCCCGCCTCAAAATCGCCCAGAAGCGCCCGAGGCGGGAACGGCGCAGCCCCACCGGCGCCTCGGAGAAGCTCTTCTAGTGACAAGGAGCAGCGGCCACTCCTGCTGCAGTACCTTTATTGTACCTCGTTTACCATGCTCAGCATTTTATTCCCTTTACACCTCTCACGCTTTCCGGACCCCTTTTTAACCAGCAGCGCTGCCCCGACGCTCCCGCGGTGCAGCGCTTTTAGTGATGCGGGGCAGCGGCCACTCCTGCAGCAGTATCTTTATTGTACCTCTTTTACCATGCTCAGCATTTCATTCCCTTTACACCTCTCAGCCTTTCCCGTGCCGCTCTTTTTAACCAGCAGCGCTGCCCCGACGTTCCCGAGGTGCAGCTCTTGTAGTGATGCGGAGCAGCGGCCACACCTGCTGCAGTACCTTTATTGTACCTCGTTTACCATGCTCAGCATTTTATTCCCTTTACACCTCTCAGCCTTTCCCGTGCCGCTCTTTTTAACCAGCAGCGCTGCCCCGACGGTCCCGCGGTGCAGCTCTTTTAGTGATCCGGAGCAGCGGCCACACCTGCTGCTGTACCTTTATTGTACCTCTTTTACCATGCTCAGCATTTCATTCCCTTTACACCTCTCACGCTTTCCGGACCCCTTTTTAACCAGCAGCGCTGCCCCGACGCTCCCGCGGTGCAGCTCTTTTAGTGATGCGGGGCAGCGGCCACACCTGCTGCTGTACCTTTATTGTACCTCGTTTACCATGCTCAGCATTTCATTCCCTTTACACCTCTCACGCTTTCCGGACCCCTTTTTAACCAGCAGCGCTGCCCCGACGGTCCCGCGGTGCAGCTCTTTTACTGATGCGGGGCAGCGGCCACACCTGCTGCAGTACCTTTATTGTACCTCGTTTACCATGCTCAGCATTTCATTCCCTTTACACCTCTCACGCTTTCCGGACCCCTTTTTAGCCAGCAGCGCTGCCCCGACGCTCCCGCGGTGCAGCTCTTTTAGTGATGCGGGGCAGCGGCCACACCTGCTGCAGTACCTTTATTGTACCTCGTTTACCATGCTCAGCATTTCATTCCCTTTACACCTCTCAGCCTTTCCCGTGCCGCTCTTTTTCAACAGCAGCGCTGCCCCGACGGTCCCGCGGTGCAGCTCTTTTAGTCACACGGGGCAGCGGCCACACCTGCTGCAGTACCTTTATTGTACCTCGTTTACCATGCTCAGCATTTCATTCCCTTTACACCTCTCACGCTTTCCGGACCCCTTTTTAACCAGCAGCGCTGCCCCGACGCTCCCGAGGTGCAGCTCTTTTAGTGACGCGGGGCAGCGGCCACTCCTGCTGCAGTACCTTTATTGTACCTCTTTTACCATGCTCAGCATTTCATTCCCTTTACACCTCTCACGCTTTCCGGACCCCTTTTTAACCAGCAGCGCTGCCCCGACGCTCCCGCGGTGCAGCTCTTTTAGTGACACGGGGCAGCGGCCACACCTGGTGCAGTACCTTTACAGTATTTCTTAGACCATTGTCAATATTTTATTGCGCTCACACTTCCAGGCCTTTCCCATGCTGCTCTGTTTAACCAGCAGCGCTGCCCCGACGCTCCCGCGGTGCAGCTCTTTTAGTGACACGGGGCAGCGGCCACACCTGCTGCAGTACCTTTATTGTACCTCGTTTACCATGCTCAGCATTTCATTCCCTTTACACCTCTCAGCCTTTCCCGTGCCGCTCTTTTTAACCAGCAGCGCTGCCCCGACGCTCCCGCGGTGCAGCTCTTTTAGTGACGCGGGGCAGCGGCCACACCTGCTGCTGTACCTTTATTGTACCTCGTTTACCATGCTCAGCATTTCATTCCCTTTACACCTCTCACGCTTTCCGGACCCCTTTTTAACCAGCAGCACTGCCCCGACGGTACCGCGGTGCAGCTCTTTTAGTGATGCGGGGCAGCGGCCACTCCTGCTGCTGTACCTTTACAATATTTCTTAGACCATTGTCAATACTTTATTGCGCTGACGTTTCTCAGCCTTTCCCGTGCTGCTCTGTTTAACCAGCAGCGCTGCCCCGACGCTCCCGCGGTGCAGCTCCCTTAGTGACACGGGGCAGGGGCCGAGAGCCCTCTAGGTGCGGCTCCTCTATAGCACTTTACCGTTTTCTATTTTATTTCATTGGCACCTCGCGCGTTGCGCCGGGCGCCTCATTCGGGGACATGCGCCGGCTCCCACAGCGCCCCGCCCGCCGCCGCTCCCCGGGGGCCTCCCCGCTGCTCTCGGGAGATCGCACACCGCACGCGGCCCAAGCCCCGTCTCGCCGACGGCACTCACCACCCGCCGCCCGCCGCCGCGTTCTCCCGCTCCCTACCGGCACGAAGCGGCGCTGCCGATGACGGAGCCGATGCGCGGCTGCCACGCCGCTCTCTCCGCGCCTCAGGGCCGGCGCCTTCGGCCGCACACGGCGGCGTCCCCGCATCCGGGCCAGCCCGCGGAGCTCCTGCCGCCGCCGCCGCCGCCCCCCGACTGAGGGGCCGCGACGCCGGCGCCCCCTTTTATACTCCGCACCCCCTTTTCCCGCCACTGCCGCGGTGGGCTCCCCCCGCCTCAAAATCGCCCAGAAGCGCCCGAGGCGGGAACGGCGCAGCCCCACCGGCGCCTCGGAGAAGCTCTTTTAGTGACAAGGAGCAGCGGCCACCCCTCCTGCTGCAGTACCTTTATTGTACCTCGTTTACCATGCTCAGCATTTCATTCCCTTTACACCTCTCACGCTTTCCGGACCCCTTTTTAACCAGCAGCGCTGCCCCGACGCTCCCGAGGTGCAGCTCTTTTAGTGATGCGGGGCAGCGGCCACTCCTGCTGCAGTACCTTTATTGTACCTCTTTTACCATGCTCAGCATTTCATTCCCTTTACACCTCTCACGCTTTCCGGACCCCTTTTTAGCCAGCAGCGCTGCCCCGACGGTCCCGCGGTGCAGCTCTTTTAGTGATGCGGAGCAGCGGCCACACCTGCTGCAGTACCTTTATTGTACCTCGTTTACCATGCTCAGCATTTCATTCCCTTTACACCTCTCACGCTTTCCCGTGCCGCTCCTTTTAACCAGCAGCGCTGCCCCGACGCTCCCGCGGTGCAGCTCTTTTAGTGACACGGGGCAGCGGCCACACCTGGTGCAGTACCTTTACAGTATTTCTTAGACCATTGTCAATATTTTATTGCGCTCACACTTCCAGGCCTTTCCCATGCTGCTCTGTTTAACCAGCAGCGCTGCCCCGACGCTCCCGCGGTGCAGCTCTTTTAGTCACACGGGGCAGCGGCCACACCTGCTGCAGTACCTTTATTGTACCTCGTTTACCATGCTCAGCATTTCATTCCCTTTACACCTCTCAGCCTTTCCCGTGCCGCTCTTTTTAACCAGCAGCGCTGCGCCGACGGTCCCGCGGTGCAGCTCTTTTAGTCACACGGGGCAGCGGCCACACCTGCTGCTGTACCTTTATTGTACCTCGTTTACCATGCTCAGCATTTCATTCCCTTTACACCTCTCAGCCTTTCCAGTGCCGCTCTTTTTAACCACCAGCGCTGCCCCGACGGTCCCGCGGTGCAGCTCTTTTAGTGATGCGGAGCAGCGGCCACTCCTGCTGCTGTACCTTTATTGTACCTCGTTTACCATGCTCAGCATTTTATTCCCTTTACACCTCTCACGCTTTCCGGACCCCTTTTTAACCAGCAGCGCTGCCCCGACGCTCCCGCGGTGCAGCTCTTTTAGTGACACGGGGCAGCTACACCTGCTGCTGTACCTTTATTGTACCTCGTTTACCATGCTCAGCATTTCATTCCCTTTACACCTCTCAGCCTTTCCCGTGCCGCTCTTTTTAACCAGCAGCGCTGCCCCGACGCTCCCGCGGTGCAGCTCTTTTAGTGACGCGGGGCAGCGGCCACACCTGCTGCAGTACCTTTATTGTACCTCGTTTACCATGCTCAGCATTTCATTCCCTTTACACCTCTCAGCCTTTCCCGTGCCGCTCTTTTTAACCAGCAGCGCTGCCCCGACGCTCCCGCGGTGCAGCTCTTTTAGTGACGCGGGGCAGCGGCCACACCTGCTGCTGTACCTTTATTGTACCTCGTTTACCATGCTCAGCATTTCATTCCCTTTACACCTCTCACGCTTTCCGGACCCCTTTTTAACCAGCAGCACTGCCCCGACGGTACCGCGGTGCAGCTCTTTTAGTGATGCGGGGCAGCGGCCACTCCTGCTGCTGTACCTTTACAATATTTCTTAGACCATTGTCAATACTTTATTGCGCTGACGTTTCTCAGCCTTTCCCATGCTGCTCTGTTTAACCAGCAGCGCTGCCCCGACGCTCCCGCGGTGCAGCTCCCTTAGTGACACGGGGCAGGGGCCGAGAGCCCTCTAGGTGCGGCTCCTCTATAGCACTTTACCGTTTTCTATTTTATTTCATTGGCACCTCGCGCGTTGCGCCGGGCGCCTCATTCGGGGACATGCGCCGGCTCCCACAGCGCCCCGCCCGCCGCCGCTCCCCGGGGGCCTCCCCGCTGCTCTCGGGAGATCGCACACCGCACGCGGCCCAAGCCCCGTCTCGCCGACGGCACTCACCACCCGCCGCCCGCCGCCGCGTTCTCCCGCTCCCTACCGGCACGAAGCGGCGCTGCCGATGACGGAGCCGATGCGCGGCTGCCACGCCGCTCTCTCCGCGCCTCAGGGCCGGCGCCTTCGGCCGCACACGGCGGCGTCCCCGCATCCGGGCCAGCCCGCGGAGCTCCTGCCGCCGCCGCCGCCGCCCCCCGACTGAGGGGCCGCGACGCCGGCGCCCCCTTTTATACTCCGCACCCCCTTTTCCCGCCACTGCCGCGGTGGGCTCCCCCCGCCTCAAAATCGCCCAGAAGCGCCCGAGGCGGGAACGGCGCAGCCCCACCGGCGCCTCGGAGAAGCTCTTTTAGTGACAAGGAGCAGCGGCCACCCCTCCTGCTGCAGTACCTTTATTGTACCTCGTTTACCATGCTCAGCATTTCATTCCCTTTACACCTCTCACGCTTTCCGGACCCCTTTTTAACCAGCAGCGCTGCCCCGACGCTCCCGAGGTGCAGCTCTTTTAGTGATGCGGGGCAGCGGCCACTCCTGCTGCAGTACCTTTATTGTACCTCTTTTACCATGCTCAGCATTTCATTCCCTTTACACCTCTCACGCTTTCCGGACCCCTTTTTAGCCAGCAGCGCTGCCCCGACGGTCCCGCGGTGCAGCTCTTTTAGTGATGCGGAGCAGCGGCCACACCTGCTGCAGTACCTTTATTGTACCTCGTTTACCATGCTCAGCATTTCATTCCCTTTACACCTCTCACGCTTTCCCGTGCCGCTCCTTTTAACCAGCAGCGCTGCCCCGACGCTCCCGCGGTGCAGCTCTTTTAGTGACACGGGGCAGCGGCCACACCTGGTGCAGTACCTTTACAGTATTTCTTAGACCATTGTCAATATTTTATTGCGCTCACACTTCCAGGCCTTTCCCATGCTGCTCTGTTTAACCAGCAGCGCTGCCCCGACGCTCCCGCGGTGCAGCTCTTTTAGTCACACGGGGCAGCGGCCACACCTGCTGCAGTACCTTTATTGTACCTCGTTTACCATGCTCAGCATTTCATTCCCTTTACACCTCTCAGCCTTTCCCGTGCCGCTCTTTTTAACCAGCAGCGCTGCGCCGACGGTCCCGCGGTGCAGCTCTTTTAGTCACACGGGGCAGCGGCCACACCTGCTGCTGTACCTTTATTGTACCTCGTTTACCATGCTCAGCATTTCATTCCCTTTACACCTCTCAGCCTTTCCAGTGCCGCTCTTTTTAACCACCAGCGCTGCCCCGACGGTCCCGCGGTGCAGCTCTTTTAGTGATGCGGAGCAGCGGCCACTCCTGCTGCTGTACCTTTATTGTACCTCGTTTACCATGCTCAGCATTTTATTCCCTTTACACCTCTCACGCTTTCCGGACCCCTTTTTAACCAGCAGCGCTGCCCCGACGCTCCCGCGGTGCAGCTCTTTTAGTGACACGGGGCAGCTACACCTGCTGCTGTACCTTTATTGTACCTCGTTTACCATGCTCAGCATTTCATTCCCTTTACACCTCTCAGCCTTTCCCGTGCCGCTCTTTTTAACCAGCAGCGCTGCCCCGACGCTCCCGCGGTGCAGCTCTTTTAGTGACGCGGGGCAGCGGCCACACCTGCTGCAGTACCTTTATTGTACCTCGTTTACCATGCTCAGCATTTCATTCCCTTTACACCTCTCACGCTTTCCGGACCCCTTTTTAACCAGCAGCGCTGCCCCGACCGTCCCGCGGTGCAGCTCTTTTAGTGATGCGGGGCAGCGGCCACACCTGCTGCTGTACCTTTATTGTACCTCGTTTACCATGCTCAGCATTTCATTCCCTTTACACCTCTCACGCTTTCCGGACCCCTTTTTAGCCAGCAGCGCTGCCCCGACGGTCCCGCGGTGCAGCTCTTTTAGTGATGCGGGGCAGCGGCCACTCCTGCTGCAGTACCTTTATTGTACCTCGTTTACCATGCTCAGCATTTCATTCCCTTTACACCTCTCAGCCTTTCCCGTGCCGCTCTTTTTAACCAGCAGCGCTGCCCCGACGCTCCCGCGGTGCAGCTCTTTTAGTCACACGGGGCAGCGGCCACACCTGCTGCAGTACCTTTATTGTACCTCGTTTACCATGCTCAGCATTTCATTCCCTTTACACCTCTCACGCTTTCCGGACCCCTTTTTAACCAGCAGCGCTGCCCCGACGGTCCCGCGGTGCAGCTCTTTTAGTGATGCGGGGCAGCGGCCACACCTGCTGCAGTACCTTTATTGTACCTCGTTTACCATGCTCAGCATTTCATTCCCTTTACACCTCTCAGCCTTTCCCGTGCCGCTCTTTTTCAACAGCAGCGCTGCCCCGACGGTCCCGCGGTGCAGCTCTTTTAGTCACACGGGGCAGCGGCCACACCTGCTGCTGTACCTTTATTGTACCTCGTTTACCATGCTCAGCATTTCATTCCCTTTACACCTCTCACGCTTTCCGGACCCCTTTTTAACCAGCAGCACTGCCCCGACGCTCCCGCGGTGCAGCTCTTTTAGTGACACGGGGCAGCTACACCTGCTGCAGTACCTTTATTGTACCTCGTTTACCATGCTCAGCATTTTATTCCCTTTACACCTCTCACGCTTTCCGGACCCCTTTTTAACCAGCAGCGCTGCCCCGACGGTCCCGCGGTGCAGCTCTTTTAGTGACGCGGGGCAGCGGCCACACCTGCTGCTGTACCTTTATTGTACCTCGTTTACCATGCTCAGCATTTCATTCCCTTTACACCTCTCACGCTTTCCGGACCCCTTTTTAACCAGCAGCACTGCCCCGACGCTCCCGCGGTGCAGCTCTTTTAGTGACACGGGGCAGCTACACCTGCTGCTGTACCTTTATTGTACCTCGTTTACCATGCTCAGCATTTCATTCCCTTTACACCTCTCACGCTTTCCGGACCCCTTTTTAACCAGCAGCGCTGCCCCGACGCTCCCGAGGTGCAGCTCTTTTAGTGATGCGGGGCAGCGGCCACACCTGCTGCAGTACCTTTATTGTACCTCTTTTACCATGCTCAGCATTTTATTCCCTTTACACCTCTCACGCTTTCCCGTGCCGCTCCTTTTAACCAGCAGCGCTGCCCCGACGCTCCCGCGGTGCAGCTCTTTTAGTGACACGGGGCAGCGGCCACACCTGGTGCAGTACCTTTACAGTATTTCTTAGACCATTGTCAATATTTTATTGCGCTCACACTTCCAGGCCTTTCCCATGCTGCTCTGTTTAACCAGCAGCGCTGCCCCGACGCTCCCGCGGTGCAGCTCTTTTAGTGACACGGGGCAGCTACACCTGCTGCTGTACCTTTATTGTACCTCGTTTACCATGCTCAGCATTTTATTCCCTTTACACCTCTCACGCTTTCCGGACCCCTTTTTAACCAGCAGCGCTGCCCCGACGCTCCCGCGGTGCAGCTCTTTTAGTGACACGGGGCAGCTACACCTGCTGCTGTACCTTTATTGTACCTCGTTTACCATGCTCAGCATTTCATTCCCTTTACACCTCTCAGCCTTTCCCGTGCCGCTCTTTTTAACCAGCAGCGCTGCCCCGACGCTCCCGCGGTGCAGCTCTTTTAGTGACGCGGGGCAGCGGCCACACCTGCTGCAGTACCTTTATTGTACCTCGTTTACCATGCTCAGCATTTCATTCCCTTTACACCTCTCACGCTTTCCGGACCCCTTTTTAACCAGCAGCGCTGCCCCGACCGTCCCGCGGTGCAGCTCTTTTAGTGATGCGGGGCAGCGGCCACACCTGCTGCTGTACCTTTATTGTACCTCGTTTACCATGCTCAGCATTTCATTCCCTTTACACCTCTCACGCTTTCCGGACCCCTTTTTAGCCAGCAGCGCTGCCCCGACGGTCCCGCGGTGCAGCTCTTTTAGTGATGCGGGGCAGCGGCCACTCCTGCTGCAGTACCTTTATTGTACCTCGTTTACCATGCTCAGCATTTCATTCCCTTTACACCTCTCAGCCTTTCCCGTGCCGCTCTTTTTAACCAGCAGCGCTGCCCCGACGCTCCCGCGGTGCAGCTCTTTTAGTCACACGGGGCAGCGGCCACACCTGCTGCAGTACCTTTATTGTACCTCGTTTACCATGCTCAGCATTTCATTCCCTTTACACCTCTCACGCTTTCCGGACCCCTTTTTAGCCAGCAGCGCTGCCCCGACGCTCCCGCGGTGCAGCTCTTTTAGTGATGCGGGGCAGCGGCCACACCTGCTGCAGTACCTTTATTGTACCTCGTTTACCATGCTCAGCATTTCATTCCCTTTACACCTCTCAGCCTTTCCCGTGCCGCTCTTTTTCAACAGCAGCGCTGCCCCGACGGTCCCGCGGTGCAGCTCTTTTAGTCACACGGGGCAGCGGCCACACCTGCTGCTGTACCTTTATTGTACCTCGTTTACCATGCTCAGCATTTCATTCCCTTTACACCTCTCACGCTTTCCGGACCCCTTTTTAACCAGCAGCGCTGCCCCGACGCTCCCGAGGTGCAGCTCTTTTAGTGATGCGGGGCAGCGGCCACTCCTGCTGCAGTACCTTTATTGTACCTCTTTTACCATGCTCAGCATTTCATTCCCTTTACACCTCTCACGCTTTCCGGACCCCTTTTTAGCCAGCAGCGCTGCCCCGACGGTCCCGCGGTGCAGCTCTTTTAGTGATGCGGAGCAGCGGCCACACCTGCTGCAGTACCTTTATTGTACCTCGTTTACCATGCTCAGCATTTCATTCCCTTTACACCTCTCACGCTTTCCCGTGCCGCTCCTTTTAACCAGCAGCGCTGCCCCGACGCTCCCGCGGTGCAGCTCTTTTAGTGACACGGGGCAGCGGCCACACCTGCTGCTGTACCTTTATTGTACCTCGTTTACCATGCTCAGCATTTCATTCCCTTTACACCTCTCAGCCTTTCCAGTGCCGCTCTTTTTAACCACCAGCGCTGCCCCGACGGTCCCGCGGTGCAGCTCTTTTAGTGATGCGGGGCAGCGGCCACACCTGCTGCTGTACCTTTATTGTACCTCGTTTACCATGCTCAGCATTTTATTCCCTTTACACCTCTCACGCTTTCCGGACCCCTTTTTAACCAGCAGCGCTGCCCCGACCGTCCCGAGATGCAGCTCTTTTAGTGATGCGGGGCAGCGGCCACTCCTGCTGCAGTATCTTTATTGTACCTCTTTTACCATGCTCAGCATTTCATTCCCTTTACACCTCTCAGCCTTTCCCGTGCCGCTCTTTTTAACCAGCAGCGCTGCCCCGACGCTCCCGCGGTGCAGCTCTTTTAGTCACACGGGGCAGCGGCCACACCTGCTGCAGTACCTTTATTGTACCTCGTTTACCAGGCTCAGCATTTCATTCCCTTTACACCTCTCACGCTTTCCGGACCCCTTTTTAACCAGCAGAGCTGCCCCGACGGTCCCGCGGTGCAGCTCTTTTAGTGATGCGGGGCAGCGGCTACTCCTGCTGCAGTACCTTTACAATATTTCTTAGACCATTGTCAATATTTTATTGCGCTCACACTTCCCAGCCTTTCCCATGCTGCTCTGTTTAACCAGCAGCGCTGCCCCGACCGTCCCGCGGTGCAGCTCTTTTAGTGACACGGGGCAGCAGCCACTCCTGCTGCAGTACTTTTAAAGGATTTTCGACCATTTTATTTTATACCCTTCACAGATGCGACCTTTGCCGTGACACCTTTGAAGCAGCACCCCTGCCCCAGGTGCGCCGCGGTGCAGCTCATTTTATCCTGAGGAAGTGGCTACTCCTGCTGCGGTGTTGTTGTTATTTCTCAGACCTTTCTCTATATTTTATTTCCCTCACACCTCCAGTCCTTTTACGTGCCGCACGTTTACCGTCAGCACCACCCCAAAGGTGCCGCGGTGCAGCTCTTTTAGTGAACCCACGCAGCGGCCACAACTGCTGCTGTACCTTTATTGTACCTCGTTTACCATGCTCAGCATTTCATTCCCTTTACACCTCTCAGCCTTTCCCCTGCTGCTCTTTTTAACCAGCAGCGCTGCGCCGACGCTCCCGCGGTGCAGCTCTTTTAGTGATGCGGAGCAGCGGCCACTCCTGCTGCTGTACCTTTATTGTACCTCGTTTACCATGCTCAGCATTTCATTCCCTTTACACCTCTCAGCCTTTCCCATGCTGCTCTGTTTAACCAGCAGCGCTGCCCCGACGCTCCCGCGGTGCAGCTCTTTTAGTCACACGGGGCAGCGGCCACTCCTGCTGCAGTACCTTTTCAATATTTCTTAGACCATTTTCAATATTTTATTGCGCTCACACTTCCCAGCCTTTCCCATGCTGCTCTGTTTAACCAGCAGCGCTGCCCCGACCGTCCCGCGGTGCAGCTCTTTTAGTGACGCGGGGCAGCGGCCACTCCTGCTGCAGTATCTTTATTGTACCTCTTTTACCATGCTCAGCATTTCATTCCCTTTACACCTCTCACGCTTTCCGGACCCCTTTTTAACCAGCAGCGCTGCCCCGACGCTCCCGCGGTGCAGCTCTTTTAGTGACACGGGGCAGCGGCCACACCTGCTGCTGTACCTTTATTGTACCTCTTTTACCATGCTCAGCATTTCATTCCCTTTACACCTCTCAGCCTTTCCCGTGCCGCTCTTTTTAACCAGCAGCGCTGCCCCGACGCTCCCGCGGTGCAGCTCTTTTAGTCACACGGGGCAGCGGCCACACCTGCTGCTGTACCTTTATTGTACCTCGTTACCATGCTCAGCATTTCATTCCCTTTACACCTCTCACGCTTTCCGGACCCCTTTTTAACCAGCAGCACTGCCCCGACGCTCCCGCGGTGCAGCTCTTTTAGTGATGCGGGGCAGCGGCCACACCTGCTGCTGTACCTTTATTGTACCTCGTTTACCATGCTCGGCATTTCATTCCCTTTACACCTCTCACGCTTTCCGGACCCCTTTTTAACCAGCAGCACTGCCCCGACGCTCCCGCGGTGCAGCTCTTTTAGTGACACGGGGCAGCTACACCTGCTGCAGTACCTTTATTGTACCTCGTTTACCATGCTCAGCATTTCATTCCCTTTACACCTCTCACGCTTTCCGGACCCCTTTTTAACCAGCAGCGCTGCCCCGACGCTCCCGCGGTGCAGCTCTTTTAGTGACACGGGGCAGCTACACCTGCTGCTGTACCTTTATTGTACCTCGTTTACCATGCTCAGCATTTCATTCCCTTTACACCTCTCAGCCTTTCCCGTGCCGCTCTTTTTCAACAGCAGCGCTGCCCCGACGGTCCCGCGGTGCAGCTCTTTTAGTCACACGGGGCAGCGGCCACACCTGCTGCAGTACCTTTATTGTACCTCGTTTACCAGGCTCAGCATTTCATTCCCTTTACACCTCTCACGCTTTCCGGACCCCTTTTTAACCAGCAGCGCTGCCCCGACGCTCCCGAGGTGCAGCTCTTTTAGTGATGCGGGGCAGCGGCCACTCCTGCTGCAGTACCTTTATTGTACCTCTTTTACCATGCTCAGCATTTTATTCCCTTTACACCTCTCACGCTTTCCCGTGCCGCTCCTTTTAACCAGCAGCGCTGCCCCGACGCTCCCGCGGTGCAGCTCTTTTAGTGACACGGGGCAGCGGCCACACCTGGTGCAGTACCTTTACAGTATTTCTTAGACCATTGTCAATATTTTATTGCGCTCACACTTCCAGGCCTTTCCCATGCTGCTCTGTTTAACCAGCAGCGCTGCCCCGACCGTCCCGCGCTGCAGCTCTTTTAGTGATGCGGGGCAGCGGCCACTCCTGCAGCAGTATCTTTATTGTACCTCTTTTACCATGCTCAGCATTTCATTCCCTTTACACCTCTCAGCCTTTCCCGTGCCGCTCTTTTTAACCAGCAGCGCTGCCCCGACGCTCCCGCGGTGCAGCTCTTTTAGTGACGCGGGGCAGCGGCCACACCTGCTGCTGTACCTTTATTGTACCTCGTTTACCAGGCTCAGCATTTCATTCCCTTTACACCTCTCACGCTTTCCGGACCCCTTTTTAACCAGCAGAGCTGCCCCGACGGTCCCGCGGTGCAGCTCTTTTAGTCACACGGGGCAGCGGCCACACCTGCTGCAGTACCTTTATTGTACCTCGTTTACCAGGCTCAGCATTTCATTCCCTTTACACCTCTCACGCTTTCCGGACCCCTTTTTAACCAGCAGAGCTGCCCCGACGCTCCCGCGGTGCAGCTCTTTTAGTGACGCGGGGCAGCGGCCACACCTGCTGCTGTACCTTTATTGTACCTCGTTTACCATGCTCAGCATTTCATTCTCTTTACACCTCTCACGCTTTCCGGACCCCTTTTTAACCAGCAGCACTGCCCCGACGCTCCCGCGGTGCAGCTCTTTTAGTGACACGGGGCAGCTACACCTGCTGCTGTACCTTTATTGTACCTCGTTTACCATGCTCAGCATTTTATTCCCTTTACACCTCTCACGCTTTCCGGACCCCTTTTTAACCAGCAGCGCTGCCCCGACGGTCCCGCGGTGCAGCTCTTTTAGTGATGCGGGGCAGCGGCCACACCTGCTGCAGTACCTTTATTGTACCTCGTTTACCATGCTCAGCATTTTATTCCCTTTACACCTCTCAGCCTTTCCCGTGCCGCTCTTTTTAACCAGCAGCGCTGCCCCGACGCTCCCGCGGTGCAGCTCTTTTAGTCACACGGGGCAGCGGCCACACCTGCTGCAGTACCTTTACAGTATTTCTTAGACCATTGTCAATATTTTATTGCGCTCACACTTCCCAGCCTTTCCAGTGCCGCTCTGTTTAACCAGCAGCGCTGCCCCGACGGTCCCGCGGTGCAGCTCTTTTAGTGATGCGGGGCAGCGGCCACACCTGCTGCAGTACCTTTATTGTACCTCGTTTACCATGCTCAGCATTTCATTCCCTTTACACCTCTCACGCTTTCCGGACCCCTTTTTAACCAGCAGCGCTGCCCCGACGCTCCCGAGGTGCAGCTCTTTTAGTGATGCGGGGCAGCGGCCACTCCTGCTGCAGTATCTTTATTGTACCTCTTTTACCATGCTCAGCATTTCATTCCCTTTACACCTCTCACGCTTTCCGGACCCCTTTTTAGCCAGCAGCGCTGCCCCGACGGTCCCGCGGTGCAGCTCTTTTAGTGATGCGGGGCAGCGGCCACACCTGCTGCAGTACGTTTATTGTACCTCGTTTACCATGCTCAGCATTTTATTCCCTTTACACCTCTCACGCTTTCCCGTGCCGCTCTTTTTAACCAGCAGCGCTGCCCCGACGCTCCCGCGGTGCAGCTCTTTTAGTGATGCGGGGCAGCGGCCACACCTGCTGCAGTACCTTTATTGTACCTCGTTTACCATGCTCAGCATTTCATTCCCTTTACACCTCTCACGCTTTCCGGACCCCTTTTTAACCAGCAGCACTGCCCCGACGCTCCCGCGGTGCAGCTCTTTTAGTGACACGGGGCAGCTACACCTGCTGCAGTACCTTTATTGTACCTCGTTTACCATGCTCAGCATTTCATTCCCTTTACACCTCTCACGCTTTCCGGACCCCTTTTTAACCAGCAGCACTGCCCCGACGCTCCCGCGGTGCAGCTCTTTTAGTGATGCGGGGCAGCGGCCACTCCTGCTGCTGTACCTTTATTGTACCTCGTTTACCATGCTCAGCATTTCATTCCCTTTACATCTCTCACGCTTTCCGGACCCCTTTTTAACCAGCAGCGCTGCCCCGACCGTCCCGCGGTGCAGCTCTTTTAGTGATGCGGGGCAGCGGCCACACCTGCTGCAGTACCTTTTCAATATTTCTTAGACCATTTTCAATATTTTATTGCGCTCACACTTCCCAGCCTTTCCCATGCTGCTCTGTTTAACCAGCAGCGCTGCCCCGACGGTCCCGCGGTGCAGCTCTTTTAGTGATGCGGGGCAGCGGCCACTCCTGCTGCAGTACCTTTATTGTACCTCGTTTACCATGCTCAGCATTTCATTCCCTTTACACCTCTCACGCTTTCCGGACCCCTTTTTAACCAGCAGCGCTGCCCCGACGGTCCCGCGGTGCAGCTCTTTTAGTGATGCGGGGCAGCGGCCACACCTGCTGCAGTACCTTTATTGTACCTCGTTTACCATGCTCAGCATTTCATTCCCTTTACACCTCTCACGCTTTCCGGACCCCTTTTTAGCCAGCAGCGCTGCCCCGACGCTCCCGCGGTGCAGCTCTTTTAGTGATGCGGGGCAGCGGCCACACCTGCTGCAGTACCTTTATTGTACCTCGTTTACCATGCTCAGCATTTCATTCCCTTTACACCTCTCAGCCTTTCCCGTGCCGCTCTTTTTCAACAGCAGCGCTGCCCCGACGGTCCCGCGGTGCAGCTCTTTTAGTCACACGGGGCAGCGGCCACACCTGCTGCTGTACCTTTATTGTACCTCGTTTACCATGCTCAGCATTTCATTCCCTTTACACCTCTCACGCTTTCCGGACCCCTTTTTAACCAGCAGCACTGCCCCGACGGTCCCGCGGTGCAGCTCTTTTAGTGATGCGGGGCAGCGGCCACTCCTGTTGCTGTACCTTTATTATACCTCTTTTACCATGCTCAGCATTTCATTCCCTTTACACCTCTCAGCCTTTCCCGTGCTGCTCTTTTTAACCAGCAGCGCTGCCCCGACGCTCCCGCGGTGCAGCTCTTTTAGTGACACGGGGCAGCGGCTACACCTGCTGCTGTACCTTTATTGTACCTCGTTTACCATGCTCAGCATTTCATTCCCTTTACACCTCTCACGCTTTCCGGACCCCTTTTTAACCAGCAGCGCTGCCCCGACGGTCCCGCGGTGCAGCTCTTTTACTGATGCGGGGCAGCGGCCACACCTGCTGCAGTACCTTTATTGTACCTCGTTTACCATGCTCAGCATTTCATTCCCTTTACACCTCTCACGCTTTCCGGACCCCTTTTTAGCCAGCAGCGCTGCCCCGACGGTCCCGCGGTGCAGCTCTTTTAGTCACACGGGGCAGCGGCCACACCTGCTGCAGTACCTTTATTGTACCTCGTTTACCATGCTCAGCATTTCATTCCCTTTACACCTCTCACGCTTTCCGGACCCCTTTTTAACCAGCAGCGCTGCCCCGACGCTCCCGAGGTGCAGCTCTTTTAGTGACGCGGGGCAGCGGCCACTCCTGCTGCAGTACCTTTATTGTACCTCTTTTACCATGCTCAGCATTTCATTCCCTTTACACCTCTCACGCTTTCCGGACCCCTTTTTAACCAGCAGCGCTGCCCCGACGCTCCCGCGGTGCAGCTCTTTTAGTGACACGGGGCAGCGGCCACACCTGGTGCAGTACCTTTACAGTATTTCTTAGACCATTGTCAATATTTTATTGCGCTCACACTTCCAGGCCTTTCCCATGCTGCTCTGTTTAACCAGCAGCGCTGCCCCGACGCTCCCGCGGTGCAGCTCTTTTAGTGACACGGGGCAGCGGCCACACCTGCTGCAGTACCTTTATTGTACCTCGTTTACCATGCTCAGCATTTCATTCCCTTTACACCTCTCAGCCTTTCCCGTGCCGCTCTTTTTAACCAGCAGCGCTGCCCCGACGGTCCCGCGGTGCAGCTCTTTTAGTGACGCGGGGCAGCGGCCACACCTGCTGCAGTACCTTTATTGTACCTCGTTTACCATGCTCAGCATTTCATTCCCTTTACACCTCTCACGCTTTCCGGACCCCTTTTTAGCCAGCAGCGCTGCCCCGACGCTCCCGCGGTGCAGCTCTTTTAGTGACACGGGGCAGCGGCCACACCTGCTGCAGTACCTTTATTGTACCTCGTTTACCATGCTCAGCATTTCATTCCCTTTACACCTCTCAGCCTTTCCCGTGCCGCTCTTTTTAACCAGCAGCGCTGCGCCGACGGTCCCGCGGTGCAGCTCTTTTAGTCACACGGGGCAGCGGCCACACCTGCTGCTGTACCTTTATTGTACCTCGTTTACCATGCTCAGCATTTCATTCCCTTTACACCTCTCACGCTTTCCGGACCCCTTTTTAACCAGCAGCACTGCCCCGACGCTCCCGCGGTGCAGCTCTTTTAGTGATGCGGGGCAGCGGCCACTCCTGTTGCTGTACCTTTATTATACCTCTTTTACCATGCTCAGCATTTCATTCCCTTTACACCTCTCAGCCTTTCCCGTGCTGCTCTTTTTAACCAGCAGCGCTGCCCCGACGCTCCCGCGGTGCAGCTCTTTTAGTGACACGGGGCAGCGGCTACACCTGCTGCTGTACCTTTATTGTACCTCGTTTACCATGCTCAGCATTTCATTCCCTTTACACCTCTCACGCTTTCCGGACCCCTTTTTAACCAGCAGCGCTGCCCCGACGGTCCCGCGGTGCAGCTCTTTTACTGATGCGGGGCAGCGGCCACACCTGCTGCAGTACCTTTATTGTACCTCGTTTACCATGCTCAGCATTTCATTCCCTTTACACCTCTCACGCTTTCCGGACCCCTTTTTAGCCAGCAGCGCTGCCCCGACGCTCCCGCGGTGCAGCTCTTTTAGTGATGCGGGGCAGCGGCCACACCTGCTGCAGTACCTTTATTGTACCTCGTTTACCATGCTCAGCATTTCATTCCCTTTACACCTCTCAGCCTTTCCCGTGCCGCTCTTTTTCAACAGCAGCGCTGCCCCGACGGTCCCGCGGTGCAGCTCTTTTAGTCACACGGGGCAGCGGCCACACCTGCTGCAGTACCTTTATTGTACCTCGTTTACCATGCTCAGCATTTCATTCCCTTTACACCTCTCACGCTTTCCGGACCCCTTTTTAACCAGCAGCGCTGCCCCGACGCTCCCGAGGTGCAGCTCTTTTAGTGACGCGGGGCAGCGGCCACTCCTGCTGCAGTACCTTTATTGTACCTCTTTTACCATGCTCAGCATTTCATTCCCTTTACACCTCTCACGCTTTCCGGACCCCTTTTTAACCAGCAGCGCTGCCCCGACGCTCCCGCGGTGCAGCTCTTTTAGTGACACGGGGCAGCGGCCACACCTGGTGCAGTACCTTTACAGTATTTCTTAGACCATTGTCAATATTTTATTGCGCTCACACTTCCAGGCCTTTCCCATGCTGCTCTGTTTAACCAGCAGCGCTGCCCCGACGCTCCCGCGGTGCAGCTCTTTTAGTGACACGGGGCAGCGGCCACACCTGCTGCAGTACCTTTATTGTACCTCGTTTACCATGCTCAGCATTTCATTCCCTTTACACCTCTCAGCCTTTCCCGTGCCGCTCTTTTTAACCAGCAGCGCTGCCCCGACGCTCCCGCGGTGCAGCTCTTTTAGTGACGCGGGGCAGCGGCCACACCTGCTGCTGTACCTTTATTGTACCTCGTTTACCATGCTCAGCATTTCATTCCCTTTACACCTCTCACGCTTTCCGGACCCCTTTTTAACCAGCAGCACTGCCCCGACGGTACCGCGGTGCAGCTCTTTTAGTGATGCGGGGCAGCGGCCACTCCTGCTGCTGTACCTTTACAATATTTCTTAGACCATTGTCAATACTTTATTGCGCTGACGTTTCTCAGCCTTTCCCATGCTGCTCTGTTTAACCAGCAGCGCTGCCCCGACGCTCCCGCGGTGCAGCTCCCTTAGTGACACGGGGCAGGGGCCGAGAGCCCTCTAGGTGCGGCTCCTCTATAGCACTTTACCGTTTTCTATTTTATTTCATTGGCACCTCGCGCGTTGCGCCGGGCGCCTCATTCGGGGACATGCGCCGGCTCCCACAGCGCCCCGCCCGCCGCCGCTCCCCGGGGGCCTCCCCGCTGCTCTCGGGAGATCGCACACCGCACGCGGCCCAAGCCCCGTCTCGCCGACGGCACTCACCACCCGCCGCCCGCCGCCGCGTTCTCCCGCTCCCTACCGGCACGAAGCGGCGCTGCCGATGACGGAGCCGATGCGCGGCTGCCACGCCGCTCTCTCCGCGCCTCAGGGCCGGCGCCTTCGGCCGCACACGGCGGCGTCCCCGCATCCGGGCCAGCCCGCGGAGCTCCTGCCGCCGCCGCCGCCGCCCCCCGACTGAGGGGCCGCGACGCCGGCGCCCCCTTTTATACTCCGCACCCCCTTTTCCCGCCACTGCCGCGGTGGGCTCCCCCCGCCTCAAAATCGCCCAGAAGCGCCCGAGGCGGGAACGGCGCAGCCCCACCGGCGCCTCGGAGAAGCTCTTTTAGTGACAAGGAGCAGCGGCCACCCCTCCTGCTGCAGTACCTTTATTGTACCTCGTTTACCATGCTCAGCATTTCATTCCCTTTACACCTCTCACGCTTTCCGGACCCCTTTTTAACCAGCAGCGCTGCCCCGACGCTCCCGAGGTGCAGCTCTTTTAGTGATGCGGGGCAGCGGCCACTCCTGCTGCAGTACCTTTATTGTACCTCTTTTACCATGCTCAGCATTTCATTCCCTTTACACCTCTCACGCTTTCCGGACCCCTTTTTAGCCAGCAGCGCTGCCCCGACGGTCCCGCGGTGCAGCTCTTTTAGTGATGCGGAGCAGCGGCCACACCTGCTGCAGTACCTTTATTGTACCTCGTTTACCATGCTCAGCATTTCATTCCCTTTACACCTCTCACGCTTTCCCGTGCCGCTCCTTTTAACCAGCAGCGCTGCCCCGACGCTCCCGCGGTGCAGCTCTTTTAGTGACACGGGGCAGCGGCCACACCTGGTGCAGTACCTTTACAGTATTTCTTAGACCATTGTCAATATTTTATTGCGCTCACACTTCCAGGCCTTTCCCATGCTGCTCTGTTTAACCAGCAGCGCTGCCCCGACGCTCCCGCGGTGCAGCTCTTTTAGTCACACGGGGCAGCGGCCACACCTGCTGCAGTACCTTTATTGTACCTCGTTTACCATGCTCAGCATTTCATTCCCTTTACACCTCTCAGCCTTTCCCGTGCCGCTCTTTTTAACCAGCAGCGCTGCGCCGACGGTCCCGCGGTGCAGCTCTTTTAGTCACACGGGGCAGCGGCCACACCTGCTGCTGTACCTTTATTGTACCTCGTTTACCATGCTCAGCATTTCATTCCCTTTACACCTCTCAGCCTTTCCAGTGCCGCTCTTTTTAACCACCAGCGCTGCCCCGACGGTCCCGCGGTGCAGCTCTTTTAGTGATGCGGAGCAGCGGCCACTCCTGCTGCTGTACCTTTATTGTACCTCGTTTACCATGCTCAGCATTTTATTCCCTTTACACCTCTCACGCTTTCCGGACCCCTTTTTAACCAGCAGCGCTGCCCCGACGCTCCCGCGGTGCAGCTCTTTTAGTGACACGGGGCAGCTACACCTGCTGCTGTACCTTTATTGTACCTCGTTTACCATGCTCAGCATTTCATTCCCTTTACACCTCTCAGCCTTTCCCGTGCCGCTCTTTTTAACCAGCAGCGCTGCCCCGACGCTCCCGCGGTGCAGCTCTTTTAGTGACGCGGGGCAGCGGCCACACCTGCTGCAGTACCTTTATTGTACCTCGTTTACCATGCTCAGCATTTCATTCCCTTTACACCTCTCACGCTTTCCGGACCCCTTTTTAACCAGCAGCGCTGCCCCGACCGTCCCGCGGTGCAGCTCTTTTAGTGATGCGGGGCAGCGGCCACACCTGCTGCTGTACCTTTATTGTACCTCGTTTACCATGCTCAGCATTTCATTCCCTTTACACCTCTCACGCTTTCCGGACCCCTTTTTAGCCAGCAGCGCTGCCCCGACGGTCCCGCGGTGCAGCTCTTTTAGTGATGCGGGGCAGCGGCCACTCCTGCTGCAGTACCTTTATTGTACCTCGTTTACCATGCTCAGCATTTCATTCCCTTTACACCTCTCAGCCTTTCCCGTGCCGCTCTTTTTAACCAGCAGCGCTGCCCCGACGCTCCCGCGGTGCAGCTCTTTTAGTCACACGGGGCAGCGGCCACACCTGCTGCAGTACCTTTATTGTACCTCGTTTACCATGCTCAGCATTTCATTCCCTTTACACCTCTCACGCTTTCCGGACCCCTTTTTAACCAGCAGCGCTGCCCCGACGGTCCCGCGGTGCAGCTCTTTTAGTGATGCGGGGCAGCGGCCACACCTGCTGCAGTACCTTTATTGTACCTCGTTTACCATGCTCAGCATTTCATTCCCTTTACACCTCTCAGCCTTTCCCGTGCCGCTCTTTTTCAACAGCAGCGCTGCCCCGACGGTCCCGCGGTGCAGCTCTTTTAGTGACACGGGGCAGCGGCCACACCTGCTGCTGTACCTTTATTGTACCTCGTTTACCATGCTCAGCATTTCATTCCCTTTACACCTCTCACGCTTTCCGGACCCCTTTTTAACCAGCAGCGCTGCCCCGACGCTCCCGCGGTGCAGCTCTTTTAGTGACGCGGGGCAGCGGCCACACCTGCTGCAGTACCTTTATTGTACCTCGTTTACCATGCTCAGCATTTCATTCCCTTTACACCTCTCACGCTTTCCGGACCCCTTTTTAACCAGCAGCGCTGCCCCGACCGTCCCGCGGTGCAGCTCTTTTAGTGATGCGGGGCAGCGGCCACACCTGCTGCTGTACCTTTATTGTACCTCGTTTACCATGCTCAGCATTTCATTCCCTTTACACCTCTCACGCTTTCCGGACCCCTTTTTAACCAGCAGCGCTGCCCCGACGGTCCCGCGGTGCAGCTCTTTTAGTGATGCGGGGCAGCGGCCACTCCTGCTGCAGTACCTTTATTGTACCTCGTTTACCATGCTCAGCATTTCATTCCCTTTACACCTCTCAGCCTTTCCCGTGCCGCTCTTTTTAACCAGCAGCGCTGCCCCGACGCTCCCGCGGTGCAGCTCTTTTAGTCACACGGGGCAGCGGCCACACCTGCTGCAGTACCTTTATTGTACCTCGTTTACCATGCTCAGCATTTCATTCCCTTTACACCTCTCACGCTTTCCGGACCCCTTTTTAACCAGCAGCGCTGCCCCGACGCTCCCGAGGTGCAGCTCTTTTAGTGATGCGGGGCAGCGGCCACTCCTGCTGCAGTACCTTTATTGTACCTCTTTTACCATGCTCAGCATTTCATTCCCTTTACACCTCTCACGCTTTCCGGACCCCTTTTTAGCCAGCAGCGCTGCCCCGACGGTCCCGCGGTGCAGCTCTTTTAGTGATGCGGAGCAGCGGCCACACCTGCTGCAGTACCTTTATTGTACCTCGTTTACCATGCTCAGCATTTCATTCCCTTTACACCTCTCACGCTTTCCCGTGCCGCTCCTTTTAACCAGCAGCGCTGCCCCGACGCTCCCGCGGTGCAGCTCTTTTAGTGATGCGGGGCAGCGGCCACACCTGGTGCAGTACCTTTACAGTATTTCTTAGACCATTGTCAATATTTTATTGCGCTCACACTTCCAGGCCTTTCCCATGCTGCTCTGTTTAACCAGCAGCGCTGCCCCGACGCTCCCGCGGTGCAGCTCTTTTAGTCACACGGGGCAGCGGCCACACCTGCTGCAGTACCTTTATTGTACCTCGTTTACCATGCTCAGCATTTCATTCCCTTTACACCTCTCAGCCTTTCCAGTGCCGCTCTTTTTAACCAGCAGCGCTGCCCCGACGGTCCCGCGGTGCAGCTCTTTTAGTGATGCGGAGCAGCGGCCACTCCTGCTGCTGTACCTTTATTGTACCTCGTTTACCATGCTCAGCATTTTATTCCCTTTACACCTCTCACGCTTTCCGGACCCCTTTTTAACCAGCAGCGCTGCCCCGACCGTCCCGAGATGCAGCTCTTTTAGTGATGCGGGGCAGCGGCCACTCCTGCTGCAGTATCTTTATTGTACCTCTTTTACCATGCTCAGCATTTCATTCCCTTTACACCTCTCAGCCTTTCCCGTGCCGCTCTTTTTAACCAGCAGCGCTGCCCCGACGCTCCCGCGGTGCAGCTCTTTTAGTCACACGGGGCAGCGGCCACACCTGCTGCAGTACCTTTATTGTACCTCGTTTACCAGGCTCAGCATTTCATTCCCTTTACACCTCTCACGCTTTCCGGACCCCTTTTTAACCAGCAGCGCTGCCCCGACGGTCCCGCGGTGCAGCTCTTTTAGTGATGCGGGGCAGCGGCTACTCCTGCTGCAGTACCTTTACAATATTTCTTAGACCATTGTCAATATTTTATTGCGCTCACACTTCCCAGCCTTTCCCATGCTGCTCTGTTTAACCAGCAGCGCTGCCCCGACGCTCCCGCGGTGCAGCTCTTTTAGTGACACGGGGCAGCAGCCACTCCTGCTGCAGTACTTTTAAAGGATTTTCGACCATTTTATTTTATACCCTTCACAGATGCGACCTTTGCCGTGACACCTTTGAAGCAGCACCCCTGCCCCAGGTGCGCCGCGGTGCAGCTCATTTTATCCTGAGGAAGTGGCTACTCCTGCTGCGGTGTTGTTGTTATTTCTCAGACCTTTCTCTATATTTTATTTCCCTCACACCTCCAGTCCTTTTACGTGCCGCACGTTTACCGTCAGCACCACCCCAAAGGTGCCGCGGTGCAGCTGTTTTAGTGAACCCACGCAGCGGCCACAAATGCTGCTGTACCTTTTGAGTATTTCTTAGACCATTCTCAATATTTTATTGCGCTCACACTTCCCAGCCTTTCCGTGCTGCTCTTTTTAACCAGCAGCGCTGCCCCGACGCTCCCGCGGTGCAGCTCTTTTAGTGATGCGGAGCAGCGGCCACTCCTGCTGCTGTACCTTTATTGTACCTCGTTTACCATGCTCAGCATTTCATTCCCTTTACACCTCTCAGCCTTTCCCATGCTGCTCTGTTTAACCAGCAGCGCTGCCCCGACGCTCCCGCGGTGCAGCTCTTTTAGTCACACGGGGCAGCGGCCACTCCTGCTGCAGTACCTTTTCAATATTTCTTAGACCATTTTCAATATTTTATTGCGCTCACACTTCCCAGCCTTTCCCATGCTGCTCTGTTTAACCAGCAGCGCTGCCCCGACCGTCCCGCGGTGCAGCTCTTTTAGTGACGCGGGGCAGCGGCCACTCCTGCTGCAGTATCTTTATTGTACCTCTTTTACCATGCTCAGCATTTCATTCCCTTTACACCTCTCACGGTTTCCGGACCCCTTTTTAACCAGCAGCGCTGCCCCGACGCTCCCGAGGTGCAGCTCTTTTAGTGATGCGGGGCAGCGGCCACACCTGCTGCAGTATCTTTATTGTACCTCTTTTACCATGCTCAGCATTTTATTCCCTTTACACCTCTCACGCTTTCCGGACCCCTTTTTAACCAGCAGCGCTGCCCCGACGCTCCCGCGGTGCAGCTCTTTTAGTGACACGGGGCAGCGGCCACACCTGCTGCAGTACCTTTATTGTACCTCTTTTACCATGCTCAGCATTTCATTCCCTTTACACCTCTCAGCCTTTCCCGTGCCGCTCTTTTTAACCAGCAGCGCTGCCCCGACGCTCCCGCGGTGCAGCTCTTTTAGTCACACGGGGCAGCGGCCACACCTGCTGCTGTACCTTTATTGTACCTCGTTACCATGCTCAGCATTTCATTCCCTTTACACCTCTCACGCTTTCCGGACCCCTTTTTAACCAGCAGCACTGCCCCGACGCTCCCGCGGTGCAGCTCTTTTAGTGATGCGGGGCAGCGGCCACACCTGCTGCAGTACCTTTATTGTACCTCGTTTACCATGCTCAGCATTTCATTCCCTTTACACCTCTCACGCTTTCCGGACCCCTTTTTAACCAGCAGCACTGCCCCGACGCTCCCGCGGTGCAGCTCTTTTAGTGACACGGGGCAGCTACACCTGCTGCTGTACCTTTATTGTACCTCGTTTACCATGCTCAGCATTTCATTCCCTTTACACCTCTCACGCTTTCCGGACCCCTTTTTAACCAGCAGCGCTGCCCCGACGCTCCCGAGGTGCAGCTCTTTTAGTGATGCGGGGCAGCGGCCACACCTGCTGCAGTACCTTTATTGTACCTCTTTTACCATGCTCAGCATTTTATTCCCTTTACACCTCTCACGCTTTCCCGTGCCGCTCCTTTTAACCAGCAGCGCTGCCCCGACGCTCCCGCGGTGCAGCTCTTTTAGTGACACGGGGCAGCTACACCTGCTGCTGTACCTTTATTGTACCTCGTTTACCATGCTCAGCATTTTATTCCCTTTACACCTCTCACGCTTTCCGGACCCCTTTTTAACCAGCAGCGCTGCCCCGACGCTCCCGCGGTGCAGCTCTTTTAGTGACACGGGGCAGCTACACCTGCTGCTGTACCTTTATTGTACCTCGTTTACCATGCTCAGCATTTCATTCCCTTTACACCTCTCAGCCTTTCCCGTGCCGCTCTTTTTAACCAGCAGCGCTGCCCCGACGCTCCCGCGGTGCAGCTCTTTTAGTGACGCGGGGCAGCGGCCACACCTGCTGCAGTACCTTTATTGTACCTCGTTTACCATGCTCAGCATTTCATTCCCTTTACACCTCTCACGCTTTCCGGACCCCTTTTTAACCAGCAGCGCTGCCCCGACCGTCC
This sequence comes from Coloeus monedula, assembly GCF_965178545.1. NCBI lineage: Eukaryota > Metazoa > Chordata > Aves > Passeriformes > Corvidae > Coloeus > Coloeus monedula. The sequence continues at coordinate 456,552 of NW_028120799.1, read as the reverse complement.
CGCGGTGCAGCTCTTTTAGTGATGCGGGGCAGCGGCCACACCTGCTGCTGTACCTTTATTGTACCTCGTTTACCATGCTCAGCATTTCATTCCCTTTACACCTCTCACGCTTTCCGGACCCCTTTTTAGCCAGCAGCGCTGCCCCGACGGTCCCGCGGTGCAGCTCTTTTAGTGATGCGGGGCAGCGGCCACTCCTGCTGCAGTACCTTTATTGTACCTCGTTTACCATGCTCAGCATTTCATTCCCTTTACACCTCTCAGCCTTTCCCGTGCCGCTCTTTTTAACCAGCAGCGCTGCCCCGACGCTCCCGCGGTGCAGCTCTTTTAGTCACACGGGGCAGCGGCCACACCTGCTGCAGTACCTTTATTGTACCTCGTTTACCATGCTCAGCATTTCATTCCCTTTACACCTCTCACGCTTTCCGGACCCCTTTTTAGCCAGCAGCGCTGCCCCGACGCTCCCGCGGTGCAGCTCTTTTAGTGATGCGGGGCAGCGGCCACACCTGCTGCAGTACCTTTATTGTACCTCGTTTACCATGCTCAGCATTTCATTCCCTTTACACCTCTCACGCTTTCCGGACCCCTTTTTAACCAGCAGCGCTGCCCCGACGCTCCCGAGGTGCAGCTCTTTTAGTGATGCGGGGCAGCGGCCACTCCTGCTGCAGTACCTTTATTGTACCTCTTTTACCATGCTCAGCATTTCATTCCCTTTACACCTCTCACGCTTTCCGGACCCCTTTTTAGCCAGCAGCGCTGCCCCGACGGTCCCGCGGTGCAGCTCTTTTAGTGACACGGGGCAGCGGCCACACCTGCTGCTGTACCTTTATTGTACCTCGTTTACCATGCTCAGCATTTCATTCCCTTTACACCTCTCAGCCTTTCCAGTGCCGCTCTTTTTAACCACCAGCGCTGCCCCGACGGTCCCGCGGTGCAGCTCTTTTAGTGATGCGGGGCAGCGGCCACACCTGCTGCTGTACCTTTATTGTACCTCGTTTACCATGCTCAGCATTTTATTCCCTTTACACCTCTCACGCTTTCCGGACCCCTTTTTAACCAGCAGCGCTGCCCCGACCGTCCCGAGATGCAGCTCTTTTAGTGATGCGGGGCAGCGGCCACTCCTGCTGCAGTATCTTTATTGTACCTCTTTTACCATGCTCAGCATTTCATTCCCTTTACACCTCTCAGCCTTTCCCGTGCCGCTCTTTTTAACCAGCAGCGCTGCCCCGACGCTCCCGCGGTGCAGCTCTTTTAGTCACACGGGGCAGCGGCCACTCCTGCTGCAGTACCTTTATTGTACCTCGTTTACCAGGCTCAGCATTTCATTCCCTTTACACCTCTCACGCTTTCCGGACCCCTTTTTAACCAGCAGAGCTGCCCCGACGGTCCCGCGGTGCAGCTCTTTTAGTGATGCGGGGCAGCGGCTACTCCTGCTGCAGTACCTTTACAATATTTCTTAGACCATTGTCAATATTTTATTGCGCTCACACTTCCCAGCCTTTCCCATGCTGCTCTGTTTAACCAGCAGCGCTGCCCCGACCGTCCCGCGGTGCAGCTCTTTTAGTGACACGGGGCAGCAGCCACTCCTGCTGCAGTACTTTTAAAGGATTTTCGACCATTTTATTTTATACCCTTCACAGATGCGACCTTTGCCGTGACACCTTTGAAGCAGCACCCCTGCCCCAGGTGCGCCGCGGTGCAGCTCATTTTATCCTGAGGAAGTGGCTACTCCTGCTGCGGTGTTGTTGTTATTTCTCAGACCTTTCTCTATATTTTATTTCCCTCACACCTCCAGTCCTTTTACGTGCCGCACGTTTACCGTCAGCACCACCCCAAAGGTGCCGCGGTGCAGCTGTTTTAGTGAACCCACGCAGCGGCCACAACTGCTGCTGTACCTTTATTGTACCTCGTTTACCATGCTCAGCATTTCATTCCCTTTACACCTCTCAGCCTTTCCCCTGCTGCTCTTTTTAACCAGCAGCGCTGCGCCGACGCTCCCGCGGTGCAGCTCTTTTAGTGATGCGGAGCAGCGGCCACTCCTGCTGCTGTACCTTTATTGTACCTCGTTTACCATGCTCAGCATTTCATTCCCTTTACACCTCTCAGCCTTTCCCATGCTGCTCTGTTTAACCAGCAGCGCTGCCCCGACGCTCCCGCGGTGCAGCTCTTTTAGTCACACGGGGCAGCGGCCACTCCTGCTGCAGTACCTTTTCAATATTTCTTAGACCATTTTCAATATTTTATTGCGCTCACACTTCCCAGCCTTTCCCATGCTGCTCTGTTTAACCAGCAGCGCTGCCCCGACCGTCCCGCGGTGCAGCTCTTTTAGTGACGCGGGGCAGCGGCCACTCCTGCTGCAGTATCTTTATTGTACCTCTTTTACCATGCTCAGCATTTCATTCCCTTTACACCTCTCACGCTTTCCGGACCCCTTTTTAACCAGCAGCGCTGCCCCGACGCTCCCGCGGTGCAGCTCTTTTAGTGACACGGGGCAGCGGCCACACCTGCTGCAGTACCTTTATTGTACCTCTTTTACCATGCTCAGCATTTCATTCCCTTTACACCTCTCAGCCTTTCCCGTGCCGCTCTTTTTAACCAGCAGCGCTGCCCCGACGCTCCCGCGGTGCAGCTCTTTTAGTCACACGGGGCAGCGGCCACACCTGCTGCTGTACCTTTATTGTACCTCGTTACCATGCTCAGCATTTCATTCCCTTTACACCTCTCACGCTTTCCGGACCCCTTTTTAACCAGCAGCACTGCCCCGACGCTCCCGCGGTGCAGCTCTTTTAGTGATGCGGGGCAGCGGCCACACCTGCTGCTGTACCTTTATTGTACCTCGTTTACCATGCTCGGCATTTCATTCCCTTTACACCTCTCACGCTTTCCGGACCCCTTTTTAACCAGCAGCACTGCCCCGACGCTCCCGCGGTGCAGCTCTTTTAGTGACACGGGGCAGCTACACCTGCTGCAGTACCTTTATTGTACCTCGTTTACCATGCTCAGCATTTCATTCCCTTTACACCTCTCACGCTTTCCGGACCCCTTTTTAACCAGCAGCACTGCCCCGACGCTCCCGCGGTGCAGCTCTTTTAGTGACACGGGGCAGCTACACCTGCTGCTGTACCTTTATTGTACCTCGTTTACCATGCTCAGCATTTCATTCCCTTTACACCTCTCAGCCTTTCCCGTGCCGCTCTTTTTCAACAGCAGCGCTGCCCCGACGGTCCCGCGGTGCAGCTCTTTTAGTCACACGGGGCAGCGGCCACACCTGCTGCAGTACCTTTATTGTACCTCGTTTACCAGGCTCAGCATTTCATTCCCTTTACACCTCTCACGCTTTCCGGACCCCTTTTTAACCAGCAGCGCTGCCCCGACGCTCCCGAGGTGCAGCTCTTTTAGTGATGCGGGGCAGCGGCCACTCCTGCTGCAGTACCTTTATTGTACCTCTTTTACCATGCTCAGCATTTTATTCCCTTTACACCTCTCACGCTTTCCCGTGCCGCTCCTTTTAACCAGCAGCGCTGCCCCGACGCTCCCGCGGTGCAGCTCTTTTAGTGACACGGGGCAGCGGCCACACCTGGTGCAGTACCTTTACAGTATTTCTTAGACCATTGTCAATATTTTATTGCGCTCACACTTCCAGGCCTTTCCCATGCTGCTCTGTTTAACCAGCAGCGCTGCCCCGACCGTCCCGCGCTGCAGCTCTTTTAGTGATGCGGGGCAGCGGCCACACCTGCTGCAGTATCTTTATTGTACCTCTTTTACCATGCTCAGCATTTCATTCCCTTTACACCTCTCAGCCTTTCCCGTGCCGCTCTTTTTAACCAGCAGCGCTGCCCCGACGCTCCCGCGGTGCAGCTCTTTTAGTGACGCGGGGCAGCGGCCACACCTGCTGCTGTACCTTTATTGTACCTCGTTTACCAGGCTCAGCATTTCATTCCCTTTACACCTCTCACGCTTTCCGGACCCCTTTTTAACCAGCAGAGCTGCCCCGACGGTCCCGCGGTGCAGCTCTTTTAGTCACACGGGGCAGCGGCCACAGCTGCTGCAGTACCTTTATTGTACCTCGTTTACCAGGCTCAGCATTTCATTCCCTTTACACCTCTCACGCTTTCCGGACCCCTTTTTAACCAGCAGAGCTGCCCCGACGCTCCCGCGGTGCAGCTCTTTTAGTGATGCGGGGCAGCGGCTACTCCTGCTGCAGTACCTTTACAATATTTCTTAGACCATTGTCAATATTTTATTCTGCTCACACTTCCCAGCCTTTCCCATGCTGCTCTGTTTAACCAGCAGCGCTGCCCCGACGCTCCCGCGGTGCAGCTCTTTTAGTGACACGGGGCAGCAGCCACTCCTGCTGCAGTACTTTTAAAGGATTTTCGACCGTTTTATTTTATACCCTTCACAGATGCGACCTTTGCCGTGACACCTTTGAAGCAGCACCCCTGCCCCAGGTGCGCCGCGGTGCAGCTCATTTTATCCTGAGGAAGTGGCTACTCCTGCTGCGGTGTTGTTGTTATTTCTCAGACCTTTCTCTATATTTTATTTCCCTCACACCTCCAGTCCTTTTACGTGCCGCACGTTTACCGTCAGCACCACCCCAAAGGTGCCGCGGTGCAGCTGTTTTAGTGAACCCACGCAGCGGCCACAACTGCTGCTGTACCTTTATTGTACCTCGTTTACCATGCTCAGCATTTCATTCCCTTTACACCTCTCAGCCTTTCCCGTGCCGCTCTTTTTAACCAGCAGCGCTGCCCCGACGCTCCCGCGGTGCAGCTCTTTTAGTCACACGGGGCAGCGGCCACTCCTGCTGCTGTACCTTTATTGTACCTCGTTTACCATGCTCAGCATTTTATTCCCTTTACACCTCTCACGCTTTCCGGACCCCTTTTTAACCAGCAGCGCTGCCCCGACCGTCCCGCGGTGCAGCTCTTTTAGTGATGCGGGGCAGCGGCCACTCCTGCTGCTGTACCTTTTCAATATTTCTTAGACCACTGTCAATATTTTATTCCGCTCACAAGTCCCGGCCTTTCCGTGCTGCTCTTTTTAACCAGCAGCGCTGCCCCGACGCTCCCGCGGTGCAGCTCTTTTAGTCACACGGGGCAGCGGCCACACCTGCTGCAGTACCTTTATTGTACCTCGTTTACCATGCTCAGCATTTCATTCCCTTTACACCTCTCAGCCTTTCCCGTGCCGCTCTTTTTAACCAGCAGCGCTGCGCCGACGCTCCCGCGGTGCAGCTCTTTTAGTCACACGGGGCAGCGGCCACACCTGCTGCAGTACCTTTATTGTACCTCGTTTACCATGCTCAGCATTTTATTCCCTTTACACCTCTCACGCTTTCCGGACCCCTTTTTAACCAGCAGCACTGCCCCGACGCTCCCGCGGTGCAGCTCTTTTAGTCACACGGGGCAGCGGCCACTCCTGCTGCTGTACCTTTATTGTACCTCGTTTACCATGCTCAGCATTTTATTCCCTTTACACCTCTCACGCTTTCCGGACCCCTTTTTAACCAGCAGCGCTGCCCCGACCGTCCCGCGGTGCAGCTCTTTTAGTGATGCGGGGCAGCGGCCACTCCTGCTGCTGTACCTTTTCAATATTTCTTAGACCGTTGTCAATATTTTATTGCGCTCACACTTCCCAGCCTTTCCCATGCTGCTCTGTTTAACCAGCAGCGCTGCCCCGACGCTCCCGCGGTGCAGCTCTTTTAGTCACACGGGGCAGCGGCCACACCTGCTGCAGTACCTTTATTGTACCTCGTTTACCATGCTCAGCATTTTATTCCCTTTACACCTCTCAAGCTTTCCGGACTCCTTTTTAACCAGCAGCGCTGCCCCGACGCTCCCGCGGTGCAGCTCTTTTAGTGATGCGGGGCAGCGGCCACTCCTGCTGCAGTATCTTTATTGTACCTCGTTTACAATGCTCAGCATTTTATTCCCTTTACACCTCTCAGCCTTTCCCGTGCCGCTCTTTTTAACCAGCAGCGCTGCCCCGACGCTCCCGAGGTGCAGCTCTTTTAGTCACACCGGGCAGCGGCCACTCCTGCTGCTGTACCTTTACAGTATTTCTTAAACCATTGTCAATATTTTATTGCGCTCACACTTCCCAGCCTTTCCCATGCTGCTCTGTTTAACCAGCAGCGCTGCCCCGACGCTCCCGCGGTGCAGCTCTTTTAGTGACGCGGAGCAGCGGCCACTCCTGCTGCTGTACCTTTATTGTACCTCGTTTACCATGCTCAGCATTTTATTCCCTTTACACCTCTCACGCTTTCCTGACCCCTTTTTAACCAGCAGCGCTGCCCCGACCGTCCCGCGGTGCAGCTCTTTTAGTGATGCGGGGCAGCGGCCACTCCTGCTGCTGTACCTTTACAAGATTTCTTAGACCATTGTCAATATTTTATTCCGCTCACACTTCCCAGCCTTTCCGTGCTGCTCTTTTTAACCAGCAGCGCTGCCCCGACGGTCCCGCGGTGCAGCTCTTTTAGTGATGCGGGGCAGCGGCCACTCCTGCTGCAGTACCTTTATTGTACCTCGTTTACCATGCTCAGCATTTTATTCCCTTTACACCTCTCAGCCTTTCCCGTGCCGCTCTTTTTAACCAGCAGCGCTGCCCCGACGCTCCCGCGGTGCAGCTCTTTTAGTCACACGGGGCAGCGGCCACTCCTGCTGCAGTATCTTTATTGTAGTTCTTTTACCATGCTCAGCATTTCATTCCCTTTACACCTCTCACGCTTTCCGGACCCCTTTTTAACCAGCAGCGCTGCCCCGACCGTCCCGCGGTGCAGCTCTTTTAGTGACGCGGGGCAGCGGCCACACCTGCTGCTGTACCTTTATTGTACCTCGTTTACCATGCTCAGCATTTCATTCCCTTTACACCTCTCACGCTTTCCGGACCCCTTTTTAACCAGCAGCACTGCCCCGACGCTCCCGCGGTGCAGCTCTTTTAGTGATGCGGGGCAGCGGCCACTCCTGCTGCAGTATCTTTATTGTAGTTCTTTTACCATGCTCAGCATTTCATTCCCTTTACACCTCTCACGCTTTCCGGACCCCTTTTTAACCAGCAGCGCTGCCCCGACCGTCCCGCGGTGCAGCTCTTTTAGTGACGCGGGGCAGCGGCCACACCTGCTGCTGTACCTTTATTGTACCTCGTTTACCATGCTCAGCATTTCATTCCCTTTACACCTCTCAGCCTTTCCCGTGCCGCTCTTTTTAACCAGCAGCGCTGCCCCGACGCTCCCGCGGTGCAGCTCTTTTAGTCACACGGGGCAGCGGCCACACCTGCTGCTGTACCTTTATTGTACCTCGTTTACCATGCTCAGCATTTTATTCCCTTTACACCTCTCACGCTTTCCCGTGCCGCTCTTTTTAACCAGCAGCGCTGCCCCGACGCTCCCGCGGTGCAGCTCTTTTAGTGATGCGGGGCAGCGGCCACACCTGCTGCACTACCTTTATTGTACCTCGTTTACCATGCTCAGCATTTCATTCCCTTTACACCTCTCACGCTTTCCCGTGCCGCTCTTTTTAACCAGCAGCGCTTCCCCGACCGTCCCGCGGTGCAGCTCTTTTAGTGATGCGGGGCAGCGGCCACTCCTGCTGCAGTACCTTTTCAATATTTCTTAGACCATTGTCAATATTTTATTCCGCTCACACTTCCCAGCCTTTCCGTGCTGCTCTTTTTAACCAGCAGCGCTGCCCCGACGCTCCCGCGGTGCAGCTCTTTTAGTGACACGGGGCAGCGGCCACACCTGCTGCAGTACCTTTATTGTACCTCGATTACCATGCTCAGCATTTTATTCCCTTTACACCTCTCAGCCTTTCCCGTGCCGCTCTTTTTAACCAGCAGCGCTGCCCCGACGGTCCCGCGGTGCAGCTCTTTTAGTGATGCGGGGCAGCGGCCACACCTGCTGCTGTACCTTTATTGTACCTCGTTTACCATGCTCAGCATTTTATTCCCTTTACACCTCTCACGCTTTCCGGACCCCTTTTTAACCAGCAGCGCTGCCCCGACGCTCCCGCGGTGCAGCTCTTTTAGTGATGCGGGGCAGCGGCCACACCTGCTGCTGTACCTTTATTGTACCTCGTTTACCATGCTCAGCATTTCATTCCCTTTACACCTCTCACGCTTTCCGGACCCCTTTTTAACCAGCAGCGCTGCCCCGACGGTCCCGCGGTGCAGCTCTTTTAGTGATGCGGGGCAGCGGCCACTCCTGCTGCAGTACCTTTACAATATTTCTTAGACCGTTGTCAATATTTTATTGCGCTCACACTTCCCAGCCTTTCCCATGCTGCTCTGTTTAACCAGCAGCGCTGCCCCGACGCTCCCGCGGTGCAGCTCTTTTAGTCACACGGGGCAGCGGCCACACCTGCTGCTGTACCTTTATTGTACCTCGTTTACCATGCTCAGCATTTTATTCCCTTTACACCTCTCAAGCTTTCCGGACTCCTTTTTAACCAGCAGCGCTGCCCCGACCGTCCCGCGGTGCAGCTCTTTTAGTGACGCGGGGCAGCGGCCACACCTGCTGCAGTACCTTTATTGTACCTCGTTTACAATGCTCAGCATTTTATTCCCTTTACACCTCTCACGCTTTCCCGTGCCGCTCTTTTTAACCAGCAGCGCTGCCCCGACGCTCCCGAGGTGCAGCTCTTTTAGTCACACGGGGCAGCGGCCACTCCTGCTGCTGTACCTTTACAGTATTTCTTAAACCATTGTCAATATTTTATTGCGCTCACACTTCCCAGCCTTTCCCATGCTGCTCTTTTTAACCAGCAGCGCTGCCCCGACGCTCCCGCGGTGCAGCTCTTTTAGTGACGCGGAGCAGCGGCCACTCCAGCTGCTGTACCTTTATTGTACCTCGTTTACCATGCTCAGCATTTTATTCCCTTTACACCTCTCACGCTTTCCGGACCCCTTTTTAACCAGCAGCGCTGCCCCGACGCTCCCGCGGTGCAGCTCTTTTAGTGATGCGGGGCAGCGGCCACTCCTGCTGCTGTACCTTTATTGTACCTCGTTTACCATGCTCACCATTTCATTCCCTTTACACCTCTCAGCCTTTCCCGTGCCGCTCTTTTTAACCAGCAGCGCTGCCCCGACCGTCCCGCGGTGCAGCTCTTTTAGTCACACGGGGCAGCGGCCACACCTGCTGCAGTACCTTTATTGTACCTCGTTTACCATGCTCAGCATTTCATTCCCTTTACACCTCTCAGCCTTTCCCGTGCCGCTCTTTTTAACCAGCAGCACTGCCCCGACGCTCCCGCGGTGCAGCTCTTTTAGTCACACGGGGCAGCGGCCACACCTGCTGCTGTACCTTTATTGTACCTCGTTTACCATGCTCAGCATTTTATTCCCTTTACACCTCTCACGCTTTCCGGACCCCTTTTTAACCAGCAGCGCTGCCCCGACGCTCCCGCGGTGCAGCTCTTTTAGTGATGCGGGGCAGCGGCCACACCTGCTGCAGTACCTTTATTGTACCTCTTTTACCATGCTCAGCATTTCATTCCCTTTACACCTCTCACACTTTCCCGTGCCGCTCTTTTTAACCAGCAGCGCTGCCCCGACGCTCCCGCGGTGCAGCTCTTTTAGTCACACGGGGCAGCGGCCACACCTGCTGCACTACCTTTATTGTACCTCGTTTACCATGCTCAGCATTTTATTCCCTTTACACCTCTCACGCTTTCCGGACCCCTTTTTAACCAGCAGCGCTGCCCCGACGCTCCCGCGGTGCAGCTCTTTTAGTGATGCGGGGCAGCGGCCACTCCTGCTGCAGTACCTTTACAATATTTCTTAGACCATTGTCAATACTTTATTGCGCTGACGTTTCCCAGCCTTTCCCGTGCTGCTCTGTTTAACCAGCAGCGCTGCCCCGACGCTCCCGCGGTGCAGCTCCCTTAGTGACACGGGGCAGGGGCCGAGAGCCCTCTAGGTGCGGCTCCTCTATAGCACTTTACCGTTTTCTATTTTATTTCATTGGCACCTCGCGCGTTGCGCCGGGCGCCTCATTCGGGGACATGCGCCGGCTCCCACAGCGCCCCGCCCGCCGCCGCTCCCCGGGGGCCTCCCCGCTGCTCTCGGGAGATCGCACACCGCACGCGGCCCAAGCCCCGTCTCGCCGACGGCACTCACCACCCGCCGCCCGCCGCCGCGTTCTCCCGCTCCCTACCGGCACGAAGCGGCGCTGCCGATGACGGAGCCGATGCGCGGCTGCCACGCCGCTCTCTCCGCGCCTCAGGGCCGGCGCCTTCGGCCGCACACGGCGGCGTCCCCGCATCCGGGCCAGCCCGCGGAGCTCCTGCCGCCGCCGCCGCCGCCCCCCGACTGAGGGGCCGCGACGCCGGCGCCCCCTTTTATACTCCGCACCCCCTTTTCCCGCCACTGCCGCGGTGGGCTCCCCCCGCCTCAAAATCGCCCAGAAGCGCCCGAGGCGGGAACGGCGCAGCCCCACCGGCGCCTCGGAGAAGCTCTTCTAGTGACAAGGAGCAGCGGCCACTCCTGCTGCAGTACCTTTATTGTACCTCGTTTACCATGCTCAGCATTTTATTCCCTTTACACCTCTCACGCTTTCCGGACCCCTTTTTAACCAGCAGCGCTGCCCCGACGCTCCCGCGGTGCAGCGCTTTTAGTGATGCGGGGCAGCGGCCACTCCTGCAGCAGTATCTTTATTGTACCTCTTTTACCATGCTCAGCATTTCATTCCCTTTACACCTCTCAGCCTTTCCCGTGCCGCTCTTTTTAACCAGCAGCGCTGCCCCGACGTTCCCGAGGTGCAGCTCTTGTAGTGATGCGGAGCAGCGGCCACACCTGCTGCAGTACCTTTATTGTACCTCGTTTACCATGCTCAGCATTTTATTCCCTTTACACCTCTCAGCCTTTCCCGTGCCGCTCTTTTTAACCAGCAGCGCTGCCCCGACGGTCCCGCGGTGCAGCTCTTTTAGTGATCCGGAGCAGCGGCCACACCTGCTGCTGTACCTTTATTGTACCTCGTTTACCATGCTCAGCATTTTATTCCCTTTACACCTCTCAGCCTTTCCCGTGCCGCTCTTTTTAACCAGCAGCGCTGCGCCGACGCTCCCGCGGTGCAGCTCCTTTAGTCACACGGGGCAGCGGCCACTCCTGCTGCAGTACCTTTACAATATTTCTTAGACCATTGTCAATACTTTATTGCGCTGACGTTTCCCAGCCTTTCCCGTGCTGCTCTGTTTAACCAGCAGCGCTGCCCCGACGCTCCCGCGGTACAGCTCCCTTAGTGACACGGGGCAGGGGCCGAGAGCCCTCTAGGTGCGGCTCCTCTATAGCACTTTACCGTTTTCTATTTTATTTCATTGGCACCTCGCGCGTTGCGCCGGGCGCCTCATTCGGGGACATGCGCCGGCTCCCACAGCGCCCCGCCCGCCGCCGCTCCCCGGGGGCCTCCCCGCTGCTCTCGGGAGATCGCACACCGCACGCGGCCCAAGCCCCGTCTCGCCGACGGCACTCACCACCCGCCGCCCGCCGCCGCGTTCTCCCGCTCCCTACCGGCACGAAGCGGCGCTGCCGATGACGGAGCCGATGCGCGGCTGCCACGCCGCTCTCCCCGCGCCTCAGGGCCGGCGCCTTCGGCCGCACAGGGCGGCGTCCCCGCATCCGGGCCAGCCCGCGGAGCTCCTGCCGCCGCCGCCGCCGCCCCCCGACTGAGGGGCCGCGACGCCGGCGCCCCCTTTTATACTCCGCACCCCCTTTTCCCGCCACCGCCGCGGTGGGCTCCCCCCGCCTCAAAACCGCCCAGAAGCGCCCGAGGCATGATATCCCCCGCGCCGGAATCCCTCCTGTCCTGGAAGAGGTAAGGTAAAGAAAAAAAATAGAACTCCGAGCTTGCCACAAATGTCCCAAAAAACGAAGCAGCTGTGAGGGGCTTCGAGCTGTGCCTGGTCCCTCAGGTAACGGCGCTTTCCATTGGCTGCCGGAGTGGCCAGGGCTCCTATTGGCTGCCGGACGCTGCGACGCTTCCGATTGGCTGCTGCTCGATCCGCAGCCCCCGGGCAGCTGCTGCTGGGGGGTCGCCAGGCGGGCTGCCGCCGGAGCAGGACACACGGCAACGCCAGCAGGCGTCCAGCGGTGCTCGGTGTCTGTCGGCGTTTGCAGTTCAGACAGACATATTGAATCCAAATTGCCGGCGATTCCCACCACATGCTATTTCTCCTCTGTTTTCCTGGATGGATTTGACAGCGCTTTCTTTCCCCCCCACAGAGTTGGAAAGCAAAATGCTCAGCTGCCCCTTGGCCATCTCCGCTTCCTTCCACAGCTCCAGCCTTGTCCCTCTTTCTCTCCCCTTTACTTTGCACCAGGTTCTCCCTCCTCCTTTCCCAGGCAGGTCGCAGCAGAGACATTTCACCCACCGGCACCACCTGCTTCCTCTCACTCCGTCCCAGTTTGCCCACTTTGAACTACTGTAGCCGCCTGCCCGCGGAGCCGGACCCGCCGCGCGCCTGGGTAATGGTGGCGTGAATTATCGCAGGGATTATTGGGGTGGGCTGGGCCTGGCCAGGTGCCTGGTGCCAGCGAAACCGCTCTGTCCCTCTCCTCCTCACCCTGGGCAGGGAACAGAACACATCAGGAAAGACTTGAGGATCGGGAAAAGGGCCTAGACAGATCACTCACCGGTCACTGGAGCAAGAGACACGACTGGGGGGAATAAATTGAATTTCTTGTCAAACAAATCAGAGCAAGAGAATGAGAGGTAAAGCTGCAGGGGTTCAAGCCTAGGAACGAGGACTTTTTCCTCGGCAGCTCGCAGCTGCACGAGGGGGATAAAGGATCCCCCGGGGCCCCCGAGCAGCGGCTCTGCCCCTCCTCAATGGGGATGTGTCCAGACCCGCCGGTCCATCCCGGGCTTTGGGGGGCAAGAGTGGAGCAGGCGCTGAGCTGCTCCATGGAGCTTCCAGCCCCTGTTTGATCTGTCGGGGCGTGACACAATCACTGCTGGGCGTCCGTCGGCGCTCGGTGTCTGTCGGAGTTTGCAATCCCGACAGATAAATTGAGTCCAAACCGGCAGCGCCAGCTCATCTTTACTGTTCTTTTTCAATTTCTTAATGAATTAAGGGAAAACTCCCTTTAGTCGCCATTTCAAAGCCTTGAATCAAGGGGAAAACGGAGGTTCCCTCTCAATTTAGACCCGTAATTGATGCATAAGGAGGGTCTCCCCTAAATTTAAACCCAAATAAAAAGTGAATCAAGGAGGAGTTTTGCTCAATTTTGCCTCCTAAAATGAGGGGAAATGCAGCTCCCTCTTCAATTTCCCTCAAGAAACACCATTTTGGGGTCTTTTGGACACATTTTTCCTCTCTGAAGGTCCCTTCAAATGAGGGTCCCCCCTCGATGGAACTCTTATAATGGCACATAAAGAGGTTCTTCTCAAGGGAAGCCCTTTAAAACCAGGGACGGTGGTGTTTTGCCCTCAATTTTAACCTTAAGATGATGAAAATGGGGCGGTTTCCCTCAATTCAAATCCATCAAACAGCACCATAAAGGCTTTCTTCTTCCATTTAGATACAAAAATAATGGAAAACGGTGATTCCCTGCCAATTGAGATACAAAATCATGAAAATGTGTGTTCCTTCAATTGAGACCTTCCAAATCGTAGATGAAGTGGGATCCTCCTAAGTTCAAACACAGTTACAGAAACTGTTTTCTCCTCCATTTAAATCCTTTTTCTTCTCGTACTCCCCCCCGCACCCCCCCCAACTTTTTTTTGGGGGGGGGGGGGGGGGGCGGGGCACTAGGAGCACTTCCTCCGCCTCACTGGTCGCACTTGGGGCTGCTGCACGTTGGAGAGTGGTGGGAAGTTTCCTCCCAGTTCCCTCCCAGTGTTCCCAGTATCTCTTCCAGTGCTCCCACTGGCAGAACACTGGGGGACACTGCATGGTCTGATGATGGGGGGGTGCATTGTCGAGGATCACAGAGGGGCCCGGGGGGTCCCGGGCGTCCTTGGGGGGGTTCCAGGTTCAGCAGTAGGATTTTTCTGACTATGAGTGAGCTGTGTGGCCTTTGGAGGTGTCCCTTCCTCTCCTGCTCACAACAGAGCAGCTCAGAGGTGATTTGGCTCCTGAGCGTTTCAATTTAGGCCCCCAAAGAGAGGAGGAGCTGCTGCCCACATTACACCTTACAGCTCTGCCAAGGGGCATCTAACCCCATGTGTGCTCAGGAGGTGGGGATGCAAACCCCAAATCCCATCTCCACCTCCCTCTGCAGTCCTTTAAGGGGTTCCTCTAGTCTGGAAAACCAGTCCCATAACTACAGTAAACCCAGAGTCTCCTGAGTGAGAAACCACGTACTTGTAATTCCTCTGCAATAGCCTCATCCCACCTCCAGCAGCCCCTGGGAAGCTGCAGGCAAGAACACCTAACCTGGTAAGCAACTCCATTTCTTGGCAGATTTCCAGGGCAATGCAAAAACATTTCAAAGTATTTTTTCAAAACATCTGCTTATTGTCCTTTAATGCAAAATAGTGATTCCATACCAGTCCTAAGAAGAACAGGCCCAGAGAAGACCTTGCTCTCTACAACTCCCTGACAGGAGGGTGTAGCCAGGTGAGGATTGGCTGCTTCTCCCAGGCAACCAGGAACAGGACAAGAGGAAACGGCCTCAAGCCGCACCAGGGTTGGACATCAAGAGGACTTTCTTCCTGGAAAGGGTGGTCAGGCCTTGGCAGGGGCTGCCCAGGGAGGTTTGGAGTCCCCGTTCCTGGAGGTGTCCGAGGAACACCTGGACATGGCACTCAGTGCTCTGGGCTGGGTGACAAGGTAGGGATTGGGCACACGTTGGACTCGATGACCTTAGAGGGCTTTTCCAACCTCAGTGGTTCTATGATTCTCATTATTCCAAATTCATTTGCAAAAGCTCTCACACCTCTAGTCACACCTTAGCAGGTGTGTAGGCCCAAGCTCATACATTTGAGAGATTTACTGCCTCCAGTGGGATCTACACCGCAATTTCAGGGAGAGGCAAGACTTCAGCCGTTACGAGAGAAAACTTTGCAAAAGCATTCCCTGGAGAGACATCCTGAAGGAAGGTGTCTCCCCCTCTTCTGACCATAGAGAGAGCTGAGTCTCCAGTGTTAATTCTAAAACTTTCAAGCTCCAAGTCTGACTCCCAGAAATTTTATTGGCCCCACTTCCCAGCACAATACTCAGACCTCACACGTCGAGGAAAAAAGCAGTGCAGATTAAATAATTAATGCTTCTGGGTACTGTTCTCCCTCTAAACTACACACAATCCCAAAGGAACAAAACCCTTAAAGAAGATGGATTGCTCTTGCTAGCAGGAGAAATCTGACAGGGACATACTTCATCATTCTGCCAAGGCTTTGTCAAACACCTCAGCTCCTGCACTTCAGGGAATAAGAAGTGGCTTATAAGAAGTGACTTTTATGTCAGTGAGCATGTTATTATGGATTAATCTCGCACTGGAAAACAGTCTTCATACTCTATTGCATCACCCAAAGAGTTTGGAGGCTGCTGCCTAGTGAGCTCCTGAGTTGTATCTTCCTTGTCAATCTTATCAGCCCCTTGTTTGATTGTAAAATCGTAAACAAAATGCAGCAAGCGTTGGCCCAACGGCTCAGGACTTGCATATCTCTTCCAAAGAGAGGGAGAAAAAAGAGTGTTTCTCCCAAGTCACAGAGTTTAAAAGTTCATGTTATCTACATAAATTTTTAAAAGAAAAAGAGGAACAGTAAAATATCAGTTACTGTGCCAGTGGTGCTCCACTCTATTTCTGTTCTCTTCTTCCACTTGTAGCATCTCTAGGAATACTTTAAAACCAGCCAACCAACCAAAACAACAACAAAAAGCCAACGTTGAATTGAAGCTGAACAAGAAGCAATGTGGCTGCTGGCTTGTGAGCACTCCACTGCCTGAGTTCCAGTAAGGGAGTTTATCCTCTCCACAGTTTTGAGCCAGATCCCAAAGTACTGAGCATCAGCTTTTAGCTTTTTAAAGAATTTAACTGTAAGAAAAGCTGCTGGGGAGGGCCATGCTCCAGGCACATCCATGGGATTTCACCTGTGCAGCTCCCTAAGCTGAACTTGTGTCTTTTCCTCTACCTTGCTGGGCTTGGCTCATGCATTTCTTGAGGGGAAGGCCCTGCACTGATCAAAGCATGTACTGACCTCAGATAAACAGCTTCTGTCAGTGTGGATCTATCCTAAATGGACCATTTCCCAAAGTAATTCAAGTGCCTGAATTTCACTTACTCAAAACTGCTTTTAAAGAAACCGGGTTTAACACACTCCGTTTCTAAGCAACTACTGGGCAGCGCTCCTTCACTCCCTGTCAGTGTTATTCTCTGACCCTTGGAGAAAGGCTTTAAAGCAACAAAGGGCTTGTTAAGCACCAATAATTTACTCAGTCAAGAATTCAAATCAATAGCAAGGGCAGAGCCTGACTTCAAAACCTATTTTAAACCAGAATTTAAAAGCAGTTGCATTGCCAATTGACAGGATTAGAAAGGTTTCCTTAGCAGTTGTGATTACAAAGTAATGAACTGTGCATGGAGCAGGTGGGGGGCAAGGGGGAAGACAGGAGAAACCTTCATTTGCACTGTGGGTTTTTAACCATCATGGTCACATCTCAAGGACCTGCAGAAACCAGTCTAATCTCAAAAAAGGAAAAACTTCCTGGATATTTTTCATTTCAGCAAGAGCCTAAGGAAGCCCTCAGCAGCAGGAGATTGGAATAACTGCAATCCCTTGAGCAAAGGGAGCAGGGTGTGCTCCTCAAAGCCAGACCTTCATCCATAGCACCCAGAAGGTAGCAAAACAAGGATACAACAAAGCCTTAAGTGGGGAATGGGTTATCAAGGGTTTTATAAGGAAAGAACGAGGTCTGAAAAACAGGACCTGGAGGGTGAGAGAGGAAAGAAATAGCGAGATAGCTGAGGCCTCTTGGGAAAAAAAAAAGGGGGGAAAGGTCGGGATTAAATTCTAACTCAGCTGGAGCTGATCTTAAATGTAATAAGGGGAAATGGCAGCAAGAGGAGATTTCTTTATAGCAGCAAAGTACTGGGATAAATTCACTATAGAAACTGAGAAATCTTTAGCAGCAGCAGCTCTCTGCAAAGAGGTCAGGCATCCATTCCTCATGGCAAAGCAGGGCACAGGGAATTGGGCCAGATAACCTCCCCAGACTGATCCCAGCCCTAATTTCAAAAAATTGCACAAAAATGTAATTGTGCATTAACACAGCAAAGTCTTCTTTCCAGCTTATCAGGCTTTGAGATGCCTTAGATTGAGATCCAGCTCCTACCACTGTGCTGTGCTCGGACTCTCCCCCCCTTTCCCCGACCCAATCTCCTGAGCAACCAACAGCTCGCAAGGAGCTGGCACCCCTGGAATTTCACACTCAGCATCTCTTCCAAGCTCAACAGGTGAACAAACAGGTACTCCAACACCTCCTTCTTTTGTACTTCGGGCAGCACAGACCCACTGGAAGAAACTGGAATCCAAGGGCAGATGTAAACATGGGACTCCCGCTTGCCACTGTCTCCACCCGTTCTCCAGCTCAGCCCTGGGCTGGGAAACAAAAGACAACAAACATTTAAAAAACATCCTTGAGGTGTCTTGAGGATGCCCAGGCCTAGAAGAAAGGCCTTCCCATCACCCTCTTGGCCTTTTCCCACTCTGAGGAACTGTGGAAATGCACATCCACACCCAAGCTGGACAGCCTGGGATCTTTTCTGCACACCAAACGCCACAGTCCCGAGCACCAGGAGCCTGAAGATGCCCTGGATTGCAATTCACAGCCTCAGTGAACCCTGCACAGGACAGCCAAGTCGTTTGTGTGCAGAAGAAATAAAAGTTGCTATTTTTAGTAGTTAAAATACTCGTGGGAGTTATTGGCTGCTTACACCCGTGGGCTTCATAGGGCCTCCCATACTTATGGATTTATCAGAAGAAGCAGTTTCAAGTTCCTTCTTTTTCGAGCCCAACTCCAAATGGGAAACTTCTCACGAGTGCTCCTGAGAGAGTCAAGTGGAACTTCAGGAGCTCAGGAAAGCGACTCCCTCCCCTGAGTCCTGTCTCACCTGCCCGAGCACCCGGTGCTTTTATACCACCTCTCTCCCTGCTTTCCACGTTCATTTAAATGTAAGAAACCTGCACGTTCTCGCTCCAGCACCAGCCGCGTCTTCCCTGCGCCCGCACACTGCCGCCCCTGCTCAGGCGCTGCTCCCCTCGGTTGCGCTGCCCCTTGCCACGGGGCCGAGGTGGGACAAACTCCAGGTTTTGTTTCCCAGGAAAGGCTCTGCAGGGAGGTCCCGCCGTGCCGCCCGCAAGCCCCGGCCCCGGCCCCAGCCCCAGCCCCGCAGCTCCTCCCCGGCTCCGCGCCCGCGCCGGGACCGCCTTCACCCCGCGCAGCCCCCGCCGCCCGCTCCCGCCCGGCTCTGCTCCGGGGCCGCCCCCCCTCGGGTCTTTTCCCGGCACACGCTGCGTCGCCGTTCTCCGCTCACTTTCCACCCCGCTGCAGCCACAGCAACAGCCGCCCTCCTCCATTGTCACCACAACCCTCGCCCACCGCTGCCGCAGCCGGGAACCGAACCCGGCGCTCCCAAGCCGCTCCCGGGCAGCGCCCGACGGTACCCACAGAGCAACAGCACCGGGCGGGTAAAGCCAGTGCGCATGCGCAGCGCTGCCCGGCTCCGCCCCGCCCTTCAACACCACATGACGTAACCAGGCACAGCACTGCTCCTGCGCTTCCCTTCCCACAACACCGCGCATGCTCAGCATTGTTTCCATTTCTCCCTTAATGACCACACAACGAAGAGCTTTCCCAGGAAAGCTGTTTTGGACAAATCTCATCAAACTGTGCTGGGGGAGAACAGACACCACAAAAACTGGGATTTGCTGGCACAGGGCCTTGGACATCACACATCCTTCCCTGTTCTTGGATAACAGAGTTATCACAGATCTCCTGAGTAGCTACACCAGTAAAAAAGTGACTTTTCCAGCCCAGATGCAGCTGCATAAGCGTTCGGAGTGGCAAAATGAAAGGAATGTAAAAATCCCACCATGGAGTGAGATGGTGCCGCCTCCTGCACCTGGGCCACCGTGGAACACTCCAGGCTGGGGGAACAGGGGCTGGAAAACTGGGAAAGGCCCTGGGGGTGCTGGGGACAGCAGCTGGACACGAGCTGGGTGTGCCCAGGTGGGCAAAGCCAAGGGCACCTGGGCTGTGCCACCTTGGGGTGACAGCAGGGCCGGGGCAGTGCCCGTCCCTGTGCTGGCACTGCTGGGGCACCTCCAGTGCTGGGGGCAGCTCTGGGACAAGAGGGACATGGAGGGGCTGGAGCCAGTCCAGGGAAGGGAACGGAGCTGGGAAGGGGCTGGAGAGTTCCTGAGGGAGCTGGGAAAGGGGCTCAGGCTGGAGCAAAGGAGGCTCAGGGGGGACCTTGTGGCTCTGCACAAGTCCCTGACAGGAGGGGGCAGCCGGGGGGGTCGGGCTCTGCTCCCAGGGAACAGGGACAGGAGGAGAGGGAACGGCCTCAGGCTGGGCCAGGGGAGGCTCAGGGTGGATATTGGGGAAATTCCTCCATGGAAAGGGCGCTCCGGCCTTGGCACAGCTGCCCAGGGAGGTTTGGAGTGCCCACCCCCGGGAGTGCTCCAACACCTGTGGCTGTGGCATGGGCGGACGTGGTCAGCGGTGGCCGTGGTGGTGCTGGTTGCACTCAGTGATCTCCGAGGTCTTTTCCAACCTTGATTCCGCTCTCAAGTCAGCCCCACGGAGGAGCAGCACAAAAGGCACCCCCAGGCTGCGAGCGGAGGGTTCAGAACACGCTGCGGCAGCAGGAACGAAGCTCTGCAGGATGAAACTGAAAAGGGGAGAAATGCCGGGCTCTGTGAAAGGGAACAACTGAGAGAGCCACAAACAAGCCACCAAACTTCTCACAGGGGACACCACCAGCAGCACAGATGTGAAGGGACTTCTTTTTGCCCCAGAACTGTGAATCCACAGCCCAAGCCACGTGCACACACTGCAGATGTGTATTTTTACTGCCAGCAAGCACCTGGGAATAAAAAACCTCAGCCCCAAAGCTTGATGTCTAAACAGCAACACAGAAGTTCTAAACCAGCTGTCGAGAGAAACAAAACACAGCAAAAACAAAGCAGAAAGGGAGCAAAAAACTTGTCACGCTGGCCGTGTTTCCGAGGGTGACAGGTTCTGCTGTGCTGGGAATGCAGCACAAAACACAAAAATCCTACTGCAACTCCTGGATCCCACAGCAGGAAGGACATGGAGATTCCCAGTGGGAATCAGGGATGCAGGACTCGGCTGTGCTGCCATCACTCCCTCAGGAATAGCCAGGTTTAGCTCATTCTGTCTGCCCAGAGAGGGGGGATCTGCTCCTGGATCCCCTGGAATGTTCCAGGCCAGGCTGGACATTGGGGCTGGGAAGAGCCCAGGACAGTGGGAGGTGTCCCTGCCCGTGGCAGCGCTGGCACTGGATGAGCTTGAAGGTCCTTCCAAGCCCAAATGGTTCTGTGAGTCTTAGAGCCCTGAAATTCTCATGACAGAGGTGGAAGTGCAAGAGCTTAAGGTCCCTTCCCAAAAAAACCCCATTGCACGACTCTGCAGCTTCTGGAGCCCTGGGTCCATGGAAATGCAGTTTCAGAGGAGCTCCGAGGAAATGGGTGTTTTGGGGAGAGCAGAGTGGCTGGAAGAGAGGAACAGGAACAGTCTCCTCGAGCAAGCCCTTGTGTCTCAGGGAGCGGGATCGGCTCGCTCCTAACGCACCTGGTGACTCCCAGAGCGGGGGATGGAAATGCAGCCCAGGTCCGAAAGAAACCCTGCCCGGGAAGGCGGGCTGGGATTGTGAGCTGGCTGCGGGAGCTCGCTGTTAAAGGCGATCTTTTGGGTGTTTGGGTGCGCCTTTGTCTCTGTGCGAAGCACCCGGCCGTAGCGCCCTTTGTGCTGCTGTCTCCTGATTTCCTTAAACTTTTCTTAAACGGTCCCTTTTCTTCAACTTTCCTTCAAATTCTAGAGTGAAGCTCGTTTTGGCAGCTGCGCGTGCGCGGATCCTTCCGCGTGCGCAGATGGCCGGGGCGCGCGGATCAGTGCGCATGCGCGGGCGGGGACGCATCACCGGTGATGCCTCCGCGGGCAGGACCGCATCACAAATAGTCCCTTTTGGCGTATCACTCCGCGTGGGGGCGCATCACCGCTGATCCCTCCGCGGGCAGGACCGCATCACAAATAGTCCCTCCTGGCGGATCACTCCGCCTGCGCATGCGCATAACCGCTGATCCCTCCGCGGGCAGGGCCGCATCACCGCTGATCCCTCTGTTCTGAACGGGATTGTGATGTTGGCTTTTTGCATGTTCCATCAGTGTTTCACAATTTGGTGGCCCATACGGGGATAAAGGCTCAGCTCTGGGATCTCCCGGGGAACCCAGAGCAGGGGGGTGCCCCCGCCCACTTTTGGCGGCCTCGCTTTGTGTTTCTCGGCGGGGTCAGGGGGGTTTGCAGTCAAACACCCGGAGGGCAAGAGAGGAGACAAAGCAACAAGAAAGGAAAGAAAAGGCTCCCTGAGGTACCACGGTAATTAAACACATAAAATCTTGTGCACCAAGACTCCGAGAAAAGTGAGTATTTTTTCTTTCCTCTTTTTGGGGGGATAAGGGGGATGAAAGTGTGTGCATGAGACGCGGGCTGGTTACCCCAGAGCTGCGAAGCGAGTGTGGAGCCTCTGAGGCTGCGGCTCTGCTCTGCCGCCAGGGAAGCAGTCAGTAAAGAGGTGAAGCCAAAGATAAAAGGAGTGAGAGAAGCCCCGGGTTAACTGGGAAGGGATTGGAGTCCTTGAAGGAGGGGAGTCAAGAATTTCCTAGTATTGGATCCAAGAAATTTAGGGTTTAAGACTGCTGGATTGAGGGTTCAAAAATCCTGCTAAATGGAGGGTTAGTTCCGAGACATTTGGGTTTTGAGACTGCTGGATTGAGAGTTTAAAAGATTTCAAGAAATCCAGGCTTAATTCTGCCAAATTGAGGACAAATCCGAGACATTTGGGGCTTGAGGCTGCTGGATTGAAAGTTTAAAAAAAAAAAAAAAAAAAAAAAAAATTCAAGAAATCCAGGCTTAATTCTGTCAAATTGAGGATTACTTCAAGAAACCTGGAATTTTGGGCCCAGGGGTGAGCATCGGCTAACAATTTGAAATTAAAAGGGACCTAAGCCTTGTGTGGTTGTGACTGATAACGCTTGAGAAAGAGAAGTTGGAACAATAAAAAGGAGCGATGAGAATGAATGAGAATGTATGTGATAGAAATGCTAAAGCTTGAAATATAACTTTTCTGGAAGGAGGCATATTTTATTAAGAGGAGGGAACTGTTGTAGTCTAGGAGAAGAAACGGGAAAGAGGTGGTGAAGTTTGAAGAGTTGTTTTGTTGGTTTTTATTAAAAAGGTGGGAAACAAAGGCCTGGGAAAGATAGATAAGATTCTGAGAAAATGGGACATAAAACTAGTAAGCAAGAGTCAGGGAATAAAAAAAGGGAATAGAGGCGTGCCAGTGGAAATACCCCAGGAAAGCCCTTGGGGAGTTATGCTGGCTAACTGGAATACAAACCCAAGTACAAAGGAAACGAGCAAAGTCAAAATGATCCAGTTTTGTATGTTTGGTTGGGCCGAGAAGGAAATAAGATCCGACCATGTCTTCTGGCCCAGACATGGCTCTTGAAGTCTGGATCTGTCAGGCTTTACAAGTATTGGTAAATTCAAAAGAACTCGTTAACACAGAAGAAAGCAAGTACGCTTCATGCTGGGTGGGAAACAGAGTCTAAGGGGATAAGAATTTTAAAGTTGTCCGAGACCCAAGGAAAGGAGCAAAGGGAAAGCAAGAAAGAGAAGGGCTGGGAGCCCCTGGAAGCATCGCCCCCTCCACTCCCGCCTGTCTCGCCCCAAGCCCAGGCTCCTGTGGCGCCGCTCGCAGCTGCAGCGCCGCTCCCGGAGCCCGAGGTCGCGCCTGTGCCGGCTCTCAGGCACCGCCCGCGGCTCCACCGCTTGTCCCAGCGGCGGCGGCTCCGCCGGTAGCCCCGCTGTTCCCGCCGCCCCCTCCAGCCCCTGCGGCTCCAGCGGTAGCCCAGCCCGCCGCTTTCGGTGCCCCTGTGCCCGTCCCTAGCCCGGCTCTCCGCTCCACACCAGCCCAGCCCGCCGCTTTTGGGGCCCACCCCGGCCCCGCCCCGGCCCCAGCCCCGCTCCCGATGTCCGCGGCCGTTCCAGCAGCCCCTGCCCCCGCTGCGTTCTCTGCCGCGGCTCCATTGAACCCGGCTTCGGCCCCGCGGGCCGCGCTGGGCTCACCGGCAGCTCGGCCTCCTGGCGCCGTGGCTGCTGCGGACCCGTGCAGAGGCTCCACGCCAGCCTCTGGTACCGGCCCCAAGAGCTGCTCTGCCCTTGGCGGTGCCGGCAGCAGCCTCCGCCTTTGCTCCCCCGCTCCTGCAGGAATCGGCCTCCGAGAGGATCCCCACCTTCTACCCCCCCTCCCTCCCTCGCCTGCACCGTTCCCCTGGCAACGACCGCTTCTGCTGCTCCTCTGAAAGGAGAAGCAAAACGCCAAAGTTCCATCTCGAGGAACGAGCCCTTGCAGAAGGAAATAATATCTGGAGACGGTTCTTCCAGATGTGTCCAAGGAAAAAGAATGTCAGGGTAGGCTTTAGTTGATGGGGGGACTATGCACACTGGAAGATTTAGCACACAAGAAGGGAAATACATCTACTGATTCAAGGTACGCTTTTGGAGGGGTGCATGCCTTGGGAAAATCTGGGACACCCCACCTCTGCTTCTTTAAGTGTCTCCATGTGGGACATCAATTAAATGTGGACAAATTTTAGAATGCAGCTTCCAAGTCAAGTTACCTGCTAGGAAATGACTCCAGCTCTCTGGCACCTTGGGCTGTTTTAAACACAGCCTGGCCCTTCATGGCTGAGGCTCTGAGTTATTGCACAGGCATTCAGGGCTGACAGTTCCCTGCAGGGAGAGCTCAGCACATGTCCACAGAGGCAATCCCAGCATGTGCAAGAAAGAAAGAAGCAGCAAAAGGTTATTGCTTCTCTTTCAAAAGTTATTTCAAGTACTCAAACCCAAACCAACCTTTGCTCTCGATTTTGGCTCCTTTGCAGACTGCCTCTGCCGTGGGGTTTTCTCCAGGAGAAGCAAAGGAATTGCTCATGGAACAGTGCAGATTAAGTTATCCCAAAGGGAAGTAAAGAAAAATATCTCATTTTTCCATCAAAATGCTCATGCTCTTTCCTACAGATTATTTCAAGTTTTTCCCACAAGCTTTGCCCTACCCATCATCCCATTTTTACCCCAAAAAGTAATTTTCTCTATCCTCAAGAATGTCTCAGTGTCTATCCCCAAAATTTTCACTGTGCCTCTGCAAGTGACTACCTCAGTTTACCTCATGCTGTTCATTCTCTTCCCTGGGGATTGCTCCAGATTTTCCCTCCAAGCTGTCCCTGTCTGTCCACTTCTGCTTTCTTCTTTTTTACAAGAAAGTATTCATTCACTACTCTGGAGACTAGCTCCAGTTTTACCCCCCAAAATTTCCCTAACATTCACTAGTCATTGCCTGATTTTTACCTCAGTATGTTCATTCTCTCCCCCTACAGATAACCTCAGATTTTACCCCCAGTATTTTCCCTACCTGCCCACTAACTATTTACTCTTTTTGACCTATAAATACTCTCTTTCTACCCTGGAGATTTCATCAAGTTTTACCCTGAAATATTTCACTATCTTTCCAGTACTGTCTCACTTTACCTCATGATGTACGCTCTCCCTGCCACACTTCACCCCAGATTTCACCTCCAAAATTATTGCTGCTTGTCCACTACTTATTACCTGATTTTCACTTCAGTAGGTCCATTCTCTGCCCAACAGGTCATTTTAATTTCTACCTCCCAAAACTTTTCCAACCTCTCACCTAGTGATTGCCTCAGTTTACCTCAAAAATGCTGTCTCCCCTAGAGATTACCTCAGACTTGACCCCCACATTTTTTCCCTGTCTGCAAGTTACTACCTCCGTTTAACTTCAGTATGTTCGTTCTCTGCACTACAGACTCAAGTTTACTCTCAAAATCTCCCTGCCTCTCCAACACTGATTACTTCCTTTTTACCTCAAAAGATTGATTCATTTTCTACCATGGAGGTTACATCAAGTTTCACCCCCAGAATTTACTAATACTTCCACAACTGATTCACTCAGTTTTACCTCAAAAAGTGTTCATTCCCTCACCTAGAGATGACCTTGTATTTAACCCCCAAAGGTTTCCCTACCTGTGCACAACTGATTGCTATAGTTTACTTCAAAATCTTCATGCTCTCCACTACAGGTCACCTTGAGTTTAGTTCAAAAGTTTTCCCTACCTGTCCATTACTGATTATCTCAATTTTTACCTAAAATAAGTCATTCTCTTCCTACAGACACCAGATAGCAAATCATACAAAGATCTAAAACTCTGCACAAGAAACAGCAGAAAGTTTTCCATGAATAACACAAGTTCCATTTTTCCCTCCTCTGCCTAGGACTGCTACCAGGAGACAGGAGAGTTGTTATCAACACTCAAACCTCCCAAGCGTTGTTATTTCTCAGAGAGCTGCGCTGGCACTGAGCTACTCCCATGCGCCTGCAGGGCTCTGGGGAGGAGCAAGACAACATCCCACTCCTGCCTGGAGAAATTTCACCCCTGTAAAAAGTCATTTCCCTTCTCTCTCTCTGAGCCACGGCCAAAGCAGCTGTGTAGAAATACATGAACTATTCATGGAAGGGATTATTCAGTTGTGGGAAAAACGCTAAAGAAAGACTATCACCCCAAATTTCAGGGTGAAAACACACTGCTTGTTAACAGGAGCACACAAACTCATTTAAACCAGAGAGGAAACTGCACATCAGGAAAAGAGCTGAAAGATATGCTCTGCCTTGATTGATAATTCCAAAGGAAATGCCCCACGGATCATAGGCAATTACCTATAATTTTACCTCCATAATCACTGGATTTCTGACTTGGGTTGCTGTGGAAGTGTTTCACAGATGCCTTGAGGGGTCAGGGGCTTGGTTGGATTCTTTGTGGTTAGTCCTGACAGGCCCAGGCCAAACCCACCCACCTGCATCGCTGCTCTACCCCAAATTTGCATGAAATACTGAGAACAGTTTATAAATACTCCCCTTCCCTGTCCTTCCTTACACAACCATGGAGCAAATGTACTCTATCCCTTGTTCCCAAGAGCACCTCTCCAGCCCAAATCCCAGTTTTCACAAACACAAACCAAACAGACCTAAGACAATTATTCCATCAGTGCCTGCAATTCTGAGCTCCCTGTTCCCTGCCACTCACACAGCAATCTCACCTCAGCCCAGAGACTCCCTGTCCCCAAAGGGAAACAGAACCTGACGGGGCACAGCTCTGGCACCGCATTTCCCCTTGTTCCTGGAAAGCCCAAGTAAATCCAGTCCCTCAGACCTTGCATCCCTGAACACCAGGAGAGCTGGAGTTTTACCCAGATCCCAGTGCCCTGCACGGCTGCGCTGACACGAGCACAGGCCGATCGCTCCGCCCAGCACCATCCCTCATTTTCCTCCCATTGCTCCCCAAGTGTCCCCAAACCACCCCAGCGTGTCTGTGCCGGGGCCAGGGCCTGCCCCAAGCCCGACCAGAGGCTGTCACCCAGCCCTGCACCAGCTGCTGCCCCTGGGAGAGCTGGGAATGCACTGAGAGCTCGGCTCCCCAGTCCTCAGACACACAAATAATGCCCAACCTGCCCCTCTGGGCACAGCCAAACACCACAACTCCATCATCCCCAAGCAACTCTGGCAGTTGCCTCTTCACCTCTGCCCTTTTCCAAAGGACACAGGTAGGACTGGGGTGTCAGAAATGGCATTCCCTAGGCAGTTCATCCAAGCACAGAGGAGAAGAGGAACCCTGTGTCCCTCTGACTGACCCCACAGCATGGGCAGGACCAGCTGGGTTTTTTGTATTCTAAGTTTTAAAATGAACTGAAGAACCTGAAAGGCAAGAAACAACACATGCATAAGGTTAGAGCCAGTCAACACACACACAGACAGACACACCCTCAGACACCCCTTCCTCAGCTTACACGCTGACTGCGGCCCTTACTAGAAACAGTCCCCCCTAAAGAAGATGCTTTAACATCTTCTTCCATCTGCTGCTCCTTGATGTGGAACAGTAGATCCTGGGAAAATTGGTAGCATCAGTGACCATAGGGATCAAAATCTGCCTCGGGGACCTGCAAGACAGCATGAGGCAGTCTGCAAGTAGCTGACAGATAGGAGTTATCCCCACACCAGGCCCATAAGCTTTCTACCCAAAAGCCCATAGACAAGAGATGAGAGTTTAAAACTGTTCAAACTAGCCATGACTGAATGTGCCAGGGCAGGGCAGCTCCAAGCATAAGCAGCACATGGACACACAGTGCATCAAATATAAGCAGAGATGACACGAAGACTTGAGATAACGCTTCAGAAGATAAATTCTTGAGACCAGGATGCTTTGAGGCAACGGAAGCTACGAAACTACTGCAGTGAGGAAGGTCTAGTACACTTCATATAGAAGTCCAAGGGAATGGCACATGAAAAAAAGATACTACCAAAACTGAGAAGGAAGATGGATAGGAACACCTTGTGTACTTCTTCTGGTCTCAAAAAGCAAAACCATAAAGATGCCAGAATAAGCCCGATCCAGGAAAGTATGCAAGTGCTCCTGCTGCCAATATGGCCCATAACGATGCCTGTAAAGCATTGAGACATCACAAAGCCCTATGACACTGAAGACAACGGACACAGACCACATAACATAGACATCAACTGAAACTGCCCAGCAATTTTACTTGATGGACCAAGATTCCTAGCGCAAGATGAGCCAGAGGCCAATGACGCCGAAGGAAAGAAGGCTCTATGGCAGTAGTACGGGACAGTGAAATGTAAACTCCTTATGAGAAGTTAGTGCCAAAGCTGGTAAGAGGATGCTCAAGAAGCGCAGTAGGCCTAGAGAAGGAGGCAACGACTGCCAGCTGATACAAAGGGATCCCTAGAGAATGATTCTGCCGCCAAAGGCTGAAGTGACGTCACAAAACATGACCGACCAACAAATGGCCAAGATGCAAGGTGCCTGCGTGCTATGTTCAAAAGTGCTCCAAAGCGTGGCTACACTGAAGAGTAGGCAAACTTTAGACCGTGGCAATCATGCCAGACCTGAAGGCAGGCTCCTCAGGTGAAAAGATGGACAATGACATCGAGACTCAAAATCCAATGATGCGAAGCTCACAAGAACATGGAGATGGGTTGGAACTGCCCGGCCCGGCAAAGGCTCGAGTGATGCTGAAGAGAAACCCTCTCTCCCTTAACTCCAAGGGGCCCGGCCTACTACAGCCCTCTCCTCTAAGCTAACTTCAAATGGCCTCCTGTGATTCCAAAGGTTTTTGCCTTCTCCCAACCAACAGTCCCCACACTTAGCTCTCCAAAGACCAGCAGACAAAATCCATCCTCGACAGAAAAGAATGCTTCAGCACCGTGGATGTCAATACATGGCCCACAGCCCACTTGGGCAGCTACAAAAGATAGAGAATAATGACAAAATTCAGACTGTGATGACACATCCCAGAAGTGACCCCTTGCACAATGCCCCTCTCCCTCATAACTGCCGAGGCTCATCGCTCACCGGCCATTTCCAAACTTAGGCTCTGCACCTACTTGTAGTACCTAAGACAACAAAACAGAAACTGCGACTGTTGCCCTCCAGAAGAATAAATGCACGGGCTCCCTCTGCACCACTGGCCCAGGCTCACCTCAAATCTCCATCCGACTCCAGAGGTGGCCCGGACGATACCTGCAAAGCGAAAAGGGACACGCTTCGCATGCTGCCACGTACCTCTCACCTATCAGTCGCCCCACCTAAATGCCAACTCACCTGCTCGCCTCTGTCCCTTGGCATGCCCAGGGCAGCAGCAGCACCTGCAGAGAAGCAAAGCAAAAAAACATGCTGAGAGACTGAAACCACAGCCTCCCTGCTCCAACTGAAGTACACCACACCTATAGCTTAAGCTTGCACCCACCTGGCCTCCAGCATCCCAGGGCCGGGACCACCTAAAATGCATAAACAAAAACAGACGCTTAGAGCTGCACCAGAAACTGATACCCAAGCAGTAACAACTCATTCTGGCCACCAGTCACCGCTCACCTCGCTCCATCGACCTTGACCACTGATCTTCAGCATTACTTCCTACAAATAAAGATGAAGAACAAAGCTGTAACACAGGCACCATTTACACTTGCCCTGCAAAGACAAACGGTGACTGACCTTCCTGTGGGAACCACCTCACCTGGTATGGGGCACTCTGCCACAGATTCAATCCATCTGCATCTGAAAGAAAGTTATGACAAAAGTCAAAGTGCTGCATCAGAACTTAGCAGCTCCAGACATCTTGTGTCAATCTAGAAATACCATCTTGAGTCCAACTAATCCCTACATTACAAGTGTCAAGTCCCTAGGACTTATCCTATTACACCTACACCCAGACTATGTAGCAGGGCAAAGCAGCCCCGGGCCAAACACACAGACACCTGTGACACAGGAGATGACAAACAAGGGGATGCAACAAGGAGAGGAAACTCTCAGCAAGAAGAATTACCAATGACATGACCTAGATGAGGCCGATGAGGCTCAAAGAGCTCTGGCAGAAAAAGACCCTAACAGAAGGACTTATGCCAAGAACCGCAAAGATGGACGCCCGAGAATCGTACGGTTGGAATCCTCTACCTATCCTCGCATTCTCCCAAGTCCTAATCTGTTATAAGGGATTGTTGCAGTGCACAGCTGTCAATACAGCTCAGAACAAGACTGTAAAAGGTGTCTGACTCAATTGTGCTAAAGAGAGATGCGATTCCGATGCATGTCCGAGCCTGCAAGTCAAAGGTTCAAGGGTACCAGCGTCGGGCCAAGGAACGCAAAGGAGCTGCTAAGGATGATGCCCAGCATTTCCGATAAGCCCCTCAAAGGGGTAAGGCAAAAGACATGTGACACAAGATGCCCACAATAGAGACACAGAACACACAATAGACAAGTGACACAACACACACCGGGACTGCTCTGCCCTGCACACCTCAGCATTGTGATCAAAAGCGAGACTTGCCCTTTACGTGGCCTAAGGGCCCCTCTCGTGGACATCCCCATCTCCAAAGCTAATTCAAAAATCCCTCCCACCAAGTCCTGACCCAGCACCCCACTCTCATCCCCCTCCCTGAGGTGTAGCCCTCGACTTAGCTCTCAGATATCCAGGGATGCAAATCCTCATCAGGTGCAAAAGAAGGCCGCCTCATCATCTGGGAAGTTCCTGCCCTCAGAGGGCTCTTCTCTCTTAGTCTACTGCAATAAAGAAAACCAAACATCAGTGCCTGAACTCAGCAGCACATCAGCCAAAACCCAACAATTCCACTACTCACCGGCTCCTGAGAACGCCCCGGTCCTTGGCTCACACGCTGGGGCCGCACTCCGACGCCGCCGTCGCAGGGTATCCCTGGGTTAAGGGGGGACAAGGTGATGTGGCATTGCTGAAACTTGAGTGGACCCTCGCTCCTCCCTCCCTCCCCGACTCGCCGCAACTCCTCAGCCATTGCCAAAAGCTGCCCAGATGGCACCTTCAAACAGAAAAGGTACAGGCTTCATTGCAGAGCCCTGTAATACTTCTGGAAGGCTCACAGGGGCAGCTCAAGGGTGATAAACTGGCTCCATCAGCTGGTCCATGAGGGGGTTCAGCCCCTGCAGGCATAATACAAGTGGGCCACCTAAAACACACAAATGGATGCTTAGACAATGCATGCTTTGAGCTGCCCCAGAATTTGGCACCCAAGCAATACCTGGTCACTGGTACTGGTCACTGCTTACCTCACTCACTTGACCTTGATTGCTGATATCCAGGTTTACTTCCTAAAAATAAAGAGAAAGAACAGCCCTGCAACATAACCAAAATGAAACACCACCCCTGAAAAGCTGAATGATGACCAACCTTCCCAGGGGAGAAGGGGCAAAACAAAATGGAAAGGCACATGCCCATGTAGCGTCCAAAAGTGTTGCATTGCCAAGGTAGGTTCCACCTGAAAGTGCTCGACTGTGACCTCTTTCTGCAAGGGTGTCTGTCATGTTGGAGTAGCGATTTGAATGCTGCAGACCACCTGTAAAACACAAAAAAAAAAAATCAAAGGCTTATAGTTTCATCACTAATACAACAACTCCAGTAGCAGCCAGTTCTGTGCTTGAATCAATACTCATCCAGCTCATGGTCCCCCCGGTGCCAATACCCTGCTGTGCCAAGTGCCTCGCATCTTCAAAATGAAAATCCAAACAGTGAGGTAAACATAGAGCCCAAAGTCAGGCCGTAGCTTGGACTTCAGGCACTGACCCACCTCGTTGCTGTGCTCCTCTGGTCTCCTCTGTTCACATCAGGTTTACATGCTCTCCCTCTGCAAAAGAATTATTTGTCAAAGTTACCCAGCTTAGCCTTTCCCAAGTTCTCATTCCTCAAAGCAAACTGCCTAGGATCCCACAGCAGTGGGCCTTAGGACAAACTACTATGAAACTGCAAGACACCACTGCACCACTCCCACGTCTCCACTGAACACCACACAGACTGGCCACAGTCACTCCATCCGAGGCGTGGCTCAGGTGGCTGAGCAAAGCAAAAGGCTCCCTGTAAAGTCTCCTTTCTTCTCCACCTATCCCCCCACCAGGACTACTCTACAGGGCAGAGCAATTCCAGGCTAGACACAAACTCAAACAACACATTATACTACAAGCAGCGTGATATGAAGATGATAAAAAAACCTCTCGGCAAGAAGAACGATGGCAAGGACAGAGATGACGCCAAAAGAAACAACCAATAGTATGGCATTGGTGGATGAAGGGGGCTCTAAGGAGCAGAAGAAAAGACTGGAACAGTGACCTGTTCTAAGAACTGTCAGTCACAATGATCAAGATGGCTGTGAGAGACAAGGCCACATTTAGAATGCTCCCATATCCTGACAATCTTACAAGCCCCAGGACATTACAGCTCACGGCTGGAAAGGATGGATGGCAGTACAGCCGGGAACAAGGCCTCCAAAGAGATCCGACTCAATGCTTTCAAGATGTGATTCCAAGATGTGGCCAAGCCCACTGGTAAAAGAACAAGTGATATTGGCATCCTACCAAGAAGTACGAAAGTTCAAGAAGCTAGAGATGATGGCCAATGCTTATGACAAGCCCCTTAAGGATAAAAGGCAGAGAGATCTGATCCAAGGGAAGCCAAAGACACAGAACACACACCGGACAAGACAACACACACTGGAACTGCTCTGCGCTGCACACCCTACAGTTGCAGTCAAAAGTAGGGCTACTCCCTTTAGCTTACCTAAGAAGGCCCTTGGAGAGCATCCCTTTCCCCTACACTACTTTTTAAATCTCTCCCAGCAATTTCCAACCCACTAGCCTGCTATCATCCCTTCTCCGGGCCCCGGCCCCCAACTTAGCTTTCAGATGACCGGTGATGTGAATCCACACTGGATGCAAAGGAGTCCACCTCAGCCATCTCCAAAGGCACTGGGATCACCAGGTTGGCCTCTTAGTCAGCTGTGACAAAGAAAACCAAAATCAATGCACCAGTGTAGTGGCATACAAGCCAAATCCCAACAAGTCAGCTGCTAACTGGGACCCTGCTCCCGCTCCCACTCATACTTGCAGTCTTTAACTTACCTATCAGAAGCCTCCATCTCCAATGTCATCTCTGACCCAGGGTAGCTCCCTCTTGCAGCACAATGAATCTGCTGAACAAATTTGAAGTGTCATACTTGACACAATCTGGAATTTCAGCAAGTTACAATGCTTCTAAGAAAAACAAGGGGAAAAAAAAATTACAAAAAGTACCAAGCACCTTATCAACCCTGAACACTCAATCCAAAAATCATGAACTACGGACTCAATGCTATCTTCTTCACAGTGTCTTCAAAGCCTCTATTGCTTTAGATGCCAAAAATACCTGCTGAAAGAAAGCTGAAAAAACCTGAAAGACCCCCCCCCCCCCCTTCATGGAAATAAGAAGACACCCTCACCCCCACTAACCCCACAACAGGAATGGGCCTCTTTTACCCAGGGCTGGGGTTAATATACCCCTGGCCGGGCCCGCCTCTCTTTCCCACCATGCCCGGGGAAAAGGGAGGAGGCAATTTTACCATAAGGGATAAAAGCACTGGGAGGAGCTGCAGCTGTTTGGCTGCTCTGCCTTAAATTCCAGGTGAGTGAAGGGCTCTGTAGATGCCTTCTGTTTTACTACAGCTGCATCCACTGAAAGGGTAAAAACACTCCTTGTTTTGGCAGCGTAGACACATGAGTTGCATTCTTCCTTGTTAAGTTCTGTAATTGTTCATTAGTGACTATTGAGTCACAGGAATATGGAGGGTGGAGAAGAATAGTAGTAATATACATGGTGTAACTCCTGTTGGGGTCTCTAATTAGGGCTGTATTCATTATAAATAAAACTGAAAAAATAATGGGCTCTCTGGCAGCAGGAGGGTTTTGTGAGTGCTGGGCTCGCTCCCTTGTGAGAGATTGGGTACCACTACCCAGCTAGAAGTGCCCTGAGGTACAGATTTAAATTCTTAAAATGCTGAAAAAGGGGGAGCTTCTTTCAATTGAGCCCCTTCAAATGAGAGACTAGGGAGTGTTTGTCTCTACTTAAATAGATGCCATAGCAATAAATGGGTTCTCTCCTCTGAATCCCCGAAAATACTGGAAAAAGAGGGGTTTTCCTTACTTCAGGTCTCTCCGGTGATGGAAAAAGGGGGATTTCTCCCTCAATTCAAACCCTTATAAAGGAGGGACAACCGGGTTTTTCCCTCAATTTAAACCTTGGGATGATGAAAATGGGGGAGTTATGCTTAATTCAAACCAATAAAACAGCATTGTCAAGGTTTTCCCCTTCTATTTAAACTGGAGAATAATGGAAAATGGGGATTCCCTGTCAAGTGATACCCCTAAGAGAATGGAAAAGGCAGGGTTTCCTTCAACTGATACCCTTAAAATTGCAGAGGAAGGGGATTCCCCCTCAATTTAAACACAGACAATTATGGAAAAGGACGTTTTTTCCCTCTGTTTAAATCCCTTTTCTCCTCATAACCCCCCTTTTTTTCTGGGGGCACTGGGGAAGAGCTGCCAAGATGAAAGGGGAAAGTGGAATGTTTCCCTGGGACCCCACATGCTGCCCTGCCTGCTCAGGTGCTGCCCCTTGGCACGAGGGGTTTTCCCTGGGCATTTTCTGGGAGCAGTGCTCTGTGCCCAGGTGCCTCCGGCTGCTCCCCAGCTCCTGCCGGATGCTCCGACCATTGTCCCTGGAGGGACACTGGGGATGCCCCCATTGCCCCTCTGGACCAGCAGCTCCCTGCACAGCTGTGCCCGGGGAACCCTCGGAGAACGGCCTCTGGCAGGAGCCGCCCCCTCCTCATCCTGGCCGCTCACACCTGGGGCTGCTGCGCCTTGGAGCAGGGGCTGAGGAGGAGAAAGGTCCTGCTGGTCCTTCCCTGCCCTGCACAGCCCTTGGTGTGCCCCTGAAACACCGGGGTGCCGGGCTTTCCTTGCTGTGGGAGACTGGGTGGTTCTTTGATCCCAGACTCTGCTCTTCCCCGGGCACGGCACATGGACAGGGGGCAGAGATGGGCCCTCAGAGGAGCGGGGGCTGCTCCTCGCTCTCGGGGCGCCGCGGGCGCTGTGCAGCCTTCCCCTTTTACTTCCCAGTTCCTCATTTTGTGCCTCCTTTTCCCTTGGGGATGCGCCCGGGCCGCATTCCAGCGGCCGCCACGGCAACAGCACCTGCGGGCGGCGGGGTGGGCGGGGTTTTATCCACTGAAAACACACATTGTCATTAAAATCTGTTTCCTATCTAATACACAAAAATCACTTTCCTAGAAGGAATTTCCATGCATTCACCTCCTCCTGGAAGTCTTTTGATGGTCCTGCAGATTCATTAAGAGGGGTCCCTGCTGGTCATATTCACTGAATGCTTCAGTATTAAAGGTGACCTTGCCTTGAGCTATTTTTCTGGGCGTGCACTGTTGCTTCTTGTGACAGAACTGCCCCAGAACCACTGCAGGCCTCCTGATCTGTTCCAGCACCGGCTCCAGCCTCAATTTCTTGCCCTGTGTGCACACATTTAAATCCTTTAATCTTTTTCACTACTTGGTCTTTCAGCAACATCGGGGAGCTGAAAATGTTTATTCTCTATGTTATTTCTCAATCCCCTGCTGAACAGCCCAACCCTCCCTCCTCCCTCTCCCACCCCACCATTCCCACCACCCTGCTCCCCTGCACATCTCACTTCTCTCCACCAAACCCTTCCCGCTGCAGGGAGCTGCTGAGGAGCCGCTTGGTCCATCCCTGGATTCTCCAAGCACTGACTGCCCATCCACTCTGACCACAGCCGGGGCCACATCCCACCGCCTGCCCAGCGTCCATCCATGGTGGTGAGCTCCGTGTCCCCACCTTCTGCCTCACCCACCAAAGGAGATGATCCATGTGAAATAGATGTCACCGACATGGCCATACACAGTGTGACACTGCTCATCTGTCTCTGTGCGCTGGCCGGGAACGGGGCTCTTCTGCCTCCTCAGATGGAAAGGGCGTACTGCCGGCATCTTTAGCCTGGCTGTCACTGACTTCATCTTCCTCCTCATTGCGGTCCCCTCTGCCCTGCTCTTCCTGCTGGAAGATGTGTCCTGCTCTCCTGTCATGCCCCTGATGTACGTGAGATTCCTTTACCTGGTGTCAGCGTTCTCCTGCTACTTACTGGGTGCTCTTCTGGATGACAGCCATCAGTGCCAAAAAGGACATGGAAAAGCTCTGCAAGCTCTGCTGCCGCTGTGACCTTCCCAATCCCATGATGTGGGTGCTGTGGGGTGCTCAATGCTTGACCTTCTTCGTTCCCATCATTCTCATTCCCACAGTGGCTTCCCTGTGCCCGTCACACGAGCAGGAGCACTGCCGGGTGGCTCTCATCTCCATGTTCTCCGTTACCCTGCTCCTCTTTGCTGCACCCGTGGTCATTACCCGCATAATAATCAACATGTTCCGCTGGGTCCCGGTGTTTCCCGGTCTGTCCCGCGGGGAGGCGGGGCCTGACCCGCGCCACGCCCCCTACGCGCGCGCTCCGCCGGGGTCACGTGGTTCCCCGCGCGTCACGTAATCGGGGCGGGGGCCGCCGGGAAGCGCCAGGCGGGACCGGGCCGGGATCGGGGTCGGGATCGGGACCGGGCCCAGGCCCAGCGCAGCCCCGGCCAAGCCGCAGCCCTGCCCGAGCCCTGCGAGCCGCCAGCCCGGCGCCGGCCCGCCATGGACCGCCGGGACGCCTCCGGATCGGCCGCCCGCTTGGCAGCTGCCCTCCCCTCCCTCCCCCGGGCCGCGCCCCCCGGCGCTTCGTGACTCGCCGGCGGCTCCTCGGCTCCTCCATCGTTCGCCGGTGGCGGCAGCCAAGAGATAGTCCGGGCCTAGCGGAGCGGCCAGCGCAGGTGAGCACGGCCGGGCCTGGCCTCCCGCCGGCGCCGGGGCCACGCCGTCCCCGCCCCGGGCACTCCCGGGACATCCCGGCCGCCCCCTGGGCGGCAGCGGCGGGCCCGAGGGCGGCATCGGCCGCTGCGGGCGCAGCTCCCGCCGGGACCCGCAGCTTTCCCCGCGCTCGCGCCCCGCGGTGGGGGACACCCCGGGAGGGCGGGGGTCCCTCCCCGGGCAGCGCAACCCGGGGCATTCCCTGGAACGGGGACTCGGGGCCGGCGGGGCCGCTGTGCTGCCCTCCCCGCTGATGGGTTGAATCCTGTTCCGGTCATTGGCTTTGTCAGGGCTTTGTTCCTTCCCCTTTGCTCTCCCGGTTTGGCGCCGGAGCCGCTCCGGGATGGAGCGGGCCGGCACCGGCACGGGCTGCGGGGCTCTGGGGGCGGCCAGCGGCTCTGGGCGGCTTCGCGGGGCTGCCGTGCTCGGGGAATTGACTTCGGGCGGCTGCTGCCGAAGGTGAAGGAGGGAAGAGTCGCGGGTCCGGACACAATCCCGTCCCGGAGTGAGCGGGCGGCTGTTACGTAAAGCCTCATCCTTGCGGGGGTTGTGTTGGACTTTGTAAAAGTCGTTTAACGTTCCTGGGCTCTGGGCTGACTTTTTTCCTTTTTTGCCATTTTTCAATGAGCAAAACGAAGCGAGAAAGTGTTGAGAGGTGTAAGCCAGGTATCCGGTGCATTCAGTGCTGTGCCTGTGATTCTCTTCGGGAGATGAGCAAGTGGTTCAGTGGATTTTGGGGGAGAACTGAGTGCTTGTGCCAAAGCTCGCTCACAGCCTGGGCAGATGCTGTACAGTGGAAAGGGAAAAGGGGCAGGTGTGGGACCCACTCCCCCCCCCCCAGCTCATCTCTCGCCTTATTACGGCCTTGTTTGGTCATTTTCTCAGGAGTGCCGGTGCTTTGAAGCATTCCTGTGTTCCCAGTGCTGGCAGCCAGGTGCCCACCTGCCCCTGTGGGACTGCCCAGGCCCTTCGTCAGTGCCACTCTTTGGAATGAACTGCTTCTGCTGGGGCCTGTGTGTTCATTTGTCACCTGGGCTCCCTCCCAGCTACTGAACTCCTCTCAGGTGTATTCCTAGTTCCTGACATTCCTTTAAAACTACCGAATTCTTCTCTCAGGTCCCTGGCAAATGGGGCTTTGCAGCCTGGGGGAGTTACTGCAAAACGGGGTCTAGTGAAGTGCTCTGCAGGAGTGGTTGTGCACCTGAATGGTCATTTAATTGTCTCCTCTAATGAGGGAAACGTGATTAAACTCCCGGCGCTGTGCTGCTGTTGTGTGTCAGCCTCGAGGTGTGAGACAGTCCCGGTGTCACACTGGAGTTGCTTAGTGGCTGTGCTGAGACTGGGACAGGTCTTGTTGGTCAGGAGCAAAAGGGAAAATTTATCTTTTGGCTTGCTTAATATCTTGGCTTTATTAATGTATCAATGTCAATTGTTGTCATTTGCTGCCTTCTGCACAGTGTGTTTGCAGCTCTGTGTGAGAGCAGACTCTCCCCTGTTTGGGATTGAGACAATCCTGGAATATCCTGAGCTGGAAGGGACCCACAGGGATCACCCAGTCCCACCCCCGTCCCTGCCCAGACCCCCCAACAACCCCAGCCTGGGCATCCCTGGCATCGCTGTCCAAACGCTCCTGGAGCTCTGGCAGCCTCGGGGCCATGCCCATTCCCTGGGGAGCCTGGGCAGTGCCCAGCAGCCTCTGGGGGAAGAGCCTTTCCCTGATCTCAGCGTGAGCCTGCCCTGGCCCAGCTCCAGCTGCTCCCTGGGTCCTGTCTGTGTCCCAGGGAGCGGAGATCAGAGCTGTAGCCCCCGATGTGTTCTGACCTCACACTTCTCTACCAGAACAAACCCAGTACCCTCAGCAGCTCTTTCATGGTCCTTCCACACCCTTCCCCATCCCCATGTCCCTTCTTTGGATGCTGTCAGCTTTTTATCTTTTTTATATTGTGGCGCCCAAAAGTGCCCCCAGGACTCCAGTACAGTTTAACAGCAATGAAAGAAAACAGTAGATTTCAACTTTGATCTCAAAAGCTGTCTCAGGCCCCTGATACTGCCTCGAAATGTCTTTGCAGTTCTTGCTTTATGACTTGTGTCAAACATGGAGAGAGTGAGACTGAGCCCCTGGGGTCAGGTTCTGTGTGAGAAGCCACACAGCAAGCCAGAAATCTTTGCTCCAGATCACCAGAAATTTACAGTATTGAGGACGGAAATACTGAGAGTTGAGTCTTGGGAGCTGAGCCAGGAAAGCAGCACCTCTGCCATGGGCAGATTTGGCACGTGGAGAGAGCTCGAGCAGCTTGCAAGAGGTCCCAGCAATGTGTGTGTGGAGCTGGGAGGAGCATGAGTTGCAGTGTCGTGTTTGGAGTCCCCCTGGGTGAGGATGTAGGAATAGACTGGAGTTTTTGGTGACTGAGGTTTCTTTTCTGTGGCAATAATTGTTCTTGGCCACATCATTTCAGTTTGTTACTCGCCTGTGGTTTGTTCTACAGGCCTGTTTCCTTTCTCTCCTACTATGGTGTCTCAGTTATCTTCAGCAGAGGCTCAGCAATAACTAAACTTGAGCTTAGATACTTAAACTTCAGTTCAGAGTAGATACACGGCAGAAATCCTTCTGTGTGAGGGTGGGCAGGCCCTGGCACAGGGTGCCCAGAGCAGCTGTGGCTGCCCCTGGATCCCTGGCAGTGTCCAAGGCCAGGCTGGACACTGGGGCTTGGAGCAGCCTGGGACAGTGGAAGGTGTCCCTGCCCTTGGCAGGGGTGGCACTGGATGGGCTTTAAGGTCCCTTCCCACCAAGGCCTCGTCTTCCTTTGCCTTCAGTGTCTGCCTCAGAGTTTGTACCCAAACCAAAGTGAGGTTGGTGTCACCTTCTCTAAACTGGGAGAACAGATCACTCCAAGCTGTGGGGAGATGGAGAGGCTGTAGGATGGAGAGGGTGCAGCCCTGCAGACGCCGAGCTGTGGGGTTGCTGCTTTCAACAGCCTCGTTGTTGCTGCGGACACAGCTCAAGGTGGGTCTGAGAGAGACAAACTCTGCTTTTGGGGGTTTGTGTTGATGAGGAGGGGAGGGGAGGTCGCTGCTCTGCTTCTTGTAACTGCTGTGGCAGAGCCAGGAGCCCAAGGCAGAACAAGGGCAAAGCAAACCTCTCCGAGCTCTTGGGTTCTCTTCATTCCCAGATATTCTGATTCCTGCCCAAGTCCAAGTTCATTGTGCTGTGCAGGATGCAAGTTTAATCAGGTTTTAGTGCTGGTTTAGCTGAGTGTTTCTAGGGCTTGAGGATGAAGCCAAATGCTCTGCACTGAAAAAGTGATGGATGTTCAGCACGAGATTCTCTTCAGGAACTGGCACGAAAAGTGGTTGCTGAAGCTGAGGGAGGAGCAATTCACAGCTTGGCTGGAAGAGGGAGAAGTGCTCACTGCTGGTCTGTCACTTCATCCTCATGAGTGAGTCTGGGAGCTCCCGAGATCGGCCAGGCTGCAATTTCAGATAGTTTAGATGGGCTGGCCTTGAAAAAATCATATTTTGGTGCCTGGAGCAAAAGCTGAAGGTGGCAGGAAGTGGCAGCAGTGGCAGGGAACTGAAGTGACACCACCCTGAGCTCAGAACTAATTTTGGTTGTGACCTTGAGCAGTCCCTGGGCCACACCAGAGCTTTTTGTGTCACCTGCTTTGGGAGGTTCTTCCTTGCCCGTGGAGAAGTTGGGTCTGGCACAGGTCTGCTGTGGAGCACCTGTGCCACCACCTTTAAAGAGCCACCCTGGAGGTGTCAGTGAGCCCCTCAGTGCCTGCCCAGCCTAGAGCAGGGCTGGGAGGGCAGGGGGCTCAGGGAGTGCTCATTCCTGGTGGTGTTGGAGCTCTGAGCCCAGCCCTGAGCTGGGTTTGTGGCTCTGAGGGCATGGGGAGTGTCCGGAGCAGGCCTGGCCTGGGCAGAGTAGGAACTCCTGGAGTAACTCCTGAGTAAGCCACACCTTCCACGCGAGAGGGAGGCACTCCCAGAGTCAGGTGCTGTCTCCTCAGAGGTGCTTTGGGGTTTAATTCTGTTCTCACAGTGACTCCTCTCACCTGGGAACCCCGTGGTTACCTACAGAGGGTCTGAGGCCTTAGGGATGTAAATATGGACAGGAGGGGTTGGAATCTGCCTATCAGGGAATCTTCCCCTTGCCCACAGGAGAGTGTGCAGAACTCTTCTGTGTGATGATAATGTTTTCATACTTTAGGTGTGAAAATAAAAAATGGGAGAAATCTCGTTTTTCTGGCAGCACGCAAAGAACTTTCTTCTGTGTCACCGCTAAAACTCTGTGAGGGGATGAATACCTGGGAATCTGAAAGAGACATAGCTGGAAAGCATCAATATGAATGGATTTTTCTGCTTCTTTTTGCACTTGAAAGAAAGGTGAAAGTTACAGGCTGAGTCAAGCTTTTACCCTTTATTTCAATCAATTCAGTTATTGCTAAATATGGCTACACACAGGTAGCCCAGGTGACAGAGCTGCCTCCAGCTGCTCCTTGGCCCCAGTGTCCCACGCGGGATGCTTGAGTTATCCACTGAGAGCCCCCTTGAGACTGGAGCACAGGTAAATCTGCCTGTCTGAAGGGCAGGATTGTGTCCTAAGTCCCTCCTCATTCCTTCCTTTCCTCAGGCCCCACCATTGTGGCTTGGGTGGCAGTGGCACATTGGAAAGGCCTGGGGGTGCCAGCTGGGGTGAGAGCTCGGGGTGCCAGCCCAGGCTCCACCAGCACTTGGCCCACACTGGGGCACAAATTGAGAGATGAACTCTTGGAAGCTTGTCCTGAGGAGGATGAGTGGTACCTGCTGGCGAAATTCGGTGCTTTCATGGAGCTGTGATAAACCCCAAAGTCTTAGACTGCCAACCTACAGCCTCTGCACCGTCACATTCCCCAGTTGCATTTTGTATTGGAATTTTACCTGCTCCCACCTGCGTCCTCCTGCTGGCAGTGCCAGCAGCCCACGTGCTGCCTCTCCTGAGAGCAAGTTCCTGCCTGTTTCCTCTCCCAGCCCCAGCTCTTGCTTCCCTCTGGCAGAGGCAGCTTTAGGTGCAATATCCTGATGTTTCTGCAAGTGGGTTTTGGAATAAACCTACACACGGGATGTTCACGGGTTGCTGCTATGGATTCTGTGAAAGGTGATCAGGAAAAGCAAGTTCAGAGTTACTATGGGGATTCTCTGATTCCTGCCCATCTCACGGAGCTGCTCAGGGTGAAACTACTACTCCCATGCTTTTTATTTTGCTCCTCTTAGTGCTGGTTTTTCCCCAGGTAAGTCAGTGCTGGAGCAGCCCTTGTGGGTTTATCTGTGATGAGCAGTGGTTGTGTCTGCACACGGAGATAGCAGATTCCAGCTGTAGTGTGCAAACGTCGGTGCTTTGTGCCTTAGTGCACACCCACATTTGTCAGCTGACAGGGCTGATGCGATGAGAAAACCTCGCACTCTCCAATAACCTGAGCACAGGCACTTCCTGCGTTGTTACATTTAACCAAAGCTCTGATAAAAAATACTACATTAATTTTTCTAATGGAGACCAGATTCCGCATTATCATCATTTACGTTTTTGGATAGTCTTTGATTGACTCTGGTGGGAAGGGAGGTGAATCAGTATCTTGTACTTTAGGGAAAGATCTAGGGGAGAATTGAATTGTACTTCCTTGGAATTCACATCACCCGCCCTTAGTCGGAGATGTTGATCTTGAGAACAACAAGCAGAGAACAGCCCAGGAAGGGCTGAACGTGACAAAACAGTGCAGAGCATACAGAAATCCTCTTTGCTGTGTTCATCATTCTGTCTTCATCTTGGATTGTTTCCACCCTTCTCCTCCACCTGGAAGTCACAAGCATCCTGCAGTGGCAGGTACTCTGGGTTCTTCTGCCAGGAGTAGTCTAAGAACAGCTTTTGCTGGGAGCAGCTCTGACCTTGCTGAAATCACTGCTGAAACCTCCCCTGACTCTTGCAGTGCCAGAATTTCAGGGTGCCAGTGGTGAGGCAGGGACTGAGCCTGGTTCATTGTCCCCAGAGCTCGGGTAGTACAGGACAGTCAGGCCAGTAAAGCCCCTGCTCAGGGCTGGGAACGAGATCCTGGCCGGCTTTCCCTCTCTGCCCCTCTCTGCAGTCCTGCTGGGCTATGTCATGCTACTATGTTACAGCATTGTTCCATGTCTTTTTTTTTTTTTTTGGAAGTAATGCCGGATATTGGCAGTCAGGGGCGATGGAGCGAGGTGAGCAGTGACCGGTGGACAGAATGAGTTGTTACGGCCTCGGTCTCAATGTTTGGAGCAGCTCTAAGCATCCGTTGTTGTTTGTGTGTTTTAGGTGGTCCACTTGCAGGATGTCCTGGCCCTGGATGCTGGAGGGTGCAAGCCTAAGGTATAGGTGTGGTGTACTTCAGTCGGAGCAGGGAGGCTGTGGTTTCACAGTCTCTCAGCATGTTTTGTGTGTTTTTGCTTTGCTTCTCTGCAGGTGCTGCTGCTGCCCTGGGCATGCCAAGGGACAGAGGTGAGCAGGTGAGTTG
The DNA here is from genome assembly GCF_965178545.1 of Coloeus monedula. Lineage (NCBI taxonomy): Eukaryota > Metazoa > Chordata > Aves > Passeriformes > Corvidae > Coloeus > Coloeus monedula. The sequence goes on along the minus strand of NW_028120799.1, from coordinate 413,451 downwards.
GCATTTAGGTGGGGTGGCTGATAGGCCAGCGGTCTATGGCAGCGTGCTGAGCGTGTCCCTTTTCATTGTGCAGGTTTGTCCTGGCCACCTCCAGAGTCAGATCAGGATTTGAGGTGAGCCGGGGCAGTGGTGTGGAGTAGCCAGGGGATGCTCTTCTGGAGGGCAACAGTGACGTTTTCTGTTTTGTTGTCTTAGGTACCGTGAGCAGGTGTGGAGCTGAAGTTTGGAGAGAGCAGGTAAGCGCTGAGCCTCGGCAGTTTCGAGGGAGGGGGCCTTGCGGAAGGGGTCTCTTTTGGCGTGTGTTGTCAGAGGCTGAATTTTCTCCTTGTTCTCCATCTTTCGCAGCTGCCAAAGCGGACCGTGGGGAACGTGTTGACATCTGAGGTGCTGATGCATTTTTTCTGCCAAGGATGGATTTTGTCCGTTTGTCTTCAGAAAGCTAAGTGTTGGGAGCGGTGGTTGGGAGAAGGGAAAGGCCTTTGGAGTTCCAGGAGGCAATTGGAAGTTAGCTTAGAGGAGAGGGCTGTTGTGGGAGGGCCCCTTGGAAGTAAAGGGAGAGGGTTTCTCCTCAGCATCACCCGAGCCTTTGCTGGGCAGGGCAGTTCCCACCCATCTCTGTCATCGGCCTTTGAGTCTCGACATCATCGTGGATCTTTTTGCCCGAGGAGCTCGCCTTCGGGTCTGGCACGATCGCCACGGTCTCCATTTCACCTACTCGCTGGCGTAGCCACCCGCGGGCATCTTGGCCACTTGCTGGATGGTCAAAGGTAAGGGATCAAAGGTCGGGTTGTCAAGGAATGGGTCAAGGGGTCAAAGGTCAGGGGATAAAAGGTCAAGGCTCGGGCTCAGGATTAGAGGTTCCAGCATGATTTTCCGTGGTGGTTCCCAGTGTGGGGACACGGGGTGTGGGGTCAGTGGCGCCGGGGGCGGGCAGGAGCCCCGTGGGCAGTGGCCGGCAGCGGCGGGGACGCCTCCGTACGGTCGCGCCCCTCCAGTGCCAGCAGAAGCCCCCCTGCGCCGTGCGGTGCCCGGCCCCACTCCTTGCCCTCCCCGCCGCTGCCTTCCCGCACTCCCACCGCACCCCCTGCTCCCCTCCAGCCCAGGGAAATGCAGGAAAACACAAAATCATCGAGGTGGAACAGTCACCGGAGCTGCCCGAGCCATCCCCCCGCCTGAAGGCAACAGCTGCCCAGAGCCAGGGGCACCCAGCAGGATGCAGCTCCCCTTTCCCAGGAGCTGGAGGCAGGGTTTCCCAGGCAGGGGGAGCAGGGAGAATTTCAGCTCCCAGCAGCTCTCTGTGAGTGCTGGATGGACTCTGGGCTGAGCCAGGTGGGAGGTGTGGGTGGTGTTCATGTCCCCAGGAGCTGCTCAAATCCACCTTAAACTCCTGGAATGGTCTGTGCTGGCAAGAACCTTACAGACCATCCTGTTCAGCCCCTTGCCATGGTCAGGGACACCTTCCTGGGGTGTCTGTGCCAGAGTGGTGGAATGGGCAGGACTTTCTCCCTGAGCCCAGTCCCGGGCAAGATTGGGGTTCCCATGGGAAGAAGCCTGTGAGCTGCATTTCCGGAGCTGGGAGCCTCCATGCCCGGGAGTGTTTCCAGTACTGTTCTTTGGCTTTTTCCATAACTGGGCATGATGTTTCTCCCCAGAGTAAGGTGGTTTTCCCTGGATTGTTGGGGTAAGACACTGGCTGTTTGACAGCTCTGTTGTCTCTTTGTCCTGAATGGAAGAGTGAGGAACGGGGGATGCTCCCGACTGTCCCAGGGATGTGGGAACAGCCCAGTTCCAGTGAGGAATGTGACGCCCAGCTCGTGGCGTGTGCCCTGAGATGGTCTTTGCTGTTGTTTTGTCCTTAGAGCCTGTTGGAGTGCTGGCCTGGATTTGGGAGGAGCCAAGTAGCCTGGAGCAGTGAGGTTTTTCCTGTCAGAAATCCATGCTGGGGATGTTTTCTCTGGCTGTCCCAAGGGGAAGGAACAGCTCTGGAGTTTTTGCAGCCACAGGCTGGGGATGCATCCCCTGAAAACCAGTTCAGGATCGTTCATCTGACTCTGTCCCTGACCTGTGACTTCCAGGGAGCCTTCTGGTCTTCTGGATATTCCCAGGAGAGGATATTCCACCACCTGACTTTTAAGCCAGGAATTCCAAACCCAGTAAGTCGGTCACATTCTATGGGAGCTGCCCCAATGGTGGGATGGCAGAGGGCACACCCCACGCTGCTGTTTGGGACATTCCTGACTGGAACGGGAGCCAGCTGGGCATTTTGGAGCACTGAGGCCACCAGGGCAGCCTTGAGTGGCATTCCCAGGCAATGCTGAGGCATCCCATGCCTGTGGCAACACATGCCTGATGTGGAGCAGAGAGAGGAAGGGAGAAATTCTGAGTTGATGGGAGGAATGGAATTGGGCTTTCCAGAATGGAATTGGTATAGGTGCTGATGGTATCATGGAATCATGGGGTGGCTTGGAAGGGACACAAAGACCCTCTGGGCTCTGTTATCCCATCCCGTGGCAAAGAACATGTCCAAAACTGCCTCCTCACCCCCATGGAATGGCAGTGGGTGTTGGGAGCTCTGGCTGGAGCACCTGGAGACCAGGTAAGAATAGCAGTGGCATTGTTTTGGCTGCTGCTGGATGTGGTTTTCTCTTGTCAAGATGTTCCTCTGATTGATGTTTTCACAGTAGCTTGCTAGGCCTCATTTGAGGATAATTCCAAGAATTTGGAAGTCGTTGGAAAAGAATGAGGAAAAAAGGTGAACCTGATCCATTTCTAGTCATTCTGAACTTCTCTTGCAGCACCGTTCCAGGGGAAAGCTGGTGAAAGGATAAAGATGCAGAGGAACAAGTGTTGTAAACCCCCTTGCCTCCCTGACAAAGCAAACCTTTCTGCAATCCCAGTAAATCTCTTGGAGAAACTGTGGGATCATAAGGTTTCCTAGGAAAGGAAAACTAAGGACAGAGATGAGGAAATAGGCTTCCAATTAACAATGATTTGATGGAGGTAGGAATGATTCTTGTATGTTTGATGCACCCCTTTTTATTCCTGGGATAATTTTAAATGATTTCTTTAAAAAATCATTTCGATTTGGGAATTCAGATTAGAGAGGAAACGATGCAAAATAAATGCAGGGAGAGATCACAGAATCATCCTGGAATGGCGGAATAATTTGGGTGGGAAGGGACCTTAAGGATCACCTCATTCCATCCACAGGGTGCTCCAAGCTGCGGCCAGCCTGGCCTTGAACACTTCCAGGGATGGGGCAGCCACGATTTCCCTGGATTTACGGGCACAAGAGGAAATTTCCAGCAGGAACTGAGGGGTTTCCCTTGCTCTGCCTGGCCCTAGCAGGGCTTTGGGAGGCAGAGGCTGTGGGAACAGGAGCTTTGTCCACTGCCTTGGAGGAGTCTCTGATGTCCCAAAACCCAGCAGAGCAAGTGGTTGTGGTTTAACATCCCATTCAAAGGAGATGCCAGGCCAGGAACGGGAATGGACTGCAGAGCAGGGATGGTGGCCAGCAGAGGGGTGAGTGTCCAGGGGGTCCCAGCAGTCCATCCCTGCTGCCCAGGTTTGGGATGAGCAGGCTGGTGAGTGTCCCTGTGCTTGCTCTGCAGGATGAGGAAGCCAGGCCTGCTGAGGAGGAAGATGAGGAGGTGTGGGAGGATGGAGACAACGGCCACCAAAGGCTGGGGAAGGCACAGATCCAGGTAGGAGACGTTGCCTTGCGAGGAGAGGGACTTGTCTGTCCCGTTGGAATTTGGGGCGTGAGGCCAGTGGAACAAAGGCTTTGATTCCATTTTCTTGCTCGGGTTTTCACGTGCCTTAAGAGAGCTTTGTGAAAATGTCATTATCCCTGATTGAGTCTCTGAAAAACAGGGATTGAAGCTTTCAGAAGGGGCCCAACCCTGCCTGCATGTATCCAAGTGCAGCCCCCACTCCCTGTTTTTGTGTACAGCTGGGATGAGACCTCAGCTGCTGTTACTTGCCAGCTCACAAGTTGTGTAGCTCAGAGCCTCAGCCATGAAGGGCCAGGCTGTGTTTAAAACAGCCCAAGGTGCCAGAGAGCTGAAGTAATTTCCTAGCAGGTAACTTGACTTGGAAGCTGCATTCTAAAATTTGTCCGCATTTAATTGATGTCCCACATGGAGACACCTAAAGAAGCAGAGGTGGGGTGTTCCTAAGAAAAGAGCATCTAAATTCTTTGGTGGTAGAGGGCTTAAAGTCTGAGTGAGGTGCCTTTAGGACACTTCCATTCCAGTATCTGAATAGAATTTAAATGAAGTAGCCAAATCCTGACAAGCTTGTATGAACTCCAAAGCCTCTGCAAGTGGTTTACAGCCAGGGAAGGAGATAAGAGTCTGGAGTCTCTTCCCCAAAACCTGGCTGCTGGTTTCTTTGGCCAGGCATAGGAATAATTGCGTATTCCCTGGGGCTCTCCTTATGGGGAGAGGTTTACTTATGTGCCCTGGGTTTATTCAGTGCATCTTCAAAGTGATGGAAACTGATTGCATTGAAATGCCAGGGGTGCCAAATGTTTTCCCCAGCCAGAGCTCGGAGCCAGCCCAGTGGGAAGGGGTTTAGTGGCCATTTTCCCACTCCCTCGGGGCAGCAGCACTGGAGCACTCACACCCACCCGTGCCTGAGGTGCCAAGTACTGGCAGGAGGCAAAGCCAGGGACTGGGCAGGAGGAGCTTGCAGTGCTCCTGGAATCGCAGAGCTGGAGCTGTGGGTTAGACCTCCCAGGAGCTGCTGCCTCACTCAAACCTTGTTTAAAGCTCAGCATCCCTCCTGCTCCCTTGGAATGATTGTTGCTTCTGTTGTTGCTCTTTCCCGATCCATTATGATTATTATTGTAAATTCCCACTCCATTTCTTCCATAGCCCTTTGCTTCCCAGAGGTGGTGCTTTAGGCAAGCCCCTCCAGCCTGGGAAGGGGCTTTTGGCTCCAGACTCAGTCCCAGTCCCCATGAGCAGCTGGAGCTGTGCTGTCCCCAGCAGGTGCCTTTCCTTCCTTCCCTGCTGCACTTTGGCTTTTTGAGGGCTCTCTAGGGGGCTGAGGGAGAAGTTCTTTGTCATTCCAGGGCAGCATAAGCCCTGATCCCACTCAAAGCAGGAGGAATCATTCCATCCTTGGTTTTGGATACACCTTTGGTGTTTTCTCTCTTTTGCTGACATTGTGTGGTGAAGCAGCAGCTCCCTGGAATAATTTTTATTTGTAAAACAGTGAATTCCCTGCTGGAATCCCAGTCCCAGCCCCCCAGATCAAGGTGCAGTTTAAGGCCTTACACCCTGACCAGGACAAGTTCCTGTCCTTAGACATGGAAAACAGGGGAAAACTCAGACTGGATTGGAGCCAGCATCCAGAATGGGGAGAGTGAGGCAGCGTGCTTGGCCCAGGCTGGGGCTGGTACAGGGGGTGTTCCCCATAGGATGACACCCGTTTGGAGCAGATGCTTCTCTTCCTTTGTCCAAAGTCCAATGGCAAAGGAGTGAAGAACCCACAAGTGGGGCCTGGAAGGAAAACAGTTCTGTTAAAATTAGGCAAAGAATACACTAAGAAAAAATGGACATCCTTTTTAGGTATGAAAGTAAGTAGGGGAAAAATGTTGAAAAAGAGCTCTTTTATTTGGTGCCACCTCTCATTTTTTTATGGATAAAACCTTCTAGTGAGCAATCAGAACAGGAGTGGGAAAGCCAGGAGCCTTTGACTTCCACAGTGGACTTAATTGCCATGCTTAATTTCAACAATTTCTTCTCTCTCTCAGGCCAGGAAAACCCACTTAACTTGTCCCATCTTTGCCAAAAGCTTTGGTGTTTGAGCAGCCAAACCCAATGGGCTCTGGCCCCACCAGCCTGTACTGGAGGGCCCCTGGTCCTGCCCATGGTGTGGGATGAATCCCCAATTGTCCCCAGAGGGGGCTGCCCTGGTCCCTGCAGTGCCCAGCACCTGAGACACACAGAGAGCCCTGTCCAAAGGGGCTCCTTGTCAGGAATGTGGCAGCAGCCCCAGGAGCAGGCTGGAGGTGAGAACTGGGGCTGTGTTTGAGACTGACCAGGTCAGCTCAGTGTTTACCTGTGGGGGGAGTTTGGCCCCCCATGCTGAGTTGAAGCTGGATCAGGGTGACAGATGCTGCATTTTGGGCACCCTGAGAGTTTCTCTCCCCCTTGGAGATTTCCTGCGGGGATGGGGCAGGGCAGGGAGCAGAATTAACCCTGCACCTCCCGTGGGCACTGCTGGCCTTTGTCTCTCTGCTGTGCCATCAGCCTGTGGGAATTTGCTGCTGCCGCTCCCACCCCACCTGGGGGCTGCGTGCTCCTGGCAGCCCTTCCCAGCCCCACACCCGAGCTCCAGCGCTGCCTCCAGGCTGTGTTGGGAGAGTTTGCTGGGAATGTGCCTCATCCCTGGGAGTATCCTTTCCTTCCAGAGTGGCTGGATGGAGCTTCTGGGCTTGTCAGCTTCAGTGTTTGCTTGCAAAAGTCACTGCAGGGAAGAATGACAAGGAGGTTTGTCAGAGTGCTGCTGTCAGACCCCACCTGCCAGTCTGGGCTTTGGCTTGGAGGTTGTTGTGTATTGGCCCTGCAGGGAATGAATGTCCCCTTCCCACCTCAGCCCAGCAGATCCCAAGGGCTCTTCCTGGAGTACTTACTCTTTGCTTCCCTTTGGGATAACTTAATCTGCACCCTTCCAGGAGCAATTCCTTGGCTTCTCCTGGAGAAAACCCCATGGCAGAGGCAGTCTGCAAAGGAGCCCAGAGCTGTGCTTGGAGCAGGGAGTGCTGAGAGCTGCGTGTGCCTCTGCTGCCCCAGGCTGGCAATATCCCCATGGAACAGACTGGGCAAATGGGATTAGAGGGAGCACAATCCCTTCCTGGAAGAGGTTTTCTCCTGTGCAGATCAGGCACAGGGCAGGAAGGGAACTTTGGAGATCAGCTGATTTCCCCCAGAAAGCATCACTCACACCAGCATGGATGACATGACCTGTGCCCAGCGCTCACCATGCACCCGGCCAGAATCAAGAGCAAAGGTGGGTTTGGGTGTGAGCACTTGAAATAACTTTGAAAGAGAAGCAATCACCTTTTGCTGCTTCTTTCTTTCTTTCAGATGCTGCGATTGCCTCTGGGCACATGGGCTGAGCTCTCCCTGCAGGGAACTGTCAGGCCTTAACAGCTGTGAGGTTGTGTTCTTCTCAGTGGGGAACTGGAAATAATTATTAATTAATTGCAGAAATGTTTTCTGAACCTTTCCCCTTTCCTGGTAGATCTTCTCTCTCTGCCTCTGAATTTACAGCTGTTCCCTGGTGTCATTGGCCCTGCCTGAATTCCTTGCAGCTCCTCACTGGGAAAACCTGGGATGACTTTGAGGGGACAGAGGAGACATTTTCAGCTGAAAACCTGGGGTGACTGAGAGGGGACACAAGAATTGTTTGTGTAGGAAAATGGGAGGTGATGTCAAGCAGAGCAAGGTGGCATTTTTGAGGGAAAAGCTGAGGTGATGTTTAGGGGAACAAATGCACATTTTTGGGGCAGAAAAGAGTTAATATTGTACAGGAAGGAAAAACTGGGGGGTAAAACTTGATGTAATCTGTAGGGGACAGAATGAATATTTTGGAGCAAAAATGAGGTACTCAGTAATAGACAAAGAAGGAAAATTTTGGAGGCCAAACTTGACAAAGTCTCAAGAGCAGAGAATGAACACTTGGAGGGAAAAAGGAGGTGATGAATACTGAGCATGTGGGGAAAATTTGGGGGCTAAATCTGAGCTAATCTCTAGGGGAGAGCATGAACACACTGAGGTAACATGAGGGAATCAGTTGTGGGCAGATAGGGAAACTTGTGTAAAAATAATATTAAATAAGCTGTAGAAAGAACATTTTGAGGTAAAAATGAGGTAAGCAGTAGTAGACAGATGGAAAACTTTGGGGGTAAATCTTGATAGAAGCTACATGGTAGAAAGGAAATAAATATTGAAGGAAGAATGAGGGAATCAGTAGTGGACAGGTAGGGGAATTTTGGGGGGTCAAACTTGAAATGATCTAAAGGTTGAGAATGAATCTTTTTTGGTAAAAATGAGGTAATAAGTTGTGGACAGTTCAGGAAAATTTTGGGGGTTAAACTTGAGGTAATCTCTAGGGAGAGTGTGACCACTGACATGAACTGAGGCAATCACTGGGGCTAGGCAAGGAAATTTGGGGTGTAAAACTTGGGAAGATCTGTAGGGCAAAGAATGAACATATTGAGGAAGCAATGAGGTGATCAGTAGTCAAGATGAGGTAGAATGTGGGGGGCAAACCCTGAGGTAATTATGTAGGAACCATAAGTGGTTTTGAGAAAAAATCTGACCTAATTTGTAGGGGACAGAATGAACATTTTGGGGGTAAGACAGACATAACCTGCGTGGTTTGGGTTTTAAAATCTAGTCAGTGCACAGGGGACAAAATAGACATTTTGGTAATAAAATCCGAGTTCATCTGTAGAAGAAAGAACTCATGTTTTGAGGTAAAAAGGAGGTGATCAGAACTGGGCAGGTAGGGAAAACTGAGGGGGTAAAATGTGAGGTCATCTCTAGGAGAGAGCAGGAGCATCCTGAGGTAAACTGAGGGAATTGCTGTGGACAGGTGGGTAAATCTGGCAGGTAAAACTTGAGGGAATCTCCATGGTAGAAAATGAGTATTTGGAGGTAAAAATAAAGTACTCAGTCAGTGGTGGAGATGTACGGAAAATGTTGGAGGTAAAATCTGAGGTGATCTGTAGCAGAGAGAATGCACTTGATGGGGTAAACTGAGGTAATCACTTATGGACAGGTAGGGAAGTTCAGAGGGGTAAAAATTGAAAGCATCTGTAGGGCAAAGAATGAAAAGATTGAGGTGGAAATGAGGAAAGAGGTAGTGGACAGGTGGGGAAAGTTTTGGGGGCAAATCTTGTGGTAATCTCCAGAGCAGAGAAAGAATGCTTCCTTGTAAAAAATGAGGAACTCAGAAGGAGGCAGATGGGGACATTTTGGGGGTAAAATCTCAGGTCATCTCAAGGTGAGGGAAGGACTATTTGGAGGTCAACTCAGCACTCACTGTGTCTTCCTTCCTTGGCATCAGCTGGCAGGGAAGGGAGAAGAGGCCTCAGGCTGGAGAGGGGCAGGAGAAAGGCACTGTGGGCAAAGGCACCTCCCTGGCATCCCCAGGGTACCTGTGGGGAACACAGTGGACACTTTGGGAGCAAAGGGAGGTGATGGCATTGTCCCTTTGGGGGATGCTGGCATTTAGATCATTCCATCCATTTGCCTGCTGACATTTCCCAGCCCAGGGGCTTTGGCTGCCAGGGCAGCACAAAGATTGTTCCCTGGGTGGTGCGCAGATTTGGGGGTTGGCTTTGCTAGTTCAGATGAATTCTACCCAAAGCCCTGAATTCCCTGCTGAATTGCCACTGGCATAGCCTCCCAGCGCCTCCTGGAGCATGGATATTCCCATGCAGAGCTGCCTATTTAACACCAGCTGTGGCAGGACCCAGCAGAGCTTCCAGGGAAGCTCAGCAGGGTCAGGGCAAGGACAGCTTCATGTTCCATAGAATTTGCTGTTTGTAACCCTCATCCCCCAGCCCCCCCCCCAATGTCCCTGGGGGCACCTGACAGAGTTCCCTGGAATTCAGCTGCCTGCACCCCCCGAGCTGGGGCTCCAGGTGATATTTGAAAGCAGGAACAGGCACTGGCTGGACACGCTCCCAGCCCGTGCTGAGGCAGCCCCTGTGCCCACGGGAGGACTTCTCTCCCTGCAGGAGTTGATTTCATTCCAGAGCCTCAGGAGTGGCCTCTGCAAGTTCTTTTCCCTCAGGAAAGGGATGCACATCCCTGCCTTCAGGGCACCTGCAGTGGGAGCCACCTGGGAAAGCTTTCCATCAGTTGTGCAGTTCCAGCTGGCTCCCCAAAAACTCCCAACTCAATCCAAAGAGATTTCTCTGACTCTGACCTTTCATTTGAAGGCATCTCTGAGGGCATTGCTTAGCATTTCATTGCTGTGGGCGAAGCTTGCCTTGGCTTTAACACTGCTGAGGGATGATGGCCTCAGGCTGGAAGGGAAGGCATTTTGGGTGGCTGGGACATAGCTGGCAGGTGTGTGGGAGGTCAGCACTGGGAATTGCTGTCTGAGCCCCTCTGCAAACAGCCCATTCTGACATTCCCCAGTGCCAGCTGTTCCTTGGGGCATTTTTGGGGTGTCAGTGGGGTCTGTCGGGACTGAAGCATCTCTGGGTGCCTGTTCAGAGCAGCCCCTGGCCGAGGGGCCGCGGGCAGCCCTTTATCCATGTCCATCCCAGCGCTGCCCGGGCAGCCCAGTGCCCGTTCCGGGGATGTGTGTTTGGCACACTGCGTGCCACGGGCAGGACACTGCAGGCACAGCTCCTCTCTGCAAATCCAAAGCACAAGAGCTGCTGCTTCCCTTCCTGGGCCTCCTGGTCTTCTCCTTCCCCCCATTCCCTGCCAGCTGGGACACACGGAAGGAGCACCAAGGAACACTCCTGGCAGTGAGCAGGAGTCGCTGAGAGCTCTGTGCAGCTCTGGGCCACAAAAGCTGGCCCGGCCTCAGCAGCCCCTGGGATTTTGGGCTGTGAACACTCACCTGTGGGAAAGGCCCCTCTGCAGGCAGGAGCAGCCCTGACCCTCTCCAGAAGAGCTTTGGCCGTGGACCAAGTGAACCCTCAGGACTTGCCTTGCTCATTTCTCCCTGGAAAGGGCCATGGAACAAGCACCTTTACAGCTGTTGGGTAAATCCTGGAAAGGGCAGGAAATCAGGGTTATGGGAAGAGTTCAGTGCTGTCACACAACTGCTCACCTGTGTTGTTGCATGATCAGGTGCTGGCCATGGAGCTCTGCCCTATGGCAATTACAGGGGCTGGTGTGGCAAGCAGCATTAGCATAAAAGAAGGAGTTGTATTTGCATAGGAATGATCTTGCTGGCATTTGGCATTCCTATCCCAGGCAGGACATTGCCAGGAGCTGAGATTGGCTTGGCTGGAGCAGGGTGCTGAGAGTGCCCAGGTGTGGGTTCAGTGGCCAGAGGAGCCATTCACATAAGGGTTCGACTTGGTGGTCCTTGTGTAGCCATTGCCACTCAGGATCTCCTGTGCTCTGGAAATAAAGAAGAAACATTTTTCCCTGGCCTTTTAAAGCCAGAGGTTTTTGCAGTGGAGCGTGCAAGCCGCAGAGAAAGCGGGGGGGGAGGAAGGAGAGCATCAGGTCTCAAGCGGCAGTTGTGGGATGAGCGGCTCAAGCAGCAGCGAGCCCCGGCGAGGCCCCGGTCCCGCAGCGGGCGCAGTCAGAGCAGGAGCGGCAGCAGCGGCCTCGGCGCCAGCGGCCGGGCCGGGGGAGCGGCTCGTCCCGCTGCAGGCGCGCTGGTTGGGCGGGGCCGCGGCGGGCGGGAGGCCCCCGGGGGAGCGGCCCGGGGCAGGGGGAGCGGCGGCCTCGGCAGTGCCGGGGCTGGGGGAGCTCCGCGTCCCCGCGGGGGCTGCGGGCGGGGCCGGGCCGGGAGCGCCGGCGCTCCGGTTGCGCCAGGGGGCGCCCCACAGGGCGGGCGGCGCTGAGGGAGCGGCGGCCTCGGGGGGGGCCGGGGCGGGCACGGGCGGTCCCCGCGGCCCGGCCGCTTCCAGGCGCGATCCAGTGCCTGCTGCGGGGAAGCGCCGCCCTCCCGGCGGGCCCGGCACCGGCACGGCCCCGGCTCCCCACGGCCGCAGCGGGAGCGTAGCCGGAGCTCCGGCGGGAGCCCAGCCCCGCGCTGGCCGCAGCCGGAGCGGCAGCGCCGGGCTCGGCACCAGCGCCAATCCCGGAGCGGCACTTGCCAGCCGCGGCGATCCCGATGCCTAATGCCATCCCCCATCCCACCTCAGTTCTCCGAGCCCGGCAGCCGCACCCCGCCCGCCGAGAGACAAGCGGCTCGGCCCGGGACCCCCAACAGACACCGACAGGACCCAGCCCCGAATCCCAGGGCCCGGGTCCCGTTCCCACCTCAGCGCCTCGGGCTCGGCGCAGCGCCGGGAGTAGCCCCCGGTGCCGGGCTCCGCACAGCGCTCCGAACGACGGTCCCGCCACAGCCCGGGAGGAGCAGGATGAGCATCCACCGCACAAAGCGGAGCGGGCGCGGATCCGCCGGCATTTACGGGCGCGGGCGGGGCGGGGCGGGCCCGGCACAGGTGTGAAGGGCGGGGTCCGCACAGGTGCGCGGGGCCCCAGAGCGGCTGCGCGGGGCGGGGCCGAGGGGATTTAAGCCTCGGGAATCGGCGCCGCCGCCATTTGCTCCCTCGGCGCTCCGTGGGAACGGTTGTGGCCGGACCGGGCTCTAGATCTCTGTATTTCCATATTTCTATGTCTCTGTAGTTCTTTTCCTTTATATTTGTGTTAGTTTGTCTTCTTCTAACCCTTCTCCGTTCTCCCCCCTCTGCCTCCCCTCCCCCACCCCCTACACCCCCCCCCCTACTCCCCCCCCCTCTCCCCCCTAGCCCTCCCCTCCCTCCCCCCCCGGCCCGGTCCCCCCCATCCCCCCTCCCTGTCCCCCTACACACCCCAACCCTGCCCTACCCCTCCACCCTCTCTCCCCTTCTCCACCGTTCCTTCGCCCCCATCCCGGGTCCCCCCTGCCCCCTCACCCTGCTCCCCTTCCCCTCGCAGTTCCCCCCACCTGCCCTCAATCCTCCCCCTCCGTCTGCCACCTTTCCTTCCCCCTCCACCTCCCCCTGTTCCTCTTCCCTCGTTTCCCCTCTGCACCTTGACCCCCCACTTGTGCTCCGTCCTCGTCTTCCCCCCGCCTCCTTTCCTGTCCCCCCATCCCACCTCTCCCTGCACACCCCGAACCCCCCACCTGCGGTCCTTCTTTGACCCCCTCTGCTCCCTTATTCCCATCCTCTGTCCCGTCTTTCCCCCGCAGCCGCGGGGCACGGGGCGCCGGAGAATAAAGCCCAGAGGGCCGGAGCCCGGCGCCCCTGCCCTCGCTGGAGCCCCACACGGGCCGGGCCCGCTCGGCGGGTCCCCCGTGCAGTACAAAAACAGCGCCGGGGCTCCGGCTTTCCACACATCACACTGGGGATCCCCTCCTCAGGAGGGGTTCCCGGGGGGGTGGTGGGTTTCGGGGAGGGTGGTGGGTTGGGGTGGGCCCCCTCCTCAGGAGGGGGTCCCGGGGGGGTGGGTGGGTTTCAGGGAGGGTGGTGGGTTGGGGTGGGCCCCCTCCGGAGGAGGGGGTCCCGGGAGGGGGTTAGGGTGGGCCCCCTCCGGAGGAGGGGGTCGGGGGGAGGGGGGTGGGGCGGAGGGGGGACTTTCCCCCCCCTCCAGTCCCCGCCCCCTCTCCCGGACCCCCTCCTCCGGACGGGGCTCACCCCAGCCCCCTCCGCGGGACCCCCTCCTCCGGACCGGGGCCTCGGGGAGGGGGGTGGGGGGGAAGCAGAGGGGGGTCACGTCACTCTGTGGCATGAACAGACATAGAGACCACAGGCCAAACCAACAGCCCCTCCCGCCCGGACCCCCCCACCCCACCCGCCCCCCCCCTCCGGGGCCCCGGTCCGGAGGAGGGGGTCCCGGGAGGGGGCCGGGGTGAGCCCCGTCCGGAGGAGGGGGTCCGGGAGAGGGGGCGGGGACTGGAGGGGGGGAAAGTCCCCCCTCCGCCCCACCCCCCTCCCCCGGACCCCCTCCTCCGGAGGGGGCCCACCCTGACCCCCTCCCGGGACCCCCTCCTCCGGAGGGGGCCCATCCCACCCACCCCCCCAGGACCCCCTCCTAAGGAGGGGGCCCACCCCAACCCCAACCCACCACCCTCCCCGAAACCCACCACCCCCCCGGGAACCCCTCCTGAGGAGGGGGCCCACCCCAACCCCAACCCACCCCCCTCCCCGAAACCCACCACCCCCCCGGGAACCCCTCCTGAGGAGGGGGCCCACCCCAACCCACCACCCTCCCCGAAACCCACCACCCCCCCGGGAACCCCTCCTGAGGAGGGGATCCCCAGTGTGATGTGTGGAAAGCCGGAGCCCCGGCGCTGTTTTTGTACTGCACGGGGGACCCGCCGAGCGGGTCCCCCGTGCGAGGCTCCAGCGAGGGCAGGGGCGCCGGGCTCCGGCCCTCTGGGCTTTATTCTCCGGCGCCCCGAGCCCCGCGGCTGCGGGGGAAAGAGGGAAAGGGGAGGGATGAGATGGGGTAGGGAGAGGAGTCGGGGTGGGTTGGGGAGAACGAGGGGGGAAGGGAAAGGTCGGGTGAGGGGGAGGGATGATGGTCAGAGGAGGAGGAAGAGAGGGGAGTCGGGTTGGGGAGCGGGGTACGGAGAGGGGAGAAAGGAGGGGTGGGGGAGAAAGGAGGCGGGGGGGGTCGGGGATGCACAGGGGAGCAGGGAGAGAGGGTGGGGGGGCGCTGGGGAGAGGGCAGGCAGGGGATTGGGAGAGACAGGGAGGGTGTGGGGGAGAGAGAAAGAAACTGGGGGGGGTAGGAAAGAGGTGATAAGCGGGGGAAGAAGGAGGAGGATAAGGGCAGGAGAAACAGGGGGAAGAAAGACGGGGAAGAAAGAGGGGGAGCGGGGGCCTCTCCCGGGCCACGCCGGGGGAGCCCGGCCCGGCCGCAGCCTCCCCGAGCTCTGAGGGAGCAAATGGCGGCAGGGGCGATTTCGGGGGCTTAAATCACCTCGGCCCCGCCCTGCGCAGCCGCCCTGGGACCCCGCGCACCTGTGCGGACCCCGCCCCGCGCACCTGAGCCGGGCCCGGCCCCGCCCCTGAAGCCGCCCCCGGCCCCGCCCGGCCCCGCTCGGCCCCGCCCCAGAGCCCCGGCCCCGCCCGGCCCCGGGGCTCGCCCTGCCCGGCACGGGGGCGGCTCCATCGCTCGGGGCCCCGCCCCTCTCTCCCGGGCCGGACCCGCCCCGCGCACCGGGGCCGCACCGGGGCCGCTCCCGGGACCCTCCCCTCCGCTGACAGACACCGCCCCGCTCGCTCCCGCTCCTTGCCACGCTCGGCAGCCACCGAGGCCGCCGCCCTCTCGGCTCAGCCGCCACCGGGCGGCAGCAGCGCCGCCCAGCTCAGCCCGGGGGCAGGCACAGAGCACAGGGAAAAGCCGGCTCCGGGCGCTCTGCAGCTCCTGCAGCCCGAGCGTCTCGGCTCCTGGGGCCAGGCGCTTGCTGCTTTCCTTCCTACAGAAAAACGCCGGCTCCTTATTCTCAAAACCTGCGGATCTCTATTCCCAGCTTCTTATATTGCTGTATGCGACAGAGTAGAGAGAGAGGGCTGGCTCATTTCAAAATGAATTTACATCTACATCAGTAGCATTTGCCTATAGATGTAAAAATGAAGAACTTAACACGATTTAGTATTCTGCACACATCCCTCGCTGGGAGGAATGGTAAAAAGTTAAAAACAAATGAAACTTTAAAAGTAGAAAGTTAGAAACAAAGTTACAACGGCAGAAATTTAGAAACAAACAAAGAGGTAAAATACAAGAAACGAACACGTTTCTAAAGGTAGAAAGTTAAAAACAAACAAAGTTAGAAACAAACAAACAAAAAAATTAGAAACAAACAAAATTAGAAAGGTAGAAATTTAGAAACAAAGTCAGAAAGGCAAGTGTTGAGCCTTTGACAGGGTACCCCTCCTTCTCGGACCAGGGTGAAAGAGCAGAGGAGGCTGCTGTTCTGCTAAGTTCTTTATTTCACGGTCTCACAGCTGTCTTGAAGGCAGAGTTCGAATGGGGTTACATGATACAGCCAAGCAGCAGCAGCAGGCAAAAACAGCTTCTTCTATATGCTCCATACACTATATTTTTTCTTATAGAAGTATGGATTCCATTTGTTCATTGACCAGTAAGATTAACACACGATTCTAGTTTTCCTTAAACCCATCCCGGTCTAATTCTAACAGTCGTAAGCCTCACACAAGTGTCATCTGCCCTTGTTCCATAAGGAATCCCTCTACAGACAGGGAGTTGTCACCGGCCCCGTGCTCATGGGCTGCAGGGGACACCTGCACTGAGGAGGAAATGGAAATGGGAAAGAGGGAAATGCAACCGGAGGGGACGCACCTCTGGCACCACACCTCCTCTTGTTCCTGCTGTCCTGGAAAGCCCCAAGTAAATCCAGTGCCTCAGACCTTGCATCCCTGAACGCCAGGAGAGCTGGAGTTTTACCCAGATCCCAGGGCCCTGCACGGCTGCACTGACACGAGCACAGGCCGATCGCTCCGCCCAGCACCATCCCTCATTCTCCTCCCATTGCTCCCCAAGCGTCCCCAAACCACCCCAGCGTGTCTGTGCCGGGGCCAGGGCCTGCCCCGAGCCCGACCAGAGGCTGTCACCCAGCCCTGCACCAGCTCCCACCACTGGGAGAGCTGGGAATGCACTGAGAGCTCGGCTCCCCGGGCTCCCCAGCACCCAAACCGGTCCTCAGACACACAGAAATGCCCAACCTGCCCCTCTGGGCACAGCCAAACACCACAATTCCATCATCCCCAAGCAACTCTGGCACTTGCCTCTTCACCTCCGCCCATTTCCAGTAGCCGGGGCTAGGACCGGGCTGTCAGTAATAGCATTCCCTAGGCAGTTCATCCCAGCACAGAGGAGAAGAGGAGCCTGTCCCTGACCCACACCATGGGCAGGACAAGGGGGGCCCTAGCTGGCTTTGCCTACTCCAACACCAAAGCTCTTGGTCCCAAAGATGGGGCGAGTTCAGTGGTTTTTCCTGTCCTGAAAGAGAGCAGAAAAGGGAAGTTAATCCCACTGTGGAATCCAAGACTCCTGCATTTCCTATTTCTGCTCTGATTGCTCACCGTGGAGTTTTAGCCATGGAAAAAAAAAGGAGAATGACACCATATCAAATAAAAAGTTGATTAATCCACGTAGGGGCTGTGGAAAGGATACAAAGGAGCTTTTCCATGATTTTTGGGCTTGAAGAGGGACTGAATTTCCCTCAAAGCTGGGAAGGGCCTGAGGATAATAAAGCAAAGGAGCAGCTTCATCTCTCCCTGGCAGAGAGCTCGGGGCTCCATTATGGATACAAATCAATCCCAGCAGGATTTCAAAGGGTTTCTTTAGGATGTCAGGTCCCTCTTTATCAGATCCCTGCTGGGATTCAGGGCCTGCCTGGTCACGGGGTGCTTTGATAAGGGCTGGATTTAAATCCCAGATCTGAGAACAGACATGAAAGGTCCCTGGGTTTCTAGGGGGTTGAAAAACTCAAGCTGGATTCGCTGCAGAGCTGAAAAATCAGGGTAAGAGAGAGCAAGGAGTGGCCAGCAGGCCCAGGCTCCTGATCACGCCCCTGGGATCCATG
Source organism: Coloeus monedula (assembly GCF_965178545.1). Taxonomy (NCBI): domain Eukaryota; kingdom Metazoa; phylum Chordata; class Aves; order Passeriformes; family Corvidae; genus Coloeus; species Coloeus monedula. The sequence goes on along the minus strand of NW_028120799.1, from coordinate 396,189 downwards.
GGATCCATAGGATCCATGGCCTCTGGCACGCTGCTCCAGCACCCTGCAGGGTGACTGACAGCCGGGCAGGGGAAGGAGCCACCAGCAGCTCTGCCATGTGCACCATCATTCACCTTGCACGTGGCCTAAACAGCCACCAAGCACTGATGGACTGACTGAGCCGAAAATATCGGAGAGATCTCAGTTTGCACTCCAAATTCCCTGCAGCCTGTTCCCTTCCTGATCCATCCCTTCAAGCAGCAAGAGTGGAATTCCTTCCATCGTTGCTCTTTCCCTCCTGTTTTCCACTCAACAAGAAAAAGAGCAGCCACGTGAACAGGAGTAAAAGCCCCAAACCCACAAAAAAGCACATTCTCAGCATCACTAATCCCTGCCAAACTGCCAGGAACCTTCCAAAACTACATCCAAGCTTGGAAACAGGGATCCAGTTGTTTGTTTAAGCAGCTATTGATCCAGTCTCTTCCAGCTAATTAAACTATTCACTATTTAAACTCATTAAACTGCTCATCCTGCTCCTGGCAGCCAGAGGCAAAGAAGAAATCGTGTCTAGATTAAATGGTGTTGGTGAATGTGCCCATCCCAGTCCTTGGAGAGGTTGGAATTGCATCCCTGTTCCTCTGCTCTCTTTTCCTTCCTTTTTCTTGGAGTGATTCCCACCCGGATTCCTCAGCTCCAGCTCTCTGAGCAGCCTCAGGGGGAGCATTTCATCCCCTTGGAGCCAACTCCATTTGTTGCATCCTTCATGCCTCAACCACCCCTAAAAGCAGGCAAGTGCTGATGGGCAGTGCAGCTGCTTCCACTTGGGAATGTTTCCAGTGGAACAGGGAGGGAATTCTGAGAAGCTTCCACCCACTGCACGTTATTGCTGGATAAAAGGTCAGGCAGCAAAGGATCAACAAAGGGAGATTTCAGCAAGACAAAGTCCAGACAGAGAGGCTGCAAGTGTGGCTGGGGCTGCTAAACTGGGAAAACTGCAAGGTCAGGCTGTGGGAACATGGATTATACTGAGGTCTGGAACTGGTGTTGGGAAGAGAGGGAGAAGGAGAAGGAGAAGGAGAAGGAGAAGGAGAAGGAGAAGGAGAAGGAGAAGGAGAAGGAGAAGGAGAAGGAGAAGGAGAAGGAGAAGGAGAAGGAGAAGGAGAAGGAGAAGGAGAAGGAGAAGGAGAAGGAGAAGGAGAAGGAGGAGAGAAAGGGCCCAAAGTAACTGCACAGTGAATTTCCTTACCATGAGCCAGGCTCATTCCCTGAGCTGACCAATATCTCCGAGCTCCCCTTCATGGCACAGCCCTGCCAGTAAAGAACAGAAGTTCCTGCTGCTCCCACTGGAATTCTGTAGCGTGCCTGGCATTCCATACGTTATGCTGCCTGAGAATTCCTGCAGCCGTCCTCGGGAAGAGCAGTTCACTGCCACAGGAGGAACAAGAGGAAAGCAGTTGCCACTCTCGGGTTCTGTGCTCTGTAAAAAGTAAAACCAGATAAAGATCAAAGCTCCATAAAGCTGGAACCATCTCCAACCTCGGGACAGCACTTCTGTGGGAAAAGCGTGGATGGGCAATTAGGAAGGAGATGATCATGCAAATGGGTAAGGGGGGGAATTAAATTCTGCTGCTTTCTGATTGAGGCCTGCTTCAATTTGCAGCCTTTATAATATCAGTTTAATGGGACTTTTTGTGCTTTAAAAAGGTTTTTATTAGCTGGGGGTTGTCCCTGCCTGGACTGAGGCACAGCACAATGAGTCTCCTGCCTCCTGAAGCCGTGTCGTTATCCCAGCATCTGAAATTAAAAACCAGCACTCTGGGAAACCTCTCTACTCTGAGGAGAAGTGTGAGGAGTGTTTGGGTCTGTGGAGAGCCTGGAACAGCTCTGAGAGACACCAAACATCCTGTGGATCCCAATAAACAGCAAAACATGCCAGCAGCTCCTTCCAACACCGCCCTTGTAGGGAACTCTGTCACCCCAGTGGGTATTTGTGGGAGTAAGGAAGAAATCCCACTAATGACCTCAGTGTGATCACCTCTGGTTCGTCTGGGGATAAATCTCCTTTATCCTTCTGGGAGAATAAAGGAATCCAATGCTGCCTTAATCCCCTGCTCCTCGGAGTCTGCATTTCCAGAATCCATCTCCTGGCCCAGCATGGGAAGGGTTGTCCAGCGCTGGAACAGCTGCCCAGAGCAGTGGTGGAGTCACCAACCCTGGAAGTGCTCATAAAATACATGGATATGGCACTTGAGTGTTCATAAAATACCTGGGTAAATACATGGGTAAATATAGGAATAAATTCATGGGTAAATACATGGATAAACATATGGATAAATATAGGGATAAATATGTAGGGATAAATATGTATGGATAAATACAGACCTTGCTTCCCTGAACACCAGGAGAGCCGGTGTTTTACCCAGATCCCAGTGCTCTGCACGGCTGCGTTGACACGAGCGCAGGCTGACCGTTCCGCCCAGCACCATCCCTCATTTTCCTCCCATTGCTCCCCAAGCGGCCCCAAACCACCCCAGCGTGTCTGTGCCAGGGCCAGGGCCTGCCCCGAGCCCGACCAGAGCCCTGCACCAGCTCCCACCCCCGGGTGAGCTGGGAATGCACTGAGAGCTCGGCTCCCCGGGCTCCCCAGCACCCAAACCGGTCCTCAGACACACAGAAATGCCCAACCTGCCCCTCTGGGCACAGCCAAACACCACAATTCCATCATCCCCAAGCAACTCTGGCACTTGCCTCTTCACCTCCGCCCATTTCCAGTAGCCGGGGCTAGGACCGGGCTGTCAAAAATAGCATTCCCTAGGCAGTTCATCCCAGCGCAGAGGAGAAGAGGAGCCTGTCCCTGACCCACACCATGGGCAGGACAAGGGGGGCCCTAGCTGGCTTTGCCTACTCCAACACCACAGCTCTTGGTCCCAAAGATGGGGCGAGTTCAGTGGTTTTTCCTGTCCTGAAAGAGAGCAGAAAAGGGAAGTTAATCCCACTGTGGAATCCAAGACTCCTGCATTTCCTATTTCTGCTCTGATTGCTCACCGTGGAGTTTTAGCTATGGAAAAAAAAAGGAGAATGACACCATAGCAAATAAAAAGTGCCCTTTTCCAGCATTTTTATTCCAGGCATTAAAAGGATGCTCATTTCTCTTCTAGCATTGTTTCCCTCATTTTAGGAGAACCGTTTTCATCCCAGGCCCCACTCGTCAGTTGTTCGATCCTCTGGCACTGGATTTGGACAAAAGAAGGGACGCACCTGGACTGCAGGAAATCACTGAGAGAAACCTTTCCAAAACGTGACAGAGAAAAACAACAGGAGATGCAGGAAGACACATCCCTCATTTGCACATCTGGAACGCTTTTCTAAAGACTTCTCTGCATCTGGATGCTCTTTGCTCTTGGCTTTCTTCACAGGAATGCATTTGCTGCTAAACACGTCTCAGACCCTTACCTGATTGGGATAAGGTGGGATGGAGATGAAGACTCCCACAGGGAATAGCCAGGGAGATGCAGGGCCTGGGAACATCAAGGACGGAGAAGAGAAGGAACAGGGATTGTTTTTCTTGTTTAGAGCCAGCAGTGCTGTGAGCTTGGAGAACACACGGCACCGCAGGGATCCAGGGCAGGAGCGGGATAACTCCGGGATAAGGGGAATCTGCTCCCACTCCAGGGCTGTGCCAGTGAAGGAGGGGAATTTTTTAGTGCCTTCATTACACACAAAAACCAAACCCAGCACCACCGAGCTGGACTTTTGTGAGCTGCAAAACAAAGCGGCCCCTGGCCTTTGGGGGAGCACAACCTCACCGAGTCACGGAGCCAGGGGATGACACTTGGGAATGATCCTTGCTGCTGCCTGCAGGCAAATCGGATGAGGGAGCCACAGGAGCTGCAGGGTTTCCTGCTCTTCCTGCAACGCCATCGGTCCAGACCAGGAGACCTTTCCTGGAACAGATCTTCCCTGTAAAGGGAGCTACACCAAAGCTCAAGCCCTCATTTAGAGACCCTTGGAAAAGCAAAGGTGAGAGGGGATTACCTGGAGCCCCAGGGGACCGAGGCGAAGGCAATGAAGAAGCAGACAGCAAAGTGCTTCCACTGCTTCTCACTCCAGCAAAGGGAACATCCCTGGAATTTCATGGCCGGCGTCGCTCCCAAACCCCACAGGTGAACCCACACGTACTCCAGGACTGATCTCCTTCAAACTTCCAGCAGCACAGACTCACCGGGAGGAACTGCAATCCAAGGACACACATCAGCAACCGTCTTCCCGCTTGCCCCTCTCTCCACATTTTCCCTTTCCAGCGGGATGCAGGTGCCACCCCCCAGAGGCAGGAAAACTGCCTTGCAATCCGCTACAAAACCTGCCTGGAAAGCCCAGGATGCCCGGAGCCAGCAGCCGTTTCTCCTGGAGCTCCTGCTGACAGGCATTTGAAGCCTGCTGTGCCTCACAGCTGCTTTTCTGCCAAGGGCATTCCCATCTTTTCTTTTTTAGCCCAAAGAAAGGTTTGCAAAGCTGAGTTTTGTGAGAAGCGCTTCATATTTGGATCATTCTTAACTTGGAGTTTCCCTTGGCACCAAAATCAGGGGCTCACCTTTTGCTTGGAGCTTGGCTGAAGTCCTCAGCAATGCCAGGGAATGTGGCCATTGGAGGCTTTGGGCAGATTTGGCTCATCTGCCTTTTTAGGCCTTGTTTCTTTCTCTCAGCCTTCCCACTGGATTGTGGCCTCCGAGGAATACGTAAAATCCCATTCCATTCCTACTCTTCCGGACAATTTTTTGTACCGTCCCTGTACAAAACGAGGCCCCCTGTTCGGATGCTTTTCCCCACCGTTCCCCGGCACTTTCATCTGCCGGTGCATTCCCTGCGTTGCTTGGGCTCTTCCCAGCTCTCTGAGCTCCTTCACAAGGCAGCAGATCGATTTGGCCCAGGAACTAAACCCTCCCGAGGAATTGTCTGATGCCATCTCCGCATTTGACACCTGATCCTTGTGCTCAAAGGATCCCTCTTTCTTCCCTTCAGCCAATTCCAAGGCTCGCTGCCCCCAGCTGCGATCAGGCCCCAGCCTGATCCCTGCAGTCTTCCCTGCCGGGATCCTGCTCAGGAATCCCTGGGCTACAAATGTAAGAATTCATTCTTCCCACCCCTGCCCAGTTCCAAAGGATTTGGTGTCTGCCTTACCCGGCTGGAGCCTGCTTCCAACTCTGTTCTCGCTGCTTCTGCTGCTTTCCAGTTCCCAGGAATTCCACCGACGGAGCGACAGCGTTTTCCAGCTCTGCCAGGATTCCCTCTGCTGCGTTTGGGTGCTGGAAGGATATCAAAACCAGGCTCTCTGGGGCTTTACTATCAGGAAATTACATCCCCGGATTTGTTCATTTCCAAATATTATCTCTTCTCAACAAAGCACTGGGCATCCAAGGAATACAGAAAGTGATGGGCTGACCACTGCTTACTCCTCTGGAATGTCAGAGCTTGGAAAAAAAGGGCACTTGAGGCTTCTCCTGGTGCTGCCCGTGAGGTGCATTTTACTTGAGAGCCCCTTCCCGTGTCTTTCCCTGTATCCACCAAAAAATCCACCCCTTCATTCCCCAGCTGCTTGCTTCCTCCCTCTTTTCCTGTATCCAACAGAATATTAACAGGTCAATAGTCCCCTCTGGAAGAGCGCCTTTCATTCCAAACCTAAGAACAAACGAATCACGTCCCGCGGTGCAGCTCTTTTAGTGACGCGGGGCAGCGGCCACACCTGCTGCTGTACCTTTATTGTACCTCGTTTACCATGCTCAGCATTTTATTCCCTTTACACCTCTCAGCCTTTCCCGTGCCGCTCTTTTTAACCAGCAGCGCTGCCCCGACGCTCCCGCGGTGCAGCTCTTTTAGTGATGTGGGGCAGCGGCCACTCCTGCTGCTGTACCTTTATTGTACCTCGTTTACCATGCTCAGCATTTCATTCCCTTTACACCTCTCACGCTTTCCGGACCCCTTTTTAACCAGCAGCGCTGCCCCGACGCTCCCGCGGTGCAGCTCTTTTAGTGACACGGGGCAGCAGCCACTCCTGCTGCAGTACTTTTTAAGGATTTTCGACCATTTTATTTTATACCCTTCACAGATGCGACCTTTGCCGTGACACCTTTGAAGCAGCGCCCCTGCCCCACGTGCGCCGCGGTGCAGCTCATTTTATCCTGAGGAAGTGGCTACTCCTGCTGCGGTGTTGTTGTTATTTCTCAGACCTTTCTCTATATTTTATTTCCCTCACACCTCCAGGCTTTTACGTGCCGCACGTTTACCATCAGCACCACCCCAAAGGTGCCGCGGTGCAGCTGTTTTAGTGAACCCACGCAGCGGCCACTCCTGCTGCTGTACCTTTTGAGTATTTCTTAGACCATTCTCAATATTTTATTGCGCTCACACTTCCCAGCCTTTCCGTGCTGCTCTTTTTAACCAGCAGCGCTGCCCCGACGCTCCCGAGGTGCAGCTCTTTTAGTGACACGGGGCAGCGGCCACACCTGCTGCTGTACCTTTATTGTACCTCGTTTACCATGCTCAGCATTTCATTCCCTTTACACCTCTCACGCTTTCCGGACCCCTTTTTAACCAGCAGCGCTGCCCCGACGCTACCGCGGTGCAGCTCTTTTAGTGATGCGGGGCAGCGGCCACACCTGCTGCTGTACCTTTATTGTACCTCGTTTACCATGCTCAGCATTTCATTCCCTTTACACCTCTCACGCTTTCCGGACCCCTTTTTAGCCAGCAGCGCTGCCCCGACGGTCCCGCGGTGCAGCTCTTTTAGTGACGCGGGGCAGCGGCCACACCTGCTGCTGTACCTTTATTGTACCTCTTTTATCATGCTCAGCATTTCATTCCCTTTACACCTCTCACGCTTTCCGGACCCCTTTTTAACCAGCAGCGCTGCCCCGACGGTCCCGCGGTGCAGCTCTTTTAGTGATGCGGGGCAGCGGCCACTCCTGCTGCAGTACCTTTACAATATTTCTTAGACCATTGTCAATATTTTATTGCGCTCACACTTCACAGCCTTTCCGTGCTGCTCTTTTTAACCAGCAGCGCTGCCCCGACGCTCCCGCGGTGCAGCTCTTTTAGTGACGCGGGGCAGCGGCCACACCTGCTGCTGTACCTTTATTGTACCTCGTTTACCATGCTCAGCATTTCATTCCCTTTACACCTCTCACGCTTTCCGGACCCCTTTGTAACCAGCAGCGCTGCCCCGACGGTCCCGCGGTGCAGCTCTTTTAGTGATGCGGGGCAGCGGCCACACCTGCTGCTGTACCTTTATTGTACCTCGTTTACCATGCTCAGCATTTCATTCCCTTTACACCTCTCACGCTTTCCGGACCCCTTTTTAGCCAGCAGCGCTGCCCCGACCGTCCCGCGGTGCAGCTCTTTTAGTGATGCGGGGCAGCGGCCACTCCTGCTGCTGTACCTTTATTGTACCTCGTTTACCATGCTCAGCATTTTATTCCCTTTACACCTCTCACGCTTTCCGGACCCCTTTTTAACCAGCAGCGCTGCCCCGACGCTCCCGCGGTGCAGCTCTTTTAGTGATGCGGGGCAGCGGCCACTCCTGCTGCAGTACCTTTACAATATTTCTTAGACCATTGTCAATACTTTATTGCGCTGACGTTTCCCAGCCTTTCCCGTGCCGCTCTTTTTAACCAGCAGCGCTGCCCCGACGCTCCCGCGGTGCAGCTCCCTTAGTGACACGGGGCAGGGGCCGAGAGCCCTCTAGGTGCGGCTCCTCTATAGCACTTTACCGTTTTCTATTTTATTTCATTGGCACCTCGCGCGTTGCGCCGGGCGCCTCATTCGGGGACATGCGCCGGCTCCCACAGCGCCCCGCCCGCCGCCGCTCCCCGGGGGCCTCCCCGCTGCTCTCGGGAGATCGCACACCGCACGCGGCCCAAGCCCCGTCTCGCCGACGGCACTCACCACCCGCCGCCCGCCGCCGCGTTCTCCCGCTCCCTACCGGCACGAAGCGGCGCTGCCGATGACGGAGCCGATGCGCGGCTGCCACGCCGCTCTCCCCGCGCCTCAGGGCCGGCGCCTTCGGCCGCACACGGCGGCGTCCCCGCATCCGGGCCAGCCCGCGGAGCTCCTGCCGCCGCCGCCGCCGCCCCCCGACTGAGGGGCCGCGACGCCGGCGCCCCCTTTTATACTCCGCACCCCCTTTTCCCGCCACTGCCGCGGTGGGCTCCCCCCGCCTCAAAATCGCCCAGAAGCGCCCGAGGCGGGAACGGCGCAGCCCCACCGGCGCCTCGGAGAAGCTCTTCTAGTGACAAGGAGCAGCGGCCACCCCTCCTGCAGTACCTTTATTGTACCTCGTTTACCATGCTCAGCATTTCATTCCCTTTACACCTCTCAGCCTTTCCCGTGCCGCTCTTTTTAACCAGCAGCGCTGCCCCGACGCTCCCGCGGTGCAGCTCTTTTAGTGACGCGGGGCAGCAGCCACTCCTGCTGCAGTACTTTTAAAGGATTTTCGACCATTTTATTTTATACCCTTCACAGATGCGACCTTTGCCGTGACACCTTTGAAGCAGCGCGCCTGCCCCACGTGCGCCGCGGTGCAGCTCATTTTATCCTGAGGAAGTGGCTACTCCTGCTGCGGTGTTGTTATTATTTCTCAGACCTTTCTCTATATTTTATTTCCCTCACACCTCCAGTCCTTTTACGTGCCGCACGTTTACCATCAGCACCACCCCAAAGGTGCCGCGGTGCAGCTGTTTTAGTGAACCCACGCAGCGGCCACACCTGCTGCTGTACCTTTTGAGTATTTCTTAGACCATTCTCAATATTTTATTGCGCTCACACTTCCCAGCCTTTCCGTGCCGCTCTTTTTAACCAGCAGCGCTGCCCCGACGCTCCCGCGGTGCAGCTCTTTTAGTGATGCGGGGCAGCGGCCACTCCTGCTGCAGTACCTTTACAATATTTCTTAGACCATTCTCAATATTTTATTGCGCTCACACTTCCCAGCCTTTCCCATGCTGCTCTGTTTAACCAGCAGCGCTGCCCCGACGCTCCCGCGGTGCAGCTCTTTTAGTGATGCGGGGCAGCGGCCACACCTGCTGCTGTACCTTTATTGTACCTCGTTTACCATGCTCAGCATTTCATTCCCTTTACACCTCTCACGCTTTCCGGACCCCTTTTTAGCGAGCAGAGCTGCCCCGACGGTCCCGCGGTGCAGCTCTTTTAGTGACGCGGGGCAGCGGCCACTCCTGCAGCAGTATCTTTATTGTACCTTTTTTACCATGCTCAGCATTTCATTCCCTTTACACCTCTCAGCCTTTCCCGTGCCGCTCTTTTTAACCAGCAGCGCTGCCCCGACGCTCCCGCGGTGCAGCTCTTTTAGTGACACGGGGCAGCGGCCACTCCTGCTGCAGTACTTTTAAAGGATTTTCGACCATTTTATTTTATACCCTTCACAGATGCGACCTTTGCCGTGACACCTTTGAAGCAGCGCCCCTGCCCCACGTGCGCCGCCGTGCAGCTCATTTTATCCTGAGGAAGTGGCTACTCCTGCTGCGGTGTTGTTGTTATTTCTCAGACCTTTCTCTATATTTTATTTCCCTCACACCTCCAGTCCTTTTACGTGCCGCACGTTTACCATCAGCACCACCCCAAAGGTGCCGCGGTGCAGCTGTTTTAGTGAACCCACGCAGCGGCCACACCTGCTGCTGTACCTTTTGAGTATTTCTTAGACCATTCTCAATATATTATTGCGCTCACACTTCCCAGCCTTTCCGTGCCGCTCTTTTTAACCAGCAGCGCTGCCCCGACGCTCCCGAGGTGCAGCTCTTTTAGTGACACGGGGCAGCGGCCACACCTGCTGCAGTACCTTTATTGTACCTCGTTTACCATGCTCAGCATTTCATTCCCTTTACACCTCTCACGCTTTCCGGACCCCTTTTTAACCAGCAGCGCTGCCCCGACGCTCCCGCGGTGCAGCTCTTTTAGTGATGCGGGGCAGCGGCCACACCTGCTGCTGTACCTTTATTGTACCTCGTTTACCATGCTCTGCATTTTATTCCCTTTACACCTCTCACGCTTTCCGGACCCCTTTTTAACCAGCAGCGCTGCCCCGACGGTCCCGCGGTGCAGCTCTTTTAGTGATGCGGAGCAGCGGCCACTCCTGCTGCTGTACCTTTATTGTACCTCGTTTACCATGCTCAGCATTTCATTCCCTTTACACCTCTCAGCCTTTCCCATGCTGCTCTGTTTAACCAGCAGCGCCGCCCCGACGCTCCCGCGGTGCAGCTCTTTTAGTGATGCGGGGCAGCGGCCACTCCTGCTGCAGTATCTTTATTGAACCTCGTTTACCAGGCTCAGCATTTCATTCCCTTTACACCTCTCACGCTTTCCCGTGCCGCTCTTTTTAACCAGCAGCGCTGCCCCGACGCTCCCGCGGTGCAGCTCTTTTAGTCACACGGGGCAGCGGCCACACCTGCTGCTGTACCTTTATTGTACCTCGTTTACCATGCTCAGCATTTCATTCCCTTTACACCTCTCACCCTTTCCGGACTCCTTTTTAACCAGCAGCGCTGCCCCGACGCTCCCGCGGTGCAGCTCTTTTAGTGACGCGGGGCAGCAGCCACTCCTGCTGCAGTACTTTTAAAGGATTTTCGACCATTTTATTTTATACCCTTCACAGATGCGACCTTTGCCGTGACACCTTTGAAGCAGCGCCCCTGCCCCACGTGCGCCGCCGTGCAGCTCATTTTATCCTGAGGAAGTGGCTACTCCTGCTGCGGTGTTGTTGTTATTTCTCAGACCTTTCTCTATATTTTATTTCCCTCACACCTCCAGTCCTTTTACGTGCCGCACGTTTACCATCAACACCACCCCAAAGGTGCCGCGGTGCATCTGTTTTAGTGAACCCACGCAGCGGCCACTCCTGCTGCAGTACCTTTACAATATTTCTTAGACCATTGTCAATACTTTATTGCGCTGACGTTTCCCAGCCTTTCCCGTGCTGCTCTTTTTAACCAGCAGCGCTGCCCCGACGCTCCCGCGGTGCAGCTCCCTTAGTGACACGGGGCAGGGGCCGAGAGCCCTCTAGGTGCGGCTCCTCTATAGCACTTTACCGTTTTCTATTTTATTTCATTGGCACCTCGCGCGTTGCGCCCGGCGCCTCATTCGGGGACATGCGCCGGCTCCCACAGCGCCCCGCCCGCCGCCGCTCCCCGGGGGCCTCCCCGCTGCTCTCGGGAGATCGCACACCGCACGCGGCCCAAGCCCCGTCTCGCCGACGGCACTCACCACCCGCCGCCCGCCGCCGCGTTCTCCCGCTCCCTACCGGCACGAAGCGGCGCTGCCGATGACGGAGCCGATGCGCGGCTGCCACGCCGCTCTCTCCGCGCCTCAGGGCCGGCGCCTTCGGCCGCACAGGGCGGCGTCCCCGCATCCGGGCCAGCCCGCGGAGCTCCTGCCGCCGCCGCCGCCGCCCCCCGACTGAGGGGCCGCGACGCCGGCGCCCCCTTTTATACTCCGCACCCCCTTTTCCCGCCACTGCCGCGGTGGGCTCCCCCCGCCTCAAAATCGCCCAGAAGCGCCCGAGGCGGGAACGGCGCAGCCCCACCGGCGCCTCGGAGAAGATCTTCTAGTGACAAGGAGCAGCGGCCACCCCTCCTGCAGTACCTTTATTGTACCTCGTTTACCATGCTCAGCATTTCATTCCCTTTACACCTCTCAGCCTTTCCCGTGCCGCTCTTTTTAACCAGCAGCGCTGCCCCGACGCTCCCGCGGTGCAGCTCTTTTAGTGACGCGGGGCAGCAGCCACTCCTGCTGCAGTACTTTTAAAGGATTTTCGACCATTTTATTTTATACCCTTCACAGATGCGACCTTTGCCGTGACACCTTTGAAGCAGCGCCCCTGCCCACGTGCGCCGCCGTGCAGCTCATTTTATCCTGAGGAAGTGGCTACTCCTGCTGCGGTGTTGTTGTTATTTCTCAGACCTTTCTCTATATTTTATTTCCCTCACACCTCCAGTCCTTTTACGTGCCGCACGTTTACCATCAACACCACCCCAAAGGTGCCGCGGTGCAGCTGTTTTAGTGAACCCACGCAGCGGCCACACCTGCTGCTGTACCTTTTGAGTATTTCTTAGACCATTCTCAATATTTTATTGCGCTCACACTTCCCAGCCTTTCCGTGCCGCTCTTTTTAACCAGCAGCGCTGCCCCGACGCTCCCGCGGTGCAGCTCTTTTAGTGATGCGGGGCAGCGGCCACTCCTGCAGCAGTATCTTTATTGTACCTTTTTTACCATGCTCAGCATTTCATTCCCTTTACACCTCTCACGCTTTCCGGACCCCTTTTTAACCAGCAGCGCTGCCCCGACGCTCCCGCGGTGCAGCTCTTTTAGTGACACGGGGCAGCGGCCACACCTGCTGCACTACCTTTATTGTACCTCGTTTACCATGCTCAGCATTTCATTCCCTTTACACCTCTCAGCCTTTCCCGTGCCGCTCTTTTTAACCAGCAGCGCTGCCCCGACGCTCCCGCGGTGCAGCTCTTTTAGTCACACGGGACAGCGGCCACACCTGCTGCTGTACCTTTATTGTACCTCGTTTACCATGCTCAGCATTTTATTCCCTTTACACCTCTCACGCTTTCCGGACCCCTTTCTAACCAGCAGCGCTGCCCCGACGCTCCCGCGGTGCAGCTCTTTTAGTGACACGGGGCAGCGGCCACTCCTGCTGCAGTATCTTTATTGTACCTCTTTTACCATGCTCAGCATTTCATTCCCTTTACACCTCTCACGCTTTCCGGACCCCTTTTTAACCAGCAGCGCTGCCCCGACGGTCCCGCGGTGCAGCTCTTTTAGTGATGCGGGGCAGCGGCCACTCCTGCTGCAGTACCTTTTGAGTATTTCTTAGACCATTCTCAATATTTTATTGCGCTCACACTTCCCAGCCTTTCCGTGCTGCTCTTTTTAACCAGCAGCGCTGCCCCGACGCTCCCGCGGTCCAGCACTTTTAGTGACACGGGGCAGCGGCCACACCTGCTGCTGTACCTTTATTGTACCTCGTTTACCATGCTCAGCATTTTATTCCCTTTACACCTCTCAGCCTTTCCCGTGCCGCTCTTTTTAACCAGCAGCGCTGCCCCGACGCTCCCGCGGTGCAGCTCTTTTAGTGACACGGGGCAGCAGCCACTCCTGCTGCAGTACTTTTAAAGGATTTTCGACCATTTTATTTTATACCCTTCACAGATGCGACCTTTGCCGTGACACCTTTGAAGCAGCGCCCCTGCCCCACGTGCGCCGCCGTGCAGCTCATTTTATCCTGAGGAAGTGGCTACTCCTGCTGCGGTGTTGTTGTTATTTCTCAGACCTTTCTCTATATTTTATTTCCCTCACACCTCCAGTCCTTTTACGTGCCGCACGTTTACCATCAACACCACCCCAAAGGTGCCGCGGTGCAGCTGTTTTAGTGAACCCACGCAGCGGCCACAACTGCTGCTGTACCTTTTGAGTATTTCTTAGACCATTCTCAATATTTTATTGCGCTCACACTTCCCAGCCTTTCCCATGCTGCTCTTTTTAACCAGCAGCTCTGCCCCGACGCTCCCGCGGTGCAGCTCTTTTAGTGATGCGGGGCAGCGGCCACACCTGCTGCTGTACCTTTATTGTACCTCGTTTACCATGCTCAGCATTTCATTCCCTTTACACCTCTCACGCTTTCCGGACCCCTTTTTAGCCAGCAGCGCTGCCCCGACGCTCCCGCGGTGCAGCTCTTTTAGTGATGCGGGGCAGCGGCCACTCCTGCTGCAGTATCTTTATTGTACCTCTTTTACCATGCTCAGCATTTCATTCCCTTTACACCTCTCACGCTTTCCGGACCCCTTTTTAACCAGCAGCGCTGCCCCGACGCTCCCGCGGTGCAGCTCTTTTAGTGATGCGGGGCAGCGGCCACACCTGCTGCTGTACCTTTATTGTATCTCTTTTACCATGCTCAGCATTTCATTCCCTTTACACCTCTCACGCTTTCCGGGCCCCTTTTTAACCAGCAGCGCTGCCCCGACGCTCCCGCGGTGCAGCTCTTTTAGTGACACGGGACAGCGGCCACACCTGCTGCTGTACCTTTATTGTACCTCGTTTACCATGCTCAGCATTTTATTCCCTTTACACCTCTCACGCTTTCCGGACCCCTTTTTAACCAGCAGCGCTGCCCCGACGCTCCCGCGGTGCAGCTCTTTTAGTGACACGGGGCAGCGGCCACTCCTGCTGCAGTACCTTTTGAGTATTTCTTAGACCATTCTCAATATTTTATTGCGCTCACACTTCCCAGCCTTTCCGTGCTGCTCTTTTTAACCAGCAGCGCTGCCCCGACGCTCCCGCGGTCCAGCACTTTTAGTGACACGGGGCAGCGGCCACACCTGCTGCTGTACCTTTATTGTACCTCGTTTACCATGCTCAGCATTTTATTCCCTTTACACCTCTCAGCCTTTCCCGTGCCGCTCTTTTTAACCAGCAGCGCTGCCCCGACGCTCCCGCGGTGCAGCTCCCTTAGTGACACGGGGCAGGGGCCGAGAGCCCTCTAGGTGCGGCTCCTCTATAGCACTTTACCGTTTTCTATTTTATTTCATTGGCACCTCGCGCGTTGCGCCCGGCGCCTCATTCGGGGACATGCGCCGGCTCCCACAGCGCCCCGCCCGCCGCCGCTCCCCGGGGGCCTCCCCGCTGCTCTCGGGAGATCGCACACCGCACGCGGCCCAAGCCCCGTCTCGCCGACGGCACTCACCACCCGCCGCCCGCCGCCGCGTTCTCCCGCTCCCTACCGGCACGAAGCGGCGCTGCCGATGACGGAGCCGATGCGCGGCTGCCACGCCGCTCTCTCCGCGCCTCAGGGCCGGCGCCTTCGGCCGCACACGGCGGCGTCCCCGCATCCGGGCCAGCCCGCGGAGCTCCTGCCGCCGCCGCCGCCGCCCCCCGACTGAGGGGCCGCGACGCCGGCGCCCCCTTTTATACTCCGCACCCCCTTTTCCCGCCACTGCCGCGGTGGGCTCCCCCCGCCTCAAAATCGCCCAGAAGCGCCCGAGGCGGGAACGGCGCAGCCCCACCGGCGCCTCGGAGAAGATCTTCTAGTGACAAGGAGCAGCGGCCACCCCTCCTGCAGTACCTTTATTGTACCTCGTTTACCATGCTCAGCATTTCATTCCCTTTACACCTCTCAGCCTTTCCCGTGCCGCTCTTTTTAACCAGCAGCGCTGCCCCGACGCTCCCGCGGTGCAGCTCTTTTAGTGACGCGGGGCAGCAGCCACTCCTGCTGCAGTACTTTTAAAGGATTTTCGACCATTTTATTTTATACCCTTCACAGATGCGACCTTTGCCGTGACACCTTTGAAGCAGCGCCCCTGCCCCACGTGCGCCGCGGTGCAGCTCATTTTATCCTGAGGAAGTGGCTACTCCTGCTGCGGTGTTGTTGTTATTTCTCAGACCTTTCTCTATATTTTATTTCCCTCACACCTCCAGTCCTTTTACGTGCCGCACGTTTACCATCAACACCACCCCAAAGGTGCCGCGGTGCAGCTGTTTTAGTGAACCCACGCAGCGGCCACAACTGCTGCTGTACCTTTACAATATTTCTTAGACCATTGTCAATACTTTATTGCGCTGACGTTTCCCAGCCTTTCCCGTGCTGCTCTGTTTAACCAGCAGCGCTGCCCCGACGCTCCCGCGGTGCAGCTCCCTTAGTGACACGGGGCAGGGGCCGAGAGCCCTCTAGGTGCGGCTCCTCTATAGCACTTTACCGTTTTCTATTTTATTTCATTGGCACCTCGCGCGTTGCGCCCGGCGCCTCATTCGGGGACATGCGCCGGCTCCCACAGCGCCCCGCCCGCCGCCGCTCCCCGGGGGCCTCCCCGCTGCTCTCGGGAGATCGCACACCGCACGCGGCCCAAGCCCCGTCTCGCCGACGGCACTCACCACCCGCCGCCCGCCGCCGCGTTCTCCCGCTCCCTACCGGCACGAAGCGGCGCTGCCGATGACGGAGCCGATGCGCGGCTGCCACGCCGCTCTCTCCGCGCCTCAGGGCCGGCGCCTTCGGCCGCACAGGGCGGCGTCCCCGCATCCGGGCCAGCCCGCGGAGCTCCTGCCGCCGCCGCCGCCGCCCCCCGACTGAGGGGCCGCGACGCCGGCGCCCCCTTTTATACTCCGCACCCCCTTTTCCCGCCACTGCCGCGGTGGGCTCCCCCCGCCTCAAAATCGCCCAGAAGCGCCCGAGGCGGGAACGGCGCAGCCCCACCGGCGCCTCGGAGAAGCTCTTCTAGTGACAAGGAGCAGCGGCCACCCCTCCTGCTGTACCTTTATTGTACCACGTTTACCATGCTCAGCATTTCATTCCCTTTACACCTCTCAGCCTTTCCCGTGCCGCTCTTTTTAACCAGCAGCGCTGCCCCGACGCTCCCGCGGTGCAGCTCTTTTAGTGATGCGGGGCAGCGGCCACTCCTGCTGCAGTACCTTTACAATATTTCTTAGACCATTCTCAATATTTTATTGCGCTCACACTTCCCAGCCTTTCCCGTGCCGCTCTTTTTAACCAGCAGCGCTGCCCCGACGCTCCCGAGGTGCAGCTCTTTTAGTGATGCGGGGCAGCGGCCACACCTGCTGCTGTACCTTTATTGTACCTCGTTTACCATGCTCAGCATTTCATTCCCTTTACACCTCTCACGCTTTCCGGACCCCTTTGTAACCAGCAGCGCTGCCCCGACGCTCCCGCGGTGCAGCTCTTTTAGTGACACGGGGCAGCGGCCACACCTGCTGCAGTACCTTTATTGTACCTCGTTTACCATGCTCAGCATTTCATTCCCTTTACACCTCTCAGCCTTTCCCGTGCCGCTCTTCTTAACCAGCAGCGCTGCCCCGACGCTCCCGCGGTGCAGCTCTTTTAGTGATGCGGGGCAGCGGCCACTCCTGCTGCAGTACCTTTACAATATTTCTTAGACCATTGTCAATATTTTATTGCGCTCACACTTCCCAGCCTTTCCGTGCTGCTCTTTTTAACCAGCAGCGCTGCCCCGACGCTCCCGCGGTGCAGCTCTTTTAGTGATGCGGGGCAGCGGCCACTCCTGCAGCAGTATCTTTATTGTACCTCTTTTACCATGCTCAGCATTTCATTCCCTTTACACCTCTCACGCTTTCCAGTGCCGCTCTTTTTAACCAGCAGCGCTGCCCCGACGCTCCCGAGGTGCAGCTCTTTTAGTGACACGGGGCAGCGGCCACACCTGCTGCAGTACCTTTATTGTACCTCGTTTAACATGCTCAGCATTTTATTCCCTTTACACCTCTCACGCTTTCTGGACCCCTTTTTAACCAGCAGCGCTGCCCCGACGCTCCCGCGGTGCAGCTCTTTTAGTGATGCGGGGCAGCGGCCACACCTGCTGCAGTATCTTTATTGTACCTCTTTTACCATGCTCAGCATTTCATTCCCTTTACACCTCTCACGCTTTCCGGGCCCCTTTTTTACCGGCAGCGCTGCCCCGACGGTTCCGCGGTGCAGCTCTTTTAGTGACACGGGGCAGCAGCCACTCCTGCTGCAGTACTTTTAAAGGATTTTCGACCATTTTATTTTATACCCTTCACAGATGCGACCTTTGCCGTGACACCTTTGAAGCAGCGCCCCTGCCCCGGGTGCGCCGCGGTGCAGCTCATTTTATCCTGAGGAAGTGGCTACTCCTGTTGCGGTGTTGTTATTATTTCTCAGACCTTTCTCTATATTTTATTTCGCTCACACCTCCAGTCCTTTTACGTGCCGCACGTTTACCATCAACACCACCCCAAAGGTGCCGCGGTGCAGCTGTTTTAGTGAACCCACGCAGCGGCCACTCCTGCTGCAGTACCTTTACAATATTTCTTAGACCATTGTCAATATTTTATTGCGCTCACACTTCCCAGCCTTTCCGTGCTGCTCTTTTTAACCAGCAGCGCTGCCCCGACGCTCCCGCGGTGCAGCTCTTTTAGTCACACGGGGCAGCGGCCACACCTGCTGCTGTACCTTTATTGTACCTCGTTTACCATGCTCAGCATTTTATTCCCTTTACACCTCTCACGCTTTCCGGACCCCTTTTTAACCAGCAGCGCTGCCCCGACGCTCCCGCGGTGCAGCTCTTTTAGTGATGCGGGGCAGCGGCCACTCCTGCTGCTGTACCTTTACAATATTTCTTAGACCATTGTCAATACTTTATTGCGCTGACGTTTCCCAGCCTTTCCCGTGCTGCTCTGTTGAACCAGCAGCGCTGCCCCGACGCTCCCGCGGTGCAGCTCCCTTAGTGACACGGGGCAGGGGCCGAGAGCCCTCTAGGTGCGGCTCCTCTATAGCACTTTACCGTTTTCTATTTTATTTCATTGGCACCTCGCGCGTTGCGCCGGGCGCCTCATTCGGGGACATGCGCCGGCTCCCACAGCGCCCCGCCCGCCGCCGCTCCCCGGGGGCCTCCCCGCTGCTCTCGGGAGATCGCACACCGCACGCGGCCCAAGCCCCGTCTCGCCGACGGCACTCACCACCCGCCGCCCGCCGCCGCGTTCTCCCGCTCCCTACCGGCACGAAGCGGCGCTGCCGATGACGGAGCCGATGCGCGGCTGCCACGCCGCTCTCTCCGCGCCTCAGGGCCGGCGCCTTCGGCCGCACAGGGCGGCGTCCCCGCATCCGGGCCAGCCCGCGGAGCTCCTGCCGCCGCCGCCGCCGCCCCCCGACTGAGGGGCCGCGACGCCGGCGCCCCCTTTTATACTCCGCACCCCCTTTTCCCGCCACTGCCGCGGTGGGCTCCCCCCGCCTCAAAATCGCCCAGAAGCGCCCGAGGCATGATATCCCCCGCGCCGGAATCCCTCCTGTCCTGGAAAAGGTAAGGTAAAGAAAAAAAAAAAGAACTCCGAGCTTTCCACAAATGTCCCAAAAAATGAAGCAGCTGTGAGGGGCTTCGAGCTGTGCCTGGTCCCTCAGGTAACGGCGCTTTCCATTGGCTGCCGGAGTGGCCAGGGCTCCTATTGGCTGCCGGACGCTGCGACGCTTCCGATTGGCTGCCGCACGATCCGCAGCCCCCGGGCAGCTGCTGCTGGGGGGCTCGCCAGGCGGGCTGCCGCCGGAGCAGGACACACGGCAACGCCAGCCGGCGTCCAGCGGTGCTCGGTGTCTGTCGGCGTTTGCAGTTCAGACAGACATATTGAATCCAAATTGCCGGCGATTCCCACCACATGCTATTTCTCCTCTGTTTTCCTGGATGGATTTGACAGCGCTTTCTTTCCCCCCCACAGAGTTGGAAAGCAAAATTCTCAGCTGCCCCTTGGCCATCTCCGCTTCCTTCCACAGCTCCAGCCTTGTCCCTCTTTCTCTCCCCTTTACTTTGCACCAGGTTCTCCCTCCTCCTTTCCCAGGCAGGTCGCAGCAGAGACATTTCACCCACCGGCACCACCTGCTTCCTCTCACTCCGTCCCAGTTTGCCCACTTTGAACTACTGTAGCCGCCTGCCCGCGGAGCCGGACCCGCCGCGCGCCTGGGTAATGGTGGCGTGAATTATCGCAGGGATTATTGGGGTGGGCTGGGCCTGGTCAGGTGCCTGGTGCCAGCGAAACCGCTCTGTCCCTCTCCTCCTCACCCTGGGCAGGGAACAGAACACATCAGGAAAGACTTGAGGATCGGGAAAAGGGCCTAGACAGATCACTCACGGGTCACTGGAGCAAGAGACACGACTGGGGGGAATAAATTGAATTTCTTGTCAAACAAATCAGAGCAAGAGAATGAGAGGTAAAGCTGCAGGGGTTCAAGCCTAGGAACGAGGACTTTTTCCTCGGCAGCTCGCAGCTGCACGAGGGGGATAAAGGATCCCCCGGGGCCCCCGAGCAGCGGCTCTGCCCCTCCTCAATGGGGATGTGTCCAGACCCGCCGGTCCATCCCGGGCTTTGGGGGGCAAGAGTGGAGCAGGCGCTGAGCTGCTCCATGGAGCTTCCAGCCCCTGTTTGATCTGTCGGGGCGTGACACAGTCACTGCTGGGCGTCCGTCGGCGCTCGGTGTCTGTCGGAGTTTGCAATCCCGACAGATAAATTGAGTCCAAACCGGCAGCGCCAGCTCATCTTTACTGTTCTTTTTCAATTTCTTAATGAATTATGGGAAAACTCCCTTTAGTCGCCATTTCAAAGCCTTGAATCAAGGGGAAAACGGAGGTTCCCTCTCAATTTAGACCCGTAATTGATGCATAAGGAGGGTCTCCCCTAAATTTAAACCCAAATAAAAAGTGAATCAAGGAGGAGTTTTGCTCAATTTTGCCTCCTAAAATGAGGGGAAATGCAGCTCCCTCTTCAATTTCCCTCAAGAAACACCATTTTGGGGTCTTTTGGACACATTTTTCCTCTATGAAGGTCCCTTCAAATGAGGGTCCCCCCTCGATGGAACTCTTATAATGGCACATAAAGAGGTTCTTCTCAAGGGAAGCCCTTTAAAACCAGGGACGGTGGTGTTTTGCCCTCAATTTTAACCTTAAGATGATGAAAATGGGGCGGTTTCCCTCAATTCAAATCCATCAAACAGCACCATAAAGGCTTTCTTCTTCCATTTAGATACAAAAATAATGGAAAACGGTGATTCCCTGCCAATTGAGATACAAAATCATGAAAATGTGTGTTCCTTCAATTGAGACCTTCCAAATCGTAGATGAAGTGGGATCCTCCTAAGTTCAAACACAGTTACAGAAACTGTTTTCTCCTCCATTTAAATCCTTTTTCTTCTCGTACTCCCCCCCGCACCCCCCCCAACTTTTTTTTTTTTGGGGGGGGGGGGGGGCGGGGCACTAGGAGCACTTCCTCCGCCTCACTGGTCGCACTTGGGGCTGCTGCACGTTGGAGAGTGGTGGGAAGTTTCCTCCCAGTTCCCTCCCAGTGTTCCCAGTATCTCTTCCAGTGCTCCCACTGGCAGAACACTGGGGGACACTGCATGGTCTGATGATGGGGGGGCGCATTGTCGAGGATCACAGAGGGGCCCGGGGGGTCCCGGGCGTCCTTGGGGGGGTTCCAGGTTCAGCAGTAGGATTTTTCTGACTATGAGTGAGCTGTGTGGCCTTTGGAGGTGTCCCTTCCTCTCCTGCTCACAACAGAGCAGCTCAGAGGTGATTTGGCTCCTGAGCGTTTCAATTTAGGCCCCCAAAGAGAGGAGGAGCTGCTGCCCACATTACACCTTACAGCTCTGCCAAGGGGCATCTAACCCCATGTGTGCTCAGGAGGTGGGGATGCAAACCCCAAATCCCATCTCCACCTCCCTCTGCAGTCCTTTAAGGGGTTCCTCTAGTCTGGAAAACCAGTCCCATAACTACAGTAAACCCAGAGTCTCCTGAGTGAGAAACCACGTACTTGTAATTCCTCTGCAATAGCCTCATCCCACCTCCAGCAGCCCCTGGGAAGCTGCAGGCAAGAACACCTAACCTGGTAAGCAACTCCATTTCTTGGCAGATTTCCAGGGCAATGCAAAAACATTTCAAAGTATTTTTTCAAAACATCTGCTTATTGTCCTTTAATGCAAAATAGTGATTCCATACCAGTCCTAAGAAGAACAGGCCCAGAGAAGACCTTGCTCTCTACAACTCCCTGACAGGAGGGTGTAGCCAGGTGAGGATTGGCTGCTTCTCCCAGGCAACCAGGAACAGGACAAGAGGAAACGGCCTCAAGCCGCACCAGGGTTGGACATCAAGAGGACTTTCTTCCTGGAAAGGGTGGTCAGGCCTTGGCAGGGGCTGCCCAGGGAGGTTTGGAGTCCCCGTTCCTGGAGGTGTCCGAGGAACACCTGGACATGGCACTCAGTGCTCTGGGCTGGGTGACAAGGTAGGGATTGGGCACACGTTGGACTCGATGACCTTAGAGGGCTTTTCCAACCTCAGTGGTTCTATGATTCTCATTATTCCAAATTCATTTGCAAAAGCTCTCACACCTCTAGTCACACCTTAGCAGGTGTGTAGGCCCAAGCTCATACATTTGAGAGATTTACTGCCTCCAGTGGGACCTACACCGCAATTTCAGGGAGAGGCAAGACTTCAGCCGTTACGAGAGAAAACTTTGCAAAAGCATTCCCTGGAGAGACATCCTGAAGGAAGGTGTCTCCCCCTCTTCTGACCATAGAGAGAGCTGAGTCTCCAGTGTTAATTCTAAAACTTTCAAGCTCCAAGTCTGACTCCCAGAAATTTTATTGGCCCCACTTCCCAGCACAATACTCAGACCTCACACGTCGAGGAAAAAAGCAGTGCAGATTAAATAATTAATGCTTCTGGGTACTGTTCTCCCTCTAAACTACACACAATCCCAAAGGAACAAAACCCTTAAAGAAGACGGATTGCTCTTGCTAGCAAGAGAAATCTGACAGGGACATACTTCATCATTCTGCCAAGGCTTTGTCAAACACCTCAGCTCCTGCACTTCAGGGAATAAGAAGTGGCTTATAAGAAGTGACTTTTATGTCAGTGAGCATGTTATTATGGATTAATCTCGCACTGGAAAACAGTCTTCATACTCTATTGCATCACCCAAAGAGTTTGGAGGCTGCTGCCTAGTGAGCTCCTGAGTTGTATCTTCCTTGTCAATCTTATCAGCCCCTTGTTTGATTGTAAAATCGTAAACAAAATGCAGCAAGCGTTGGCCCAACGGCTCAGGACTTGCATATCTCTTCCAAAGAGAGGGAGAAAAAAGAGTGTTTCTCCCAAGTCACAGAGTTTAAAAGTTCATGTTATCTACATAAATTTTTAAAAGAAAAAGAGGAACAGTAAAATATCAGTTACTGTGCCAGTGGTGCTCCACTCTATTTCTGTTCTCTTCTTCCACTTGTAGCATCTCTAAGAATACTTTAAAACCAGCCAACCAACCAAAACAACAACAAAAAGCCAACGTTGAATTGAAGCTGAACAAGAAGCAATGTGGCTGCTGGCTTGTGAGCACTCCACTGCCTGAGTTCCAGTAAGGGAGTTTATCCTCTCCACAGTTTTGAGCCAGATCCCAAAGTACTGAGCATCAGCTTTTAGCTTTTTAAAGAATTTAACGGTAAGAAAAGCTGCTGGGGAGGGCCATGCTCCAGGCACATCCATGGGATTTCACCTGTGCAGCTCCCTAAGCTGAACTTGTGTCTTTTCCTCTACCTTGCTGGGCTTGGCTCATGCATTTCTTGAGGGGAAGGCCCTGCACTGATCAAAGCATGTACTGACCTCAGATAAACAGCTTCTGTCAGTGTGGATCTATCCTAAATGGACCATTTCCCAAAGTAATTCAAGTGCCTGAATTTCACTTACTCAAAACTGCTTTTAAAGAAACCGGGTTTAACACACTCCGTTTCTAAGCAACTACTGGGCAGCGCTCCTTCACTCCCTGTCAGTGTTATTCTTTGACCCTTGGAGAAAGGCTTTAAAGCAACAAAGGGCTTGTTAAGCACCAATAATTTACTCAGTCAAGAATTCAAATCAATAGCAAGGGCAGAGCCTGACTTCAAAACCTATTTTAAACCAGAATTTAAAAGCAGTTGCATTGCCAATTGACAGGATTAGAAAGGTTTCCTTAGCAGTTGTGATTACAAAGTAATGAACTGTGCATGGAGCAGGTGGGGGGCAGGGGGGAAGACAGGAGAAACCTTCATTTGCACTGTGGGTTTTTAACCATCATGGTCACATCTCAAGGACCTGCAGAAACCAGTCTAATCTCAAAAAAGGAAAAACTTCCTGGATATTTTTCATTTCAGCAAGAGCCTAAGGAAGCCCTCAGCAGCAGGAGATTGGAATAACTGCAATCCCTTGAGCAAAGGGAGCAGGGTGTGCTCCTCAAAGCCAGACCTTCATCCATAGCACCCAGAAGGTAGCAAAACAAGGATACAACAAAGCCTTAAGTGGGGAATGGGTTATCAAGGGTTTTATAAGGAAAGAACGAGGTCTGAAAAACAGGACCTGGAGGGTGAGAGAGGAAAGAAATAGCGAGATAGCTGAGGCCTCTTGGGAAAAAAAAAAAGGGGGGAAAGGTCGGGATTAAATTCTAACTCAGCTGGAGCTGATCTTAAATGTAATAAGGGGAAATGGCAGCAAGAGGAGATTTCTTTATAGCAGCAAAGTACTGGGATAAATTCACTATAGAAACTGAGAAATCTTTAGCAGCAGCAGCTCTCTGCAAAGAGGTCAGGCATCCATTCCTCATGGCAAAGCAGGGCACAGGGAATTGGGCCAGATAACCTCCCCAGACTGATCCCAGCCCTAATTTCAAAAAATTGCACAAAAATGTAATTGTGCATTAACACAGCAAAGTCTTCTTTCCAGCTTATCAGGCTTTGAGATGCCTTAGATTGAGATCCAGCTCCTACCACTGTGCTGTGCTCGGACTCTCCCCCCCTTTCCCCGACCCAATCTCCTGAGCAACCAACAGCTCGCAAGGAGCTGGCACCCCTGGAATTTCACACTCAGCATCTCTTCCAAGCTCAACAGGTGAACAAACAGGTACTCCAACACCTCCTTCTTTTGTACTTCGGGCAGCACAGACCCACTGGAAGAAACTGGAATCCAAGGGCAGATGTAAACATGGGACTCCCGCTTGCCACTGTCTCCACCCGTTCTCCAGCTCAGCCCTGGGCTGGGAAACAAAAGACAACAAACATTTAAAAAACATCCTTGAGGTGTCTTGAGGATGCCCAGGCCTAGAAGAAAGGCCTTCCCATCACCCTCTTGGCCTTTTCCCACTCTGAGGAACTGTGGAAATGCACATCCACACCCAAGCTGGACAGCCTGGGATCTTTTCTGCACACCAAACGCCACAGTCCCGAGCACCAGGAGCCTGAAGATGCCCTGGATTGCAATTCACAGCCTCAGTGAACCCTGCACAGGACAGCCAAGTCGTTTGTGTGCAGAAGAAATAAAAGTTGCTATTTTTAGTAGTTAAAATACTCGTGGGAGTTATTGGCTGCTTACACCCGTGGGCTTCATAGGGCCTCCCATACTTATGGATTTATCAGAAGAAGCAGTTTCAAGTTCCTTCTTTTTCGAGCCCAACTCCAAATGGGAAACTTCTCACGAGTGCTCCTGAGAGAGTCAAGTGGAACTTCAGGAGCTCAGGAAAGCGACTCCCTCCCCTGAGTCCTGTCTCACCTGCCCGAGCACCCGGTGCTTTTATACCACCTCTCTCCCTGCTTTCCACGTTCATTTAAATGTAAGAAACCTGCACGTTCTCGCTCCAGCACCAGCCGCGTCTTCCCTGCGCCCGCACACTGCCGCCCCTGCTCAGGCGCTGCTCCCCTCGGTTGCGCTGCCCCTTGCCACGGGGCCGAGGTGGGACAAACTCCAGGTTTTGTTTCCCAGGAAAGGCTCTGCAGGGAGGTCCCGCCGTGCCGCCCGCAAGCCCCGGCCCCGGCCCCAGCCCCGCAGCTCCTCCCCGGCTCCGCGCCCGCGCCGGGACCGCCTTCACCCCGCGCAGCCCCCGCCGCCCGCTCCCGCCCGGCTCTGCTCCGGGGCCGCCCCCCCTCGGGTCTTTTCCCGGCACACGCTGCGTCGCCGTTCTCCGCTCACTTTCCACCCCGCTGCAGCCACAGCAACAGCCGCCCTCCTCCATTGTCACCACAACCCTCGCCCACCGCTGCCGCAGCCGGGAACCGAACCCGGCGCTCCCAAGCCGCTCCCGGGCAGCGCCCGACGGTACCCACAGAGCAACAGCACCGGGCGGGTAAAGCCAGTGCGCATGCGCAGCGCTGCCCGGCTCCGCCCCGCCCTTCAACACCACATGACGTAACCAGGCACAGCACTGCTCCTGCGCTTCCCTTCCCACAACACCGCGCATGCTCAGCATTGTTTCCATTTCTCCCTTAATGACCACACAACGAAGAGCTTCCCCAGGAAAGCTGTTTTGGACAAATCTCATCAAACTGTGCTGGGGGAGAACAGACACCACAAAAACTGGGATTTGCTGGCACAGGGCCTTGGACATCACACATCCTTCCCTGTTCTTGGATAACAGAGTTATCACAGATCTCCTGAGTAGCTACACCAGTAAAAAAGTGACTTTTCCAGCCCAGATGCAGCTGCATAAGCGTTCGGAGTGGCAAAATGAAAGGAATGTAAAAATCCCACCATGGAGTGAGATGGTGCCGCCTCCTGCACCTGGGCCACCGTGGAACACTCCAGGCTGGGGGAACAGGGGCTGGAAAACTGGGAAAGGCCCTGGGGGTGCTGGGGACAGCAGCTGGACACGAGCTGGGTGTGCCCAGGTGGGCAAAGCCAAGGGCACCTGGGCTGTGCCACCTTGGGGTGACAGCAGGGCCGGGGCAGTGCCCGTCCCTGTGCTGGCACTGCTGGGGCACCTCCAGTGCTGGGGGCAGCTCTGGGACAAGAGGGACATGGAGGGGCTGGAGCCAGTCCAGGGAAGGGAACGGAGCTGGGAAGGGGCTGGAGAGTTCCTGAGGGAGCTGGGAAAGGGGCTCAGGCTGGAGCAAAGGAGGCTCAGGGGGGACCTTGTGGCTCTGCACAAGTCCCTGACAGGAGGGGGCAGCCGGGGGGGTCGGGCTCTGCTCCCAGGGAACAGGGACAGGAGGAGAGGGAACGGCCTCAGGCTGGGCCAGGGGAGGCTCAGGGTGGATATTGGGGAAATTCCTCCATGGAAAGGGCGCTCCGGCCTTGGCACAGCTGCCCAGGGAGGTTTGGAGTGCCCACCCCGGGAGTGCTCCAACACCTGTGGCTGTGGCATGGGCGGACGTGGTCAGCGCTGGCCGTGGTGGTGCTGGTTGCACTCAGTGATCTCCGAGGTCTTTTCCAACCTTGATTCCGCTCTCAAGTCAGCCCCACGGAGGAGCAGCACAAAAGGCACCCCCAGGCTGCGAGCGGAGGGTTCAGAACACGCTGCGGCAGCAGGAACGAAGCTCTGCAGGATGAAACTGAAAAGGGGAGAAATGCCGGGCTCTGTGAAAGGGAACAACTGAGAGAGCCACAAACAAGCCACCAAACTTCTCACAGGGGACACCACCAGCAGCACAGATGTGAAGGGACTTCTTTTTGCCCCAGAACTGTGAATCCACAGCCCAAGCCACGTGCACACACTGCAGATGTGTATTTTTACTGCCAGCAAGCACCTGGGAATAAAAAACCTCAGCCCCAAAGCTTGATGTCTAAACAGCAACACAGAAGTTCTAAACCAGCTGTCGAGAGAAACAAAACACAGCAAAAACAAAGCAGAAAGGGAGCAAAAAACTTGTCACGCTGGCCGTGTTTCCGAGGGTGACAGGTTCTGCTGTGCTGGGAATGCAGCACAAAACACAAAAATCCTACTGCAACTCCTGGATCCCACAGCAGGAAGGACATGGAGATTCCCAGTGGGAATCAGGGATGCAGGACTCGGCTGTGCTGCCATCACTCCCTCAGGAATAGCCAGGTTTAGCTCATTCTGTCTGCCCAGAGAGGGGGGATCTGCTCCTGGATCCCCTGGAATGTTCCAGGCCAGGCTGGACATTGGGGCTGGGAAGAGCCCAGGACAGTGGGAGGTGTCCCTGCCCGTGGCAGCGCTGGCACTGGATGAGCTTGAAGGTCCTTCCAAGCCCAAATGGTTCTGTGAGTCTTAGAGCCCTGAAATTCTCATGACAGAGGTGGAAGTGCAAGAGCTTAAGGTCCCTTCCCAAAAAAACCCCATTGCACGACTCTGCAGCTTCTGGAGCCCTGGGTCCATGGAAATGCAGTTTCAGAGGAGCTCCGAGGAAATGGGTGTTTTGGGGAGAGCAGAGTGGCTGGAAGAGAGGAACAGGAACAGTCTCCTCGAGCAAGCCCTTGTGTCTCAGGGAGCGGGATCGGCTCGCTCCTAACGCACCTGGTGACTCCCAGAGCGGGGGATGGAAATGCAGCCCAGGTCCGAAAGAAACCCTGCCCGGGAAGGCGGGCTGGGATTGTGAGCTGGCTGCGGGAGCTCGCTGTTAAAGGCGATCTTTTGGGTGTTTGGGTGCGCCTTTGTCTCTGTGCGAAGCACCCGGCCGTAGCGCCCTTTGTGCTGCTGTCTCCTGATTTCCTTAAACTTTTCTTAAACGGTCCCTTTTCTTCAACTTTCCTTCAAATTCTAGAGTGAAGCTCGTTTTGGCAGCTGCGCGTGCGCGGATCCTTCCGCGTGCGCAGATGGCCGGGGCGCGCGGATCAGTGCGCATGCGCGGGCGGGGACGCATCACCGGTGATGCCTCCGCGGGCAGGACCGCATCACAAATAGTCCCTTTTGGCGTATCACTCCGCGTGGGGGCGCATCACCGCTGATCCCTCCGCGGGCAGGACCGCATCACAAATAGTCCCTCCTGGCGGATCACTCCGCCTGCGCATGCGCATAACCGCTGATCCCTCCGCGGGCAGGGCCGCATCACCGCTGATCCCTCTGTTCTGAACGGGATTGTGATGTTGGCTTTTTGCATGTTCCATCAGTGTTTCACAATTTGGTGGCCCATACGGGGATAAAGGCTCAGCTCTGGGATCTCCCGGGGAACCCAGAGCAGGGGGGTGCCCCCGCCCACTTTTGGCGGCCTCGCTTTGTGTTTCTCGGCGGGGTCAGGGGGGTTTGCAGTCAAACACCCGGAGGGCAAGAGAGGAGACAAAGCAACAAGAAAGGAAAGAAAAGGCTCCCTGAGGTACCACGGTAATTAAACACATAAAATCTTGTGCACCAAGACTCCGAGAAAAGTGAGTATTTTTTCTTTCCTCTTTTTGGGGGGATAAGGGGGATGAAAGTGTGTGCATGAGACGCGGGCTGGTTACCCCAGAGCTGCGAAGCGAGTGTGGAGCCTCTGAGGCTGCGGCTCTGCTCTGCCGCCAGGGAAGCAGTCAGTAAAGAGGTGAAGCCAAAGATAAAAGGAGTGAGAGAAGCCCCGGGTTAACTGGGACGGGCTTTCAGGGAAGGGATTGGAGTCCTTGAAGGAGGGGAGTCAAGAATTTCCTAGTATTGGATCCAAGAAATTTAGGGTTTAAGACTGCTGGATTGAGGGTTCAAAAATCCTGCTAAATGGAGGGTTAGTTCCGAGACATTTGGGTTTTGAGACTGCTGGATTGAGAGTTTAAAAGATTTCAAGAAATCCAGGCTTAATTCTGCCAAATTGAGGACAAATCCGAGACATTTGGGGCTTGAGGCTGCTGGATTGAAAGTTTAAAAAAAAAAAAAAAAAAAAAAAAATTCAAGAAATCCAGGCTTAATTCTGTCAAATTGAGGATTACTTCAAGAAACCTGGAATTTTGGGCCCAGGGGTGAGCATCGGCTAACAATTTGAAATTGTGTGGTTGTGACTGATAACGCTTGAGAAAGAGAAGTTGGAACAATAAAAAGGAGCGATGAGAATGAATGAGAATGTATGTGATAGAAATGCTAAAGCTTGAAATATAACTTTTCTGGAAGGAGGCATATTTTATTAAGAGGAGGGAACTGTTGTATTCTAGGAGAAGAAACGGGAAAGAGGTGGTGAAGTTTGAAGAGTTGTTTTGTTGGTTTTTATTAAAAAGGTGGGAAACAAAGGCCTGGGAAAGATAGATAAGATTCTGAGAAAATGGGACATAAAACTAGTAAGCAAGAGTCAGGGAATAAAAAAAGGGAATAGAGGCGTGCCAGTGGAAATACCCCAGGAAAGCCCTTGGGGAGTTATGCTGGCTAACTGGAATACAAACCCAAGTACAAAGGAAACGAGCAAAGTCAAAATGATCCAGTTTTGTATGTTTGGTTGGGCCGAGAAGGAAATAAGATCCGACCATGTCTTCTGGCCCAGACATGGCTCTTGAAGTCTGGATCTGTCAGGCTTTACAAGTATTGGTAAATTCAAAAGAACTCGTTAACACAGAAGAAAGCAAGTACGCTTCATGCTGGGTGGGAAACAGAGTCTAAGGGGATAAGAATTTTAAAGTTGTCCGAGACCCAAGGAAAGGAGCAAAGGGAAAGCAAGAAAGAGAAGGGCTGGGAGCCCCTGGAAGCATCGCCCCCTCCACTCCCGCCTGTCTCGCCCCAAGCCCAGGCTCCTGTGGCGCCGCTCGCAGCTGCAGCGCCGCTCCCGGAGCCCGAGGTCGCGCCTGTGCCGGCTCTCAGGCACCGCCCGCGGCTCCACCGCTTGTCCCAGCGGCGGCGGCTCCGCCGGTAGCCCCGCTGTTCCCGCCGCCCCCTCCAGCCCCTGCGGCTCCAGCGGTAGCCCAGCCCGCCGCTTTCGGTGCCCCTGTGCCCGTCCCTAGCCCGGCTCTCCGCTCCACACCAGCCCAGCCCGCCGCTTTTGGGGCCCACCCCGGCCCCGCCCCGGCCCCAGCCCCGCTCCCGATGTCCGCGGCCGTTCCAGCAGCCCCTGCCCCCGCTGCGTTCTCTGCCGCGGCTCCATTGAACCCGGCTTCGGCCCCGCGGGCCGCGCTGGGCTCACCGGCAGCTCGGCCTCCTGGCGCCGTGGCTGCTGCGGACCCGTGCAGAGGCTCCACGCCAGCCTCTGGTACCGGCCCCAAGAGCTGGTGCCCTTGGCGGTGCCGGCAGCAGCCTCCGCCTTTGCTCCCCCGCTCCTGCAGGAATCGGCCTCCGAGAGGATCCCCACCTTCTACCCCCCCTCCCTCCCTCGCCTGCACCGTTCCCCTGGCAACGACCGCTTCTGCTGCTCCTCTGAAAGGAGAAGCAAAACGCCAAAGTTCCATCTCGAGGAACGAGCCCTTGCAGAAGGAAATAATATCTGGAGACGGTTCTTCCAGATGTGTCCAAGGAAAAAGAATGTCAGGGTAGGCTTTAGTTGATGGGGGGACTATGCACACTGGAAGATTTAGCACACAAGAAGGGAAATACATCTACTGATTCAAGGTACGCTTTTGGAGGGGTGCATGCCTTGGGAAAATCTGGGACACCCCACCTCTGCTTCTTTAAGTGTCTCCATGTGGGACATCAATTAAATGTGGACAAATTTTAGAATGCAGCTTCCAAGTCAAGTTACCTGCTAGGAAATGACTCCAGCTCTCTGGCACCTTGGGCTGTTTTAAACACAGCCTGGCCCTTCATGGCTGAGGCTCTGAGTTATTGCACAGGCATTCAGGGCTGACAGTTCCCTGCAGGGAGAGCTCAGCACATGTCCACAGAGGCAATCCCAGCATGTGCAAGAAAGAAAGAAGCAGCAAAAGGTTATTGCTTCTCTTTCAAAAGTTATTTCAAGTACTCAAACCCAAACCAACCTTTGCTCTCGATTTTGGCTCCTTTGCAGACTGCCTCTGCCGTGGGGTTTTCTCCAGGAGAAGCAAAGGAATTGCTCATGGAACAGTGCAGATTAAGTTATCCCAAAGGGAAGTAAAGAAAAATATCTCATTTTTCCATCAAAATGCTCATGCTCTTTCCTACAGATTATTTCAAGTTTTTCCCACAAGCTTTGCCCTACCCATCATCCCATTTTTACCCCAAAAAGTAATTTTCTCTATCCTCAAGAATGTCTCAGTGTCTATCCCCAAAATTTTCACTGTGCCTCTGCAAGTGACTACCTCAGTTTACCTCATGCTGTTCATTCTCTTCCCTGGGGATTGCTCCAGATTTTCCCTCCAAGCTGTCCCTGTCTGTCCACTTCTGCTTTCTTCTTTTTTACAAGAAAGTATTCATTCACTACTCTGGAGACTAGCTCCAGTTTTACCCCCCAAAATTTCCCTAACATTCACTAGTCATTGCCTGATTTTTACCTCAGTATGTTCATTCTCTCCCCCTACAGATAACCTCAGATTTTACCCCCAGTATTTTCCCTACCTGCCCACTAACTATTTACTCTTTTTGACCTATAAATACTCTCTTTCTACCCTGGAGATTTCATCAAGTTTTACCCTGAAATATTTCACTATCTTTCCAGTACTGTCTCACTTTACCTCATGATGTACGCTCTCCCTGCCACACTTCACCCCAGATTTCACCTCCAAAATTATTGCTGCTTGTCCACTACTTATTACCTGATTTTCACTTCAGTAGGTCCATTCTCTGC
Source organism: Coloeus monedula (assembly GCF_965178545.1). Classification (NCBI taxonomy): domain Eukaryota; kingdom Metazoa; phylum Chordata; class Aves; order Passeriformes; family Corvidae; genus Coloeus; species Coloeus monedula. The sequence goes on along the minus strand of NW_028120799.1, from coordinate 364,301 downwards.
CCAACAGGTCATTTTAATTTCTACCTCCCAAAACTTTTCCAACCTCTCACCTAGTGATTGCCTCAGTTTACCTCAAAAATGCTGTCTCCCCTAGAGATTACCTCAGACTTGACCCCCACATTTTTTCCCTGTCTGCAAGTTACTACCTCCGTTTAACTTCAGTATGTTCGTTCTCTGCACTACAGACTCAAGTTTACTCTCAAAATCTCCCTGCCTCTCCAACACTGATTACTTCCTTTTTACCTCAAAAGATTGATTTATTTTCTACCATGGAGGTTACATCAAGTTTCACCCCCAGAATTTACTAATACTTCCACAACTGATTCACTCAGTTTTACCTCAAAAAGTATTCATTCCCTCACCTAGAGATGACCTTGTATTTAACCCCCAAAGGTTTCCCTACCTGTGCACAACTGATTGCTATAGTTTACTTCAAAATCTTCATGCTCTCCACTACAGGTCACCTTGAGTTTAGTTCAAAAGTTTTCCCTACCTGTCCATTACTGATTATCTCAATTTTTACCTAAAATAAGTCATTCTCTTCCTACAGACACCAGATAGCAAATCATACAAAGATCTAAAACTCTGCACAAGAAACAGCAGAAAGTTTTCCATGAATAACACAAGTTCCATTTTTCCCTCCTCTGCCTAGGACTGCTACCAGGAGACAGGAGAGTTGTTATCAACACTCAAACCTCCCAAGCGTTGTTATTTCTCAGAGAGCTGCGCTGGCACTGAGCTACTCCCATGCGCCTGCAGGGCTCTGGGGAGGAGCAAGACAACATCCCACTCCTGCCTGGAGAAATTTCACCCCTGTAAAAAGTCATTTCCCTTCTCTCTCTCTGAGCCACGGCCAAAGCAGCTGTGTAGAAATACATGAACTATTCATGGAAGGGATTATTCAGTTGTGGGAAAAACGCTAAAGAAAGACTATCACCCCAAATTTCAGGGTGAAAACACACTGCTTGTTAACAGGAGCACACAAACTCATTTAAACCAGAGAGGAAACTGCACATCAGGAAAAGAGCTGAAAGATATGCTCTGCCTTGATTGATAATTCCAAAGGAAATGCCCCACGGATCATAGGCAATTACCTATAATTTTACCTCCATAATCACTGGATTTCTGACTTGGGTTGCTGTGGAAGTGTTTCACAGATGCCTTGAGGGGTCAGGGGCTTGGTTGGATTCTTTGTGGTTAGTCCTGACAGGCCCAGGCCAAACCCACCCACCTGCATCGCTGCTCTACCCCAAATTTGCATGAAATACTGAGAACAGTTTATAAATACTCCCCTTCCCTGTCCTTCCTTACACAACCATGGAGCAAATGTACTCTATCCCTTGTTCCCAAGAGCACCTCTCCAGCCCAAATCCCAGTTTTCACAAACACAAACCAAACAGACCTAAGACAATTATTCCATCAGTGCCTGCAATTCTGAGCTCCCTGTTCCCTGCCACTCACACAGCAATCTCACCTCAGCCCAGAGACTCCCTGTCCCCAAAGGGAAACAGAACCTGACGGGGCACAGCTCTGGCACCGCATTTCCCCTTGTTCCTGGAAAGCCCAAGTAAATCCAGTCCCTCAGACCTTGCATCCCTGAACACCAGGAGAGCTGGAGTTTTACCCAGATCCCAGTGCCCTGCACGGCTGCGCTGACACGAGCACAGGCCGATCGCTCCGCCCAGCACCATCCCTCATTTTCCTCCCATTGCTCCCCAAGTGTCCCCAAACCACCCCAGCGTGTCTGTGCCGGGGCCAGGGCCTGCCCCAAGCCCGACCAGAGGCTGTCACCCAGCCCTGCACCAGCTGCTGCCCCTGGGAGAGCTGGGAATGCACTGAGAGCTCGGCTCCCCAGTCCTCAGACACACAAATAATGCCCAACCTGCCCCTCTGGGCACAGCCAAACACCACAACTCCATCATCCCCAAGCAACTCTGGCAGTTGCCTCTTCACCTCTGCCCTTTTCCAAAGGACACAGGTAGGACTGGGGTGTCAGAAATGGCATTCCCTAGGCAGTTCATCCAAGCACAGAGGAGAAGAGGAACCCTGTGTCCCTCTGACTGACCCCACAGCATGGGCAGGACCAGCTGGGTTTTTTGTATTCTAAATTTTAAAATGAACTGAAGAACCTGAAAGGCAAGAAACAACACATGCATAAGGTTAGAGCCAGTCAACACACACACAGACAGACACACCCTCAGACACCCCTTCCTCAGCTTACACGCTGACTGCGGCCCTTACTAGAAACAGTCCCCCCTAAAGAAGATGCTTTAACATCTTCTTCCATCTGCTGCTCCTTGATGTGGAACAGTAGATCCTGGGAAAATTGGTAGCATCAGTGACCATAGGGATCAAAATCTGCCTCAGGGACCTGCAAGACAGCATGAGGCAGTCTGCAAGTAGCTGACAGATAGGAGTTATCCCCACACCAGGCCCATAAGCTTTCTACCCAAAAGCCCACAGACAAGAGATGAGAGTTTAAAACTGTTCAAACTAGCCATGACTGAATGTGCCAGGGCAGGGCAGCTCCAAGCATAAGCAGCACATGGACACACAGTGCATCAAATATAAGCAGAGATGACACGAAGACTTGAGATAACGCTTCAGAAGATAAATTCTTGAGACCAGGATGCTTTGAGGCAACGGAAGCTACAAAACTACTGCAGTGAGGAAGGTCTAGTACACTTCATATAGAAGTCCAAGGGAATGGCACATGAAAAAAAGATACTACCAAAACTGAGAAGGAAGATGGATAGGAACACCTTGTGTACTTCTTCTGGTCTCAAAAAGCAAAACCATAAAGATGCCAGAATAAGCCCGATCCAGGAAAGTATGCAAGTGCTCCTGCTGCCGATATGGCCCATAACGATGCCTGTAAAGCATTGAGACATCACAAAGCCCTATGACACTGAAGACAACGGACACAGACCACATAACATAGACATCAACTGAAACTGCCCAGCAATTTTACTTGATGGACCAAGATTCCTAGCGCAAGATGAGTCAGAGGCCAATGACGCCGAAGGAAAGAAGGCTCTATGGCAGTAGTACGGGACAGTGAAATGTAAACTCCTTATGAGAAGTTAGTGCCAAAGCTGGTAAGAGGATGCTCAAGAAGTGCAGTAGGCCTAGAGAAGGAGGCAACGACTGCCAGCTGATACAAAGGGATCCCTAGAGAATGATTCTGCCGCCAAAGGCTGAAGTGACATCACAAAACATGACCGACCAACAAATGGCCAAGATGCAAGGTGCCTGCGTGCTATGTTCAAAAGTGCTCCAAAGCGTGGCTACACTGAAGAGTAGGCAAACTTTAGACCGTGGCAATCATGCCAGACCTGAAGGCAGGCTCCTCAGGTGAAAAGATGGACAATGACATCGAGACTCAAAATCCAATGATGCGAAGCTCACAAGAACATGGAGATGGGTTGGAACTGCCCGGCCCGGCAAAGGCTTGAGTGATGCTGAAGAGAAACCCTCTCTCCCTTAACTCCAAGGGGCCCGGCCTACTACAGCCCTCTCCTCTAAGCTAACTTCAAATGGCCTCCTGTGATTCCAAAGGTTTTTGCCTTCTCCCAACCAACAGTCCCCACACTTAGCTCTCCAAAGACCAGCAGACAAAATCCATCCTCAACAGAAAAGAATGCTTCAGCACCGTGGATGTCAATACATGGCCCACAGCCCACTTGGGCAGCTACAAAAGATAGAGAATAATGACAAAATTCAGACTGTGATGACACATCCCAGAAGTGACCCCTTGCACAATGCCCCTCTCCCTCATAACTGCCGAGGCTCATCGCTCACCGGCCATTTCCAAACTTAGGCTCTGCACCTACTTGTAGTACCTAAGACAACAAAACAGAAACTGCGACTGTTGCCCTCCAGAAGAATAAATGCACGGGCTCCCTCTGCACCACTGGCCCAGGCTCACCTCAAATCTCCATCCGACTCCAGAGGTGGCCCGGACGATACCTGCAAAGCGAAAAGGGACACGCTTCGCATGCTGCCACGTACCTCTCACCTATCAGTCGCCCCACCTAAATGCCAACTCACCTGCTCGCCTCTGTCCCTTGGCATGCCCAGGGCAGCAGCAGCACCTGCAGAGAAGCAAAGCAAAAAAACATGCTGAGAGACTGAAACCACAGCCTCCCTGCTCCAACTAAGTACACCACACCTATAGCTTAAGCTTGCACCCACCTGGCCTCCAGCATCCCAGGGCCGGGACCACCTAAAATGCATAAACAAAAACAGACGCTTAGAGCTGCACCAGAAACTGATACCCAAGCAGTAACAACTCATTCTGGCCACCAGTCACCGCTCACCTCGCTCCATCGACCTTGACCACTGATCTTCAGCATTACTTCCTACAAATAAAGATGAAGAACAAAGCTGTAACACAGGCACCATTTACACTTGCCCTGCAAAGACAAACGGTGACTGACCTTCCTGTGGGAACCACCTCACCTGGTATGGGGCACTCTGCCACAGATTCAATCCATCTGCATCTGAAAGAAAGTTATGACAAAAGTCAAAGTGCTGCATCAGAACTTAGCAGCTCCAGACATCTTGTGTCAATCTAGAAATACCATCTTGAGTCCAACTAATCCCTACATTACAAATGTCAAGTCCCTAGGACTTATCCTATTACACCTACACCCAGACTATGTAGCAGGGCAAAGCAGCCCCGGGCCAAACACACAGACACCTGTGACACAGGAGATGACAAACAAGGGGATGCAACAAGGAGAGGAAAGTCTCAGCAAGAAGAATTACCAATGACATGACCTAGATGAGGCCGATGAGGCTCAAAGAGCTCTGGCAGAAAAAGACCCTAACAGAAGGACTTATGCCAAGAACCACAAAGATGGACGCCCGAGAATCGTACGGTTGGAATCCTCTACCTATCCTCGCATTCTCCCAAGTCCTAATCTGTTATAAGGGATTGTTGCAGTGCACAGCTGTCAATACAGCTCAGAACAAGACTGTAAAAGGTGTCTGACTCAATTGTGCTAAAGAGAGATGCGATTCCGATGCATGTCCGAGCCTGCAAGTCAAAGGTTCAAGGGTACCAGCGTCGGGCCAAGGAACGCAAAGGAGCTGCTAAGGATGATGCCCAGCATTTCCGATAAGCCCCTCAAAGGGGTAAGGCAAAAGACATGTGACACAAGATGCCCACAATAGAGACACAGAACACACAATAGACAAGTGACACAACACACACCGGGACTGCTCTGCCCTGCACACCTCAGCATTGTGATCAAAAGCGAGACTTGCCCTTTACGTGGCCTAAGGGCCCCTCTCGTGGACATCCCCATCTCCAAAGCTAATTCAAAAATCCCTCCCACCAAGTCCTGACCCAGCACCCCACTCTCATCCCCCTCCCTGAGGTGTAGCCCTCGACTTAGCTCTCAGATATCCAGGGATGCAAATCCTCATCAGGTGCAAAAGAAGGCCGCCTCATCATCTGGGAAGTTCCTGCCCTCAGAGGGCTCTTCTCTCTTAGTCTACTGCAATAAAGAAAACCAAACATCAGTGCCTGAACTCAGCAGCACATCAGCCAAAACCCAACAATTCCACTACTCACCGGCTCCTGAGAACGCCCCGGTCCTCGGCTCACACGCTGGGGCCGCACTCCGACGCCGCCGTCGCAGGGTATCCCTGGGTTAAGGGGAGACAAGGTGATGTGGCATTGCTGAAACTTGAGGGGACCCTCGCTCCTCCCTCCCTCCCCGACTCGCCACAACTCCTCAGCCATTGCCAAAAGCTGCCCAGATGGCACCTTCAAACAGAAAAGGTACAGGCTTCATTGCAGAGCCCTGTAATACTTCTGGAAGGCTCACAGGGGCAGCTCAAGGGTGATAAACTGGCTCCATCAGCTGGTCCATGAGGGGGTTCAGCCCCTGCAGGCATAATACAAGTGGGCCACCTAAAACACACAAATGGATGCTTAGACAATGCATGCTTTGAGCTGCCCCAGAATTTGGCACCCAAGCAATACCTGGTCACTGGTACTGGTCACTGCTTACCTCACTCACTTGACCTTGATTGCTGATATCCAGGTTTACTTCCTAAAAATAAAGAGAAAGAACAGCCCTGCAACATAACCAAAATGAAACACCACCCCTGAAAAGCTGAATGATGACCAACCTTCCCAGGGGAGAAGGGGCAAAACAAAATGGAAAGGCACATGCCCATGTAGCGTCCAAAAGTGTTGCATTGCCAAGGTAGGTTCCACCTGAAAGTGCTCGACTGTGACCTCTTTCTGCAAGGGTGTCTGTCATGTTGGAGTAGCGATTTGAATGCTGCAGACCACCTGTAAAACACAAAAAAAAAAAAAATCAAAGGCTTATAGTTTCATCACTAATACAACAACTCCAGTAGCAGCCAGTTCTGTGCTTGAATCAATACTCATCCAGCTCATGGTCCCCCCGGTGCCAATACCCTGCTGTGCCAAGTGCCTCGCATCTTCAAAATGAAAATCCAAACAGTGAGGTAAACAGAGCCCAAAGTCAGGCCGTAGCTTGGACTTCAGGCACTGACCCACCTCGTTGCTGTGCTCCTCTGTTCACATCAGGTTTACATGCTCTCCCTCTGCAAAAGAATTATTTGTCAAAGTTACCCAGCTTAGCCTTTCCCAAGTTCTCATTCCTCAAAGCAAACTGCCTAGGATCCCACAGCAGTGGGCCTTAGGACAAACTACTATGAAACTGCAAGACACCACTGCACCACTCCCACGTCTCCACTGAACACCACACAGACTGGCCACAGTCACTCCATCCGAGGCGTGGCTCAGGTGGCTGAGCAAAGCAAAAGGCTCCCTGTAAAGTCTCCTTTCTTCTCCACCTATCCCCCCACCAGGACTACTCTACAGGGCAGAGCAATTCCAGGCTAGACACAAACTCAAACAACACATTATACTACAAGCAGCGTGATATGAAGATGATAAAAAAACCTCTCGGCAAGAAGAACGATGGCAAGGACAGAGATGACGCCAAAAGAAACAACCAATAGTATGGCATTGGTGGATGAAGGGGGCTCTAAGGAGCAGAAGAAAAGACTGGAACAGTGACCTGTTCTAAGAACTGTCAGTCACAATGATCAAGATGGCTGTGAGAGACAAGGCCACATTTAGAATGCTCCCATATCCTGACAATCTTACAAGCCCCAGGACATTACAGCTCACGGCTGGAAAGGATGGATGGCAGTACAGCCGGGAACAAGGCCTCCAAAGAGATCCGACTCAATGCTTTCAAGATGTGATTCCAAGATGTGGCCAAGCCCACTGGTAAAAGAACAAGTGATATTGGCATCCTACCAAGAAGTACGAAAGTTCAAGAAGCTAGAGATGATGGCCAATGCTTATGACAAGCCCCTTAAGGATAAAAGGCAGAGAGATCTGATCCAAGGGAAGCCAAAGACACAGAACACACACCGGACAAGACAACACACACTGGAACTGCTCTGCGCTGCACACCCTACAGTTGCAGTCAAAAGTAGGGCTACTCCCTTTAGCTTACCTAAGAAGGCCCTTGGAGAGCATCCCTTTCCCCTACACTACTTTTTAAATCTCTCCCAGCAATTTCCAACCCACTAGCCTGCTATCATCCCTTCTCTGGGCCCCGGCCCCCAACTTAGCTTTCAGATGACCAGTGATGTGAATCCACACTGGATGCAAAGGAGTCCACCTCAGCCATCTCCAAAGGCACTGGGATCACCAGGCTGGCCTCTTAGTCAGCTGTGACAAAGAAAACCAAAATCAATGCACCAGTGTAGTGGCATACAAGCCAAATCCCAACAAGTCAGCTGCTAACTGGGACCCTGCTCCCGCTCCCACTCATACTTGCAGTCTTTAACTTACCTATCAGAAGCCTCCATCTCCAATGTCATCTCTGACCCAGGGTAGCTCCCTCTTGCAGCACAATGAATCTGCTGAACAAATTTGAAGTGTCATACTTGACACAATCTGGAATTTCAGCAAGTTACAATGCTTCTAAGAAAAACAAGGGGAAAAAAAAATTACAAAAAGTACCAAGCACCTTATCAACCCTGAACACTCAATCCAAAAATCATGAACTACGGACTCAATGCTATCTTCTTCACAGTGTCTTCAAAGCCTCTATTGCTTTAGATGCCAAAAATACCTGCTGAAAGAAAGCTGAAAAAACCTGAAAGACCCCCCCCCTTCATGGAAATAAGAAGACACCCTCACCCCCACTAACCCCACAACAGGAATGGGCCTCTTTTACCCTGGGCTGGGGTTAATATACCCCTGGCCGGGCCCGCCTCTCTTTCCCACCATGCCCGGGGAAAAGGGAGGAGGCAATTTTACCATAAGGGATAAAAGCACTGGGAGGAGCTGCAGCTGTTTGGCTGCTCTGCCTTAAATTCCAGGTGAGTGAAGGGCTCTGTAGATGCCTTCTGTTTTACTACAGCTGCATCCACTGAAAGGGTAAAAACACTCCTTGTTTTGGCAGCGTAGACAGATGAGTTGCATTCTTCCTTGTTAAGTTCTGTAATTGTTCATTAGTGACTATTGAGTCACAGGAATATGGAGGGTGGAGAAGAATAGTAGTAATATACATGGTGTAACTCCTGTTGGGGTCTCTAATTAGGGCTGTATTCATTATAAATAAAACTGAAAAAATAATGGGCTCTCTGGCAGCAGGGGGGTTTTGTGAGTGCTGGGCTCGCTCCCTTGTGAGAGATTGGGTACCACTACCCAGCTAGAAGTGCCCTGAGGTACAGATTTAAATTCTTAAAATGCTGAAAAAGGGGGAGCTTCTTTCAATTGAACCCCTTCAAATGAGAGACTAGGGAGTGTTTGTCTCTACTTAAATAGATGCCATAGCAATAAATGGGTTCTCTCCTCTGAATCCCCGAAAATACTGGAAAAAGAGGGGTTTTCCTTACTTCAGGTCTCTCCGGTGATGGAAAAAGGGGGATTTCTCCCTCAATTCAAACCCTTATAAAGGAGGGACAACCGGGTTTTTCCCTCAATTTAAACCTTGGGATGATGAAAATGGGGGAGTTATGCTTAATTCAAACCAATAAAACAGCATTGTCAAGGTTTTCCCCTTCTATTTAAACTGGAGAATAATGGAAAATGGGGATTCCCTGTCAAGTGATACCCCTAAGAGAATGGAAAAGGCAGGGTTTCCTTCAACTGATACCCTTAAAATTGCAGAGGAAGGGGATTCCCCCTCAATTTAAACACAGACAATTATGGAAAAGGACGTTTTTTCCCTCTGTTTAAATCCCTTTTCTCCTCATAACCCCCCTTTTTTTCTGGGGGCACTGGGGAAGAGCTGCCAAGATGAAAGGGGAAAGTGGAATGTTTCCCTGGGACCCCACATGCTGCCCTGCCTGCTCAGGTGCTGCCCCTTGGCACGAGGGGTTTTCCCTGGGCATTTTCTGGGAGCAGTGCTCTGTGCCCAGGTGCCTCCGGTTGCTCCCCAGCTCCTGCCGGATGCTCTGACCATTGTCCCTGGAGGGACACTCGGGATGCCCCCATTGCCCCTCTGGACCAGCAGCTCCCTGCACAGCTGTGCCCGGGGAACCCTCGGAGAACGGCCTCTGGCAGGAGCCGCCCCCTCCTCATCCTGGCCGCTCACACCTGGGGCTGCTGCGCCTTGGAGCAGGGGCTGAGGAGGAGAAAGGTCCTGCTGGTCCTTCCCTGCCCTGCACAGCCCTTGGTGTGCCCCTGAAACACCGGGGTGCCGGGCTTTCCTTGCTGTGGGGGACTGGGTGGTTCTTTGATCCCAGACTCTGCTCTTCCCCGGGCACGGCACATGGACAGGGGGCAGAGATGGGCCCTCAGAGGAGCGGGGGCTGCTCCTCGCTCTCGGGGCGCCGCGGGCGCTGTGCAGCCTTCCCCTTTTACTTCCCAGTTCCTCATTTTGTGCCTCCTTTTCCCTTGGGGATGCGCCCGGGCCGCATTCCAGCGGCCGCCACGGCAACAGCACCTGCGGGCGGCGGGGTGGGCGGGGTTTTATCCACTGAAAACACACATTGTCATTAAAATCTGTTTCCTATCTAATACACAAAAATCACTTTCCTAGAAGGAATTTCCATGCATTCACCTCCTCCTGGAAGTCTTTTGATGGTCCTGCAGATTCATTAAGAGGGGTCCCTGCTGGTCATATTCACTGAATGCTTCAGTATTAAAGGTGACCTTGCCTTGAGCTATTTTTCTGGGCGTGCACTGTTGCTTCTTGTGACAGAACTGCCCCAGAACCACTGCAGGCCTCCTGATCTGTTCCAGCACCGGCTCCAGCCTCAATTTCTTGCCCTGTGTGCACACATTTAAATCCTTTAATCTTTTTCACTACTTGGTCTTTCAGCAACATCGGGGAGCTGAAAATGTTTATTCTCTATGTTATTTCTCAATCCCCTGCTGAACAGCCCAACCCTCCCTCCTCCCTCTCCCACCCCACCATTCCCACCACCCTGCTCCCCTGCACATCTCACTTCTCTCCACCAAACCCTTCCCGCTGCAGGGAGCTGCTGAGGAGCCGCTTGGTCCATCCCTGGATTCTCCAAGCACTGACTGCCCATCCACTCTGACCACAGCCGGGGCCACATCCCACCGCCTGCCCAGCGTCCATCCATGGTGGTGAGCTCCGTGTCCCCACCTTCTGCCTCACCCACCAAAGGAGATGATCCATGTGAAATAGATGTCACCGACATGGCCATACACAGTGTGACACTGCTCATCTGTCTCTGTGCGCTGGCCGGGAACGGGGCTCTTCTGCCTCCTCAGATGGAAAGGGCGTACTGCCGGCATCTTTAGCCTGGCTGTCACTGACTTCATCTTCCTCCTCATTGCGGTCCCCTCTGCCCTGCTCTTCCTGCTGGAAGATGTGTCCTGCTCTCCTGTCATGCCCCTGATGTACGTGAGATTCCTTTACCTGGTGTCAGCGTTCTCCTGCTACTTACTGGGTGCTCTTCTGGATGACAGCCATCAGTGCCAAAAAGGACATGGAAAAGCTCTGCAAGCTCTGCTGCCGCTGTGACCTTCCCAATCCCATGATGTGGGTGCTGTGGGGTGCTCAATGCTTGACCTTCTTCGTTCCCATCATTCTCATTCCCACAGTGGCTTCCCTGTGCCCGTCACACGAGCAGGAGCACTGCCGGGTGGCTCTCATCTCCATGTTCTCCGTTACCCTGCTCCTCTTTGCTGCACCCGTGGTCATTACCCGCATAATAATCAACATGTTCCGCTGGGTCCCGGTGTTTCCCGGTCTGTCCCGCGGGGAGGCGGGGCCTGACCCGCGCCACGCCCCCTACGCGCGCGCTCCGCCGGGGTCACGTGGTTCCCCGCGCGTCACGTAATCGGGGCGGGGGCCGCCGGGAAGCGCCAGGCGGGACCGGGCCGGGATCGGGGTCGGGACCGGGACCGGGACCGGGACCGGGACCGGGACCGGGCCCGGGCCCAGGCCCAGGCCCAGGCCCAGGCCCAGGCCCAGCGCAGCCCCGGCCAAGCCGCAGCCCTGCCCGAGCCCTGCGAGCCGCCAGCCCGGCGCCGGCCCGCCATGGACCGCCGGGACGCCTCCGGATCGGCCGCCCGCTTGGCAGCTGCCCTCCCCTCCCTTCCCCGGGCCGCGCCCCCCGGCGCTTCGTGACTCGCCGGCGGCTCCTCGGCTCCTCCATCGTTCGCCGGTGGCGGCAGCCAAGAGATAGTCCGGGCCTAGCGGAGCGGCCAGCGCAGGTGAGCACGGCCGGGCCTGGCCTCCCGCCGGCGCCGGGGCCACGCCGTCCCCGCCCCGGGCACTCCCGGGACATCCCGGCCGCCCCCTGGGCGGCAGCGGCGGGCCCGAGGGCGGCATCGGCCGCTGCGGGCGCAGCTCCCGCCGGGACCCGCAGCTTTCCCCGCGCTCGCGCCCCGCGGTGGGGGACACCCCGGGAGGGCGGGGGTCCCTCCCCGGGCAGCGCAACCCGGGGCATTCCCTGGAACGGGGACTCGGGGCCGGCGGGGCCGCTGTGCTGCCCTCCCCGCTGATGGGTTGAATCCTGTTCCGGTCATTGGCTTTGTCAGGGCTTTGTTCCTTCCCCTTTGCTCTCCCGGTTTGGCGCCGGAGCCGCTCCGGGATGGAGCGGGCCGGCACCGGCACGGGCTGCGGGGCTCTGGGGGCGGCCAGCGGCTCTGGGCGGCTTCGCGGGGCTGCCGTGCTCGGGGAATTGACTTCGGGCGGCTGCTGCCGAAGGTGAAGGAGGGAAGAGTCGCGGGTCCGGACACAATCCCGTCCCGGAGTGAGCGGGCGGCTGTTCCTAAAGCCTCATCCTTGGGGGGGTTGTGTTGGACTTTGTAAAAGTCGTTTAACGTTCCTGGGCTCTGGGCTGACTTTTTTCCTTTTTTGCCATTTTTCAATGAGCAAAACGAAGCGAGAAAGTGTTGAGAGGTGTAAGCCAGGTATCCGGTGCATTCAGTGCTGTGCCTGTGATTCTCTTCGGGAGATGAGCAAGTGGTTCAGTGGATTTTGGGGGAGAACTGAGTGCTTGTGCCAAAGCTCGCTCACAGCCTGGGCAGATGCTGTACAGTGGAAAGGGAAAAGGGGCAGGTGTGGGACCCACTCCCTCCCCCCCAGCTCATCTCTCGCCTTATTACGGCCTTGTTTGGTCATTTTCTCAGGAGTGCCGGTGCTTTGAAGCATTCCTGTGTTCCCAGTGCTGGCAGCCAGGTGCCCACCTGCCCCTGTGGGACTGCCCAGGCCCTTCGTCAGTGCCACTCTTTGGAATGAACTGCTTCTGCTGGGGCCTGTGTGTTCATTTGTCACCTGGGCTCCCTCCCAGCTACTGAACTCCTCTCAGGTGTATTCCTAGTTCCTGACATTCCTTTAAAACTACCGAATTCTTCTCTCAGGTCCCTGGCAAATGGGGCTTTGCAGCCTGGGGGAGTTACTGCAAAACGGGGTCTAGTGAAGTGCTCTGCAGGAGTGGTTGTGCACCTGAATGGTCATTTAATTGTCTCCTCTAATGAGGGAAACGTGATTAAACTCCCGGCGCTGTGCTGCTGTTGTGTGTCAGCCTCGAGGTGTGAGACAGTCCCGGTGTCACACTGGAGTTGCTTAGTGGCTGTGCTGAGACTGGGACAGGTCTTGTTGGTCAGGAGCAAAAGGGAAAATTTATCTTTTGGCTTGCTTAATATCTTGGCTTTATTAATGTATCAATGTCAATTGTTGTCATTTGCTGCCTTCTGCACAGTGTGTTTGCAGCTCTGTGTGAGAGCAGACTCTCCCCTGTTTGGGATTGAGACAATCCTGGAATATCCTGAGCTGGAAGGGACCCACAGGGATCACCCAGTCCCACCCCCGTCCCTGCCCAGACCCCCCAACAACCCCAGCCTGGGCATCCCTGGCATCGCTGTCCAAACGCTCCTGGAGCTCTGGCAGCCTCGGGGCCATGCCCATTCCCTGGGGAGCCTGGGCAGTGCCCAGCAGCCTCTGGGGGAAGAGCCTTTCCCTGATCTCAGCGTGAGCCTGCCCTGGCCCAGCTCCAGCTGCTCCCTGGGTCCTGTCTGTGTCCCAGGGAGCGGAGATCAGAGCTGTAGGCCCCGATGTGTTCTGACCTCACACTTCTCTACCAGAACAAACCCAGTACCCTCAGCAGCTCTTTCATGGTCCTTCCACACCCTTCCCCATCCCCATGTCCCTTCTTTGGATGCTGTCAGCTTTTTATCTTTTTTATATTGTGGCGCCCAAAAGTGCCCCCAGGACTCCAGTACAGTTTAACAGCAATGAAAGAAAACAGTAGATTTCAACTTTGATCTCAAAAGCTGTCTCAGGCCCCTGATACTGCCTCGAAATGTCTTTGCAGTTCTTGCTTTATGACTTGTGTCAAACATGGAGAGAGTGAGACTGAGCCCCTGGGGTCAGGTTCTGTGTGAGAAGCCACACAGCAAGCCAGAAATCTTTGCTCCAGATCACCAGAAATTTACAGTATTGAGGACGGAAATACTGAGAGTTGAGTCTTGGGAGCTGAGCCAGGAAAGCAGCACCTCTGCCATGGGCAGATTTGGCACGTGGAGAGAGCTCGAGCAGCTTGCAAGAGGTCCCAGCAATGTGTGTGTGGAGCTGGGAGGAGCATGAGTTGCAGTGTCGTGTTTGGAGTCCCCCTGGGTGAGGATGTAGGAATAGACTGGAGTTTTTGGTGACTGAGGTTTCTTTTCTGTTTTTGGCCACATCATTTCAGTTTGTTACTCGCCTGTGGTTTGTTCTACAGGCCTGTTTCCTTTCTCTCCTACTATGGTGTCACAGTTATCTTCAGCAGAGGCTCAGCAATAACTAAACTTGAGCTTAGATACTTAAACTTCAGTTCAGAGTAGATACACGGCAGAAATCCTTCCGTGTGAGGGTGGGCAGGCCCTGGCACAGGGTGCCCAGAGCAGCTGTGGCTGCCCCTGGATCCCTGGCAGTGTCCAAGGCCAGGCTGGACACTGGGGCTTGGAGCAGCCTGGGACAGTGGAAGGTGTCCCTGCCCTTGGCAGGGGTGGCACTGGATGGGCTTTAAGGTCCCTTCCCACCAAGACCTCGTCTTCCTTTGCCTTCAGTGTCTGCCTCAGAGTTTGTACCAAAACCAAAGTGAGGTTGGTGTCACCTTCTCTAAACTGGGAGAACAGATCACTCCAAGCTGTGGGGAGATGGAGAGGCTGTAGGATGGAGAGGGTGCAGCCCTGCAGACGCCGAGCTGTGGGGTTGCTGCTTTTCCTCGTTGTTGCTGCGGACACAGCTCAAGGTGGGTCTGAGAGAGACAAACTCTGCTTTTGGGGGTTTGTGTTGATGAGGAGGGGAGGGGAGGTCACTGCTCTGCTTCTTGTAACTGCTGTGGCAGAGCCAGGAGCCCAAGGCAGGACAAGGGCAAAGCAAACCTCTCCGAGCTCTTGGGTTCTCTTCATTCCCAGATATTCTGATTCCTGCCCAAGTCCAAGTTCATTGTGCTGTGCAGGATGCGAGTTTAATCAGGTTTTAGTGCTGGTTTAGCTGAGTGTTTCTAGGGCTTGAGGATGAAGCCAAATGCTCTGCATTGAGAAAGTGATGGATGTTCAGCACAAGATTCTCTTCAGGAACTGGCACGAAAAGTGCTTGCTGAAGCCGAGGGAGGAGCAATTCACAGCTTGGCTGGAAGAGGGAGAAGTGCTCACTGCTGGTCTGTCACTTCATCCTCATGAGTGAGTGTGGGAGCTCCCGAGATCAGCCAGGCTGCAATTTCAGATAGTTTAGATGGGCTGGCCTTGAAAAATTCATATTTTGGTGCCTGGAACAAAAGCTGAAGGTGGCAGGAAGTGGCAGCAGTAGCAGGGAACTGAAGTGACACCACCCTGAGCTCAGAACTAATTTTGGTTGTGACCTTGAGCAGTCCCTGGGCCACACCAGAGCTTTTTGTGTCACCTGCTTTGGGAGGTTCTTCCTTGCCCGTGGAGAAGTTGGGTCTGGCACAGGTCTGCTGTGGAGCACCTGTGCCACCACCTTTAAAGAGCCACACTGGAGGTGTCAGTGAGCCCCTCAGTGCCTGCCCAGCCTAGAGCAGGGCTGGGAGGGCAGGGGGCTCAGGGAGTGCTCATTCCTGGTGGTGTTGGAGCTCTGAGCCCAGCCCTGAGCTGGGTTTGTGGCTCTGAGGGCACGGGGAGTGTCCGGAGCAGGCCTGGCCTGGGCAGAGTAGGAACTCCTGGAGTAACTCCTGAGTAAGCCACACCTTCCACGCGAGAGGGAGGCACTCCCAGAGTCAGGTGCTGTCTCCTCAGAGGTGCTTTGGGGTTTAATTCTGTTCTCACTGTGACTCCTCTCACCTGGGAGCCCTGTGGTTACCTCCAGAGGGTCTGAGGCCTTAGGGATGTAAATATGGACAGGAGGGGTTGGAATCTGCCTATCAGGGAATCTTCCCCTTGCCCAGAGGAGAGTGTGCAGAACTCTTCTGTGTGATGATAATGTTTTCATACTTTAGGTGTGAAAATAAAAAATGGGAGAAATCTCGTTTTTCTGGCAGCACGCAAAGAACTTTCTTCTGTGTCACCACTAAAACTCTGTGAGGGGATGAATACCTGGGAATCTGAAAGAGACATAGCTGGAAAGCATCAATATGAATGGATTTTTCTGCTTCTTTTTGCACTTGAAAGAAAGGTGAAAGTTACAGGCTGAGTCAAGCTTTTACCCTTTATTTCAATCAATTCAGTTATTGCTAAATATGGCTACACACAGGTAGCCCAGGTGACAGAGCTGCCTCCAGCTGCTCCTTGGCCCCAGTGTCCCACGCGGGATGCTTGAGTTATCCACTGAGAGCCCCCTTGAGACTGGAGCACAGGTAAATCTGCCTGTCTGAAGGGCAGGATTGTGTCCTAAGTCCCTCCTCATTTCTTCCTTTCCTCAGGCCCCAGCTGTGGCTGGGCCCACCATTGTGGCTTGGGTGGCAGTGGCACATTGGAAAGGCCTGGGGGTGCCAGCTGGGGTGAGAGCTCGGGGTGCCAGCCCAGGCTCCACCAGCACTTGGCCCACACTGGGGCACAAATTGAGAGATGAACTCTTGGAAGCTTGTCCTGAGGAGGATGAATGGTACCTGCTGGTGAAATTCGGTGCTTTCATGGAGCTGTGATAAACCCCAAAGTCTTAGACTGCCAACCTACAGCCTCTGCACCGTCACATTCCCCAGTTGCATTTTGTATTGGAATTTTACCTGCTCCCACCTGCGTCCTCCTGCTGGCAGTGCCAGCAGCCCACGTGCTGCCTCTCCTGAGAGCAAGTTCCTGCCTGTTTCCTCTCCCAGCCCCAGCTCTTGCTTCCCTCTGGCAGAGGCAGCTTTAGGTGCAATATCCTGATGTTTCTGTGAGTGGGTTTTGGAATAAACCTACACACGGGATGTCCATGGGTTGCTGCTATGGATTCTGTGAAAGGTGATCAGGAAAAGCAAGTTCAGAGTTACTCAGGGGATCCTCTGATTCCTGCCCATCTCACGGAGCTGCTCAGGGTGAAACTACTACTCCCATGCTTTTTATTTTGCTCCTCTTAGTGCTGGTTTTTCCCCAGGTAAGTCAGTGCTGGAGCAGCCCTTGTGGGTTTATCTGTGATGAGCAGTGGTTGTGTCTGCACACGGAGATAGCAGATTCCAGCTGTAGTGTGCAAACGTTGGTGCTTTGTGCCTTAGTGCACAGCCACATTTGTCAGCTGACAGGGCTGATGCGATGAGAAAACCTCGCACTCTCCAATAACCTGAGCACAGGCACTTCCTGCGTTGTTACATTTAACCAAAGCTCTGATAAAAAATACTACATTAATTTTTCTAATGGAGACCAGATTCCGCATTATCATCATTTACGTTTTTGGATAGTCTTTGATTGACTCTGGTGGGAAGGGAGGTGAATCAGTATCTTGTACTTTAGGGAAAGATCTAGGGGAGAATTGAATTGTACTTCCTTGGAATTCACATCACACGCCCTTAGTCGGAGATGTTGATCTTGAGAACAACAAGCAGAGAACAGCCCAGGAAGGGCTGAACATGACAAAACAGTGCAGAGCATAAAGAAATCCTCTTTGCTGTGTTCATCATTCTGTCTTCATCTTGGATTGTTTCCACCCTTCTCCTTCACCTGGAAGTCACAAGCATCCTGCAGTGGCAGGTACTCTGGGTTCTTCTGCCAGGAGTAGTCTAAGAACAGCTTTTGCTGGGAGCAGCTCTGACCTTGCTGAAAACACTGCTGAAGCCTCCCCTGACTCTTGCAGTGCCAGAATTTCAGGGTGCCAGTGGTGAGGCAGGGACTGAGCCTGGTTCATTGTCCCCAGAGCTCGGGTAGTACAGGACAGTCAGGCCAGTAAAGCCCCTGCTCAGGGCTGGGAACGAGATCCTGGCCGGCTTTCCCTCTCTGCCCCTCTCTGCAGTCCTGCTGGGCTATGTCATGCTACTATGTTACAGCATTGTTCCATGTCTTTTTTTTTTTTTTGGAAGTAATGCCGGATATTGGCAGTCAGGGGCGATGGAGCGAGGTGAGCAGTGACCAGTGGACAGAATGAGTTGTTACAGCCTCGGTCTCAATGTTTGGAGCAGCTCTAAGCATCCGTTGTTGTTTGTGTGTTTTAGGTGGTCCACTTGCAGGATGTCCTGGCCCTGGATGCTGGAGGGTGCAAGCCTAAGGTATAGGTGTGGTGTACTTCAGTCAGAGCAGGGAGGCTGTGGTTTCACAGTCTCTCAGCATGTTTTGTGTGTTTTTGCTTTGCTTCTCTGCAGGTGCTGCTGCTGCCCTGGGCGTGCCAAGGGCCAGAGGCGAGCAGGTGAGTTGGCATTTAGGTGGGGTGGCTGATAGGCCAGCGGTCTATGGCAGCGTGCTGAGCGTGTCCCTTTTCATTGTGCAGGTTTGTCCTGGCCACCTCCAGAGTCAGATCAGGATTTGAGGTGAGCCGGGGCAGTGGTGTGGAGTAGCCCGGGGATGCTCTTCTGGAGGGCAACAGTGACGTTTTCTGTTTTGTTGTCTTAGGTACCGTGAGCAGGTGTGGAGCTGAAGTTTGGAGAGAGCAGGTAAGCGCTGAGCCTCGGCAGTTTCGAGGGAGGGGGCCTTGCGGAAGGGGTCTCTTTTGGCGTGTGTTGTCAGAGGCTGAATTTTCTCCTTGTTCTCCGTCTTTCGCAGCTGCCAAAGCGGACCGTGGGGAACGTGTTGACATCTGAGGTGCTGATGCATTTTTTCTGCCAAGGATGGATTTTGTCCGTTTGTCTTCAGAAAGCTAAGTGTTGGAAGCGGTGGTTGGGAGAAGGGAAAGGCCTTTGGAGTTCCAGGAGGCAATTGGAAGTTAGCTTAGAGGAGAGGGCTGTTGTGGGAGGGCCCCTTGGAAGTAAAGGGAGAGGGTTTCTCCTCAGCATCACCCGAGCCTTTGCTGGGCAGGGCAGTTCCCACCCATCTCTGTCATCGGCCTTTGAGTCTCGACATCATCGTGGATCTTTTTGCCCGAGGAGCTCGCCTTTGGGTCTGGCACGATCGCCACGGTCTCCATTTCACCTACTCGCTGGCATAGCCACCCGCGGGCATCTTGGCCACTTGCTGGATGGTCAAAGGTAAGGGATCAAAGGTCGGGTTGTCAAGGAATGGGTCAAGGGGTCAAAGGTCAGGGGGTAAAAGGTCAAGGCTCGGGCTCAGGATTAGAGGTTCCAGCATGATTTTCCGTGGTGGTTCCCAGTGTGGGGACACGGGGTGTGGGGTCAGTGGCGCCGGGGGCGGGCAGGAGCCCCGTGGGCAGTGGCCGGCAGCGGCGGGGACGCCTCCGTACGGTCGCGCCCCTCCAGTGCCAGCAGAAGCCCCCCTGCGCCGTGCGGTGCCCGGCCCCACTCCTTGCCCTCCCCGCCGCTGCCTTCCCGCACTCCCACCGCACCCCCTGCTCCCCTCCAGCCCAGGGAAATGCAGGAAAACACAAAATCATCGAGGTGGAACAGTCACCGGAGCTGCCCGAGCCATCCCCCCGCCTGAAGGCGGCAGCTGCCCAGAGCCAGGGGCACCCAGCAGGATGCAGCTCCTCTTTCCCAGGAGCTGGAGGCAGGGGGAGCAGGGAGAATTTCAGCTCCCAGCAGCTCTCTGTGAGTGCTGGATGGACTCTGGGCTGAGCCAGGTGGGAGGTGTGGGTGGTGTTCATGTCCCCAGGAGCTGCTCAAATCCACCTTAAACTCCTGGAATGGTCTGTGCTGGCAAGAACCTTACAGACCATCCTGTTCAGCCCCTTGCCATGGTCAGGGACACCTTCCTGGGGTGTCTGTGCCAGAGTGGTGGAATGGGCAGGACTTTCTCCCTGAGCCCAGTCCCGGGCAAGATTGGGGTTCCCATGGGAAGAAGCCTGTGAGCTGCATTTCTGGAGCTGGGAGCCTCCATGCCCGGGAGTATTTCCAGTACTGCTCTTTGGCTTTTTCCATAACTGGGCATGATGTTTCTCCCCAGAGCAAGGTGGTTTTCCCTGGATTGTTGGGGTAAGACACTGGCTGTTTGACAGCTCTGTTGTCTCTTTGTCCTGAATGGAAGAGTGAGGAACGGGGGATGCTCCCGACTGTCCCAGGGATGTGGGAACAGCCCAGTTCCAGTGAGGAATGTGACGCCCAGCTCGTGGCGTGTGCCCTGAGATGGTCTTTGCTGTTGTTTTGTCCTTAGAGCCTGTTGGAGTGCTGGCCTGGATTTGGGAGGAGCCAAGTAGCCTGGAGCAGTGAGGTTTTTCCTGTCAGAAATCCATGCTGGGGATGTTTTCCCTGGCTGTCCCAAGGGGAAGGAACAGCTCTGGAGTTTTTGCAGCCACAGGCTGGGGATGCATCCCCTGAAAACCAGTTCAGGATCGTTCATCTGACTCTGTCCCTGACCTGTGGCTTCCAGGGAGCCTTCTGGTCTTCTGGATATTCCCAGGAGAGGATATTCCACCACCTGACTTTTAAGCCAGGAATTCCAAACCCAGTAAGTCGGTCACATTCTATGGGAGCTGCCCCAATGGTGGGATGGCAGAGGGCACACCCCACGCTGCTGTTTGGGACATTCCTGACTGGAACGGGAGCCAGCTGGGCATTTTGGAGCACTGAGGCCACCAGGGCAGCCTTGAGTGGCATTCCCAGGCAATGCTGAGGCATCCCATGCCTGTGGCAACACATGCCTGATGTGGAGCAGAGAGAGGAAGGGAGAAATTCTGAGTTGATGGGAGGAATGGAATTGGGCTTTCCAGAATGGAATTGGTATAGGTGCTGATGGTATCATGGAATCATGGGGTGGCTTGGAAGGGACACAAAGACCCTCTGGGCTCTGTTATCCCATCCCGTGGCAAAGAACACGTCCAAAACTGCCTCCTCACCCCCATGGAATGGCAGTGGGTGTTGGGAGCTCTGGCTGGAGCACCTGGAGACCAGGTAAGAATAGCAGTGGCATTGTTTTGGCTGCTGCTGGATGTGGTTTTCTCTTGTCAAGATGTTCCTCTGATTGATGTTTTCACAGTAGCTTGCTAGGCCTCATTTGAGGATAATTCCAAGAATTTGGAAGTCGTTGGAAAAGAATGAGGAAAAAAGGTGAACCTGATCCATTTCTAGTAATTCTGAACTTCTCTTGCAGCACCGTTCCAGGGGAAAGCTGGTGAAAGGATAAAGATGCAGAGGAACAAGTGTTGTAAACCCCCCTGCTTCCCTGACAAAGCAAACCTTTCTGCAATCCCAGTAAATCTCTTGGAGAAACTGTGGGATCATAAGGTTTCCTAGGAAAGGAAAACTAAGGACAGAGATGAGGAAATAGGCTTCCAATTAACAATGATTTGATGGAGGTAGGAATGATTCCTGTATGTTTGATGCACCCCTTTTTATTCCTGGGATAATTTTAAATGATTTCTTTAAAAAATCATTTCGATTTGGGAATTCAGATTAGAGAGGAAACGATGCAAAATAAATGCAGGGAGAGATCACAGAATCATCCTGGAATGGCAGAATAGTTTGGGTGGGAAGGGACCTTAAGGATCACCTCATTCCATCCACAGGGTGCTCCAAGCTGCGGCCAGCCTGGCCTTGAACACTTCCAGGGATGGGGCAGCCACGATTTCCCTGGGTTTACGGGCACAAGAGGAAATTTCCAGCAGGAACTGAGGGGTTTCCTTTGCTCTGCCTGGCCCTAGCAGGGCTTTGGGAGGCAGAGGCTGTGGGAACAGGAGCTTTGTCCACTGCCTTGGGGGAGTCTCTGATGTCCCAAAACCCAGCAGAGCAAGTGGTTGTGGTTTAACATCCCGTTCAAAGGAGATGCCAGGCCAGGAACGGGAATGGACTGCAGAGCAGGGATGGTGGCCAGCAGAGGGGTGAGTGTCCAGGGGGTCCCAGCAGTCCATCCCTGCTGCCCAGGTTTGGGATGAGCAGGCTGGTGAGTGTCCCTGTGCTTGCTCTGCAGGATGAGGAAGCCAGGCCTGCTGAGGAGGAAGATGAGGAAGTGTGTGAGGATGGAGACAGCGGCCACCAAAGGCTGGGGAAGGCACAGATCCAGGTAGGAGACGTTGCCTTGCGAGGAGAGGGACTTGTCTGTCCCGTTGGAATTTGGGGCGTGAGGCCAGTGGAACAAAGGCTTTGATTCCATTTTCTTGCTCGGGTTTTCACGTGCCTTAAGAGAGCTTTGTGAAAATGTCATTATCCCTGATTGAGTCTCTGAAAAACAGGGATTGAAGCTTTCAGAAGGGGCCCAACCCTGCCTGCATGTATCCAAGTGCAGCCCCCACTCCCTGTTTTTGTGTACAGCTGGGATGAGACCTCAGCTGCTGTTACTTGCCAGCTCACAAGTTGTGTAGCTCAGAGCCTCAGCCATGAAGGGCCAGGCTGTGTTTAAAACAGCCCAAGGTGCCAGAGAGCTGGAGTCATTTCCTAGCAGGTAACTTGACTTGGAAGCTGCATTCTAAAATTTGTCCACATTTAATTGATGTCCCACATGGAGACACCTAAAGAAGCAGAGGTGGGGTGTTCCTAAGAAAAGAGCATCTAAATTCTTTGGTGGTAGAGGGCTTAAAGTCTGAGTGGAGGTGCCTTTAGGACACTTCCATTCCAGTATCTGAATGGAATTTAAATGAGGTAGCCAAATCCTGACAAGCTTGTATGAACTCCAAAGCCTCTGCAAGTGGTTTACAGCCAGGGAAGGAGATAAGAGTCTGGAGTCTCTCCCCAAAACCTGGCTGCTGGTTTCTTTGGCCAGGCATAGGAATAATTGCGTATTCCCTGGGGCTCTCCTTATGGGGAGAGGTTTACTTATGTGCCCTGGGTTTATTCAGTGCATCTTCAAAGTGATGGAAACTGATTGCATTGAAATGCCAGGGGTGCCAAATGTTTTCCCCAGCCAGAGCTCGGAGCCAGCCCAGTGGGAAGGGGTTTAGTGGCCATTTTCCCGCTCCCTCGGGGCAGCAGCACTGGAGCACTCGCAGCCACCCGTGCCCGAGGGGCCGAGTACTGGCAGGAGGCAAAGCCAGGGACTGGGCAGGAGGAGCTTGCAGTGCTCCTGGAATCGCAGAGCTGGAGCTGTGGGTTAGACCTCCCAGGAGCTGCTGCCTCACTCAAACCTTGTTTAAAGCTCAGCATCCCTCCTGCTCCCTTGGAATGATTGTTGCTTCTGTTGTTGCTCTTTCCCGATCCATTATGATTATTATTGTAAATTCCCACTCCATTTCTTCCATAGCCCTTTGCTTCCCAGAGGTGGTGCTTTAGGCAAGCCCCTCCAGCCTGGGAAGGGGCTTTTGGCTCCAGACTCAGTCCCAGTCCCCATGAGCAGCTGGAGCTGTGCTGTCCCCAGCAGGTGCCTTTCCTTCCTTCCCTGCTGCACTTTGGCTTTTTGAGGGCTCTCTAGGGGGCTGAGGGGGAAGTTCTTTGTCATTCCAGGGCAGCATAAGCCCTGATCCCACTAAAAGCAGGAGGAATCATTCCATCCTTGGTTTTGGATACACCTTTGGTGTTTTCTCTCTTTTGCTGACATTGTGTGGTGAAGCAGCAGCTCCCTGGAATAATTTTTAGTTGTAAAACAATGAATTCCCTGCTGGAATCCCAGTCCCAGCCCCCCAGATCAAGGTGCAGTTTAAGGCCTTACACCCTGACCAGGACAAGTTCCTGTCCTTAGACATGGAAAACAGGGGAAAACTCAGACTGGATTGGAGCCAGCATCCAGAATGGGGAGAGTGAGGCAGCGTGCTTGGCCCAGGCTGGGGCTGGTACAGGGGGTGTTCCCTGTAGGATGACACCTGTTTGGAGCAGATCCTTCTCTTCCTTTGTCCAAAGTCCAATGGCAAAGGACTGAAGAACCCACAAGTGGGGCCTGGAAGGAAAACGATTCTGTTAAAATTAGGCAAAGAATGCACTAAGAAAAAATGGACATCCTTTTTAGGTATGAAAGTAAGTAGGGGAAAAATGTTGAAAAAGAGCTCTTTTATTTGGTGCCACCTCTCATTGTTTTATGGATAAAACCCTCTAGTGAGCAATCAGAACAGGAGTGGGAAAGCCAGGAGCCTTTGACTTCCACAGTGGACTTAATTGCCATGCTTAATTTCAACAATTTCTTCTCTCTCTCAGGACAGGAAGCCCCACTTAACTTGTCCCATCTTTGCCAAAAGCTTTGGTGTTTGAGCAGCCAAACCCAAGGGGCTCTGGCCCCACCAGCCTGTACTGGAAGGCCCCTGGTCCTGCCTGTGGTGTGGGATGAATCCCCAGTTGTCCCCAGAGGGGGCTGCCCTGGTCCCTGCAGTGCCCAGCACCTGAGACACACAGAGAGCCCTGTCCAAAGGGGCTCCTTGTCAGGAATGTGGCAGCAGCCCCAGGAGCAGGCTGGAGGTGAGAACTGGGGCTGTGTTTGAGACTGACCAGCTCAGCTCAGTGTTTACCTGTGGGGGGAGTTTGGCCCCCCACACTGAGTTGAAGCTGGATCAGGGTGACAGATGCTGCATTTTGGGCACCCTGAGAGTTTCTCTCCCCCTTGGAGATTTCCTGCGGGGATGGGGCAGAGCAGGGAGCAGAATTAACCCTGCACCTCCCGTGGGCACTGCTGGCCTTTGTCTCTCTGCTGTGCCATCAGCCTGTGGGAATTTGCTGCTGCCGCTCCCACCCCACCTGGGGGCTGCGTGCTCCTGGCAGCCCTTCCCAGCCCCACACCCGAGCTCCAGCGCTGCCTCCAGGCTGTGTTGGGAGAGTTTGCTGGGAATGTGCCTCATCCCTGGGAGTATCCTTTCCTTCCAGAGTGGCTGGATGGAGCTTCTGGGCTTGTCAGCTTCAGAGTTTGCTTGCAAAAGTCACTGCAGGGAAGAATGACAAGGAGGTTTGTCAGAGTGCTGCTGTCAGACCCCACCTGCCAGTCTGGGCTTTGGCTTGGAGGTTGTTGTGTATTGGCCCTGCAGGGAATGAATGTCCCCTTCCCACCTCAGCCCAGCAGATCCCAAGGGCTCTTCCTGGAGTACTTACTCTTTGCTTCCCTTTGGGATAACTTAATCTGCACCCTTCCAGGAGCAATTCCTTGGCTTCTCCTGGAGAAAACCCCATGGCAGAGGCAGTCTGCAAAGGAGCCCAGAGCTGTGCTTGGAGCAGGGAGTGCTGAGAGCTGCGTGTGCCTCTGCTGCCCCAGGCTGGCAATATCCCCATGGAACAGACTGGGCAAATGGCATTAGAGGGAGCACAATCCCTTCCTGGAAGAGGTTTTCTCCTCTGCAGATCAGGCACGGGGCAGGAAGGGAACTTTGGAGATCAGCTGCTTTCCCCCAGAAAGCATCACTCACACCAGCATGGATGACATGACCTGTGCCCAGCGCTCACCATGCACCCGGCCAGAATCAAGAGCAAAGGTGGGTTTGGGTGTGAGCACTTGAAATAACTTTGAAAGAGAAGCAATCACCTTTTGCTGCTTCTTTCTTTCTTGCAGATGCTGCGATTGCCTCTGGGCACATGGGCTGAGCTCTCCCTGCAGGGAACTGTCAGGCCTTAACAGCTGTGAGGTTGTGTTCTTCTCAGTGGGGAACTGGAAATAATTATTAATTAATTGCAGAAATGTTTTCTGAACCTTTCCCCTTTCCTGGTAGATCTTCTCTCTCTGCCTCTGAATTTACAGCTGTTCCCTGGTGTCATTGGCCCTGCCTGAATTCCTTGCAGCTCCTCACTGGGAAAACCTGGGATGACTTTGAGGGGACAGAGGAGACATTTTCAGCTGAAAACCTGGGGTGACTGAGAGGGGACACAAGAATTGTTTGTGTAGGAAAATGGGAGGTGATGTCAAGCAGAGCAAGGTGGCATTTTTGAGGGAAAAGCTGAGGTGATGTTTAGGGGAAAGAATGCACATTTTTGGGGCAGAAAAGAGTTAATATTGTACAGGAAGGAAAAACTGGGGGGTAAAACTTGATGTAATCTGTAGGGGACAGAATGAATATTTTGGAGCAAAAATGAGGTACTCAGTAGTAGACAAAGAAGGAAAATTTTGGAGGCCAAACTTGACAAAGTCTCAAGAGCAGAGAATGAACACTTGGAGGGAAAAAGGAGGTGATGAATACTGAGCATGTGGGGAAAATTTGGGGGCTAAATCTGAGCTAATCTCTAGGGGAGAGCATGAACACACTGAGGTAACATGAGGGAATCAGTTGTGGGCAGATAGGGAAACTTGTGTAAAAATAATATTAAATAAGCTGTAGAAAGAACATTTTGAGGTAAAAATGAGGTAAGCAGTAGTAGACAGATGGAAAACTTTGGGGGTAAATCTTGATAGAAGCTACATGGTAGAAAGGAAATAAATATTGAAGGAAGAATGAGGGAATCAGTAGTGGACAGGTAGGGGAATTTTGGGGGGTCAAACTTGAAATGATCTAAAGGTTGAGAATGAATCTTTTTTGGTAAAAATGAGGTAATAAGTTGTGGACATTTCAGGAAAATTTTGGGGGTTAAACTTGAGGTAATCTCTAGGGAGAGTGTGACCACTGACATGAACTGAGGCAATCACTGGGGCTAGGCAAGGAAATTTGGGGTGTAAAACTTGGGAAGATCTGTAGGGCAAAGAATGAACATATTGAGGAAGCAATGAGGTGATCAGCAGTTAAGATGAGGTAGAATGTGGGGGGCAAACCCTGAGGTAATTATGTAGGAACCATAAGTGGTTTTGAGAAAAAATCTGACCTAATTTGTAGGGGACAGAATGAACATTTTGGGGGTAAGACAGACATAACCTGCGTGGTTTGGGTTTTAAAATCTAGTCAGTGCACAGGGGACAAAATAGACATTTTGGTAATAAAATCCGAGTTCATCTGTAGAAGAAAGAACTCATGTTTTGAGGTAAAAAGAAGGTGATCAGAACTGGGCAGGTAGGGAAAACTGAGGGGGTAAAATGTGAGGTCATCTCTAGGAGAGAGCAGGAGCATCCTGAGGTAAACGGAGGGAATTGCTGTGGACAGGTGGGTAAATCTGGCAGGTAAAACTTGAGGGAATCTCCATGGTAGAAAATGAGTATTTGGAGGTAAAAATAAAGTACTCAGTCAGTGGTGGAGATGTACGGAAAATGTTGGAGGTAAAATCTGAGGTGATCTGTAGCAGAGAGAATGCACTTGATGGGGTAAACTGAGGTAATCACTTATGGACAGGTAGGGAAGTTCAGAGGGGTAAAAATTGAAAGCATCTGTAGGGCAAAGAATGAAAAGATTGAGGTGGAAATGAGGAAAGAGGTAGTGGACAGGTGGGGAAAGTTTTGGGGGCAAATCTTGTGGTAATCTCCAGAGCAGAGAAAGAATGCTTCCTTGTAAAAAATGAGGAACTCAGAAGGAGGCAGATGGGGACATTTTGGGGGTAAA
This sequence comes from Coloeus monedula, assembly GCF_965178545.1. Taxonomy (NCBI): domain Eukaryota; kingdom Metazoa; phylum Chordata; class Aves; order Passeriformes; family Corvidae; genus Coloeus; species Coloeus monedula. Next base: position 337,056 of record NW_028120799.1, on the reverse strand, counting down.
ATCTCAGGTCATCTCAAGGTGAGGGAAGGACTGTTTGGAGGTCAACTCAGCACTCACTGTGTCTTCCTTCCTTGGCATCAGCTGGCAGGGAAGGGAGAAGAGGCCTCAGGCTGGAGAGGGGCAGGAGAAAGGCACTGTGGGCAAAGGCACCTCCCTGGCATCCCCAGGGTACCTGTGGGGAACACAGCGGACACTTTGGGAGCAAAGGGAGGTGATGGCATTGTCCCTTTGGGGGATGCTGGCATTTAGATCATTCCATCCATTTGCCTGCTGACATTTCCCAGCCCAGGGGCTTTGGCTGCCAGGGCAGCACAAAGATTGTTCCCTGGGTGGTGCGCAGATTTGGGGGTTGGCTTTGCTAGTTCAGATGAATTCTACCCAAAGCCCTGAATTCCCTGCTGAATTGCCACTGGCATAGCCTCCCAGCGCCTCCTGGAGCATGGATATTCCCATGCAGAGCTGCCTATTTAACACCAGCTGTGTCAGGACCCAGCAGAGCTTCCAGGGAAGCTCAGCAGGGTCAGGGCAAGGACAGCTTCATGTTCCATAGAATTTGCTGTTTGTAACCCTCATCCCCCAGCCCCCCCCCCCCCAATGTCCCTGGGGGCACCTGACAGAGTTCCCTGGAATTCAGCTGCCTGCACCCCCCGAGCTGGGGCTCCAGGTGATATTTGAAAGCAGGAACAGGCGCTGGCTGGACACGCTCCCAGCCCGTGCTGAGGCAGCCCCTGTGCCCACGGGAGGACTTCTCTCCCTGCAGGAGTTGATTTCATTCCAGAGCCTCAGGAGTGGCCTCTGCAAGTTCTTTTCCCTCAGGAAAGGGATGCACATCCCTGCCTTCAGGGCACCTGCAGTGGGAGCCACCTGGGAAAGCTTTCCATCAGTTGTGCAGTTCCAGCTGGCTCCCCAAAAACTCCCAACTCAATCCAAAGAGATTTCTCTGACTCTGACCTTTCATTTGAAGGCATCTCTGAGGGCATTGCTTGGCATTTCATTGCTGTGGGCGAAGCTTGCCTTGGCCTTAACACTGCTGAGGGATGATGGCCTCAGGCTTGAAGGGAAGGCATTTTGGGTGGCTGGGACATAGCTGGCAGGTGTGTGGGAGGTCAGCACTGGGAATTGCTGTCTGAGCCCCTCTGCAAACAGCCCATTCTGACATTGCCCAGTGCCAGCTGTTCCTTGGGGCATTTTTGGGGTGTCAGTGGGGTCTGTCGGGACTGAAGCATCTCTGGGTGCCTGTTCAGAGCAGCCCCTGGCCGAGGGGCCGCGGGCAGCCCTTTATCCATGTCCATCCCAGCGCTGCCCGGGCAGCCCAGTGCCCGTTCCAGGGATGTGTGTTTGGCACGCTGCGTGCCACGGGCAGGACACTGCAGGCACAGCTCCTCTCTGCAAATCCAAAGCACAAGAGCTGCTGCTTCCCTTCCTGGGCCTCCTGGCCTTCTCCTTCCCCCCATTCCCTGCCAGCTGGGACACACGGAAGGAGCACCAAGGAACACTCCTGGCAGTGAGCAGGAGTCGCTGAGAGCTCTGTGCAGCTCTGGGCCACAAAAGCTGGCCCTGCCTCAGCAGCCCCTGGGATTTTGGGCTGTGAACACTCACCTGTGGGAAAGGCCCCTCTGCAGGCAGGAGCAGCCCTGACCCTCTCCAGAAGAGCTTTGGCTGTGGAGCAAGTGAACCCTCAGGACTTGCCTTGCTCATTTCTCCCTGGAAAGGGCCATGGAACAAGCACCTTTACAGCTGTTGGGTAAATCCTGGAAAGGGCAGGAAATCAGGGTTATGGGAAGAGTTCAGTGCTGTCACACAACTGCTCACCTGTGTTGTTGCATGATCAGGTGCTGGCCATGGAGCTCTGCCCTATGGCAATTACAGGGGCTGGTGTGGCAAGCAGCATTAGCATAAAAGAAGGAGTTGTATTTGCATAGGAATGATCTTGCTGGCACTTGGCATTCCTATCCCAGGCAGGACATTGCCAGGAGCTGAGATTGGCTTGGCTGGAGCAGGGTGCTGAGAGTGCCCAGGTGTGGGTTCAGTGGCCAGAGGAGCCATTCACATAAGGGTTCGACTTGGTGGTCCTTGTGTACCTATTGCCACTCAGGATCTCCTGTACTCTGGAAACAAAGAAGAAACATTTTTCCCTGGCCTTTTAAAGCCAGAGGTTTTTGCAGTGGAGCGTGCAAGCCGCAGAGAAAGCGGGGGGGAGGAAGGAGAGCATCAGGTCTCAAGCGGCAGTTGTGGGATGAGCGGCTCAAGCAGCAGCGAGCCCCGGCGAGGCCCCGGTCCCGCAGCGGGCGCAGTCAGAGCAGGAGCGGCAGCAGCGGCCTCGGCGCCAGCGGCCGGGCCGGGGGAGCGGCTCGTCCCGCTGCAGCCGCGCTGGTTGGGCGGGGCCGCGGCGGGCGGGAGGCCCCCGGGGGAGCGGCCCGGGGCAGGGGGAGCGGCGGCCTCGGCAGTGCCGGGGCTGGGGGAGCTCCGCGTCCCCGCGGGGGCTGCGGGCGGGGCCGGGCCGGGAGCGCCGGCGCTCCGGTTGCGCCAGGGGGCGCCCCACAGGGCGGGCGGCGCTGAGGGAGCGGCGGCCTCGGGGGGGGCCGGGGCGGGCACGGGCGGTCCCCGCGGCCCGGCCGCTTCCAGGCGCGATCCAGCGCCTGCTGCGGGGAAGCGCCGCCCTCCCGGCGGGCCCGGCACCGGCACGGCCCCGGCTCCCCACGGCCGCAGCGGGAGCGTAGCCGGAGCTCCGGCGGGAGCCCAGCCCCGCGCTGGCCGCAGCCGGAGCGGCAGCGCCGGGCTCGGCGCCAGCGCCAATCCCGGAGCGGCACTTGCCAGCCGCGGCGATCCCGATGCCTAATGCCATCCCCCATCCCACCTCAGTTCTCCGAGCCCGGCAGCCGCACCCCGCCCGCCGAGAGACAAGCGGCTCGGCCCGGGACCCCCAACAGACACCGACAGGACCCAGCCCCGAATCCCAGGGCCCGGGTCCCGTTCCCACCTCAGCGCCTCGGGCTCGGCGCAGCGCCGGGAGTAGCCCCCGGTGCCGGGCTCCGCACAGCGCTCCGAACGACGGTCCCGCCACAGCCCGGGAGGAGCAGGATGAGCATCCACCGCACAAAGCGCAGCGGGCGCGGATCCGCCGGCATTTACGGGCGCGGGCGGGGCGGGGCGGGCCCGGCACAGGTGTGAAGGGCGGGGTCCGCACAGGTGCGCGGGGCCCCAGAGCGGCTGCGCGGGGCGGGGCCGAGGGGATTTAAGCCTCGGGAATCGGCGCCGCCGCCATTTGCTCCCTCGGCGCTCCGTGGGAACGGTTGTGGCCGGACCGGGCTCTAGATCTCTGTATTTCCATATTTCTATGTCTCTGTAGTTCTTTTCCTTTATATTTGTGTTAGTTTGTCTTCTTCTAACCCTTCTCCGTTCTCCCCCCTCTGCCTCCCCTCCCCCACCCCCTACACCCCCCCCCTACCCCCCCCCTCTCCCCCCTAGCCCTCCCCTCCCTCCCCCCCCGGCCCGGTCCCCCCCATCCCCCCTCCCTGTCCCCCTACACACCCCAACCCTGCCCTACCCCTCCACCCTCTCTCCCCTTCTCCACCGTTCCTTCGCCCCCATCCCGGGTCCCCCCTGCCCCCTCACCCTGCTCCCCTTCCCCTCCCAGTTCCCCCCACCTGCCCTCAATCCTCCCCCTCCGTCTGCCACCTTTCCTTCCCCCTCCACCTCCCCCTGTTCCTCTTCCCTCGTTTCCCCTCTGCACCTTGACCCCCCACTTGTGCTCCGTCCTCGTCTTCCCCCCGCCTCCTTTCCTGTCCCCCCATCCCACTTCTCCCTGCACACCCCGAACCCCCCACCTGCGCTCCTTCTTTGACCCCCTCTGCTCCCTTATTCCCATCCTCTGTCCCGTCTTTCCCCCGCAGCCGCGGGGCGCGGGGCACGGGGCGCCGGAGAATAAAGCCCAGAGGGCCGGAGCCCGGCGCCCCTGCCCTCGCCCCACACGGGCCGGGCCCGCTCGGCGGGTCCCCCGTGCAGTACAAAAACAGCGCCGGGGCTCCGGCTTTCCACACATCACACTGGGGATCCCCTCCTCAGGAGGGGTTCCCGGGGGGGTGGTGGGTTTTGGGGAGGGTGGTGGGTTGGGGTGGGCCCCCTCCTCAGGAGGGGGTCCCGGGGGGGTGGGTGGGTTTCAGGGAGGGTGGTGGGTTGGGGTGGGCCCCTCCTCAGGAGGGGGTCCCGGGGGGGTGGGTGGGTTTCAGGGAGGGTGGTGGGTTGGGGTGGGCCCCCTCCGGAGGAGGGGGTCCCGGGAGGGGGTTAGGGTGGGCCCCCTCCGGAGGAGGGGGTCGGGGGGAGGGGGGTGGGGCGGAGGGGGGACTTTCCCCCCCTCCAGTCCCCGCCCCCTCTCCCGGACCCCCTCCTCCGGACGGGGCTCACCCCAGCCCCCTCCCCGGGACCCCCTCCTCCGGACCGGGGCCTCGGGGGGGGGGGGGGGGGGGGGGGGGGGGGGGGGAAGCAGAGGGGGGTCACGTCACTCTGTGGCATGAACAGACATAGAGACCACAGGCCAAACCAACAGCCCCTCCCACCCGGACCCCCCCCACCCCACCCTCCCTCCGGGGCCCCGGTCCGGAGGAGGGGGTCCCGGGGAGGGGGCTGGGGTGAGCCCCGTCCGGAGGAGGGGGTCCGGGAGAGGGGGCGGGGACTGGAGGGGGGGAAAGTCCCCCCTCCGCCCCACCCCCCTCCCCCCGACCCCCTCCTCCGGAGGGGGCCCACCCTAACCCCCTCCCGGGACCCCCTCCTCCGGAGGGGGCCCACCCCAACCCACCACCCTCCCTGAAACCCACCCACCCCCCCGGGACCCCCTCCTCCGGAGGGGGCCCACCCCAACCCCAACCCACCCCCCTCCCCGAAACCCACCACCCTCCCGGGAACCCCTCCTGAGGAGGGGGCCCACCCCAACCCACCACCCCCCCGGGAACCCCTCCTGAGGAGGGGATCCCCAGTGTGATGTGTGGAAAGCCGGAGCCCCGGCGCTGTTTTTGTACTGCACGGGGGACCCGCCGAGCGGGTCCCCCGTGCGAGGCTCCAGCGAGGGCAGGGGCGCCGGGCTCCGGCCCTCTGGGCTTTATTCTCCGGCGCCCCGAGCCCCGCGGCTGCGGGGGAAAGAGGGAACGGGGAGGGATGAGATGGGGTAGGGAGAGGAGTCGGGGTGGGTTGGGGAGAACGAGGGGGGAAGGGAAAGGTCGGGTGAGGGGGAGGGATGATGGTCAGAGGAGGAGGAAGAGAGGGGAGTCGGGTTGGGGAGCGGGGTACGGAGAGGGGAGAAAGGAGGGGTGGGGGAGAAAGGAGGCGGGGGGGGTCGGGGATGCACAGGGGAGCAGGGAGAGAGGGTGGGGGGGCGCTGGGGAGAGGGCAGGCAGGGGGCTGGGAGAGACAGGGAGGGTGTGGGGGAGAGAGAAAGAAACTGGGGGGGGTAGGAAAGAGGTGATAAGCGGGGGAAGAAGGAGGAGGATAAGGGCAGGAGAAACGGGGGGAAGAAAGACGGGGAAGAAAGAGGGGGAGCGGGGGCCTCTCCCGGGCCACGCCGGGGGAGCCCGGCCCGGCCGCAGCCTCCCCGAGCTCTGAGGGAGCAAATGGCGGCAGGGGCGATTTCGGGGGCTTAAATCACCTCGGCCCCGCCCTGCGCAGCCGCCCTGGGACCCCGCGCACCTGTGCGGACCCCGCCCCGCGCACCTGAGCCGGGCCCGGCCCCGCCCCTGAAGCCGCCCCCGGCCCCGCCCGGCCCCGCCCCAGAGCCCCGGCCCCGCCCGGCCCCGGGGCCCGCCCTGCCCGGCACGGGGGCGGCTCCATCGCTCGGGGCCCCGCCCCTCTCTCCCGGGCCGGGCCCGCCCCGCGCACCGGGGCCGCTCCCGGGACCCTCCCCTCCGCTGACAGACACCGCCCCGCTCGCTCCCGCTCCTTGCCACGCTCGGCAGCCACCGAGGCCGCCGCCCTCTCGGCTCAGCCGGCACCGGGCGGCAGCAGCGCCGCCCAGCTCAGCCCGGGGGCAGGCACAGAGCACAGGGAAAAGCCGGCTCCGGGCGCTCTGCAGCTCCTGCAGCCCGAGCGTCTCGGCTCCTGGGGCCAGGCGCTTGCTGCTTTCCTTCCTACAGAAAAACGCCGGCTCGTTATTCTCAAAACCTGCTGATCTCTATTCCCAGCTTCTTATATTCCTGTATGCGACAGAGTAGAGAGAGAGGGCTGGCTCATTTCAAAATGAATTTACATCTAAATCAGTAGCATTTGCCTATAGATGTAAAAATGAAGAACTTAACACGTTTTAGTATTCTGCACACAGCCCTCGCTGGGAGGAATGGTAAAAAGTTAAAAACAAATGAAATTTTAAAAGTAGAAAGTTAGAAACAAAGTTACAACGGCAGAAATTTAGAAACAAACAAAGAGGTAAAATACAAGAAACGAACACGTTTCTAAAGGTAGAAAGTTAAAAACAAACAAAGTTATAAACAAAAAAAAAATTAGAAACAAACAAAATTAGAAAGGTAGAAATTTAGAAACAAAGTCAGAAAGGCAAGTGTTGAGCCTTTGACAGGGTACCCCTCCTTCTCGGACCAGGGTGAAAGAGCAGAGGAGGCTGCTGTTCTGCTAAATTCTTTATTTCACGGTCTCACAGCTGTCTTGAAGGCAGAGTTCGAATGGGGTTACATGATACAGCCAAGCAGCAGCAGCAGGCAAAAACAGCTTCTTCTTTATGCTCCATACACTATATTTTTTCTTATAGAAGTGTGGATTCCATTTGTTCATTGACCAGTAAGATTAACACACGATTCTAGTTTTCCTTAAACCCATCCTGGTCTAAATCTAACAGTCGTAAGCCTCACACAAGTGTCATCTGCCCTTGTTCCATAAGGAATCCCTCTACAGACAGGGAGTTGTCACCGGCCCCGTGCTCATGGGCTGCAGGGGACACCTGCACTGAGGAGGAAATGGAAATGGGAAAGAGGGAACTGCAACCTGATGGGACGCACCTCTGGCACCACACCTCCTCTTGTTCCTGCTGTCCTGGAAAGCCCCAAGTAAATCCAGTGCCTCAGACCTTGCATCCCTGAACACCAGGAGAGCTGGAGTTTTACCCAGATCCCAGTGCCCTGCACGGCTGCGCTGACACGAGCACAGGCCGATCACTCCGCCCAGCACCATCCCTCATTTTCCTCCCACGGCTCCCCAAGCGTCCCCAAACCACCCCAGCGTGTCTGTGCCAGGGCCAGGGCCTGCCCCGAGCCCGACCAGAGGCTGTCACCCAGCCCTGCACCAGCTCCCACCACTGGGAGAGCTGGGAATGCACTGAGAGCTCGGCTCCCCGGGCTCCCCAGCACCCAAACCGGTCCTCAGACACACAGAAATGCCCAACCTGCCCCTCTGGGCACAGCCAAACACCACAATTCCATCATCCCCAAGCAACTCTGGCACTTGCCTCTTCACCTCCGCCCATTTCCAGTAGCCGGGGCTAGGACCGGGCTGTCAAAAATAGCATTCCCTAGGCAGTTCATCCCAGCGCAGAGGAGAAGAGGAGCCCACACCATGGGCAGGACAAGGGGGGCCCTAGCTGGCTTTGCCTACTCCAACACCAAAGCTCTTGGTCCCAAAGATGGGGCGAGTTCAGTGGTTTTTCCTGTCCTGAAAGAGAGCAGAAAAGGGAAGTTAATCCCACTGTGGAATCCAAGACTCCTGCATTTCCTATTTCTGCTCTGATTGCTCACCGTGGAGTTTTAGCTATGGAAAAAAAATGGAGAATGACACCATAGCAAATAAAAAGTGCCCTTTTCCAGCATTTTTATTCCAGGCATTAAAAGGATGCTCATTTCTCTTCTAGCATTGTTTCCCTCATTTTAGGAGAACCGTTTTCATCCCAGGCCCCACTCGTCAGTTGTTCGATCCTCTGGCACTGGATTTGGACAAAAGAAGGGACGCACCTGGACTGCAGGAAATCACTGAGAGAAACCCTTCCAAAACGTGACAGAGAAAAACAACAGGAGATGCAGGAAGACACATCCCTCATTTGCACGTCTGGAACGCTTTTCTAAAGACTTCTCTGCATCTGGATGCTCTTTGCTCTTGGCTTTCTTCACAGGAATGCATTTGCTGCTAAACACGTCTCAGACCCTTACCTGATCGGGATAAGGTGGGATGGAGATGAAGACTCCCACAGGGAATAGCCAGGGAGATGCAGGGCCTGGGAACATCAAGGACGGAGAAGAGAAGGAACAGGGATTGTTTTTCTTGTTTAGAGCCAGCAGTGCTGTGAGCTTGGAGAACACACGGCACCGCAGGGATCCAGGGCAGGAGCGGGATAACTCCGGGATAAGGGGAATCTGCTCCCACTCCAGGGCTGTGCCAGTGAAGGAGGGGAATTTTTTAGTGCCTTCATTACACACAAAAACCAAACCCAGCACCACCGAGCTGGACTTTCGTGAGCCGCAAAACAAAGCGGCCCCTGGCCTTTGGGGGAACACAACCTCACCGAGTCACGGAGCCAGGGGATGACACTTGGGAATGATCCTTGCTGCTGCCTGCAGGCAAATCGGATGAGGGAGCCACAGGAGCTGCGGGGTTTCCTGCTCTTCCTGCAACGCCATCGGTCCAGACCAGGAGACCTTTCCTGGAACAGATCTTCCCTGTAAAGGGAGCTACACCAAAGCTCAAGCCCTCATTTAGAGACCCTTGGAAAAGGAAAGGTGAGAGGGGATTACCTGGAGCCCCAGGGGACCGAGGCGAAGGCAATGAAGAAGCAGACAGCGAAGTGCTTCCACTGCTTCTCACTCCAGCAAAGGGAACATCCCTGGAATTTCATGGCCAGCGTCGCTCCCAAACCCCACAGGTGAACCCACACGTACTCCAGGACTGATCTCCTTCAAACTTCCAGCAGCACAGACTCACCGGGAGGAACTGCAATCCAAGGACACACATCAGCAACCGTCTTCCCGCTTGCCCCTCTCTCCACATTTTCCCTTTCCAGCGGGATGCAGGTGCCACCCCCCAGAGGCAGGAAAACTGCCTTGCAATCCGCTACAAAACCTGCCTGGAAAGCCCAGGATGCCCGGAGCCAGCAGCCGTTTCTCCTGGAGCTCCTGCTGACAGGCATTTGAAGCCTGCTGTGCCTCACAGCTGCTTTTCTGCCAAGGGCATTCCCATCTTTTCTTTTTTAGCCCAAAGAAAGGTTTGCAAAGCTGAGTTTTGTGAGAAGCGCTTCATATTTGGATCATTCTTAACTTGGAGTTTCCCTTGGCACCAAAATCAGGGGCTCACCTTTTGCTTGGAGCTTGGCTGAAGTCCTCAGCAATGCCAGGGAATGTGGCCATTGGAGGCTTTGGGCAGATTTGGCTCATCTGCCTTTTTAGGCCTTGTTTCTTTCTCTCAGCCTTCCCACTGGATTGTGGCCTCCGAGGAATACGTAAAATCCCATTCCATTCCTATTCTTTCGGACAATTTTTTGCACCGTCCCTGTACAAAATGAGGCCCCCTGTTCGGATGCTTTTCCCCACCGTTCCCCGGCACTTTCATCTGCCGGTGCATTCCCTGCGTTGCTTGGGCTCTTCCCAGCTCTCTGAGCTCCTTCACAAGGCAGCAGATCGATTTGGCCCAGGAACTAAACCCTCCCGAGGAATTGTCTGATGCCATCTCCGCATTTGACACCTGATCCTTGTGCTCAAAGGATCCCTCTTTCTTCCCTTCAGCCAATTCCAAGGCTCGCTGCCCCCAGCTGCGATCAGGCCCCAGCCTGATCCCTGCAGTCTTCCCTGCCGGGATCCTGCTCAGGAATCCCTGGGCTACAAATGTAAGAATTCATTCTTCCCACCCCTGCCCAGTTCCAAAGGATTTGGTGTCTGCCTTACCCGGCTGGAGCCTGCTTCCAACTCTGTTCTTGCTGCTTCTGCTGCTTTCCAGTTCCCAGGAATTCCACCGACGGAGCGACAGCGTTTTCCAGCTCCGCCAGGATTCCCTCTGCTGCGTTTGGGTGCTGGAAGGATATCAAAACCAGGCTCTCTGGGGCTTTACTATCAGGAAATTACATCCCCGGATTTGTTCATTTCCAAATATTATCTCTTCCCAACAAAGCACTGGGCATCCAAGGAATACAGAAAGTGATGGGCTGACCACTGCTTACTCCTCTGGAATGTCAGAGCTTGGAAAAAAAGGGCACTTGAGGCTTCTCCTGGTGCTGCCCGTGAGGTGTATTTTACTTGAGAGCCCCTTCCCGTGTCTTTCCCTGTATCCACCAAAAAATCCACCCCTTCATTCCCCAGCTGCTTGCTTCCTCCCTCTTTTCCTGTATCCAACAGAATTTTAACAGGTCAATAGTCCCCTCTGCAAGAGCACCTTTCATTCCAAACCTAAGAACAAACGAATCACTTCCCTTCCACCGTCCTTATTAGGATTCCACTGAGAGCAGTGGATGGAAAATGATCCTCTCCTGGTCCCTGCTGGATTCCCGGAGCAGGGATCCTTTCCCTCTTTCCCCCCACCACGGTGCCCTCCTCCCCCTCCCGCCCCACCCCACACCCTTTTCAGGCTTTGTTCCACAGCTTTTGCCTCCAGGCCTCAGATCCTTTCGTTCTCCACGAGCTCCCAGCAGCTCCACAGCCTTTCCTCTCCCATCCCGACCATTTCTCCGGGAATGGAGCTCCGCATTTCAATTGCCTTCTCTTTTCTCTGACTACTCCCACCAATCCAGAAGACCTAAAGCTGACACAAGGAACACTCGGTGCCCACAAATCCAAACCCAGACCCGGCCATCCCCAAACCAGCAACTCCCGGACAATTTGCGTTCATTCCAACCTAACACTGAGGACTCACCCAACCCTTCAAAATTCCCAAGAAATATCCTGTTGCCTTCACAGCTCCCAGGGGATTCTGCTTCGTGCTCACACGAAGGATTTGGGACTTCCCTGAAAAAACCCGTGCAGGGCACGCCGGAATCCCCGATCCCGTGAATCCGGGGAGCGTTAAAAGCTCGGTCCAGCCTGGGCCCCCGGAAATTTTTGCCAAATATCCCCCAAGTCCTCGGGATAACAGAACTCTCTGGTACTGCATTTTTGGCGTTGTAAAGCCTGGAATTCCTTTATTCCTAGTGCTGGGCTCTGCATATGGCCGAGAAAATCCCGGCCTCCACACAGACCCAGGTTCCAAACTTTTTGATACATTTCAGCAAGCCGAGAAATTCACCTTCCCTGCTTGTTCTTAAGGGCATCCTTCTCTTCCCTTACCCGGCGTGCTCTCTCCCACTGGGGGTGGGTTTTCCCCTTCCCATGCCAATTAGTCCCTACTTCTAGGAGGTTTAGGTACCTTTCTTCCCTGGCAGGGATTTCTTAACACAGCTACCGAGGCTTTGGGAGTCTCCTTTATCTTCTACTTTCTGGATCCATAAATGCCACAATCCAGACGCCCAACTTCAACAAGACATCCTTTCTACCTAAAAACACACACTCTCAACTCTTAGATCTTTTAAAGTTTTACCCCCGCAAAATTCCCCTATTTTTCCACCACTGAATTCCTCAGTCCTGCTTCCAAGGATTTCTTGAATACCACGGGGCTTTTCTCAAGATTTACCCCCACGACCTTCCCTACGTGCCCACTGCTCATCACCTCATTTTTCCCTCAATGTGGTCGTTCTCCACCCCAGAGAGTTTGTCAAGTGTTGCCTCCAAAATGTTCCCCATCTCTCCACTACTCAGTTCCCCATTTTGCCTCCAAAATATTCAATCTGTCCCCTCCACATTGCATCCACTTTTACCCCCAGCGTTTTACTTCCTCTACAATATTGATTCAACCTTTTCCACCCCAAAAATCTGCATTCTCTCCCTTAAACAGCACCTCAGCTTTTCCCTCAAAAATGCCCCAGAGGGAAACTCAGATTCAGCCCCCAAACTCCCATTTGCCTACACAAACAGTTCTTGTGGCCCCTCTCAATTCCCCCAGGCTTTCAGCTCAAGGAAGAACTGGAAGCCTATTCCCTCATCTCCACCCTTGTTTTGCTTTCCTGGAAAACCTTGCGATCCCACACTTTCTCCAAGAGATCTGCTGGGACTACTGGAAGGTTTGCTCTCTCAGAGCGCCAGGGGGCTTTACAGCACTTGTTCCTCTGCATCTTTACCCTTTTATCAGCTTTCCCCTGGAACGGTGTTGTGGGAGAAGCTTGGAACTACCAGAAATGGATCACGTTCACATTTTTTCCCCACCAGTTTTTATCTGGTTTCAGATTCCTGGAATTACCCTCAAATGTGCCCTAGAACACTGCTGTGAAAGGATCAATGAGAAGAACAGCCGGAAAGCAGAAAACCACCTCCAGCAGCAGCCACAATGATCCCATTTCTCTTCTTACCTGGTCCTGCCAGAGCTCCCAACAGCCATTCCCATTCCAAAACAAGAGCTATGGAAGACATTCCTGCTGTCCGTGAGGGTGAGGCGGCAGTTCTGGATGTTCTTCGCTGTGCAATCAGACAACAAACAGAGTGTAAATGATCCTGGTGGTCCCTTCCAAGCCAAACCAGCCCGTGATTCCATGAGTGGATCAGCACCTGTTCCAGCTCCATTCCAGAAACCTCCTCCCACTAACCCAGAACTTTCCTTTTTCTGCTCAACATCAGGGGTTTGCTGCCGAGTGCCCCGGGCAGGGGACGCCTCAGCCTTCCCTGGGACCGCAGCATTCCCTGGGCTGCCTCAGCATCCCCTGCGCTGCTGTTCCACGCCCATCCCGTGGTCCAGCGCCTGCGCGGGCTGCAGTGCCGGGCTCTCCCCACGAGGCGGCAGCACCGGGAGCGAGCAGCCCCGGCCGGTCCCGCTGTCTCGGGGCAGCTGCGCCTTTAACCCGCCCTGAGCCGGCGGGGCCGTGAACACAGCGGGCACAAACCCCACCGCTCCCCTTTATTTCACCCTCAGAGGCACAGGATCGCAGCATTTCCTGGGCTGCAAGGGACCCACAGGGAGCATCGAGTCCAAATCCTGGCCCTGCACCCCAAGAATCCCACCCTGTGCCCGAGAGCCTTGTTCAGACCCAAACTCTTCCCCCAAGATCCTGAAAACACAGCGGGGCTGGGAGAAGGATGACCACGGAGGATTTTTTTATACAGATCTCCTTGCACGATCGTTAAATAATATTATTAGACAGTCCATGAACGCATCCCTGTGCCGGGACAGCCACCCCTGTGCCGGAACACTCATCCCTGGGCCGGAATACCGATCCCCCGCGGCCCCCACCGTCCGCTCGGGGCTGTCCCCGTTCCCCGCTCACCTCCGAGCCCGGAGCACCCGCCCCGGTGCCCCCGGCCCGGCAGCGCTGCTCCCCGGGCTCCCCGCCATCGCCGCTCCTGGCGAAGAAGGGCGGAAGTCACCGGTACCGCACCGATGTGGCTATTCGACCTTCTCAAGATGGCGGCCGGAAGGACCCCCCCCCCCCCCCGCCCCGGTCCGTCTATCCGGCTGCCTGAATGCTCCCGCCTGCCCCAGGCGCCGCTGACCCCACAGTCGGTGTCCGCGTAGCGGGAAACGCCTCAGAAAATTGCGCGCAAGCGCTGGGCTGGCGTCGGCGTCGCGTTCAGGCAGCCGAATAGACGCGGGGGGGGGGGGGGGGCCTTCCCTGCCGCCATATTGAGAAGGTCAGAAAACAGCGCACACGACCGCCATCTTTAGTGTGGCAGTGACGACACTTCCGCCCTTCGCCGCCATCTTGGGTGCTGGCAGAAGCCACTTCCGGTCGAGCCGCCATCTTTAGTGTGGTACACTTAGGGCCCCCGCCGCCCCTCACAAGGGCTTCTGTCTAGTCGGCTGCCTGAATCCGGCCCGGACTCCGACGCCGGCCCCGCGCTTTCCGCGCGATTTTCCGCCGTGCTTCCCGGTGCGAGGACACGGCTGGCGGGGTCAGCCGCGCCGGAGGCGGCCGACGGCTCCGCGACCGGCGGCAGGCATCGGCAGCGACACCTCTCGCAGGGGGCCTAGTGCGTCCGCCATCTTGAGTGTGGCGGAAGTGTAAACCACCCTCTGCAAGGTCCTGGCAGATAATAAAATAATAAAATCAAATAAATACTGTCATATTCTAATAAAAACGTCACTTAACGCCGTCCCGAGAGCGCGGAACTGCGCCTTCCTTTCCGAGCCGCCTCCTTGAGAGCGACACGCGGGCGACTCGATTCCGACCGTGCCCGCCCGGTGCCTCCCGCCCGGGTCGCGCTGCGACCGCGCCTCTGCTGCCCGGCAAAACCGGCCCCGCCGGGCCGCCCCCCGCGCTGTCATTCCCCGCGGTCACCGCCCCGCACGGCGCCCGTTCCTTTCCATAGCTGTGGCCCCGCTCATGCACGGCCGTGTCCCTTGGCGCTCCGAACCGCCCTTCGCCCCTCCCCTCCGCTGACACACCCGGCCCCGCTCGCTCCCGCTCCTTGCCACGCTCGGCAGCCACCGAGGCCGCCGCCCTCTCGGCTCAGCCGCCACCGGGCGGCAGCAGCGCCGGGGCGCCGTGTCGGGGGCGGCAGTGCCGCGCTCTCGCCACCAGGCGGCAGCAGCGCCGCCCAGCTCAGCCCGGGGGCAGGCACAGAGCACAGGGAAAAGCCGGCTCCGGGCGCTCTGCAGCTCCTGCAGCCCGAGCGTCTCGGCTCCTGCGGCCAGGCGCTTGCTGCTTTCCTTCCTACAGAAAAACGCCGGCTCCTTATTCTCAAAACTTGCTGATCTCTATTCCCAGCTTCTTATATTGCTGTATATGTTAGGGTAGATAGAGAGGCTGTATTTGAAAATTAATCTAGACATAAATTAGTATGAGGCATTTCCCTTAAGTGTCCAAGGACATAGGCAGCAGCAAGGAAGGTGATGAAGCGAGTCAAGCTGAACCCCAGAGAGCTCTCAGCTCCTTGTGAAAGCTCAGACAAGCAGCAGAGAAAGAATTAATGCTCCCATATCTGGCATCTAACAGCCACAGGGCAAGTGAAAAGTTGGTTTCAGAGAATGAAGGAAATACAGAAAAAGCACTAAGTAATAAAAGGTGAGAAAAATCCATCACTCCAACAGGTAAAGGAAGGTAAACCACTTGAAGAAGCAGAGGTAGATGGAGGGAAAAAACCTCACAATTTAGAGTGTCCATGACACCCAGAGCTAAAACAAGGCCAGGGGATCTGGGAAGAGCTAAGCACATGTGCTCCAAAAAACAGCAGAAATGAAGTGAGATCTCTGAAGGGAACAAAAGAAAGAGGCAGGCTGAAGAAAACAAAAAAGTGCCTCCCCACTTTTCATTCCCTGCCCACAAAGCACTTTGGGATTTTTAATCTTGTCTCTTGTACTATGCGGTAGAAATCCAAAAATAAAGGTCAGGAGAAGCATGGTTTATTGGGAACTATCCTGCACAGCAGACAAGATATATCCTCATGCAAATGATTCCATGCAGCACTCGCATCTTCAATCGCTTCTTTTCCTCTTGCCGGGGAAGCAGAGCTGCTTTATTTACTCTAAGCAATATTTTCTCCCTTCTCCTTGGCAAAAAACAAGCTCCCATCTTGGCAATGCTCCCCAAACTACCTAATGCTCATCACCCCCCATGCTAAGGAGAGTGGAGCAGGCTAATTTATCACTTCTTATCATGATTAACTTGCCCAGCTGCCGGCTTCAAGAGCCCCAGAGTGCCTCGGGTGATACAGGATCACAGAAGGAAAAGCTCTGTTGAATGAAGCTGCTGCCACACTGGCCCTCTTTGCCTGTCAAACACATTCAGCTGCTCTTGCACTGCCCTGTGAAAACCCCCCATAAAATACAAGTGAAAATCCCTCAGCACCTGTGATAAAGCACAGCTGGGCTCTGCTCAGGGCATTTCAAACTACCGGAGGTATTTGTGACCTCCCCTTGCCAAGGCAACACCTCAGGAAAACCAAAAGTTTCTTTTCATGGACTCACAGGATGGGTTGGGTTGGAAGGGACCTTAAAGCTCATCTTGTTCCAACTCTCACCACACTCAGGACACATTCCACTAGACCACTTTGCTCCAAGCCCCATCCAAGCTGGCCTTGAACACTTCCAAGGCGGCGACAATCACAGCTTCTCTAGAACCTGTTTTGTTCCTCCCAGATCTAAAATCATACCAAACTTACCAGCCTCAGAGGTAGATTTCTATTAAATGTCTACATTTTTCTAGGACAGGAATCCAGCAAACATTGTTTGCATCTGACTTTGCAAAATGAACATCAGCTGCTGCCCACTTTTCTTATTTTTCCCCATTTGGTGGAACATTTTCATTCTGTTGTTGTTTGGAGCAGTATTTTAATATACCTGGCTGAGGCTGCTTAAAATAGCACAGCAAGATACCGGGGTGTGAGGGGTGGAAAACTGAGCTCTTGCACATCTGGTGTTTCTATTGTTGGAAGTCTTAAATCCCACCTCTCTGGTGGGACGAAATAGGTGGCACTAATCCAATTTCTAAAGTACCATGCATCACGCTGATGCGATTTTAAGACTAAAAAACAAAACAAAACAAAAAAGCCAATTTAAACAAAACCCTCTGCTCCTTTCCATTTTCTCTGTTCCACAATTTATGACAGAAGACAGGAGAGAAAGATTGTTTTGGGAACAATGTTTTCAGGACTCTAAAAAGAACATAAAAACTGCTCTGCCACACTCTCAGCTGTTACAGCCCCAAAAAGCACTGGCTGGCTCTCTTTGCTCACAGAGCCACAACTGTGGTGGGATTTCTACCCCAGGTACCAACCTAGTGACCACACCATGGGACAGTCATTTCTTGGTTTTCTCCTGGGAATAGCTACAGCACTTCCGTGTTGCAAGGCAAACTTGAGCCTCTTTTAATGAAACTGGACATGTGAAATGAGGTACACAAAGCCAAAGGCCAGCTGAACCTGTGATCTCTGAATGGGTCTTCACATTCTTCCCAGGAAGATGAATGGGAATCACTCTTTTGCCAGGGAAGCTGCATCAGCTGGGAATTTGCTTTAGAAAATGTGCTTTCTGCTCCTCTCAGAGCCAAAATTCCTACACATTTCTTCTAAGTCCTTCTTAGAGAAGGACCATGTTAAACTAAGTGACAGTGAAGCAAAATGACAATCCAGGAATAAATTTTCCTGTGCACATTATCCTTCATCCACGTGGGTGGTTTCTCACTGGCACACAGGGGTGAGGAAGGAACCCAAATGCATCACTGTACATAAAGTCACACGTGCTGAGGGGTGAACAAATCTCAGAGATACTGGAAACCTCCTCTGAAGACCCAATTCAGGGAAAGCCTGAGCTGCTTTGTGTTTCTGGGGGTGAAGAAGTTCAGGATCTTCCACAGATGCTCCGAGGCAGTAGGATTGTGCCTGAATCTCGCTCTGGAAATGCCAGTGGCTCAGCTGAGAGCTGTGGCAATGATTGACATTGCATTGAGAAGGGCCACAGTCCTGCAAGGCTCTTTCATCAGGAGCAAAGAGCGGCCTGGAGGGTGGGGAATGCTGGATCTGTAGCACCGAGTGCTCATCCTTCACCTTCATGTGGAGCTACCCCCAAAGCCGCCATGTAGCACTTTTTCTATTGCCCCTCTTGTGTATATTCTGGAGCAGCTGTTCCATGTGGCTTTTTATGGTGATCCTGTGGGAAGCAGCCATTCGCCTGCTGTGATATCCTCACAACTAAGACGAACTCCTCATTCCTTTTGGTTTTATTTGGGTTTTTTTATCTGTTTGTTTGATTGGTTTGTGTGGGTTTGTTTGTTTGGGTTTTTGTCTTTTTTGGTTGGAGTTTTTTGTTTGCTTTTTTATAAATGTCTGGTGAAGCTGGCACAGCCAAAGTCAAGAAAATGTAAACCAGGTTCGACTTTCCAGAAATTACTTTGGACTGGGTTTAGCTGCATCCCCCAGGCTCAGGATTATCAAGATATTTGCAGGTTTTGCTCTGCGCCATCAGCCTGCTCAGATTCTGCTCGGTGTTTCACAAATGGAGAAGACAATGGATGCTGTGCCAAGCTTCCTTTCAAACAGCAAAACCTGGGTCAGCATGAGAGAAAAGAAGAAGAAAAAAAGAAAATATTCATCAGTTAGAACAGAGCCAGTGTCCCACCATCTGCCCCTCCACTCTTCCTAATATTGTCTATTTCGAGACAAGCCTGGGTCTAAAGCTTCCCTCTCTCAGCTCCTGGTGCTATTTGCTACCTTGCAGCTTTGATTTCTGCTGATCTAAGTCCCTGCTGTCCATGTGGGGTTGAGAATGTTCAGCCTGGAGAACAGAAGGCCCTGGAGAGGCTTTGCTGTGGCCATGCAGGACTCGAAGGGTCCCATAGGAAAGATGGGGACAGTGTTCAATAGGGCCAGTGGCAAGAGGAGAAGCGGGGATGGCTTTTAACTGCAGGAGGTTGATTTAGGTTGGCTCTAAGGAAGCTGCTTTTTCACACTGAGAGTGCTGAGGCACTGGCCCAGGCTGTGCACAGAGGATGTGGATGCCCCATGGCTGCCAACACCCAAGGCCAGGTGGGAACAGGACTCTGAGCAAGGTGCTCTGGTAGAAGATTGCTCAAGTTGGAACAAGACGATCTTTAGCGTCCCTTCCAAGCCAGACCACTCAGGGATTCCATCATTCTGTGATGCCCGTTGTCCACTGCACGGTGACCCTGGACTCCTGTGAATTGTGACGTCACGGTCTGCATTCACACTGGAGCTCCCAGCATCCAGCAAAGAGGACAACACAAGCATTGGCCCTTGTGCCTACACACCCGTCACCCTGCTTGGCCCCTGCTCCGATACTCCCGAGTGTTCCCAAAGGTCTCTTGTGCCTGGATTTTGCCGTTCATCCCTGCCAGATGCTCACATTTGTCCTGAGGAAGGTAAGGTGCCATTCCATGGAAATGGACACCACCTAAGTGCCTCTGTGGGGATGCTGTGGGACAGGGATCCCACTCCGAGGTTTTGCTACATCTGCAGGTTTCCAGAGACGAAGAGAAAGAGATGGAGGTGGATCTAAAGATTGATACAGAGGAGGAGATGGAAGTGGAGGGAGGAGAGACCGGAGAGGAAGAGATGGAGGTGGACGTGAAGGAAGAGATGGAGGAAGAGATGGAGGTGGATGCAAAGGAGGAGATGGAGGAAGAGATGGAGGTGGACGTGAAGGAAGAGATGGAGGAAGAGATGGAGGTGGAAATGGAAGAATACAGTGAGGACATGGATGTGGACGGAAAAGACGAGGAGGAGGACATGGTCCTGGGATGAGGACGGACTCCAGCAGTAGGACAGGTATGTGCTCCCCACAGGCAGAGTGGGTGCCCTGCTGCCAGGCTGGGGCTGGGCTGGGTGCCCCGCTGAGGGACACGGTGCCCCGTGGGCTGGATTCTGGCAGCACAAGCAGCATCCCCAGCCTGTCCTGCCCTTGCTTTGGCTCACACAAGCCCCATACCAGTGCCTGGGGCCTGACCCCCAGCCCCAGCCAGGCTCAGCGCTGGCAGCAGAGTCCCGCTCTGCCAGTGTGTCCCAGGCTGGGGGCACATGGAACAGCCCTCTGTGCCTGACTGCAATGACTCTGTCACTTGCTTTTTCTTCCAGGACTGATGGAGATCCAGGCCAGAGACGGCACCCTGCTGTAGATACGTTTTAGCGTTTCTTATTGTCTTCTGTAAATACGTTTAATATAGTATCGATAGCTATGTTCTTGTAAATACGTTCTATAGATCGTTGTTGTTACAAAGGTTCTTACAATGTAAATATGTTCTGTAGTTCGTTTTTGTTGCTGCTCTTAGATAAATAAAGGACCTTTGTTTTTCATACCTCAGTTCTCTTGGCATTTTCTTTGGGCACAAGCCTCCATGGACCAAGACTTCCTTTGGAAACCCCCTCTGTCACCAGACTCTGGTACAAGCATAACACGAATTGATCCTCGTAGTTAAAGGCGTGACATTAATTGGCACAAATTTGTCCCTTAAGACTTTCTAGCACAGTAAATGTCAGTGCTCATAATCCCCAATTCCTAATGAAAGCTTTCAGTCTCCTCACCTGCCACGGCACCGCAGGGATCCACGGCAGGAGCGGGATAACTCCGGGATAAGGGGAATCTGCTCCCACTCCAGGGCTGTGCCAGGGAAGGAGGGGAATTTTTTAGTGCCTTCATTGCACACAAAAACCAAACCCAGCACCACCGAGCTGGACTTTCGTGAGCCGCAAAACAAAGCGGCCCCTGGCCTTTGGCGGAACACAACCTCACCGAGTCACGGAGCCAGAGGATGACACTTGGGAATGATCCTGGCTGCCTGCAGGCAAATCAGATGAGGGAGCCACAGGAGCTGTGGGGTTTCCTGCTCTTCCTGCAACGCCATCGGGCCAGACCAGGAGACCTTTCCTGGAACAGATCTTCCCTGTAAAGGGAGCTACACCAAAGCTCAAGCCCTCATTTAGAGACCCTTGGAAAAGCAAAGGTGAGAGGGGATTACCTGGAGCCCCAGGGGACCGAGGCGAAGGCGATGAAGAAGCAGACAGCAAAGTGCTTCCACTGCTTCTCACTCCAGCAAAGGGAACATCCCTGGAATTTCATGGCCGGCGTCGCTCCCAAACCCCACAGGTGAACCCACACGTACTCCAGGACTGATCTCCTTCAAACTTCCAGCAGCACAGACTCACCGGGAGGAACTGCGATCCAAGGACACACATCAGCAACCGTCTTCCCGCTTGCCCCTCTCTCCACATTTTCCCTTTCCAGTGGGATGCAGGTGCCACCCCCCAGAGGCAGGAAAACTGCCTTGCAATCCGCTACAAAACCTGCCTGGAAAGCCCAGGATGCCCGGAGCCAGCAGCCGTTTCTCCTGGAGCTCCTGCTGACAGGCATTTGAAGCCTGCTGTGCCTCACAGCTGCTTTTCTGCCAAGGGCATTCCCACCTTTTCTTTTTTAGCCCAAAGAAAGGTTTGCAAAGCTGAGTTTTGTGAGAAGCGCTTCATATTTGGATCATTCTTAACTTGGAGTTTCCCTTGGCACCAAAATCAGGGGCTCACCTTTTGCTTGGAGCTTGGCTGAAGTCCTCAGCAATGCCAGGGAATGTGGCCATTGGAGGCTTTGGGCAGATTTGGCTCATCTGCCTTTTTAGGCCTTGTTTCTTTCTCTCAGCCTTCCCACTGGATTGTGGCCTCCGAGGAATACGTAAAATCCCATTCCATTCCTATTCTTTCGGACAATTTTTTGTACCGTCCCTGTACAAAACGAGGCCCCCTGTTCGGATGCTTTTCCCCACCGTTCCCCGGCACTTTTATCTGCCGGTGCATTCCCTGCGTTGCTTGGGCTCTTCCCAGCTCTC
Organism: Coloeus monedula; assembly: GCF_965178545.1. Lineage (NCBI taxonomy): Eukaryota > Metazoa > Chordata > Aves > Passeriformes > Corvidae > Coloeus > Coloeus monedula. Next base: position 315,806 of record NW_028120799.1, on the reverse strand, counting down.
TGAGCTCCTTCACAAGGCAGGAGATCGATTTGGCCCAGGAACTAAACCCTCCCGAGGAATTGTCTGATGCCATCTCCGCATTTGACACCTGATCCTTGTGCTCAAAGGATCCCTCTTTCTTCCCTTCAGCCAATTCCAAGGCTCACTGCCCCCAGCTGCGATCAGGCCCCAGCCTGATCCCTGCAGTCTTCCCTGCCGGGATCCTGCTCAGGAATCCCTGGGCTACAAATGTAAGAATTCATTCTTCCCACCCCTGCCCAGTTCCAAAGGATTTGGTGTCTGCCTTACCCGGCTGGAGCCTGCTTCCAACTCTGTTCTTGCTGCTTCTGCTGCTTTCCAGTTCCCAGGAATTCCACCGACGGAGCGACAGCGTTTTCCAGCTCCGCCAGGATTCCCTCTGCTGCGTTTGGGTGCTGGAAGGATATCAAAACCAGGCTCTCTGGGGCTTTACTATCAGGAAATTACATCCCCGGATTTGTTCATTTCCAAATATTATCTCTTCCCAACAAAGCACTGGGCATCCAAGGAATACAGAAAGTGATGGGCTGACCACTGCTTACTCCTCTGGAATGTCAGAGCTTGGAAAAAAAGGGCACTTGAGGCTTCTCCTGGTGCTGCCCGTGAGGTGTATTTTACTTGAGAGCCCCTTCCCGTGTCTTTCCCTGTATCCACCAAAAAATCCACCCCTTCATTCCCCAGCTGCTTGCTTCCTCCCTCTTTTCCTGTATCCAACAGAATATTAACAGGTCAATAGTCCCCTCTGGAAGAGCACCTTTCATTCCAAACCTAAGAACAAACGAATCACTTCCCGCGGTGCAGCTCTTTTAGTGACGCGGGGCAGCGGCCACACCTCCTGCAGTATCTTTATTGTACCTGTTTTACCATGCTCAGCATTTTATTCCCTTTACACCCCTCAGCCTTTCCCGTGCCGCTCTTTTTAACCAGCAGCGCTGCCCCGACGCTCCCGCGGTGCAGCTCTTTTAGTGACACGGGTCAGCGGCCACTCCTGCTGCAGTACTTTTAAAGGATTTTCGACCATTTTATTTTATACCCTTCACAGATGCGACCTTTGCCGTGACACCTTTGAAGCAGCGCCCCTGCCCCACGTGCGCCGCGGTGCAGCTCATTTTATCCTGAGGAAGTGGCTACTCCTGCTGCGGTGTTGTTGTTATTTCTCAGACCTTTCTCTATATTTTACTTCCCTCACACCTCCAGTCCTTTTACGTGCCGCACGTTTACCATCAACACCACCCCAAAGGTGCCGCGGTGCAGCTGTTTTAGTGAACCCACGCAGCGGCCACTCCTGCTGCTGTACCTTTTGAGTATTTCTTAGACCATTCTCAATATTTTATTGCGCTCACACTTCCCAGCCTTTCCCATACTGCTCTGTTTAACCAGCAGCGCTGCCCCGACGCTCCCGCGGTGCAGCTCTTTTAGTGATGTGGGGCAGCGGCTACACCTGCTGCTGTAACTTTATTGTACCTCGTTTACCATGCTCAGCATTTCATTCCCTTTACACCTCTCAGCCTTTCCCGTGCCGCTCTTTTTAACCAGCAGCGCTGCCCCGACCGTCCCGCGGTGCAGCTCTTTTAGTGATGCGGGGCAGCGGCCACTCCTGCTGCAGTACCTTTATTGTACCTCTTTTACCATGCTCAGCATTTCATTCCCTTTACACCTCTCACGCTTTCCGGGCCCCTTTTTAACCAGCAGCGCTGCCCCGACCGTCCCGCGGTGCAGCTCTTTTAGTGACACGGGGCAGCAGCCACTCCTGCTGCAGTACTTTTAAAGGATTTTCGACCATTTTATTTTATACCCTTCACAGATGCGACCTTTGCCGTGACACCTTTGAAGCAGCGCCCCTGCTCCGGGTGCGCCGCGGTGCAGCTCATTTTATCCTGAGGAAGTGACTACTCCTGCTGCGGTGGTGTTGTTATTTCTCAGACCTTTCTCTATATTTTATTTCCCTCACACCTCCAGGCTTTTACGTGCCGCACGTTTACCATCAACACCACCCCAAAGGTGCCGCGGTGCAGCTGTTTTAGTGAACCCACGCAGCGGCCACAACTGCTGCTGTACCTTTATTGTACCTCGTTTACCATGCTCAGCATTTCATTCCCTTTACACCTCTCAGCCTTTCCCGTGCCGCTCTTTTTAAGCAGCAGCGCTGCCCCGACGCTCCCGCGGTGCAGCTCTTTTAGTGACGCGGAGCAGCGGCCACTCCTGCTGCTGTACCTTTATTGTACCTCGTTTACCATGCTCAGCATTTTATTCCCTTTACACCTCTCACGCTTTCCGGACCCCTTTTTAACCAGCAGCGCTGCCCCGACCGTCCCGCGGTGCAGCTCTTTTAGTGATGCGGGGCAGCGGCCACTCCTGCTGCTGTACCTTTACAGTATTTCTTAAACCATTGTCAATATTTTATTGCGCTCACACTTCCCAGCCTTTCCCATGCTGCTCTGTTTAACCAGCAGCGCTGCCCCGACGCTCCCGCGGTGCAGCTCTTTTAGTGACGCGGAGCAGCGGCCACTCCTGCTGCTGTACCTTTATTGTACCTCGTTTACCATGCTCAGCATTTCATTCCCTTTACACCTCTCACGCTTTCCGGACCCCTTTTTAGCCAGCAGCGCTGCCCCGACGGTCCCGCGGTGCAGCTCTTTTAGTGATGCGGGGCAGCGGCCACTCCTGCTGCTGTACCTTTATTGTACCTCGTTTACCATGCTCAGCATTTCATTCCCTTTACACCTCTCACGCTTTCCGGACCCCTTTTTAGCCAGCAGCGCTGCCCCGACGGTCCCGCGGTGCAGCTCTTTTAGTGATGCGGGGCAGCGGCCACTCCTGCTGCAGTACCTTTACAATATTTCTTAGACCATTGTCAATATTTTATTCCGCTCACACTTCCCAGCCTTTCCGTGCTGCTCTTTTTAACCAGCAGCGCTGCCCCGACGGTCCCGCGGTGCAGCTCTTTTAGTGATGCGGGGCAGCGGCCACTCCTGCAGCAGTATCTTTATTGTACCTCGTTTACCATGCTCAGCATTTCATTCCCTTTACACCTCTCAGCCTTTCCCGTGCCGCTCTTTTTAACCAGCAGCGCTGCCCCGACGCTCCCGCGGTGCAGCTCTTTTAGTCACACGGGGCAGCGGCCACACCTGCTGCAGTACCTTTATTGTACCTCGTTTACCATGCTCAGCATTTTATTCCCTTTACACCTCTCACGCTTTCCGGACCCCTTTTTAACCAGCAGCGCTGCCCCGACGGTCCCGCGGTGCAGCTCTTTTAGTGATGCGGGGCAGCGGCCACTCCTGCTGCTGTACCTTTATTGTACCTCGTTTACCATACTCAGCATTTTATTCCCTTTACCCCTCTCAGCCTTTCCCGTGCCGCTCTTTTTAACCAGCAGCGCTGCGCCGACGCTCCCGCGCTGCAGCTCTTTTAGTGATGCGGGGCAGCGGCCACTCCTGCTGCTGTACCTTTACAGTATTTCTTAGACCATTGTCAATATTTTATTCTGCTCACACTTCCCAGCCTTTCCCATGCTGCTCTTTTTAACCAGCAGCGCTGCCCCGACGCTCCCGAGGTGCAGCTCTTTTAGTGATGCGGGGCAGCGGCCACACCTGCTGCAGTACCTTTATTGTACCCCGTTTACCATGCTCAGCATTTTATTCCCTTTACACCTCTCAGCCTTTCCCATGCCGCTCTTTTTAACCAGCAGCGCTGCCCCGACGCTCCCGAGGTGCAGCTCTTTTAGTGATGCGGGGCAGCGGCCACACCTGCTGCAGTACCTTTATTGTACCCCGTTTACCATGCTCAGCATTTTATTCCCTTTACACCTCTCACGCTTTCCCGTGCCGCTCTTTTTAACCAGCAGCGCTGCCCCGACGCTCCCGAGGTGCAGCTCTTTTAGTCACACGGGGCAGCGGCCACTCCTGCTGCAGTACCTTTATTGTACCTCGTTTACCATGCTCAGCATTTCATTCCCTTTACACCTCTCACGCTTTCCCGTGCCGCTCCTTTTAACCAGCAGCGCTGCCCCGACGCTCCCGCGGTGCAGCTCTTTTAGTGACACGGGGCAGCGGCCACACCTGGTGCAGTACCTTTACAGTATTTCTTAGACCATTGTCAATATTTTATTGCGCTCACACTTCCCAGCCTTTCCCATGCTGCTCTGTTTAACCAGCAGCGCTGCCCCGACGCTCCCGCGGTGCAGCTCTTTTAGTGATGCGGGGCAGCGGCCACACCTGCTGCAGTACCTTTATTGTACCTCGTTTACCATGCTCAGCATTTCATTCCCTTTACACCTCTCACGCTTTCCGGACCCCTTTTTAGCCAGCAGCGCTGCCCCGACGGTCCCGCGGTGCAGCTCTTTTAGTGATGCGGGGCAGCGGCCACTCCTGCTGCAGTACCTTTATTGTACCTCGTTTACCATGCTCAGCATTTCATTCCCTTTACACCTCTCAGCCTTTCCCGTGCCGCTCTTTTTAACCAGCAGCGCTGCCCCGACGGTCCCGCGGTGCAGCTCTTTTAGTCACACGGGGCAGCGGCCACACCTGCTGCAGTACCTTTATTGTACCTCGTTTACCATGCTCAGCATTTCATTCCCTTTACACCTCTCACGCTTTCCGGACCCCTTTTTAACCAGCAGCGCTGCCCCGACGGTCCCGCGGTGCAGCTCTTTTAGTGATGCGGGGCAGCGGCCACACCTGCTGCAGTACCTTTATTGTACCTCGTTTACCATGCTCAGCATTTCATTCCCTTTACACCTCTCAGCCTTTCCCGTGCCGCTCTTTTTAACCAGCAGCGCTGCGCCGACGGTCCCGCGGTGCAGCTCTTTTAGTCACACGGGGCAGCGGCCACACCTGCTGCTGTACCTTTATTGTACCTCGTTTACCATGCTCAGCATTTCATTCCCTTTACACCTCTCACGCTTTCCGGACCCCTTTTTAACCAGCAGCACTGCCCCGACGCTCCCGCGGTGCAGCTCTTTTAGTGATGCGGGGCAGCGGCCACTCCTGTTGCTGTACCTTTATTATACCTCTTTTACCATGCTCAGCATTTCATTCCCTTTACACTTCTCAGCCTTTCCCGTGCTGCTCTTTTTAACCAGCAGCGCTGCCCCGACGCTCCCGCGGTGCAGCTCTTTTAGTGACACGGGGCAGCGGCTACACCTGCTGCTGTACCTTTATTGTACCTCGTTTACCATGCTCAGCATTTCATTCCCTTTACACCTCTCACGCTTTCCGGACCCCTTTTTAACCAGCAGCGCTGCCCCGACGCTCCCGAGGTGCAGCTCTTTTAGTGACGCGGGGCAGCGGCCACTCCTGCTGCAGTACCTTTATTGTACCTCTTTTACCATGCTCAGCATTTCATTCCCTTTACACCTCTCACGCTTTCCGGACCCCTTTTTAACCAGCAGCGCTGCCCCGACGCTCCCGCGGTGCAGCTCTTTTAGTGACACGGGGCAGCGGCCACACCTGGTGCAGTACCTTTACAGTATTTCTTAGACCATTGTCAATATTTTATTGCGCTCACACTTCCAGGCCTTTCCCATGCTGCTCTGTTTAACCAGCAGCGCTGCCCCGACGCTCCCGCGGTGCAGCTCTTTTAGTGACACGGGGCAGCGGCCACACCTGCTGCAGTACCTTTATTGTACCTCGTTTACCATGCTCAGCATTTCATTCCCTTTACACCTCTCAGCCTTTCCCGTGCCGCTCTTTTTAACCAGCAGCGCTGCCCCGACGGTCCCGCGGTGCAGCTCTTTTAGTGACGCGGGGCAGCGGCCACACCTGCTGCTGTACCTTTATTGTACCTCGTTTACCATGCTCAGCATTTCATTCCCTTTACACCTCTCACGCTTTCCGGACCCCTTTTTAACCAGCAGCACTGCCCCGACGGTCCCGCGGTGCAGCTCTTTTAGTGATGCGGGGCAGCGGCCACTCCTGCTGCTGTACCTTTACAATATTTCTTAGACCATTGTCAATACTTTATTGCGCTGACGTTTCTCAGCCTTTCCCGTGCTGCTCTGTTTAACCAGCAGCGCTGCCCCGACGCTCCCGCGGTGCAGCTCCCTTAGTGACACGGGGCAGGGGCCGAGAGCCCTCTAGGTGCGGCTCCTCTATAGCACTTTACCGTTTTCTATTTTATTTCATTGGCACGTCGCGCGTTGCGCCGGGCGCCTCATTCGGGGACATGCGCCGGCTCCCACAGCGCCCCGCCCGCCGCCGCTCCCCGGGGGCCTCCCCGCTGCTCTCGGGAGATCGCACACCGCACGCGGCCCAAGCCCCGTCTCGCCGACGGCACTCACCACCCGCCGCCCGCCGCCGCGTTCTCCCGCTCCCTACCGGCACGAAGCGGCGCTGCCGATGACGGAGCCGATGCGCGGCTGCCACGCCGCTCTCTCCGCGCCTCAGGGCCGGCGCCTTCGGCCGCACACGGCGGCGTCCCCGCATCCGGGCCAGCCCGCGGAGCTCCTGCCGCCGCCGCCGCCGCCCCCCGACTGAGGGGCCGCGACGCCGGCGCCCCCTTTTATACTCCGCACCCCCTTTTCCCGCCACTGCCGCGGTGGGCTCCCCCCGCCTCAAAATCGCCCAGAAGCGCCCGAGGCGGGAACGGCGCAGCCCCACCGGCGCCTCGGAGAAGCTCTTCTAGTGACAAGGAGCAGCGGCCACCCCTCCTGCTGCAGTACCTTTATTGTACCTCGTTTACCATGCTCAGCATTTTATTCCCTTTACACCTCTCACGCTTTCCGGACCCCTTTTTAACCAGCAGCGCTGCCCCGACGGTCCCGCGGTGCAGCTCTTTTAGTGACGCGGGGCAGCGGCCACACCTGCTGCTGTACCTTTATTGTACCTCGTTTACCATGCTCAGCATTTCATTCCCTTTACACCTCTCACGCTTTCCGGACCCCTTTTTAACCAGCAGCGCTGCCCCGACCGTCCCGCGGTGCAGCTCTTTTAGTGATGCGGGGAAGCGGCCACTCCTGCTGCTGTACCTTTACAATATTTCTTAGACCATTGTCAATATTTTATTCTGCTCACACTTCCCAGCCTTTCCCATGCCGCTCTTTTTAACCAGCAGCGCTGCCCCGACGGTCCCGCGGTGCAGCTCTTTTAGTGATGCGGGGCAGCGGCCACACCTGCTGCAGTACCTTTATTGTACCTCGTTTACCATGCTCAGCATTTTATTCCCTTTACACCTCTCACGCTTTCCGGACCCCTTTTTAACCAGCAGCACTGCCCCGACGCTCACGCGGTGCAGCTCTTTTAGTGATGCGGGGCAGCGGCCACTCCTGCTGCTGTACCTTTATTGTACCTCGTTTACCATGCTCAGCATTTCATTCCCTTTACACCTCTCACGCTTTCCGGACCCCTTTTTAGCCAGCAGCGCTGACCCGACCGTCCCGCGCTGCAGCTCTTTTAGTGATGCGGGGCAGCGGCCACTCCTGCTGCAGTATCTTTATTGTACCTCTTTTACCATGCTCAGCATTTCATTCCCTTTACACCTCTCAGCCTTTCCCGTGCCGCTCTTTTTAACCAGCAGCGCTGCCCCGACGCTCCCGAGGTGCAGCTCTTTTAGTGATGCGGGGCAGCGGCCACTCCTGCTGCAGTATCTTTATTGTACCTCTTTTACCATGCTCAGCATTTCATTCCCTTTACACCTCTCACGCTTTCCGGACCCCTTTTTAGCCAGCAGCGCTGCCCCGACGGTCCCGCGGTGCAGCTCTTTTAGTCACACGGGGCAGCGGCCACACCTGCTGCAGTACCTTTATTGTACCTCGTTTACCAGGCTCAGCATTTCATTCCCTTTACACCTCTCACGCTTTCCGGACCCCTTTTTAACCAGCAGAGCTGCCCCGACGGTCCCGCGGTGCAGCTCTTTTAGTGATGCGGGGCAGCGGCTACTCCTGCTGCAGTACCTTTACAATATTTCTTAGACCATTGTCAATATTTTATTGCGCTCACACTTCCCAGCCTTTCCCATGCTGCTCTGTTTAACCAGCAGCGCTGCCCCGACGCTCCCGCGGTGCAGCTCTTTTAGTGACACGGGGCAGCAGCCACTCCTGCTGCAGTACTTTTAAAGGATTTTCGACCATTTTATTTTATACCCTTCACAGATGCGACCTTTGCCGTGACACCTTTGAAGCAGCACCCCTGCCCCAGGTGCGCCGCGGTGCAGCTCATTTTATCCTGAGGAAGTGGCTACTCCTGCTGCGGTGTTGTTGTTATTTCTCAGACCTTTCTCTATATTTTATTTCCCTCACACCTCCAGTCCTTTTACGTGCCGCACGTTTACCGTCAGCACCACCCCAAAGGTGCCGCGGTGCAGCTGTTTTAGTGAACCCACGCAGCGGCCACAACTGCTGCTGTACCTTTTGAGTATTTCTTAGACCATTCTCAATATTTTATTGCGCTCACACTTCCCAGCCTTTCCGTGCTGCTCTTTTTAACCAGCAGCGCTGCCCCGACGCTCCCGCGGTGCAGCTCTTTTAGTGATGCGGAGCAGCGGCCACTCCTGCTGCTGTACCTTTATTGTACCTCGTTTACCATGCTCAGCATTTCATTCCCTTTACACCTCTCAGCCTTTCCCATGCTGCTCTGTTTAACCAGCAGCGCCGCCCCGACGCTCCCGCGGTGCAGCTCTTTTAGTGATGCGGGGCAGCGGCCACTCCTGCTGCAGTATCTTTATTGAACCTCGTTTACCAGGCTCAGCATTTCATTCCCTTTACACCTCTCACGCTTTCCGGACCCCTTTTTAACCAGCAGCGCTGCCCCGACGGTCCCGCGGTGCAGCTCTTTTAGTGACGCGGGGCAGCGGCCACACCTGCTGCAGTACCTTTACAGTATTTCTTAGACCACTGTCAATATTTTATTGCGCTCACACTTCCCAGCCTTTCCAGTGCCGCTCTGTTTAACCAGCAGCGCTGCCCCGACCGTCCCGCGGTGCAGCTCTTTTAGTGATGCGGGGCAGCGGCCACACCTGCTGCAGTACCTTTATTGTACCTCGTTTACCATGCTCAGCATTTTATTCCCTTTACACCTCTCACGCTTTCCGGACCCCTTTTTAACCAGCAGCGCTGCCCCGACCGTCCCGCGGTGCAGCTCTTTTAGTGATGCGGGGCAGCGGCCACTCCTGCTGCAGTACCTTTACAATATTTCTTAGACCACTGTCAATATTTTATTCCGCTCACACTTCCCGGCCTTTCCGTGCTGCTCTTTTTAACCAGCAGCGCTGCCCCGACGCTCCCGCGGTGCAGCTCTTTTAGTGATGCGGGGCAGCGGCCACACCTGCTGCAGTATCTTTATTGTACCTCTTTTACCATGCTCAGCATTTCATTCCCTTTACACCTCTCAGCCTTTCCCGTGCCGCTCATTTTAACCAGCAGCGCTGCCCCGACGCTCCCGCGGTGCAGCTCTTTTAGTGACACGGGGCAGCGCCCTCACCTGATGCTGTACCTTTATTGTACCTCGCTTACCATGCTCAGCATTTTATTCCCTTTACACCTCTCACGCTTTCCGGACCCCTTTTTAACCAGCAGCACTGCCCCGACGCTCCCGCGGTGCAGCTCTTTTAGTGACACGGGGCAGCGGCCACACCTGCTGCTGTACCTTTATTGTACCTCGTTTACCATGCTCAGCATTTCATTCCCTTTACACCTCTCAGCCTTTCCCGTGCCGCTCTTTTTAACCAGCAGCGCTGCCCCGACGCTCCCGCGGTGCAGCTCTTTTAGTCACACGGGGCAGCGGCCACACCTGCTGCTGTACCTTTATTGTACCTCGTTTACCATGCTCAGCATTTCATTCCCTTTACACCTCTCACGCTTTCCGGACCCCTTTTTAACCAGCAGCGCTGCCCCGACGGTCCCGCGGTGCAGCTCTTTTAGTGATGCGGGGCAGCGGCCACACCTGCTGCAGTACCTTTATTGTACCTCGTTGACCATGCTCAGCATTTTATTCCCTTTACACCTCTCACGCTTTCCCGTGCCGCTCTTTTTAACCAGCAGCACTGCCCCGACGCTCCCGCGGTGCAGCTCTTTTAGTGACACGGGGCAGCTACACCTGCTGCTGTACCTTTATTGTACCTCGTTTACCATGCTCAGCATTTTATTCCCTTTACACCTCTCACGCTTTCCGGACCCCTTTTTAACCAGCAGCGCTGCCCCGACGGTCCCGCGGTGCAGCTCTTTTAGTGACGCGGGGCAGCGGCCACACCTGCTGCAGTACCTTTATTGTACCTCGTTTACCATGCTCAGCATTTCATTCCCTTTACACCTCTCACGCTTTCCGGACTCCTTTTTAACCAGCAGCGCTGCCCCGACGCTCCCGCGGTGCAGCTCTTTTAGTGACGCGGGGCAGCGGCCACTCCTGCTGCAGTACCTTTATTGTACCTCGTTTACCATTCTCAGCATTTTATTCCCTTTACACCTCTCACGCTTTCCGGACCCCTTTTTAACCAGCAGCGCTGCCCCGACCGTCCCGCGGTGCAGCTCTTTTAGTGATGCGGGGCAGCGGCCACTCCTGCTGCTGTACCTTTACAGTATTTCTTAAACCATTGTCAATATTTTATTGCGCTCACACTTCCCAGCCTTTCCCATGCTGCTCTGTTTAACCAGCAGCGCTGCCCCGACGCTCCCGCGGTGCAGCTCTTTTAGTGACGCGGAGAAGCGGCCACTCCTGCTGCTGTACCTTTATTGTACCTCGTTTACCATGCTCAGCATTTCATTCCCTTTACACCTCTCACGCTTTCCGGACCCCTTTTTAGCCAGCAGCGCTGCCCCGACGGTCCCGCGGTGCAGCTCTTTTAGTGATGCGGGGCAGCGGCCACTCCTGCAGCAGTATCTTTATTGTACCTCGTTTACCATGCTCAGCATTTCATTCCCTTTACACCTCTCAGCCTTTCCCGTGCCGCTCTTTTTAACCAGCAGCGCTGCCCCGACGCTCCCGCGGTGCAGCTCTTTTAGTCACACGGGGCAGCGGCCACACCTGCTGCAGTACCTTTATTGTACCTCGTTTACCATGCTCAGCATTTTATTCCCTTTACACCTCTCACGCTTTCCGGACCCATTTTTAACCAGCAGCGCTGCCCCGACGGTCCCGCGGTGCAGCTCTTTTAGTGATGCGGGGCAGCGGCCACTCCTGCTGCTGTACCTTTATTGTACCTCGTTTACCATGCTCAGCATTTTATTCCCTTTACCCCTCTCAGCCTTTCCCGTGCCGCTCTTTTTAACCAGCAGCGCTGCGCCGACGCTCCCGCGCTGCAGCTCTTTTAGTGATGCGGGGCAGCGGCCACTCCTGCTGCTGTACCTTTACAATATTTCTTAGACCATTGTCAATATTTTATTGCGCTCACACTTCCCAGCCTTTCCGTGCTGCTCTTTTTAACCAGCAGCGCTGCCCCGACGCTCCCGCGGTGCAGCTCTTTTAGTGATGCGGAGCAGCGGCCACTCCTGCTGCTGTACCTTTATTGTACCTCGTTTACCATGCTCAGCATTTCATTCCCTTTACACCTCTCAGCCTTTCCCATGCTGCTCTGTTTAACCAGCAGCGCCGCCCCGACGCTCCCGCGGTGCAGCTCTTTTAGTGATGCGGGGCAGCGGCCACTCCTGCTGCAGTATCTTTATTGAACCTCGTTTACCAGGCTCAGCATTTCATTCCCTTTACACCTCTCACGCTTTCCGGACCCCTTTTTAACCAGCAGCGCTGCCCCGACGGTCCCGCGGTGCAGCTCTTTTAGTGACGCGGGGCAGCGGCCACACCTGCTGCAGTACCTTTACAGTATTTCTTAGACCACTGTCAATATTTTATTGCGCTCACACTTCCCAGCCTTTCCAGTGCCGCTCTGTTTAACCAGCAGCGCTGCCCCGACCGTCCCGCGGTGCAGCTCTTTTAGTGATGCGGGGCAGCGGCCACACCTGCTGCAGTACCTTTATTGTACCTCGTTTACCATGCTCAGCATTTTATTCCCTTTACACCTCTCACGCTTTCCGGACCCCTTTTTAACCAGCAGCGCTGCCCCGACCGTCCCGCGGTGCAGCTCTTTTAGTGATGCGGGGCAGCGGCCACTCCTGCTGCAGTACCTTTACAATATTTCTTAGACCACTGTCAATATTTTATTCCGCTCACACTTCCCGGCCTTTCCGTGCTGCTCTTTTTAACCAGCAGCGCTGCCCCGACGCTCCCGCGGTGCAGCTCTTTTAGTGATGCGGGGCAGCGGCCACACCTGCTGCAGTATCTTTATTGTACCTCTTTTACCATGCTCAGCATTTCATTCCCTTTACACCTCTCAGCCTTTCCCGTGCCGCTCTTTTTAACCAGCAGCGCTGCCCCGACGGTCCCGCGGTGCAGCTCTTTTAGTCACACGGGGCAGCGGCCACACCTGCTGCTGTACCTTTATTGTACCTCGTTTACCATGCTCAGCATTTCATTCCCTTTACACCTCTCACGCTTTCCGGACCCCTTTTTAACCAGCAGCGCTGCCCCGACCGTCCCGCGGTGCAGCTCTTTTAGTGATGCGGGGCAGCGGCCACACCTGCTGCAGTACCTTTATTGTACCTCGTTTACCATGCTCAGCATTTCATTCCCTTTACACCTCTCAGCCTTTCCCGTGCCGCTCTTTTTAACCAGCAGCGCTGCGCCGACGGTCCCGCGGTGCAGCTCTTTTAGTCACACGGGGCAGCGGCCACACCTGCTGCTGTACCTTTATTGTACCTCGTTTACCATGCTCAGCATTTCATTCCCTTTACACCTCTCACGCTTTCCGGACCCCTTTTTAACCAGCAGCACTGCCCCGACGCTCCCGCGGTGCAGCTCTTTTAGTGATGCGGGGCAGCGGCCACTCCTGTTGCTGTACCTTTATTATACCTCTTTTACCATGCTCAGCATTTCATTCCCTTTACACTTCTCAGCCTTTCCCGTGCTGCTCTTTTTAACCAGCAGCGCTGCCCCGACGCTCCCGCGGTGCAGCTCTTTTAGTGACACGGGGCAGCGGCTACACCTGCTGCTGTACCTTTATTGTACCTCGTTTACCATGCTCAGCATTTCATTCCCTTTACACCTCTCACGCTTTCCGGACCCCTTTTTAACCAGCAGCGCTGCCCCGACGGTCCCGCGGTGCAGCTCTTTTACTGATGCGGGGCAGCGGCCACACCTGCTGCAGTACCTTTATTGTACCTCGTTTACCATGCTCAGCATTTCATTCCCTTTACACCTCTCACGCTTTCCGGACCCCTTTTTAGCCAGCAGCGCTGCCCCGACGGTCCCGCGGTGCAGCTCTTTTAGTGATGCGGGGCAGCGGCCACACCTGCTGCAGTACCTTTATTGTACCTCGTTTACCATGCTCAGCATTTCATTCCCTTTACACCTCTCAGCCTTTCCCGTGCCGCTCTTTTTCAACAGCAGCGCTGCCCCGACGGTCCCGCGGTGCAGCTCTTTTAGTCACACGGGGCAGCGGCCACACCTGCTGCAGTACCTTTATTGTACCTCGTTTACCATGCTCAGCATTTCATTCCCTTTACACCTCTCACGCTTTCCGGACCCCTTTTTAACCAGCAGCGCTGCCCCGACGCTCCCGAGGTGCAGCTCTTTTAGTGACGCGGGGCAGCGGCCACTCCTGCTGCAGTACCTTTATTGTACCTCTTTTACCATGCTCAGCATTTCATTCCCTTTACACCTCTCACGCTTTCCGGACCCCTTTTTAACCAGCAGCGCTGCCCCGACGCTCCCGCGGTGCAGCTCTTTTAGTGACACGGGGCAGCGGCCACACCTGGTGCAGTACCTTTACAGTATTTCTTAGACCATTGTCAATATTTTATTGCGCTCACACTTCCAGGCCTTTCCCATGCTGCTCTGTTTAACCAGCAGCGCTGCCCCGACGCTCCCGCGGTGCAGCTCTTTTAGTGACACGGGGCAGCGGCCACACCTGCTGCAGTACCTTTATTGTACCTCGTTTACCATGCTCAGCATTTCATTCCCTTTACACCTCTCAGCCTTTCCCGTGCCGCTCTTTTTAACCAGCAGCGCTGCCCCGACGGTCCCGCGGTGCAGCTCTTTTAGTGACGCGGGGCAGCGGCCACACCTGCTGCTGTACCTTTATTGTACCTCGTTTACCATGCTCAGCATTTCATTCCCTTTACACCTCTCACGCTTTCCGGACCCCTTTTTAACCAGCAGCACTGCCCCGACGGTCCCGCGGTGCAGCTCTTTTAGTGATGCGGGGAAGCGGCCACTCCTGCTGCTGTACCTTTACAATATTTCTTAGACCATTGTCAATATTTTATTCTGCTCACACTTCCCAGCCTTTCCCATGCCGCTCTTTTTAACCAGCAGCGCTGCCCCGACGGTCCCGCGGTGCAGCTCTTTTAGTGATGCGGGGCAGCGGCCACACCTGCTGCAGTACCTTTATTGTACCTCGTTTACCATGCTCAGCATTTTATTCCCTTTACACCTCTCACGCTTTCCGGACCCCTTTTTAACCAGCAGCGCTGCCCCGACGCTCACGCGGTGCAGCTCTTTTAGTGATGCGGGGCAGCGGCCACTCCTGCTGCAGTACCTTTATTGTACCTCGTTTACCATGCTCAGCATTTCATTCCCTTTACACCTCTCACGCTTTCCGGACCCCTTTTTAGCCAGCAGCGCTGACCCGACCGTCCCGCGCTGCAGCTCTTTTAGTGATGCGGGGCAGCGGCCACTCCTGCTGCAGTATCTTTATTGTACCTCTTTTACCATGCTCAGCATTTCATTCCCTTTACACCTCTCAGCCTTTCCCGTGCCGCTCTTTTTAACCAGCAGCGCTGCCCCGACGCTCCCGCGGTGCAGCTCTTTTAGTGACGCGGGGCAGCGGCCACACCTGCTGCTGTACCTTTATTGTACCTCGTTTACCATGCTCAGCATTTCATTCCCTTTACACCTCTCAGCCTTTCCCGTGCCGCTCTTTTTAACCAGCAGCGCTGCCCCGACGCTCCCGAGGTGCAGCTCTTTTAGTGATGCGGGGCAGCGGCCACTCCTGCTGCAGTATCTTTATTGTACCTCTTTTACCATGCTCAGCATTTCATTCCCTTTACACCTCTCACGCTTTCCGGACCCCTTTTTAGCCAGCAGCGCTGCCCCGACGGTCCCGCGGTGCAGCTCTTTTAGTCACACGGGGCAGCGGCCACACCTGCTGCAGTACCTTTATTGTACCTCGTTTACCATGCTCAGCATTTCATTCCCTTTACACCTCTCACGCTTTCCGGACCCCTTTTTAACCAGCAGAGCTGCCCCGACGGTCCCGCGGTGCAGCTCTTTTAGTCACACGGGGCAGCGGCCACACCTGCTGCAGTACCTTTATTGTACCTCGTTTACCAGGCTCAGCATTTCATTCCCTTTACACCTCTCACGCTTTCCGGACCCCTTTTTAACCAGCAGAGCTGCCCCGACGGTCCCGCGGTGCAGCTCTTTTAGTGATGCGGGGCAGCGGCTACTCCTGCTGCAGTACCTTTACAATATTTCTTAGACCATTGTCAATATTTTATTGCGCTCACACTTCCCAGCCTTTCCCATGCTGCTCTGTTTAACCAGCAGCGCTGCCCCGACGCTCCCGCGGTGCAGCTCTTTTAGTGACACGGGGCAGCAGCCACTCCTGCTGCAGTACTTTTAAAGGATTTTCGACCATTTTATTTTATACCCTTCACAGATGCGACCTTTGCCGTGACACCTTTGAAGCAGCACCCCTGCCCCAGGTGCGCCGCGGTGCAGCTCATTTTATCCTGAGGAAGTGGCTACTCCTGCTGCGGTGTTGTTGTTATTTCTCAGACCTTTCTCTATATTTTATTTCCCTCACACCTCCAGTCCTTTTACGTGCCGCACGTTTACCGTCAGCACCACCCCAAAGGTGCCGCGGTGCAGCTGTTTTAGTGAACCCACGCAGCGGCCACAACTGCTGCTGTACCTTTTGAGTATTTCTTAGACCATTCTCAATATTTTATTGCGCTCACACTTCCCAGCCTTTCCGTGCTGCTCTTTTTAACCAGCAGCGCTGCCCCGACGCTCCCGCGGTGCAGCTCTTTTAGTGATGCGGAGCAGCGGCCACTCCTGCTGCTGTACCTTTATTGTACCTCGTTTACCATGCTCAGCATTTCATTCCCTTTACACCTCTCAGCCTTTCCCATGCTGCTCTGTTTAACCAGCAGCGCCGCCCCGACGCTCCCGCGGTGCAGCTCTTTTAGTGATGCGGGGCAGCGGCCACTCCTGCTGCAGTATCTTTATTGAACCTCGTTTACCAGGCTCAGCATTTCATTCCCTTTACACCTCTCACGCTTTCCGGACCCCTTTTTAACCAGCAG
This sequence comes from Coloeus monedula, assembly GCF_965178545.1. Classification (NCBI taxonomy): domain Eukaryota; kingdom Metazoa; phylum Chordata; class Aves; order Passeriformes; family Corvidae; genus Coloeus; species Coloeus monedula. The sequence continues at coordinate 299,497 of NW_028120799.1, read as the reverse complement.
CGCTGCCCCGACGGTCCCGCGGTGCAGCTCTTTTAGTGACGCGGGGCAGCGGCCACACCTGCTGCAGTACCTTTACAGTATTTCTTAGACCATTGTCAATATTTTATTGCGCTCACACTTCCCAGCCTTTCCAGTGCCGCTCTGTTTAACCAGCAGCGCTGCCCCGACCGTCCCGCGGTGCAGCTCTTTTAGTGATGCGGGGCAGCGGCCACACCTGCTGCAGTACCTTTATTGTACCTCGTTTACCATGCTCAGCATTTTATTCCCTTTACACCTCTCACGCTTTCCGGACCCCTTTTTAACCAGCAGCGCTGCCCCGACCGTCCCGCGGTGCAGCTCTTTTAGTGATGCGGGGCAGCGGCCACTCCTGCTGCAGTACCTTTACAATATTTCTTAGACCACTGTCAATATTTTATTCCGCTCACACTTCCCGGCCTTTCCGTGCTGCTCTTTTTAACCAGCAGCGCTGCCCCGACGCTCCCGCGGTGCAGCTCTTTTAGTGATGCGGGGCAGCGGCCACACCTGCTGCAGTATCTTTATTGTACCTCTTTTACCATGCTCAGCATTTCATTCCCTTTACACCTCTCACGCTTTCCGGACCCCTTTTTAACCAGCAGCGCTGCCCCGACCGTCCCGCGGTGCAGCTCTTTTAGTGATGCGGGGCAGCGGCCACTCCTGCTGCTGTACCTTTACAATATTTCTTAGACCACTGTCAATATTTTATTCCGCTCACACTTCCCGGCCTTTCCGTGCTGCTCTTTTTAACCAGCAGCGCTGCCCCGACGGTCCCGCGGTGCAGCTCTTTTAGTGATGCGGGGCAGCGGCCACACCTGCTGCAGTATCTTTATTGTACCTCTTTTACCATGCTCAGCATTTCATTCCCTTTACACCTCTCACGCTTTCCGGACCCCTTTTTAACCAGCAGCACTGCCCCGACGCTCCCGCGGTGCAGCTCTTTTAGTGACACGGGGCAGCGGCCACACCTGCTGCTGTACCTTTATTGTACCTCGTTTACCATGCTCAGCATTTCATTCCCTTTACACCTCTCAGCCTTTCCCGTGCCGCTCTTTTTAACCAGCAGCGCTGCCCCGACGGTCCCGCGGTGCAGCTCTTTTAGTGACGCGGGGCAGCGGCCACACCTGCTGCTGTACCTTTATTGTACCTCGTTTACCATGCTCAGCATTTCATTCCCTTTACACCTCTCACGCTTTCCGGACCCCTTTTTAACCAGCAGCACTGCCCCGACGGTCCCGCGGTGCAGCTCTTTTAGTGATGCGGGGCAGCGGCCACTCCTGCTGCTGTACCTTTATTGTACCTCGTTTACCATGCTCAGCATTTCATTCCCTTTACACCTCTCAGCCTTTCCCGTGCTGCTCTTTTTAACCAGCAGCGCTGCCCCGACGGTCCCGCGGTGCAGCTCTTTTAGTCACACGGGGCAGCGGCCACACCTGCTGCTGTACCTTTATTGTACCTCGTTTACCATGCTCAGCATTTCATTCCCTTTACACCTCTCACGCTTTCCGGACCCCTTTTTAACCAGCAGCGCTGCCCCGACCGTCCCGCGGTGCAGCTCTTTTAGTGATGCGGGGCAGCGGCCACTCCTGCTGCTGTACCTTTACAATATTTCTTAGACCATTGTCAATACTTTATTGCGCTGACGTTTCTCAGCCTTTCCCGTGCTGCTCTGTTTAACCAGCAGCGCTGCCCCGACGCTCCCGCGGTGCAGCTCCCTTAGTGACACGGGGCAGGGGCCGAGAGCCCTCTAGGTGCGGCTCCTCTATAGCACTTTACCGTTTTCTATTTTATTTCATTGGCACCTCGCGCGTTGCGCCGGGCGCCTCATTCGGGGACATGCGCCGGCTCCCACAGCGCCCCGCCCGCCGCCGCTCCCCGGGGGCCTCCCCGCTGCTCTCGGGAGATCGCACACCGCACGCGGCCCAAGCCCCGTCTCGCCGACGGCACTCACCACCCGCCGCCCGCCGCCGCGTTCTCCCGCTCCCTACCGGCACGAAGCGGCGCTGCCGATGACGGAGCCGATGCGCGGCTGCCACGCCGCTCTCCCCGCGCCTCAGGGCCGGCGCCTTCGGCCGCACACGGCGGCGTCCCCGCATCCGGGCCAGCCCGCGGAGCTCCTGCCGCCGCCGCCGCCGCCCCCCGACTGAGGGGCCGCGACGCCGGCGCCCCCTTTTATACTCCGCACCCCCTTTTCCCGCCACTGCCGCGGTGGGCTCCCCCCGCCTCAAAATCGCCCAGAAGCGCCCGAGGCGGGAACGGCGCAGCCCCACCGGCGCCTCGGAGAAGCTCTTCTAGTGACAAGGAGCAGCGGCCACCCCTCCTGCTGCAGTACCTTTATTGTACCTCGTTTACCATGCTCAGCATTTTATTCCCTTTACACCTCTCACGCTTTCCGGACCCCTTTTTAACCAGCAGCGCTGCCCCGACGGTCCCGCGGTGCAGCTCTTTTAGTGATGCGGGGCAGCGGCCACACCTGCTGCTGTACCTTTATTGTACCTCTTTTACCATGCTCAGCATTTCATTCCCTTTACACCTCTCAGCGTTTCCCGTGCCGCTCTTTTTAACCAGCAGCGCTGCCCCGACGCTCCCGCGGTGCAGCTCTTTTAGTGACACGGGGCAGCGGCCACTCCTGCTGCAGTACCTTTATTGTACCTCGTTTACCATGCTCAGCATTTCATTCCCTTTACACCTCTCAGCCTTTCCCGTGCCGCTCTTTTTAACCAGCAGCGCTGCCCCGACGGTCCCGCGGTGCAGCTCTTTTAGTGACGCGGGGCAGCGGCCACTCCTGCTGCTGTACCTTTACAATATTTCTTAGACCATTGTCAATATTTTATTCTGCTCACACTTCCCAGCCTTTCCCATGCTGCTCTGTTTAACCAGCAGCGCTGCCCCGACGCTCCCGCGGTGCAGCTCTTTTAGTGATGCGGGGCAGCGGCCACACCTGCTGCAGTACCTTTATTGTACCTCGTTTACCATGCTCAGCATTTTATTCCCTTTACACCTCTCACGCTTTCCGGACCCCTTTTTAGCCAGCAGCACTGCCCCGACGCTCACGCGGTGCAGCTCTTTTAGTGATGCGGGGCAGCGGCCACTCCTGCTGCTGTACCTTTATTGTACCTCGTTTACCATGCTCAGCATTTCATTCCCTTTACACCTCTCACGCTTTCCGGACCCCTTTTTAGCCAGCAGCACTGCCCCGACGCTCACGCGGTGCAGCTCTTTTAGTGATGCGGGGCAGCGGCCACTCCTGCTGCAGTATCTTTATTGTACCTCTTTTACCATGCTCAGCATTTCATTCCCTTTACACCTCTCACGCTTTCCGGACCCCTTTTTAGCCAGCAGCGCTGCCCCGACGGTCCCGCGGTGCAGCTCTTTTAGTCACACGGGGCAGCGGCCACACCTGCTGCAGTACCTTTATTGTACCTCGTTTACCAGGCTCAGCATTTCATTCCCTTTACACCTCTCACGCTTTCCGGACCCCTTTTTAACCAGCAGAGCTGCCCCGACGGTCCCGCGGTGCAGCTCTTTTAGTGATGCGGAGCAGCGGCCACTCCTGCTGCTGTACCTTTATTGTACCTCGTTTACCATGCTCAGCATTTCATTCCCTTTACACCTCTCAGCCTTTCCCATGCTGCTCTGTTTAACCAGCAGCGCTGCCCCGACGCTCCCGCGGTGCAGCTCTTTTAGTGATGCGGGGCAGCGGCCACTCCTGCTGCAGTATCTTTATTGAACCTCTTTTACCATGCTCAGCATTTTATTCCCTTTACACCTTTCACGCATTCCGGACCCCTTTTTAACCTGCAGCGCTGCCCCGACGGTCCCGCGGTGCAGCTCTTTTAGTGATGCGGGGCAGCGGCCACACCTGCTGCAGTACCTTTATTGTACCTCGTTTACCATGCTCAGCATTTCATTCTCTTTACACCTCTCACGCTTTCCGGACCCCTTTTTAACCAGCAGCACTGCCCCGACGCTCCCGCGGTGCAGCTCTTTTAGTGACACGGGGCAGCGGCCACACCTGCTGCTGTACCTTTATTGTACCTCGTTTACCATGCTCAGCATTTCATTCTCTTTACACCTCTCACGCTTTCCGGACCCCTTTTTAACCAGCAGCACTGCCCCGACGCTCCCGCGGTGCAGCTCTTTTAGTGACACGGGGCAGCTACACCTGCTGCTGTACCTTTATTGTACCTCGTTTACCATGCTCAGCATTTTATTCCCTTTACACCTCTCACGCTTTCCGGACCCCTTTTTAACCAGCAGCGCTGCCCCGACGGTCCCGCGGTGCAGCTCTTTTAGTGATGCGGGGCAGCGGCCACACCTGCTGCAGTACCTTTATTGTACCTCGTTTACCATGCTCAGCATTTTATTCCCTTTACACCTCTCAGCCTTTCCCGTGCCGCTCTTTTTAACCAGCAGCGCTGCCCCGACGCTCCCGCGGTGCAGCTCTTTTAGTCACACGGGGCAGCGGCCACACCTGCTGCAGTACCTTTACAGTATTTCTTAGACCATTGTCAATATTTTATTGCGCTCACACTTCCCAGCCTTTCCAGTGCCGCTCTGTTTAACCAGCAGCGCTGCCCCGACCGTCCCGCGGTGCAGCTCTTTTAGTGATGCGGGGCAGCGGCCACACCTGCTGCAGTACCTTTATTGTACCTCGTTTACCATGCTCAGCATTTCATTCCCTTTACACCTCTCACGCTTTCCGGACCCCTTTTTAACCAGCAGCGCTGCCCCGACGCTCCCGAGGTGCAGCTCTTTTAGTGATGCGGGGCAGCGGCCACTCCTGCTGCAGTATCTTTATTGTACCTCTTTTACCATGCTCAGCATTTCATTCCCTTTACACCTCTCACGCTTTCCGGACCCCTTTTTAGCCAGCAGCGCTGCCCCGACGGTCCCGCGGTGCAGCTCTTTTAGTGATGCGGGGCAGCGGCCACACCTGCTGCAGTACGTTTATTGTACCTCGTTTACCATGCTCAGCATTTTATTCCCTTTACACCTCTCACGCTTTCCCGTGCCGCTCTTTTTAACCAGCAGCGCTGCCCCGACGCTCCCGCGGTGCAGCTCTTTTAGTGATGCGGGGCAGCGGCCACACCTGCTGCTGTACCTTTACAGTATTTCTTAAACCATTGTCAATATTTTATTGCGCTCACACTTCCCAGCCTTTCCCATGCTGCTCTGTTTAACCAGCAGCGCTGCCCCGACGCTCCCGCGGTGCAGCTCTTTTAGTGACGCGGAGAAGCGGCCACTCCTGCTGCTGTACCTTTATTGTACCTCGTTTACCATGCTCAGCATTTCATTCCCTTTACACCTCTCACGCTTTCCGGACCCCTTTTTAGCCAGCAGCGCTGCCCCGACGGTCCCGCGGTGCAGCTCTTTTAGTGATGCGGGGCAGCGGCCACTCCTGCAGCAGTACCTTTTCAATATTTCTTAGACCATTTTCAATATTTTATTGCGCTCACACTTCCCAGCCTTTCCCATGCTGATCTGTTTAACCAGCAGCGCTGCCCCGACGCTCCCGCGGTGCAGCTCTTTTAGTGACGCGGAGCAGCGGCCACTCCTGCTGCTGTACCTTTATTGTACCTCGTTTACCATGCTCAGCATTTCATTCCCTTTACACCTCTCACGCTTTCCGGACCCCTTTTTAACCAGCAGCGCTGCCCCGACCGTCCCGCGGTGCAGCTCTTTTAGTGATGCGGGGCAGCGGCCACTCCTGCTGCTGTACCTTTACAATATTTCTTAGACCATTGTCAATATTTTATTCCGCTCACACTTCCCAGCCTTTCCGTGCTGCTCTTTTTAACCAGCAGCGCTGCCCCGACGCTCCCGAGGTGCAGCTCTTTTAGTGATGCGGGGCAGCGGCCACTCCTGCTGCAGTAACCTTTATTGTACCTCGTTTACCATGCTCAGCATTTTATTCCCTTTACACCTCTCAGCCTTTCCCGTGCCGCTCTTTTTAACCAGCAGCGCTGCCCCGACGCTCCCGCGGTGCAGCTCTTTTAGTGACACGGGGCAGCGGCCACACCTGCTGCAGTACCTTTATTGTACCTCGTTTACCATGCTCAGCATTTCATTCCCTTTACACCTCTCAGCCTTTCCCGTGCCGCTCTTTTTAACCAGCAGCGCTACGCCGACGCTCCCGCGGTGCAGCTCTTTTAGTGATGCGGGGCAGCGGCCACTCCTGCTGCTGTACCTTTTCAATATTTCTTAGACCATTGTCAATATTTTATTGCGCTCACACTTCCCAGCCTTTCCCATGCTGCTCTGTTTAACCAGCAGCGCTGCCCCGACGCTCCCGAGGTGCAGCTCTTTTAGTGATGCGGGGCAGCGGCCACACCTGCTGCACTACCTTTATTGTACCTCGTTTACCATGCTCAGCATTTCATTCCCTTTACACCTCTCACGCTTTCCGGACCCCTTTTTAACCAGCAGAGCTGCCCCGACGCTCCCGCGGTGCAGCTCTTTTAGTGATGCGGGGCAGCGGCCACACCTGCTGCAGTATCTTTATTGTACCTCTTTTACCATGCTCAGCATTTTATTCCCTTTACACCTCTCACGCTTTCCGGACCCCTTTTTAACCAGCAGCACTGCCCCGACGCTCCCGCGGTGCAGCTCTTTTAGTGATGCGGGGCAGCGGCCACTCCTGCTGCAGTACCTTTTCAATATTTCTTAGACCATTTTCAATATTTTATTGCGCTCACACTTCCCAGCCTTTCCCATACTGCTCTGTTTAACCAGCAGCGCTGCCCCGACGGTCCCGCGGTGCAGCTCTTTTAGTGATGCGGGGCAGCGGCCACATCTGCTGCAGTACCTTTATTGTACCTCGTTTACCATGCTCAGCATTTCATTCCCTTTACACCTCTCACGCTTTCCGGACCCCTTTTTAGCCAGCAGCGCTGCCCCGACGGTCCCGCGGTGCAGCTCTTTTAGTGATGCGGGGCAGCGGCCACACCTGCTGCAGTACCTTTATTGTACCTCGTTTACCATGCTCAGCATTTCATTCCCTTTACACCTCTCAGCCTTTCCCGTGCCGCTCTTTTTCAACAGCAGCGCTGCCCCGACGGTCCCGCGGTGCAGCTCTTTTAGTCACACGGGGCAGCGGCCACACCTGCTGCTGTACCTTTATTGTACCTCGTTTACCATGCTCTGCATTTCATTCCCTTTACACCTCTCACGCTTTCCGGACCCCTTTTTAACCAGCAGCACTGCCCCGACGCTCCCGCGGTGCAGCTCTTTTAGTGACACGGGGCAGCTACACCTGCTGCAGTACCTTTATTGTACCTCGTTTACCATGCTCAGCATTTTATTCCCTTTACACCTCTCACGCTTTCCGGACCCCTTTTTAACCAGCAGCGCTGCCCCGACGGTCCCGCGGTGCAGCTCTTTTAGTGACGCGGGGCAGCGGCCACTCCTGCTGCAGTATCTTTATTGTACCTCTTTTACCATGCTCAGCATTTCATTCCCTTTACACCTCTCAGCCTTTCCCGTGCCGCTCTTTTTAACCAGCAGCGCTGCGCCGACGGTCCCGCGGTGCAGCTCTTTTAGTCACACGGGGCAGCGGCCACACCTGCTGCTGTACCTTTATTGTACCTCGTTTACCATGCTCAGCATTTCATTCCCTTTACACCTCTCACGCTTTCCGGACCCCTTTTTAACCAGCAGCACTGCCCCGACGGTCCCGCGGTGCAGCTCTTTTAGTGATGCGGGGCAGCGGCCACTCCTGCTGCAGTATCTTTATTGAACCTCTTTTACCATGCTCAGCATTTTATTCCCTTTACACCTTTCACGCATTCCGGACCCCTTTTTAACCTGCAGCGCTGCCCCGACCGTCCCGCGGTGCAGCTCTTTTAGTGACGCGGGGCAGCGGCCACACCTGCTGCAGTACCTTTATTGTACCTCGTTTACCATGCTCAGCATTTTATTCCCTTTACACCTCTCAGCCTTTCCCGTGCCGCTCTTTTTAACCAGCAGCGCTGCCCCGACGCTCCCGCGGTGCAGCTCTTTTAGTGACGCGGGGCAGCGGCCACACCTGCTGCTGTACCTTTATTGTACCTCGTTTACCATGCTCAGCATTTCATTCCCTTTACACCTCTCACGCTTTCCGGACCCCTTTTTAACCAGCAGCACTGCCCCGACGCTCCCGCGGTGCAGCTCTTTTAGTGACACGGGGCAGCTACACCTGCTGCTGTACCTTTATTGTACCTCGTTTACCATGCTCAGCATTTTATTCCCTTTACACCTCTCAGCCTTTCCCGTGCCGCTCTTTATAACCAGCAGCGCTGCCCCGACGCTCCCGCGGTGCAGCTCTTTTAGTGACACGGGGCAGCGGCCACACCTGCGTCTGTACCTTTATTGTACCTCGTTTACCATGCTCAGCATTTTATTCCCTTTACACCTCTCACGCTTTCCGGACCCCTTTTTAACCAGCAGCGCTGCCCCGACCGTCCCGCGGTGCAGCTCTTTTAGTGATGCGGGGCAGCGGCCACACCTGCTGCTGTACCTTTATTGTACCTCGTTTACCATGCTCAGCATTTTATTCCCTTTACACCTCTCAGCCTTTCCCGTGCCGCTCTTTTTAACCAGCAGCGCTGCCCCGACGCTCCCGCGGTGCAGCTCTTTTAGTGATGCGGGGCAGCGGCCACACCTGCTGCACTACCTTTATTGTACCTCGTTTACCATGCTCAGCATTTCATTCCCTTTACACCTCTCACGCTTTCCGGACCCCTTTTTAGCCAGCAGCGCTGCCCCGACGGTCCCGCGGTGCAGCTCTTTTAGTGATGCGGGGCAGCGGCCACACCTGCTGCAGTACCTTTATTGTACCTCGTTTACCATGCTCAGCATTTCATTCCCTTTACACCTCTCAGCCTTTCCCGTGCCGCTCTTTTTCAACAGCAGCGCTGCCCCGACGCTCCCGCGGTGCAGCTCTTTTAGTCACACGGGGCAGCGGCCACACCTGCTGCAGTACCTTTATTGTACCTCGTTTACCATGCTCAGCATTTCATTCCCTTTACACCTCTCACGCTTTCCGGACCCCTTTTTAACCAGCAGCACTGCCCCGACGCTCCCGCGGTGCAGCTCTTTTAGTGACACGGGGCAGCGGCCACTCCTGCTGCTGTACCTTTATTGTACCTCTTTTACCATGCTCAGCATTTCATTCCCTTTACACCTCTCAGCCTTTCCCGTGCTGCTCTTTTTAACCAGCAGCGCTGCCCCGACGCTCCCGCGGTGCAGCTCTTTTAGTGATGCGGAGCAGCGGCCACTCCTGCTGCTGTACCTTTATTGTACCTCGTTTACCATGCTCAGCATTTCATTCCCTTTACACCTCTCAGCCTTTCCCATGCTGCTCTGTTTAACCAGCAGCGCTGCCCCGACGCTCCCGCGGTGCAGCTCTTTTAGTGATGCGGGGCAGCGGCCACTCCTGCTGCAGTATCTTTATTGAACCTCTTTTACCATGCTCAGCATTTTATTCCCTTTACACCTTTCACGCATTCCGGACCCCTTTTTAACCTGCAGCGCTGCCCCGACCGTCCCGCGGTGCAGCTCTTTTAGTGACGCGGGGCAGCGGCCACACCTGCTGCAGTACCTTTATTGTACCTCGTTTACCATGCTCAGCATTTCATTCCCTTTACACCTCTCACGCTTTCCGGACCCCTTTTTAACCAGCAGCACTGCCCCGACGCTCCCGCGGTGCAGCTCTTTTAGTGACACGGGGCAGCTACACCTGCTGCTGTACCTTTATTGTACCTCGTTTACCATGCTCAGCATTTTATTCCCTTTACACCTCTCAGCCTTTCCCGTGCCGCTCTTTTTAACCAGCAGCGCTGCCCCGACGCTCCCGCGGTGCAGCTCTTTTAGTGACGCGGGGCAGCGGCCACTCCTGCTGCAGTATCTTTATTGTACCTCTTTTACCATGCTCAGCATTTCATTCCCTTTACACCTCTCAGCCTTTCCCGTGCCGCTCTTTTTAACCAGCAGCGCTGCCCCGACGGTCCCGCGGTGCAGCTCTTTTAGTGATGCGGGGCAGCGGCCACACCTGCTGCAGTACCTTTACAGTATTTCTTAGACCATTGTCAATATTTTATTGCGCTCACACTTCCCAGCCTTTCCCGTGCCGCTCTTTTTAACCAGCAGCGCTGCCCCGACGGTCCCGCGGTGCAGCTCTTTTAGTGATGCGGGGCAGCGGCCACACCTGCTGCAGTACCTTTATTGTACCTCGTTTACCATGCTCAGCATTTTATTCCCTTTACACCTCTCACGCTTTCCGGACCCCTTTTTAACCAGCAGCGCTGCCCCGACGGTCCCGCGGTGCAGCTCTTTTAGTGACACGGGGCAGCGGCCACACCTGCTGCTGTACCTTTATTGTACCTCGTTTACCATGCTCAGCATTTCATTCCCTTTACACCTCTCAGCCTTTCCCGTGCCGCTCTTTTTAACCAGCAGCGCTGCCCCGACGCTCCCGCGGTGCAGCTCTTTTAGTCACACGGGGCAGCGGCCACTCCTGCTGCAGTACCTTTATTGTACCTCGTTTACCATGCTCAGCATTTTATTCCCTTTACACCTCTCACGCTTTCCGGACCCCTTTTTAACCAGCAGCGCTGCCCCGACGCTCCCGCGGTGCAGCGCTTTTAGTGATGCGGGGCAGCGGCCACTCCTGCAGCAGTATCTTTATTGTACCTCTTTTACCATGCTCAGCATTTCATTCCCTTTACACCTCTCACGCTTTCCGGACCCCATTTTTAACCAGCAGCGCTTCCCCGACGGTCCCGCGGTGCAGCTCTTTTAGTGATGCGGGGCAGCGGCCACTCCTGCTGCAGTACCTTTTCAATATTTCTTAGACCATTGTCAATATTTTATTGCGCTCACACTTCCCAGCCTTTCCCATACTGCTCTTTTTAACCAGCAGCGCTGCCCCGACGCTCCCGCGGTGCAGCTCTTTTAGTCACACGGGGCAGCGGCCACTCCTGCTGCAGTACCTTTATTGTACCTCGTTTACCATGCTCAGCATTTTATTCCCTTTACACCTCTCACGCTTTCCGGACCCCTTTTTAACCAGCAGCGCTGCCCCGACCGTCCCGCGGTGCAGCTCTTTTAGTGATGCGGGGCAGCGGCCACTCCTGCTGCTGTACCTTTACAATATTTCTTAGACCATTGTCAATATTTTATTCCGCTCACACTTCCCAGCCTTTCCGTGCTGCTCTTTTTAACCAGCAGCGCTGCCCCGACGCTCCCGAGGTGCAGCTCTTTTAGTGATGCGGGGCAGCGGCCACTCCTGCTGCAGTAACCTTTATTGTACCTCGTTTACCATGCTCAGCATTTTATTCCCTTTACACCTCTCAGCCTTTCCCGTGCCGCTCTTTTTAACCAGCAGCGCTGCCCCGACGCTCCCGCGGTGCAGCTCTTTTAGTGACACGGGGCAGCGGCCACACCTGCTGCAGTACCTTTATTGTACCTCGTTTACCATGCTCAGCATTTCATTCCCTTTACACCTCTCAGCCTTTCCCGTGCCGCTCTTTTTAACCAGCAGCGCTACGCCGACGCTCCCGCGGTGCAGCTCTTTTAGTGATGCGGGGCAGCGGCCACTCCTGCTGCTGTACCTTTTCAATATTTCTTAGACCATTGTCAATATTTTATTGCGCTCACACTTCCCAGCCTTTCCCATGCTGCTCTGTTTAACCAGCAGCGCTGCCCCGACGCTCCCGAGGTGCAGCTCTTTTAGTGATGCGGGGCAGCGGCCACACCTGCTGCACTACCTTTATTGTACCTCGTTTACCATGCTCAGCATTTCATTCCCTTTACACCTCTCACGCTTTCCGGACCCCTTTTTAACCAGCAGCACTGCCCCGACGCTCCCGCGGTGCAGCTCTTTTAGTGACACGGGGCAGCTACACCTGCTGCTGTACCTTTATTGTACCTCGTTTACCATGCTCAGCATTTTATTCCCTTTACACCTCTCAGCCTTTCCCGTGCCGCTCTTTTTAACCAGCAGCGCTGCCCCGACGGTCCCGCGGTGCAGCTCTTTTAGTGATGCGGGGCAGCGGCCACACCTGCTGCACTACCTTTATTGTACCTCGTTTACCATGCTCAGCATTTTATTCCCTTTACACCTCTCACGCTTTCCGGACCCCTTTTTAACCAGCAGCGCTGCCCCGACCGTCCCGCGGTGCAGCTCTTTTAGTGACACGGGGCAGCGGCCACACCTGCTGCTGTACCTTTATTGTACCTCGTTTACCATGCTCAGCATTTCATTCCCTTTACACCTCTCAGCCTTTCCCGTGCCGCTCTTTTTAACCAGCAGCGCTGCCCCGACGCTCCCGCGGTGCAGCTCTTTTAGTCACACGGGGCAGCGGCCACTCCTGCTGCAGTACCTTTATTGTACCTCGTTTACCATGCTCAGCATTTTATTCCCTTTACACCTCTCACGCTTTCCGGACCCCTTTTTAACCAGCAGCGCTGCCCCGACGCTCCCGCGGTGCAGCGCTTTTAGTGATGCGGGGCAGCGGCCACTCCTGCAGCAGTATCTTTATTGTACCTCTTTTACCATGCTCAGCATTTCATTCCCTTTACACCTCTCACGCTTTCCGGACCCCATTTTTAACCAGCAGCGCTTCCCCGACGGTCCCGCGGTGCAGCTCTTTTAGTGATGCGGGGCAGCGGCCACTCCTGCTGCAGTACCTTTTCAATATTTCTTAGACCATTGTCAATATTTTATTGCGCTCACACTTCCCAGCCTTTCCCATACTGCTCTGTTTAACCAGCAGCGCTGCCCCGACGCTCCCGCGGTGCAGCTCTTTTAGTGATGCGGGGCAGCGGCCACTCCTGCTGCAGTACCTTTACAATATTTCTTAGACCATTGTCAATATTTTATTCCGCTCACACTTCCCAGCCTTTCCCGTGCTGCTCTTTTTAACCAGCAGCGCTGCCCCGACGCTCCCGCGGTGCAGCTCTTTTAGTGATGCGGGGCAGCGGCCACTCCTGCTGCTGTACCTTTATTGTACCTCGTTTACCATGCTCAGCATTTTATTCCCTTTACACCTCTCACGCTTTCCGGACCCCTTTTTAACCAGCAGCGCTGCCCCGACCGTCCCGCGGTGCAGCTCTTTTAGTGATGCGGGGCAGCGGCCACTCCTGCTGCAGTATCTTTATTGTAGTTCTTTTACCATGCTCAGCATTTCATTCCCTTTACACCTCTCACGCTTTCCGGACCCCTTTTTTAACCAGCAGCGCTGCCCCGACGCTCCCGCGGTGCAGCTCTTTTAGTCACACGGGGCAGCGGCCACACCTGCTGCAGTACCTTTATTGTACCTCGTTTACCATGCTCAGCATTTTATTCCCTTTACACCTCTCACGCTTTCCGGACCCCTTTTTAACCAGCAGCGCTGCCCCGACCGTCCCGCGGTGCAGCTCTTTTAGTGATGCGGGGCAGCGGCCACTCCTGCTGCTGTACCTTTATTGTACCTCGTTTACCATGCTCAGCATTTCATTCCCTTTACACCTCTCACGCTTTCCGGACCCCTTTTTAACCAGCAGCACTGCCCCGACGCTCCCGCGGTGCAGCTCTTTTAGTGACACGGGGCAGCTACACCTGCTGCTGTACCTTTATTGTACCTCGTTTACCATGCTCAGCATTTTATTCCCTTTACACCTCTCACGCTTTCCGGACCCCTTTTTAACCAGCAGCGCTGCCCCGACGGTCCCGCGGTGCAGCTCTTTTAGTGACGCGGGGCAGCGGCCACTCCTGCTGCAGTATCTTTATTGTACCTCTTTTACCATGCTCAGCATTTCATTCCCTTTACACCTCTCAGCCTTTCCCGTGCCGCTCTTTTTAACCAGCAGCGCTGCGCCGACGGTCCCGCGGTGCAGCTCTTTTAGTCACACGGGGCAGCGGCCACACCTGCTGCTGTACCTTTATTGTACCTCGTTTACCATGCTCAGCATTTCATTCCCTTTACACCTCTCACGCTTTCCGGACCCCTTTTTAACCAGCAGCACTGCCCCGACGGTCCCGCGGTGCAGCTCTTTTAGTGATGCGGGGCAGCGGCCACTCCTGCTGCAGTATCTTTATTGAACCTCTTTTACCATGCTCAGCATTTTATTCCCTTTACACCTTTCACGCATTCCGGACCCCTTTTTAACCTGCAGCGCTGCCCCGACGCTCCCGCGGTGCAGCTCTTTTAGTGACGCGGGGCAGCGGCCACACCTGCTGCAGTACCTTTATTGTACCTCGTTTACCATGCTCAGCATTTTATTCCCTTTACACCTCTCAGCCTTTCCCGTGCCGCTCTTTTTAACCAGCAGCGCTGCCCCGACGCTCCCGCGGTGCAGCTCTTTTAGTGACGCGGGGCAGCGGCCACACCTGCTGCTGTACCTTTATTGTACCTCGTTTACCATGCTCAGCATTTCATTCCCTTTACACCTCTCACGCTTTCCGGACCCCTTTTTAACCAGCAGCACTGCCCCGACGCTCCCGCGGTGCAGCTCTTTTAGTGACACGGGGCAGCTACACCTGCTGCTGTACCTTTATTGTACCTCGTTTACCATGCTCAGCATTTTATTCCCTTTACACCTCTCAGCCTTTCCCGTGCCGCTCTTTTTAACCAGCAGCGCTGCCCCGACGCTCCCGCGGTGCAGCTCTTTTAGTCACACGGGGCAGCGGCCACACCTGCTGCAGTACCTTTATTGTACCTCGTTTACCATGCTCAGCATTTCATTCCCTTTACACCTCTCAGCCTTTCCCGTGCCGCTCTTTTTAACCAGCAGCGCTACGCCGACGCTCCCGCGGTGCAGCTCTTTTAGTGATGCGGGGCAGCGGCCACTCCTGCTGCTGTACCTTTTCAATATTTCTTAGACCATTGTCAATATTTTATTGCGCTCACACTTCCCAGCCTTTCCCATGCTGCTCTGTTTAACCAGCAGCGCTGCCCCGACGCTCCCGAGGTGCAGCTCTTTTAGTGATGCGGGGCAGCGGCCACACCTGCTGCACTACCTTTATTGTACCTCGTTTACCATGCTCAGCATTTCATTCCCTTTACACCTCTCACGCTTTCCGGACCCCTTTTTAACCAGCAGCACTGCCCCGACGCTCCCGCGGTGCAGCTCTTTTAGTGACACGGGGCAGCTACACCTGCTGCTGTACCTTTATTGTACCTCGTTTACCATGCTCAGCATTTTATTCCCTTTACACCTCTCAGCCTTTCCCGTGCCGCTCTTTTTAACCAGCAGCGCTGCCCCGACGGTCCCGCGGTGCAGCTCTTTTAGTGATGCGGGGCAGCGGCCACACCTGCTGCAGTACCTTTATTGTACCTCGTTTACCATGCTCAGCATTTTATTCCCTTTACACCTCTCACGCTTTCCGGACCCCTTTTTAACCAGCAGCGCTGCCCCGACCGTCCCGCGGTGCAGCTCTTTTAGTGACACGGGGCAGCGGCCACACCTGCTGCTGTACCTTTATTGTACCTCGTTTACCATGCTCAGCATTTCATTCCCTTTACACCTCTCAGCCTTTCCCGTGCCGCTCTTTTTAACCAGCAGCGCTGCCCCGACGCTCCCGCGGTGCAGCTCTTTTAGTCACACGGGGCAGCGGCCACTCCTGCTGCAGTACCTTTATTGTACCTCGTTTACCATGCTCAGCATTTTATTCCCTTTACACCTCTCACGCTTTCCGGACCCCTTTTTAACCAGCAGCGCTGCCCCGACGCTCCCGCGGTGCAGCGCTTTTAGTGATGCGGGGCAGCGGCCACTCCTGCAGCAGTATCTTTATTGTACCTCTTTTACCATGCTCAGCATTTCATTCCCTTTACACCTCTCACGCTTTCCGGACCCCATTTTTAACCAGCAGCGCTTCCCCGACGGTCCCGCGGTGCAGCTCTTTTAGTGATGCGGGGCAGCGGCCACTCCTGCTGCAGTACCTTTTCAATATTTCTTAGACCATTGTCAATATTTTATTGCGCTCACACTTCCCAGCCTTTCCCATACTGCTCTGTTTAACCAGCAGCGCTGCCCCGACGCTCCCGCGGTGCAGCTCTTTTAGTGATGCGGGGCAGCGGCCACTCCTGCTGCAGTACCTTTACAATATTTCTTAGACCATTGTCAATATTTTATTCCGCTCACACTTCCCAGCCTTTCCCGTGCTGCTCTTTTTAACCAGCAGCGCTGCCCCGACGCTCCCGCGGTGCAGCTCTTTTAGTGATGCGGGGCAGCGGCCACTCCTGCTGCTGTACCTTTATTGTACCTCGTTTACCATGCTCAGCATTTTATTCCCTTTACACCTCTCACGCTTTCCGGACCCCTTTTTAACCAGCAGCGCTGCCCCGACCGTCCCGCGGTGCAGCTCTTTTAGTGATGCGGGGCAGCGGCCACTCCTGCTGCAGTATCTTTATTGTAGTTCTTTTACCATGCTCAGCATTTCATTCCCTTTACACCTCTCACGCTTTCCGGACCCCTTTTTTAACCAGCAGCGCTGCCCCGACGCTCCCGCGGTGCAGCTCTTTTAGTCACACGGGGCAGCGGCCACACCTGCTGCAGTACCTTTATTGTACCTCGTTTACCATGCTCAGCATTTTATTCCCTTTACACCTCTCACGCTTTCCGGACCCCTTTTTAACCAGCAGCGCTGCCCCGACCGTCCCGCGGTGCAGCTCTTTTAGTGATGCGGGGCAGCGGCCACTCCTGCTGCTGTACCTTTATTGTACCTCGTTTACCATGCTCAGCATTTCATTCCCTTTACACCTCTCACGCTTTCCGGACCCCTTTTTAACCAGCAGCACTGCCCCGACGCTCCCGCGGTGCAGCTCTTTTAGTGACACGGGGCAGCTACACCTGCTGCTGTACCTTTATTGTACCTCGTTTACCATGCTCAGCATTTTATTCCCTTTACACCTCTCACGCTTTCCGGACCCCTTTTTAACCAGCAGCGCTGCCCCGACGGTCCCGCGGTGCAGCTCTTTTAGTGACGCGGGGCAGCGGCCACTCCTGCTGCAGTATCTTTATTGTACCTCTTTTACCATGCTCAGCATTTCATTCCCTTTACACCTCTCAGCCTTTCCCGTGCCGCTCTTTTTAACCAGCAGCGCTGCGCCGACGGTCCCGCGGTGCAGCTCTTTTAGTCACACGGGGCAGCGGCCACACCTGCTGCTGTACCTTTATTGTACCTCGTTTACCATGCTCAGCATTTCATTCCCTTTACACCTCTCACGCTTTCCGGACCCCTTTTTAACCAGCAGCACTGCCCCGACGGTCCCGCGGTGCAGCTCTTTTAGTGATGCGGGGCAGCGGCCACTCCTGCTGCAGTATCTTTATTGAACCTCTTTTACCATGCTCAGCATTTTATTCCCTTTACACCTTTCACGCATTCCGGACCCCTTTTTAACCTGCAGCGCTGCCCCGACGCTCCCGCGGTGCAGCTCTTTTAGTGACGCGGGGCAGCGGCCACACCTGCTGCAGTACCTTTATTGTACCTCGTTTACCATGCTCAGCATTTTATTCCCTTTACACCTCTCAGCCTTTCCCGTGCCGCTCTTTTTAACCAGCAGCGCTGCCCCGACGCTCCCGCGGTGCAGCTCTTTTAGTGACGCGGGGCAGCGGCCACACCTGCTGCTGTACCTTTATTGTACCTCGTTTACCATGCTCAGCATTTCATTCCCTTTACACCTCTCACGCTTTCCGGACCCCTTTTTAACCAGCAGCACTGCCCCGACGCTCCCGCGGTGCAGCTCTTTTAGTGACACGGGGCAGCTACACCTGCTGCTGTACCTTTATTGTACCTCGTTTACCATGCTCAGCATTTTATTCCCTTTACACCTCTCAGCCTTTCCCGTGCCGCTCTTTTTAACCAGCAGCGCTGCCCCGACGCTCCCGCGGTGCAGCTCTTTTAGTCACACGGGGCAGCGGCCACACCTGCTGCAGTACCTTTATTGTACCTCGTTTACCATGCTCAGCATTTTATTCCCTTTACACCTCTCACGCTTTCCGGACCTCTTTTTAACCAGCAGCGCTGCCCCGACCGTCCCGCGGTGCAGCTCTTTTAGTGATGCGGGGCAGCGGCCACTCCTGCTGCTGTACCTTTATTGTACCTCGTTTACCATGCTCAGCATTTCATTCCCTTTACACCTCTCACGCTTTCCGGACCCCTTTTTAACCAGCAGCGCTGCCCCGACGGTCCCGCGGTGCAGCTCTTTTAGTGATGCGGGGCAGCGGCCACTCCTGCTGCAGTACCTTTTCAATATTTCTTAGACCATTTTCAATATTTTATTGCGCTCACACTTCCCAGCCTTTCCCATGCTGATCTGTTTAACCAGCAGCGCTGCCCCGACGCTCCCGCGGTGCAGCTCTTTTAGTGACGCGGAGCAGCGGCCACTCCTGCTGCTGTACCTTTATTGTACCTCGTTTACCATGCTCAGCATTTTATTCCCTTTACACCTCTCACGCTTTCCGGACCCCTTTTTAACCAGCAGCGCTGCCCCGACCGTCCCGCGGTGCAGCTCTTTTAGTGATGCGGGGCAGCGGCCACTCCTGCTGCTGTACCTTTACAATATTTCTTAGACCATTGTCAATATTTTATTCCGCTCACACTTCCCAGCCTTTCCGTGCTGCTCTTTTTAACCAGCAGCGCTGCCCCGACGCTCCCGAGGTGCAGCTCTTTTAGTGATGCGGGGCAGCGGCCACTCCTGCTGCAGTAACCTTTATTGTACCTCGTTTACCATGCTCAGCATTTTATTCCCTTTACACCTCTCAGCCTTTCCCGTGCCGCTCTTTTTAACCAGCAGCGCTGCCCCGACGCTCCCGCGGTGCAGCTCTTTTAGTGACACGGGGCAGCGGCCACACCTGCTGCAGTACCTTTATTGTACCTCGTTTACCATGCTCAGCATTTCATTCCCTTTACACCTCTCAGCCTTTCCCGTGCCGCTCTTTTTAACCAGCAGCGCTACGCCGACGCTCCCGCGGTGCAGCTCTTTTAGTGATGCGGGGCAGCGGCCACTCCTGCTGCTGTACCTTTTCAATATTTCTTAGACCATTGTCAATATTTTATTGCGCTCACACTTCCCAGCCTTTCCCATGCTGCTCTGTTTAACCAGCAGCGCTGCCCCGACGCTCCCGAGGTGCAGCTCTTTTAGTGATGCGGGGCAGCGGCCACACCTGCTGCACTACCTTTATTGTACCTCGTTTACCATGCTCAGCATTTCATTCCCTTTACACCTCTCACGCTTTCCGGACCCCTTTTTAACCAGCAGAGCTGCCCCGACGCTCCCGCGGTGCAGCTCTTTTAGTGATGCGGGGCAGCGGCCACACCTGCTGCAGTATCTTTATTGTACCTCTTTTACCATGCTCAGCATTTTATTCCCTTTACACCTCTCACGCTTTCCGGACCCCTTTTTAACCAGCAGCACTGCCCCGACGCTCCCGCGGTGCAGCTCTTTTAGTGATGCGGGGCAGCGGCCACTCCTGCTGCAGTACCTTTTCAATATTTCTTAGACCATTTTCAATATTTTATTGCGCTCACACTTCCCAGCCTTTCCCATACTGCTCTGTTTAACCAGCAGCGCTGCCCCGACGGTCCCGCGGTGCAGCTCTTTTAGTGATGCGGGGCAGCGGCCACATCTGCTGCAGTACCTTTATTGTACCTCGTTTACCATGCTCAGCATTTCATTCCCTTTACACCTCTCACGCTTTCCGGACCCCTTTTTAGCCAGCAGCGCTGCCCCGACGGTCCCGCGGTGCAGCTCTTTTAGTGATGCGGGGCAGCGGCCACACCTGCTGCAGTACCTTTATTGTACCTCGTTTACCATGCTCAGCATTTCATTCCCTTTACACCTCTCAGCCTTTCCCGTGCCGCTCTTTTTCAACAGCAGCGCTGCCCCGACGGTCCCGCGGTGCAGCTCTTTTAGTCACACGGGGCAGCGGCCACACCTGCTGCTGTACCTTTATTGTACCTCGTTTACCATGCTCTGCATTTCATTCCCTTTACACCTCTCACGCTTTCCGGACCCCTTTTTAACCAGCAGCACTGCCCCGACGCTCCCGCGGTGCAGCTCTTTTAGTGACACGGGGCAGCTACACCTGCTGCAGTACCTTTATTGTACCTCGTTTACCATGCTCAGCATTTTATTCCCTTTACACCTCTCACGCTTTCCGGACCCCTTTTTAACCAGCAGCGCTGCCCCGACGGTCCCGCGGTGCAGCTCTTTTAGTGACGCGGGGCAGCGGCCACTCCTGCTGCAGTATCTTTATTGTACCTCTTTTACCATGCTCAGCATTTCATTCCCTTTACACCTCTCAGCCTTTCCCGTGCCGCTCTTTTTAACCAGCAGCGCTGCGCCGACGGTCCCGCGGTGCAGCTCTTTTAGTCACACGGGGCAGCGGCCACACCTGCTGCTGTACCTTTATTGTACCTCGTTTACCATGCTCAGCATTTCATTCCCTTTACACCTCTCACGCTTTCCGGACCCCTTTTTAACCAGCAGCACTGCCCCGACGGTCCCGCGGTGCAGCTCTTTTAGTGATGCGGGGCAGCGGCCACTCCTGCTGCAGTATCTTTATTGAACCTCTTTTACCATGCTCAGCATTTTATTCCCTTTACACCTTTCACGCATTCCGGACCCCTTTTTAACCTGCAGCGCTGCCCCGACCGTCCCGCGGTGCAGCTCTTTTAGTGACGCGGGGCAGCGGCCACACCTGCTGCAGTACCTTTATTGTACCTCGTTTACCATGCTCAGCATTTTATTCCCTTTACACCTCTCAGCCTTTCCCGTGCCGCTCTTTTTAACCAGCAGCGCTGCCCCGACGCTCCCGCGGTGCAGCTCTTTTAGTGACGCGGGGCAGCGGCCACACCTGCTGCTGTACCTTTATTGTACCTCGTTTACCATGCTCAGCATTTCATTCCCTTTACACCTCTCACGCTTTCCGGACCCCTTTTTAACCAGCAGCACTGCCCCGACGCTCCCGCGGTGCAGCTCTTTTAGTGACACGGGGCAGCTACACCTGCTGCTGTACCTTTATTGTACCTCGTTTACCATGCTCAGCATTTTATTCCCTTTACACCTCTCAGCCTTTCCCGTGCCGCTCTTTATAACCAGCAGCGCTGCCCCGACGCTCCCGCGGTGCAGCTCTTTTAGTGACACGGGGCAGCGGCCACACCTGCGTCTGTACCTTTATTGTACCTCGTTTACCATGCTCAGCATTTTATTCCCTTTACACCTCTCACGCTTTCCGGACCCCTTTTTAACCAGCAGCGCTGCCCCGACCGTCCCGCGGTGCAGCTCTTTTAGTGATGCGGGGCAGCGGCCACACCTGCTGCTGTACCTTTATTGTACCTCGTTTACCATGCTCAGCATTTTATTCCCTTTACACCTCTCAGCCTTTCCCGTGCCGCTCTTTTTAACCAGCAGCGCTGCCCCGACGCTCCCGCGGTGCAGCTCTTTTAGTGATGCGGGGCAGCGGCCACACCTGCTGCAGTACCTTTATTGTACCTCG
The DNA here is from genome assembly GCF_965178545.1 of Coloeus monedula. Lineage (NCBI taxonomy): Eukaryota > Metazoa > Chordata > Aves > Passeriformes > Corvidae > Coloeus > Coloeus monedula. The sequence continues at coordinate 278,020 of NW_028120799.1, read as the reverse complement.
TTTACCATGCTCAGCATTTTATTCCCTTTACACCTCTCACGCTTTCCGGACCCCTTTTTAACCAGCAGCGCTGCCCCGACCGTCCCGCGGTGCAGCTCTTTTAGTGATGCGGGGCAGCGGCCACACCTGCTGCTGTACCTTTATTGTACCTCGTTTACCATGCTCAGCATTTCATTCCCTTTACACCTCTCAGCCTTTCCCGTGCCGCTCATTTTAACCAGCAGCGCTGCCCCGACGCTCCCGCGGTGCAGCTCTTTTAGTGACACGGGGCAGCGCCCTCACCTGCTGCAGTACCTTTATTGTACCTCGCTTACCATGCTCAGCATTTTATTCCCTTTACACCTCTCACGCTTTCCGGACCCCTTTTTAACCAGCAGCACTGCCCCGACGCTCCCGCGGTGCAGCTCTTTTAGTGACACGGGGCAGCGGCCACACCTGCTGCAGTACCTTTATTGTACCTCGTTTACCATGCTCAGCATTTCATTCCCTTTACACCTCTCAGCCTTTCCCGTGCCGCTCTTTTTAACCAGCAGCGCTGCCCCGACGCTCCCGCGGTGCAGCTCTTTTAGTCACACGGGGCAGCGGCCACACCTGCTGCAGTATCTTTATTGTACCTCGTTTACCATGCTCAGCATTTCATTCCCTTTACACCTCTCACGCTTTCCGGACCCCTTTTTAGCCAGCAGCGCTGCCCCGACGGTCCCGCGGTGCAGCTCTTTTAGTGATGCGGGGCAGCGGCCACACCTGCTGCAGTATCTTTATTGTACCTCGTTTACCATGCTCAGCATTTTATTCCCTTTACACCTCTCACGCTTTCCCGTGCCGCTCTTTTTAACCAGCAGCGCTGCCCCGACGCTCCCGCGGTGCAGCTCTTTTAGTGATGCGGGGCAGCGGCCACACCTGGTGCAGTACCTTTACAGTATTTCTTAAACCATTGTCAATATTTTATTGCGCTCACACTTCCAGGCCTTTCCAATGCTGCTCTGTTTAACCAGCAGCGCTGCCCCGACGCTCCCGCGGTGCAGCTCTTTTAGTGGTGCGGGGCAGCGGCCACACCTGCTGCTGTACCTTTATTGTACCTCGTTTACCATGCTCAGCATTTCATTCCCTTTACACCTCTCACGCTTTCCGGACCCCTTTTTAACCAGCAGCACTGCCCCGACGCTCCCGCGGTGCAGCTCTTTTAGTGACACGGGGCAGCTACACCTGCTGCAGTACCTTTATTGTACCTCGTTTACCATGCTCAGCATTTCATTCCCTTTACACCTCTCACGCTTTCCGGACCCCTTTTTAACCAGCAGCGCTGCCCCGATGCTCCCGCGGTGCAGCTCTTTTAGTGATGCGGGGCAGCGGCCACACCTGCTGCAGTACCTTTATTGTACCTCGTTTACCATGCTCAGCATTTCATTCCCTTTACACCTCTCACGCTTTCCGGACCCCTTTTTAACCAGCAGCGCTGCCCCGACGCTCCCGCGGTGCAGCTCTTTTAGTGACACGGGGCAGCGGCCACTCCTGCTGCTGTACCTTTATTGTACCTCGTTTACCATGCTCAGCATTTCATTCCCTTTACACCTCTCAGCCTTTCCCGTGCTGCTCTTTTTAACCAGCAGCGCTGCCCCGACGCTCCCGCGGTGCAGCTCTTTTAGTGACACGGGGCAGCGGCTACACCTGCTGCTGTACCTTTATTGTACCTCGTTTACCATGCTCAGCATTTCATTCCCTTTACACCTCTCACGCTTTCCGGACCCCTTTTTAACCAGCAGCGCTGCCCCGACGCTCCCGCGGTGCAGCTCTTTTAGTGATGCGGGGCAGCGGCCACTCCTGCTGCTGTACCTTTACAATATTTCTTAGACCATTGTCAATACTTTATTGCGCTGACGTTTCCCAGCCTTTCCCGTGCTGCTCTGTTTAACCAGCAGCGCTGCCCCGACGCTCCCGCGGTGCAGCTCCCTTAGTGACACGGGGCAGGGGCCGAGAGCCCTCTAGGTGCGGCTCCTCTATAGCACTTTACCGTTTTCTATTTTATTTCATTGGCACCTCGCGCGTTGCGCCGGGCGCCTCATTCGGGGACATGCGCCGGCTCCCACAGCGCCCCGCCCGCCGCCGCTCCCCGGGGGCCTCCCCGCTGCTCTCGGGAGATCGCACACCGCACGCGGCCCAAGCCCCGTCTCGCCGACGGCACTCACCACCCGCCGCCCGCCGCCGCGTTCTCCCGCTCCCTACCGGCACGAAGCGGCGCTGCCGATGACGGAGCCGATGCGCGGCTGCCACGCCGCTCTCTCCGCGCCTCAGGGCCGGCGCCTTCGGCCGCACAGGGCGGCGTCCCCGCATCCGGGCCAGCCCGCGGAGCTCCTGCCGCCGCCGCCGCCGCCCCCCGACTGAGGGGCCGCGACGCCGGCGCCCCCTTTTATACTCCGCACCCCCTTTTCCCGCCACTGCCGCGGTGGGCTCCCCCCGCCTCAAAATCGCCCAGAAGCGCCCGAGGCGGGAACGGCGCAGCCCCACCGGCGCCTCGGAGAAGCTCTTCTAGTGACAAGGAGCAGCGGCCACCCCTCCTGCAGTACCTTTATTGTACCTCTTTTACCATGCTCAGCATTTTATTCCCTTTACACCTCTCACGCTTTCCGGACCCCTTTTTAACCAGCAGCACTGCCCCGACGCTCCCGCGGTGCAGCTCTTTTAGTGATGCGGGGCAGCGGCCACACCTGCTGCACTACCTTTATTGTACCTCGTTTACCATGCTCAGCATTTCATTCCCTTTACACCTCTCACGCTTTCCGGACCCCTTTTTAGCCAGCAGCGCTGCCCCGACGGTCCCGCGGTGCAGCTCTTTTAGTGATGCGGGGCAGCGGCCACACCTGCTGCAGTACCTTTATTGTACCTCGTTTACCATGCTCAGCATTTCATTCCCTTTACACCTCTCAGCCTTTCCCGTGCCGCTCTTTTTCAACAGCAGCGCTGCCCCGACGCTCCCGCGGTGCAGCTCTTTTAGTCACACGGGGCAGCGGCCACACCTGCTGCTGTACCTTTATTGTACCTCGTTTACCATGCTCAGCATTTCATTCCCTTTACACCTCTCACGCTTTCCGGACCCCTTTTTAACCAGCAGCACTGCCCCGACGCTCCCGCGGTGCAGCTCTTTTAGTGACACGGGGCAGCGGCCACTCCTGCTGCTGTACCTTTATTGTACCTCTTTTACCATGCTCAGCATTTCATTCCCTTTACACCTCTCAGCCTTTCCCGTGCTGCTCTTTTTAACCAGCAGCGCTGCCCCGACGCTCCCGCGGTGCAGCTCTTTTAGTGATGCGGAGCAGCGGCCACTCCTGCTGCTGTACCTTTATTGTACCTCGTTTACCATGCTCAGCATTTCATTCCCTTTACACCTCTCAGCCTTTCCCATGCTGCTCTGTTTAACCAGCAGCGCTGCCCCGACGCTCCCGCGGTGCAGCTCTTTTAGTGATGCGGGGCAGCGGCCACTCCTGCTGCAGTATCTTTATTGAACCTCTTTTACCATGCTCAGCATTTTATTCCCTTTACACCTTTCACGCATTCCGGACCCCTTTTTAACCTGCAGCGCTGCCCCGACCGTCCCGCGGTGCAGCTCTTTTAGTGACGCGGGGCAGCGGCCACACCTGCTGCAGTACCTTTATTGTACCTCGTTTACCATGCTCAGCATTTCATTCCCTTTACACCTCTCACGCTTTCCGGACCCCTTTTTAACCAGCAGCACTGCCCCGACGCTCCCGCGGTGCAGCTCTTTTAGTGACACGGGGCAGCTACACCTGCTGCTGTACCTTTATTGTACCTCGTTTACCATGCTCAGCATTTTATTCCCTTTACACCTCTCAGCCTTTCCCGTGCCGCTCTTTTTAACCAGCAGCGCTGCCCCGACGCTCCCGCGGTGCAGCTCTTTTAGTGACGCGGGGCAGCGGCCACTCCTGCTGCAGTATCTTTATTGTACCTCTTTTACCATGCTCAGCATTTCATTCCCTTTACACCTCTCAGCCTTTCCCGTGCCGCTCTTTTTAACCAGCAGCGCTGCCCCGACGGTCCCGCGGTGCAGCTCTTTTAGTGATGCGGGGCAGCGGCCACACCTGCTGCAGTACCTTTACAGTATTTCTTAGACCATTGTCAATATTTTATTGCGCTCACACTTCCCAGCCTTTCCCGTGCCGCTCTTTTTAACCAGCAGCGCTGCCCCGACGGTCCCGCGGTGCAGCTCTTTTAGTGATGCGGGGCAGCGGCCACACCTGCTGCAGTACCTTTATTGTACCTCGTTTACCATGCTCAGCATTTTATTCCCTTTACACCTCTCACGCTTTCCGGACCCCTTTTTAACCAGCAGCGCTGCCCCGACCGTCCCGCGGTGCAGCTCTTTTAGTGACACGGGGCAGCGGCCACACCTGCTGCTGTACCTTTATTGTACCTCGTTTACCATGCTCAGCATTTCATTCCCTTTACACCTCTCAGCCTTTCCCGTGCCGCTCTTTTTAACCAGCAGCGCTGCCCCGACGCTCCCGCGGTGCAGCTCTTTTAGTCACACGGGGCAGCGGCCACTCCTGCTGCAGTACCTTTATTGTACCTCGTTTACCATGCTCAGCATTTTATTCCCTTTACACCTCTCACGCTTTCCGGACCCCTTTTTAACCAGCAGCGCTGCCCCGACGCTCCCGCGGTGCAGCGCTTTTAGTGATGCGGGGCAGCGGCCACTCCTGCAGCAGTATCTTTATTGTACCTCTTTTACCATGCTCAGCATTTCATTCCCTTTACACCTCTCACGCTTTCCGGACCCCATTTTTAACCAGCAGCGCTTCCCCGACGGTCCCGCGGTGCAGCTCTTTTAGTGATGCGGGGCAGCGGCCACTCCTGCTGCAGTACCTTTTCAATATTTCTTAGACCATTGTCAATATTTTATTGCGCTCACACTTCCCAGCCTTTCCCATACTGCTCTTTTTAACCAGCAGCGCTGCCCCGACGCTCCCGCGGTGCAGCTCTTTTAGTCACACGGGGCAGCGGCCACTCCTGCTGCAGTACCTTTATTGTACCTCGTTTACCATGCTCAGCATTTTATTCCCTTTACACCTCTCACGCTTTCCGGACCCCTTTTTAACCAGCAGCGCTGCCCCGACCGTCCCGCGGTGCAGCTCTTTTAGTGATGCGGGGCAGCGGCCACTCCTGCTGCTGTACCTTTACAATATTTCTTAGACCATTGTCAATATTTTATTCCGCTCACACTTCCCAGCCTTTCCGTGCTGCTCTTTTTAACCAGCAGCGCTGCCCCGACGCTCCCGCGGTGCAGCTCTTTTAGTGATGCGGGGCAGCGGCCACTCCTGCTGCTGTACCTTTTCAATATTTCTTAGACCATTGTCAATATTTTATTGCGCTCACACTTCCCAGCCTTTCCCATGCTGCTCTGTTTAACCAGCAGCGCTGCCCCGACGCTCCCGAGGTGCAGCTCTTTTAGTGATGCGGGGCAGCGGCCACACCTGCTGCACTACCTTTATTGTACCTCGTTTACCATGCTCAGCATTTCATTCCCTTTACACCTCTCACGCTTTCCGGACCCCTTTTTAACCAGCAGCACTGCCCCGACGCTCCCGCGGTGCAGCTCTTTTAGTGACACGGGGCAGCTACACCTGCTGCTGTACCTTTATTGTACCTCGTTTACCATGCTCAGCATTTTATTCCCTTTACACCTCTCAGCCTTTCCCGTGCCGCTCTTTTTAACCAGCAGCGCTGCCCCGACGGTCCCGCGGTGCAGCTCTTTTAGTGATGCGGGGCAGCGGCCACACCTGCTGCAGTACCTTTATTGTACCTCGTTTACCATGCTCAGCATTTTATTCCCTTTACACCTCTCACGCTTTCCGGACCCCTTTTTAACCAGCAGCGCTGCCCCGACCGTCCCGCGGTGCAGCTCTTTTAGTGACACGGGGCAGCGGCCACACCTGCTGCTGTACCTTTATTGTACCTCGTTTACCATGCTCAGCATTTCATTCCCTTTACACCTCTCAGCCTTTCCCGTGCCGCTCTTTTTAACCAGCAGCGCTGCCCCGACGCTCCCGCGGTGCAGCTCTTTTAGTCACACGGGGCAGCGGCCACTCCTGCTGCAGTACCTTTATTGTACCTCGTTTACCATGCTCAGCATTTTATTCCCTTTACACCTCTCACGCTTTCCGGACCCCTTTTTAACCAGCAGCGCTGCCCCGACGCTCCCGCGGTGCAGCGCTTTTAGTGATGCGGGGCAGCGGCCACTCCTGCAGCAGTATCTTTATTGTACCTCTTTTACCATGCTCAGCATTTCATTCCCTTTACACCTCTCACGCTTTCCGGACCCCATTTTTAACCAGCAGCGCTTCCCCGACGGTCCCGCGGTGCAGCTCTTTTAGTGATGCGGGGCAGCGGCCACTCCTGCTGCAGTACCTTTTCAATATTTCTTAGACCATTGTCAATATTTTATTCCGCTCACACTTCCCAGCCTTTCCCGTGCTGCTCTTTTTAACCAGCAGCGCTGCCCCGACGCTCCCGCGGTGCAGCTCTTTTAGTGATGCGGGGCAGCGGCCACTCCTGCTGCTGTACCTTTATTGTACCTCGTTTACCATGCTCAGCATTTTATTCCCTTTACACCTCTCACGCTTTCCGGACCCCTTTTTAACCAGCAGCGCTGCCCCGACCGTCCCGCGGTGCAGCTCTTTTAGTGATGCGGGGCAGCGGCCACTCCTGCTGCAGTATCTTTATTGTAGTTCTTTTACCATGCTCAGCATTTCATTCCCTTTACACCTCTCACGCTTTCCGGACCCCTTTTTTAACCAGCAGCGCTGCCCCGACGCTCCCGCGGTGCAGCTCTTTTAGTCACACGGGGCAGCGGCCACACCTGCTGCAGTACCTTTATTGTACCTCGTTTACCATGCTCAGCATTTTATTCCCTTTACACCTCTCACGCTTTCCGGACCCCTTTTTAACCAGCAGCGCTGCCCCGACCGTCCCGCGGTGCAGCTCTTTTAGTGATGCGGGGCAGCGGCCACTCCTGCTGCTGTACCTTTATTGTACCTCGTTTACCATGCTCAGCATTTTATTCCCTTTACACCTCTCACGCTTTCCGGACCCCTTTTTAACCAGCAGCGCTGCCCCGACGGTCCCGCGGTGCAGCTCTTTTAGTGACGCGGGGCAGCGGCCACTCCTGCTGCAGTATCTTTATTGTACCTCTTTTACCATGCTCAGCATTTCATTCCCTTTACACCTCTCAGCCTTTCCCGTGCCGCTCTTTTTAACCAGCAGCGCTGCGCCGACGGTCCCGCGGTGCAGCTCTTTTAGTCACACGGGGCAGCGGCCACACCTGCTGCTGTACCTTTATTGTACCTCGTTTACCATGCTCAGCATTTCATTCCCTTTACACCTCTCACGCTTTCCGGACCCCTTTTTAACCAGCAGCACTGCCCCGACGGTCCCGCGGTGCAGCTCTTTTAGTGATGCGGGGCAGCGGCCACTCCTGCTGCAGTATCTTTATTGAACCTCTTTTACCATGCTCAGCATTTTATTCCCTTTACACCTTTCACGCATTCCGGACCCCTTTTTAACCTGCAGCGCTGCCCCGACGCTCCCGCGGTGCAGCTCTTTTAGTGACGCGGGGCAGCGGCCACACCTGCTGCAGTACCTTTATTGTACCTCGTTTACCATGCTCAGCATTTTATTCCCTTTACACCTCTCAGCCTTTCCCGTGCCGCTCTTTTTAACCAGCAGCGCTGCCCCGACGCTCCCGCGGTGCAGCTCTTTTAGTGACGCGGGGCAGCGGCCACACCTGCTGCTGTACCTTTATTGTACCTCGTTTACCATGCTCAGCATTTCATTCCCTTTACACCTCTCACGCTTTCCGGACCCCTTTTTAACCAGCAGCACTGCCCCGACGCTCCCGCGGTGCAGCTCTTTTAGTGACACGGGGCAGCTACACCTGCTGCTGTACCTTTATTGTACCTCGTTTACCATGCTCAGCATTTTATTCCCTTTACACCTCTCAGCCTTTCCCGTGCCGCTCTTTTTAACCAGCAGCGCTGCCCCGACGCTCCCGCGGTGCAGCTCTTTTAGTGACACGGGGCAGCGGCCACACCTGCTGCTGTACCTTTATTGTACCTCGTTTACCATGCTCAGCATTTCATTCCCTTTACACCTCTCAGCCTTTCCCGTGCCGCTCTTTTTAACCAGCAGCGCTGCCCCGACGCTCCCGCGGTGCAGCTCTTTTAGTCACACGGGGCAGCGGCCACACCTGCTGCAGTACCTTTATTGTACCTCGTTTACCATGCTCAGCATTTTATTCCCTTTACACCTCTCACGCTTTCCGGACCTCTTTTTAACCAGCAGCGCTGCCCCGACGCTCCCGAGGTGCAGCTCTTTTAGTGATGCGGGGCAGCGGCCACTCCTGCTGCTGTACCTTTATTGTACCTCGTTTACCATGCTCAGCATTTCATTCCCTTTACACCTCTCACGCTTTCCGGACCCCTTTTTAACCAGCAGCGCTGCCCCGACGGTCCCGCGGTGCAGCTCTTTTAGTGATGCGGGGCAGCGGCCACTCCTGCTGCAGTACCTTTTCAATATTTCTTAGACCATTTTCAATATTTTATTGCGCTCACACTTCCCAGCCTTTCCCATGCTGCTCTGTTTAACCAGCAGCGCTGCCCCGACGCTCCCGCGGTGCAGCTCTTTTAGTGACGCGGAGCAGCGGCCACTCCTGCTGCTGTACCTTTATTGTACCTCGTTTACCATGCTCAGCATTTTATTCCCTTTACACCTCTCACGCTTTCCGGACCCCTTTTTAACCAGCAGCGCTGCCCCGACCGTCCCGCGGTGCAGCTCTTTTAGTGATGCGGGGCAGCGGCCACTCCTGCTGCTGTACCTTTACAATATTTCTTAGACCATTGTCAATATTTTATTCCGCTCACACTTCCCAGCCTTTCCGTGCTGCTCTTTTTAACCAGCAGCGCTGCCCCGACGCTCCCGAGGTGCAGCTCTTTTAGTGATGCGGGGCAGCGGCCACTCCTGCTGCAGTAACCTTTATTGTACCTCGTTTACCATGCTCAGCATTTTATTCCCTTTACACCTCTCAGCCTTTCCCGTGCCGCTCTTTTTAACCAGCAGCGCTGCCCCGACGCTCCCGCGGTGCAGCTCTTTTAGTGACACGGGGCAGCGGCCACACCTGCTGCAGTACCTTTATTGTACCTCGTTTACCATGCTCAGCATTTCATTCCCTTTACACCTCTCAGCCTTTCCCGTGCCGCTCTTTTTAACCAGCAGCGCTACGCTGACGCTCCCGCGGTGCAGCTCTTTTAGTGATGCGGGGCAGCGGCCACTCCTGCTGCTGTACCTTTTCAATATTTCTTAGACCATTGTCAATATTTTATTGCGCTCACACTTCCCAGCCTTTCCCATGCTGCTCTGTTTAACCAGCAGCGCTGCCCCGACGCTCCCGAGGTGCAGCTCTTTTAGTGATGCGGGGCAGCGGCCACACCTGCTGCTGTACCTTTATTGTACCTCGTTTACCATGCTCAGCATTTCATTCCCTTTACACCTCTCACGCTTTCCGGACCCCTTTTTAACCAGCAGAGCTGCCCCGACGCTCCCGCGGTGCAGCTCTTTTAGTGATGCGGGGCAGCGGCCACACCTGCTGCAGTATCTTTATTGTACCTCTTTTACCATGCTCAGCATTTTATTCCCTTTACACCTCTCACGCTTTCCGGACCCCTTTTTAACCAGCAGCACTGCCCCGACGCTCCCGCGGTGCAGCTCTTTTAGTGATGCGGGGCAGCGGCCACACCTGCTGCACTACCTTTATTGTACCTCGTTTACCATGCTCAGCATTTCATTCCCTTTACACCTCTCACGCTTTCCGGACCCCTTTTTAGCCAGCAGCGCTGCCCCGACGGTCCCGAGATGCAGCTCTTTTAGTGATGCGGGGCAGCGGCCACACCTGCTGCAGTACCTTTATTGTACCTCGTTTACCATGCTCAGCATTTCATTCCCTTTACACCTCTCAGCCTTTCCCGTGCCGCTCTTTTTCAACAGCAGCGCTGCCCCGACGGTCCCGCGGTGCAGCTCTTTTAGTCACACGGGGCAGCGGCCACACCTGCTGCAGTACCTTTATTGTACCTCGTTTACCATGCTCTGCATTTCATTCCCTTTACACCTCTCACGCTTTCCGGACCCCTTTTTAACCAGCAGCGCTGCCCCGACGCTCCCGAGGTGCAGCTCTTTTAGTGATGCGGGGCAGCGGCCACTCCTGCTGCAGTACCTTTATTGTACCTCGTTTACCATGCTCAGCATTTCATTCCCTTTACACCTCTCAGCCTTTCCCGTGCCGCTCTTTTTAACCAGCAGCGCTGCCCCGACGGTCCCGCGGTGCAGCTCTTTTAGTGATGCGGGGCAGCGGCCACACCTGCTGCTGTACCTTTATTGTACCTCGTTTACCATGCTCAGCATTTCATTCCCTTTACACCTCTCACGCTTTCCGGACCCCTTTTTAACCAGCAGCACTGCCCCGACGGTCCCGCGGTGCAGCTCTTTTAGTGATGCGGGGCAGCGGCCACACCTGCTGCTGTACCTTTATTGTACCTCTTTTACCATGCTCAGCATTTCATTCCCTTTACACCTCTCAGCCTTTCCCGTGCTGCTCTTTTTAACCAGCAGCGCTGCCCCGACGCTCCCGCGGTGCAGCTCTTTTAGTGATGCGGAGCAGCGGCCACTCCTGCTGCTGTACCTTTATTGTACCTCGTTTACCATGCTCAGCATTTCATTCCCTTTACACCTCTCAGCCTTTCCCATGCTGCTCTGTTTAACCAGCAGCGCTGCCCCGACGCTCCCGCGGTGCAGCTCTTTTAGTGACGCGGGGCAGCGGCCACACCTGCTGCAGTACCTTTATTGTACCTCGTTTACCATGCTCAGCATTTTATTCCCTTTACACCTCTCAGCCTTTCCCGTGCCGCTCTTTTTAACCAGCAGCGCTGCCCCGACGCTCCCGCGGTGCAGCTCTTTTAGTGACGCGGGGCAGCGGCCACACCTGCTGCTATACCTTTATTGTACCTCGTTTACCATGCTCAGCATTTCATTCCCTTTACACCTCTCACGCTTTCCGGACCCCTTTTTAACCAGCAGCACTGCCCCGACGCTCCCGCGGTGCAGCTCTTTTAGTGATGCGGGGCAGCGGCCACTCCTGCAGCAGTATCTTTATTGTACCTCTTTTACCATGCTCAGCATTTCATTCCCTTTACACCTCTCACGCTTTCCGGACCCCATTTTTAACCAGCAGCGCTTCCCCGACGGTCCCGCGGTGCAGCTCTTTTAGTGATGCGGGGCAGCGGCCACTCCTGCAGCAGTATCTTTATTGTACCTCGTTTACCATGCTCAGCATTTCATTCCCTTTACACCTCTCAGCCTTTCCCGTGCCGCTCTTTTTAACCAGCAGCGCTGCCCCGACGCTCCCGCGGTGCAGCTCTTTTAGTCACACGGGGCAGCGGCCACACCTGCTGCAGTACCTTTACAGTATTTCTTAGACCATTGTCAATATTTTATTGCGCTCACACTTCCCAGCCTTTCCCATACTGCTCTGTTTAACCAGCAGCGCTGCCCCGACGCTCCCGCGGTGCAGCTCTTTTAGTGATGCGGGGCAGCGGCCACTCCTGCTGCTGTACCTTTATTGTACCTCGTTTACCATGCTCAGCATTTTATTCCCTTTACACCTCTCACGCTTTCCGGACCCCTTTTTAACCAGCAGCGCTGCCCCGACCGTCCCGCGGTGCAGCTCTTTTAGTGATGCGGGGCAGCGGCCACTCCTGCTGCTGTACCTTTATTGTACCTCGTTTACCATGCTCAGCATTTTATTCCCTTTACACCTCTCAGACTTTCCCGTGCCGCTCTTTTTAACCAGCAGCGCTGCGCCGACGGTCCCGCGGTGCAGCTCTTTTAGTGATGCGGGGCAGCGGCCACTCCTGCAGCAGTATCTTTATTGTACCTCTTTTACCATGCTCAGCATTTCATTCCCTTTACACCTCTCACGCTTTCCAGTGCCGCTCTTTTTAACCAGCAGCGCTGCCCCGACGCTCCCGCGGTGCAGCTCTTTTAGTCACACGGGGCAGCGGCCACACCTGCTGCAGTACCTTTATTGTACCTCGTTTACCATGCTCAGCATTTTATTCCCTTTACACCTCTCACGCTTTCCGGGCCCCTTTTTAACCAGCAGCGCTGCCCCGACCGTCCCGCGGTGCAGCTCTTTTAGTGATGCGGGGCAGCGGCCACTCCTGCTGCAGTACCTTTTCAATATTTCTTAGACCATTTTCAATATTTTATTGCGCTCACACTTCCCAGCCTTTCCCATGCTGCTCTGTTTAACCAGCAGCGCTGCCCCGATGCTCCCGCGGTGCAGCTCTTTTAGTGATGCGGGGCAGCGGCCACACCTGCTGCAGTACCTTTATTGTACCTCGTTTACCATGCTCAGCATTTCATTCCCTTTACACCTCTCAGCCTTTCCCGTGCTGCTCTTTTTAACCAGCAGCGCTGCCCCGACGCTCCCGCGGTGCAGCTCTTTTAGTGACACGGGGCAGCGGCTACACCTGCTGCTGTACCTTTATTGTACCTCGTTTACCATGCTCAGCATTTCATTCCCTTTACACCTCTCACGCTTTCCGGACCCCTTTTTAACCAGCAGCGCTGCCCCGACCGTCCCGCGGTGCAGCTCTTTTAGTCACACGGGGCAGCGGCCACACCTGCTGCAGTACCTTTATTGTACCTCGTTTACCATGCTCAGCATTTCATTCCCTTTACACCTCTCACGCTTTCCGGACCCCTTTTTAACCAGCAGCGCTGCCCCGACGGTCCCGCGGTGCAGCTCTTTTAGTCACACGGGGCAGCGGCCACACCTGCTGCAGTACCTTTATTGTACCTCGTTTACCATGCTCAGCATTTCATTCCCTTTACACCTCTCACGCTTTCCGGACCCCTTTTTAGCCAGCAGCGCTGCCCCGACGCTCCCGCGGTGCAGCTCTTTTAGTGATGCGGGGCAGCGGCCACTCCTGCAGCAGTATCTTTATTGTACCTCTTTTACCATGCTCAGCATTTTATTCCCTTTACACCTCTCACGCTTTCCGGACCCCTTTTTAACCAGCAGCGCTGACCCGACCGTCCCGCGGTGCAGCTCTTTTAGTGACGCGGGGCAGCGGCCACACCTGCTGCTGTACCTTTATTGTACCTCGTTTACCATGCTCAGCATTTCATTCCCTTTACACCTCTCAGCCTTTCCCGTGCCGCTCTTTTTAACCAGCAGCGCTGCCCCGACGCTCCCGCGGTGCAGCTCTTTTAGTCACACGGGGCAGCGGCCACTCCTGCTGCAGTACCTTTATTGTACCTCGTTTACCATGCTCAGCATTTTATTCCCTTTACACCTCTCACGCTTTCCGGACCCCTTTTTAACCAGCAGCGCTGCCCCGACGGTCCCGCGGTTCAGCGCTTTTAGTGATGCGGGGCAGCGGCCACTCCTGCTGCAGTACCTTTATTGTACCTCTTTTACCATGCTCAGCATTTCATTCCCTTTACACCTCTCACGCTTTCCGGACCCCATTTTTAACCAGCAGCGCTTCCCCGACGGTCCCGCGGTGCAGCTCTTTTAGTGATGCGGGGCAGCGGCCACTCCTGCTGCAGTACCTTTTCAATATTTCTTAGACCATTGTCAATATTTTATTGCGCTCACACTTCCCAGCCTTTCCCATACTGCTCTGTTTAACCAGCAGCGCTGCCCCGACGCTCCCGCGGTGCAGCTCTTTTAGTGATGCGGGGCAGCGGCCACTCCTGCTGCAGTACCTTTACAATATTTCTTAGACCATTGTCAATATTTTATTGCGCTCACACTTCCCAGCCTTTCCCGTGCTGCTCTTTTTAACCAGCAGCGCTGCCCCGACGCTCCCGCGGTGCAGCTCTTTTAGTGATGCGGGGCAGCGGCCACTCCTGCTGCTGTACCTTTATTGTACCTCGTTTACCATGCTCAGCATTTTATTCCCTTTACACCTCTCACGCTTTCCGGACCCCTTTTTAACCAGCAGCGCTGCCCCGACGGTCCCGCGGTGCAGCTCTTTTAGTGATGCGGGGCAGCGGCCACTCCTGCTGCTGTACCTTTATTGTACCTCGTTTACCATGCTCAGCATTTCATTCCCTTTACACCTCTCACGCTTTCCGGACCCCTGTTTAACCAGCAGCGCTGCCCCGACGCTCCCGCGGTGCAGCTCTTTTAGTCACACGGGGCAGCGGCCACACCTGCTGCAGTACCTTTATTGTACCTCGTTTACCATGCTCAGCATTTTATTCCCTTTACACCTCTCAGCCTTTCCCGTGCCGCTCTTTTTAACCAGCAGCGCTGCGCCGACGCTCCCGCGGTGCAGCTCTTTTAGTGATGCGGGGCAGCGGCCACTCCTGCTGCAGTATCTTTATTGTACCTCTTTTACCATGCTCAGCATTTCATTCCCTTTACACCTCTCACGCTTTCCAGTGCCGCTCTTTTTAACCAGCAGCGCTGCCCCGACGGTCCCGCGGTGCAGCTCTTTTAGTGATGCGGGGCAGCGGCCACACCTGCTGCTGTACCTTTATTGTACCTCGTTTACCATGCTCAGCATTTTATTCCCTTTACACCTCTCACGCTTTCCGGACCCCTTTTTAACCAGCAGCGCTGCACCGACGCTCCCGCGGTGCAGCTCTTTTAGTGATGCGGGGCAGCGGCCACTCTTGCAGCAGTATCTTTATTGTACCTCGTTTACCATGCTCAGCATTTCATTCCCTTTACACCTCTCACGCTTTCCGGACCCCTTTTTAACCAGCAGCACTGCCCCGACGCTCCCGCGGTGCAGCTCTTTTAGTGATGCGGGGCAGCGGCCACTCCTGCAGCAGTATCTTTATTGTACCTCTTTTGCCATGCTCAGCATTTCATTCCCTTTACACCTCTCACGCTTTCCGGACCCCTTTTTAGCCAGCAGCGCTGCCCCGACGGTCCCGCGGTGCAGCTCTTTTAGTGATGCGGAGCAGCGGCCACACCTGCTGCTGTACCTTTATTGTACCTCGTTTACCATGCTCAGCATTTTATTCCCTTTACACCTCTCACGCTTTCCGGACCCCTTTTTAACCAGCAGCGCTGACCCGACCGTCCCGCGGTGCAGCTCTTTTAGTGATGCGGGGCAGCGGCCACTCCTGCTGCTGTACCTTTATTGTACCTCGTTTACCATGCTCAGCATTTCATTCCCTTTACACCTCTCACGCTTTCCGGACCCCTGTTTAACCAGCAGCGCTGCCCCGACCGTCCCGCGGTGCAGCTCTTTTAGTCACACGGGGCAGCGGCCACACCTGCTGCAGTACCTTTATTGTACCTCGTTTACCATGCTCAGCATTTTATTCCCTTTACACCTCTCAGCCTTTCCCGTGCCGCTCTTTTTAACCAGCAGCGCTGCGCCGACGCTCCCGCGGTGCAGCTCTTTTAGTGATGCGGGGCAGCGGCCACTCCTGCAGCAGTATCTTTATTGTACCTCTTTTACCATGCTCAGCATTTCATTCCCTTTACACCTCTCACGCTTTCCGGACCCCTTTTTAGCCAGCAGCGCTGCCCCGACCGTCCCGCGGTGCAGCTCTTTTAGTGACGCGGGGCAGCGGCCACACCTGCTGCTGTACCTTTATTGTACCTCGTTTACCATGCTCAGCATTTTATTCCCTTTACACCTCTCAGCCTTTCCCGTGCCGCTCTTTTTAACCAGCAGCGCTGCCCCGACGCTCCCGAGGTGCAGCTCTTTTAGTCACACGGGGCAGCGGCCACTCCTGCTGCTGTACCTTTACAGTATTTCTTAAACCATTTTCAATATTTTATTGCGCTCACACTTCCCAGCCTTTCCCATGCTGCTCTTTTTAACCAGCAGCGCTGCCCCGACGCTCCCGCGGTGCAGCTCTTTTAGTGACGCGGAGCAGCGGCCACTCCTGCTGCTGTACCTTTATTGTACCTCGTTTACCATGCTCAGCATTTTATTCCCTTTACACCTCTCACGCTTTCCGGACCCCTTTTTAACCAGCAGCGCTGCCCCGACCGTCCCGCGGTGCAGCTCTTTTAGTGATGCGGGGCAGCGGCCACTCCTGCTGCAGTACCTTTACAATATTTCTTAGACCATTGTCAATACTTTATTGCGCTGACGTTTCCCAGCCTTTCCCGTGCTGCTCTGTTTAACCAGCAGCGCTGCCCCGACGCTCCCGCGGTGCAGCTCCCTTAGTGACACGGGGCAGGGGCCGAGAGCCCTCTAGGTGCGGCTCCTCTATAGCACTTTACCGTTTTCTATTTTATTTCATTGGCACCTCGCGCGTTGCGCCGGGCGCCTCATTCGGGGACATGCGCCGGCTCCCACAGCGCCCCGCCCGCCGCCGCTCCCCGGGGGCCTCCCCGCTGCTCTCGGGAGATCGCACACCGCACGCGGCCCAAGCCCCGTCTCGCCGACGGCACTCACCACCCGCCGCCCGCCGCCGCGTTCTCCCGCTCCCTACCGGCACGAAGCGGCGCTGCCGATGACGGAGCCGATGCGCGGCTGCCACGCCGCTCTCTCCGCGCCTCAGGGCCGGCGCCTTCGGCCGCTCAGGGCGGCGTCCCCGCATCCGGGCCAGCCCGCGGAGCTCCTGCCGCCGCCGCCGCCGCCCCCCGACTGAGGGGCCGCGACGCCGGCGCCCCCTTTTATACTCCGCACCCCCTTTTCCCGCCACTGCCGCGGTGGGCTCCCCCCGCCTCAAAATCGCCCAGAAGCGCCCGAGGCGGGAACGGCGCAGCCCCACCGGCGCCTCGGAGAAGCTCTTCTAGTGACAAGGAGCAGCGGCCACTCCTGCTGCAGTACCTTTATTGTACCTCGTTTACCATGCTCAGCATTTCATTCCCTTTACACCTCTCACGCTTTCCGGACCCCTTTTAAGCCGGCAGCACTGCCCCGACGCTCCCGAGGTGCAGCTCTTTTAGTGATGCGGGGCAGCGGCCACTCCTGCAGCAGTATCTTTATTGTACCTCGTTTACCATGCTCAGCATTTCATTCCCTTTACACCTCTCAGCCTTTCCCGTGCCGCTCTTTTTAACCAGCAGCGCTGCCCCGACGCTCCCGCGGTGCAGCTCTTTTAGTCACACGGGGCAGCGGCCACACCTGCTGCAGTACCTTTATTGTACCTCGTTTACCATGCTCAGCATTTTATTCCCTTTACACCTCTCACGCTTTCCGGACCCCTTTTTAACCAGCAGCGCTGCCCCGACCGTCCCGCGGTGCAGCTCTTTTAGTGATGCGGGGCAGCGGCCACTCCAGCTGCAGTACCTTTTTTGTACCTCTTTTACCATGCTCAGCATTTCATTCCCTTTACACCTCTCAGCCTTTCCCGTGCCGCTCTTTTTAACCAGCAGCGCTGCCCCGACGCTCCCGCGGTGCAGCTCTTTTAGTGATGCGGGGCAGCGGCCACTCCTGCAGCAGTATCTTTATTGTACCTCTTTTACCATGCTCAGCATTTCATTCCCTTTACACCTCTCACGCTTTCCGGACCCCTTTTTAACCAGCAGCACTGCCCCGACCGTCCCGCGGTGCAGCTCTTTTAGTGACGCGGGGCAGCGGCCACACCTGCTGCAGTACCTTTATTGTACCTCGTTTACCATGCTCAGCATTTTATTCCCTTTACACCTCTCACGCTTTCCGGACCCCTTTTTAACCAGCAGCGCTGCCCCGACCGTCCCGCGGTGCAGCTCTTTTAGTGATGCGGGGCAGCGGCCACTCCTGCTGCAGTACCTTTTCAATATTTCTTAGACCATTTTCAATATTTTATTGCGCTCACACTTCCCAGCCTTTCCCATGCTGCTCTGTTTAACCAGCAGCGCTGCCCCGATGCTCCCGCGGTGCAGCTCTTTTAGTGACACGGGGCAGCTACACCTGCTGCTGTACCTTTATTGTACCTCGTTTACCATGCTCAGCATTTCATTCCCTTTACACCTCTCAGCCTTTCCCGTGCTGCTCTTTTTAACCAGCAGCGCTGCCCCGACGCTCCCGCGGTGCAGCTCTTTTAGTGACACGGGGCAGCGGCTACACCTGCTGCTGTACCTTTATTGTACCTCGTTTACCATGCTCAGCATTTCATTCCCTTTACACCTCTCACGCTTTCCGGACCCCTTTTTAACCAGCAGCGCTGCCCCGACCGTCCCGCGGTGCAGCTCTTTTAGTGATGCGGGGCAGCGGCCACACCTGCTGCAGTACCTTTATTGTACCTCGTTTACCATGCTCAGCATTTCATTCCCTTTACACCTCTCAGCCTTTCCCGTGCCGCTCTTTTTCAACAGCAGCGCTGCCCCGACGCTCCCGCGGTGCAGCTCTTTTAGTCACACGGGGCAGCGGCCACACCTGGTGCAGTACCTTTACAGTATTTCTTAGACCATTGTCAATATTTTATTGCGCTCACACTTCCAGGCCTTTCCCATGCTGCTCTGTTTAACCAGCAGCGCTGCCCCGACGCTCCCGCGGTGCAGCTCTTTTAGTCACACGGGGCAGCGGCCACACCTGCTGCTGTACCTTTATTGTACCTCGTTTACCATGCTCAGCATTTCATTCCCTTTACACCTCTCACGCTTTCCGGACCCCTTTTTAACCAGCAGCACTGCCCCGACGGTCCCGCGGTGCAGCTCTTTTAGTGATGCGGGGCAGCGGCCACTCCTGCTGCTGTACCTTTATTGTACCTCTTTTACCATGCTCAGCATTTCATTCCCTTTACACCTCTCAGCCTTTCCCGTGCTGCTCTTTTTAACCAGCAGCGCTGCCCCGACGCTCCCGCGGTGCAGCTCTTTTAGTGATGCGGAGCAGCGGCCACTCCTGCTGCTGTACCTTTATTGTACCTCGTTTACCATGCTCAGCATTTCATTCCCTTTACACCTCTCAGCCTTTCCCGTGCTGCTCTTTTTAACCAGCAGCGCTGCCCCGACGCTCCCGCGGTGCAGCTCTTTTAGTGATGCGGGGCAGCGGCCACTCCTGCTGCAGTATCTTTATTGAACCTCTTTTACCATGCTCAGCATTTTATTCCCTTTACACCTTTCACGCATTCCGGACCCCTTTTTAACCTGCAGCGCTGCCCCGACCGTCCCGCGGTGCAGCTCTTTTAGTGACGCGGGGCAGCGGCCACACCTGCTGCAGTACCTTTATTGTACCTCGTTTACCATGCTCAGCATTTTATTCCCTTTACACCTCTCAGCCTTTCCCGTGCCGCTCTTTTTAACCAGCAGCGCTGCCCCGACGCTCCCGCGGTGCAGCTCTTTTAGTGACGCGGGGCAGCGGCCACACCTGCTGCTGTACCTTTATTGTACCTCGTTTACCATGCTCAGCATTTCATTCCCTTTACACCTCTCACGCTTTCCGGACCCCTTTTTAACCAGCAGCACTGCCCCGACGCTCCCGCGGTGCAGCTCTTTTAGTGATGCGGGGCAGCTACACCTGCTGCTGTACCTTTATTGTACCTCGTTTACCATGCTCAGCATTTTATTCCCTTTACACCTCTCAGCCTTTCCCGTGCCGCTCTTTTTAACCAGCAGCGCTGCCCCGACGCTCCCGCGGTGCAGCTCTTTTAGTGACACGGGGCAGCGGCCACACCTGCTGCTGTACCTTTATTGTACCTCGTTTACCATGCTCAGCATTTTATTCCCTTTACACCTCTCACGCTTTCCGGACCCCTTTTTAACCAGCAGCGCTGCCCCGACGCTCCCGCGGTGCAGCTCTTTTAGTGACGCGGGGCAGCGGCCACTCCTGCTGCAGTATCTTTATTGTACCTCTTTTACCATGCTCAGCATTTCATTCCCTTTACACCTCTCAGCCTTTCCCGTGCCGCTCTTTTTAACCAGCAGCGCTGCCCCGACGGTCCCGCGGTGCAGCTCTTTTAGTGACACGGGGCAGCGGCCACACCTGCTGCTGTACCTTTATTGTACCTCGTTTACCATGCTCAGCATTTCATTCCCTTTACACCTCTCAGCCTTTCCCGTGCCGCTCTTTTTAACCAGCAGCGCTGCCCCGACGCTCCCGCGGTGCAGCTCTTTTAGTCACACGGGGCAGCGGCCACACCTGCTGCAGTACCTTTACAGTATTTCTTAGACCATTGTCAATATTTTATTGCGCTCACACTTCCCAGCCTTTCCCGTGCCGCTCTTTTTAACCAGCAGCGCTGCCCCGACGGTCCCGCGGTGCAGCTCTTTTAGTGATGCGGGGCAGCGGCCACACCTGCTGCAGTACCTTTATTGTACCTCGTTTACCATGCTCAGCATTTTATTCCCTTTACACCTCTCACGCTTTCCGGACCCCTTTTTAACCAGCAGCGCTGCCCCGACCGTCCCGCGGTGCAGCTCTTTTAGTGATGCGGGGCAGCGGCCACACCTGCTGCTGTACCTTTATTGTACCTCGTTTACCATGCTCAGCATTTCATTCCCTTTACACCTCTCAGCCTTTCCCGTGCCGCTCATTTTAACCAGCAGCGCTGCCCCGACGCTCCCGCGGTGCAGCTCTTTTAGTGACACGGGGCAGCGCCCTCACCTGCTGCTGTACCTTTATTGTACCTCGCTTACCATGCTCAGCATTTTATTCCCTTTACACCTCTCACGCTTTCCGGACCCCTTTTTAACCAGCAGCACTGCCCCGACGCTCCCGCGGTGCAGCTCTTTTAGTGGTGCGGGGCAGCGGCCACACCTGCTGCTGTACCTTTATTGTACCTCGTTTACCATGCTCAGCATTTTATTCCCTTTACACCTCTCAGCCTTTCCCGTGCCGCACTTTTTAACCAGCAGCGCTGCCCCGACGCTCCCGCGGTGCAGCTCTTTTAGTGATGCGGGGCAGCGGCCACACCTGGTGCAGTACCTTTACAGTATTTCTTAAACCATTGTCAATATTTTATTGCGCTCACACTTCCAGGCCTTTCCAATGCTGCTCTGTTTAACCAGCAGCGCTGCCCCGACGCTCCCGCGGTGCAGCTCTTTTAGTGGTGCGGGGCAGCGGCCACACCTGCTGCTGTACCTTTATTGTACCTCGTTTACCATGCTCAGCATTTCATTCCCTTTACACCTCTCACGCTTTCCGGACCCCTTTTTAACCAGCAGCACTGCCCCGACGCTCCCGCGGTGCAGCTCTTTTAGTGGTGCGGGGCAGCGGCCACACCTGCTGCTGTACCTTTATTGTACCTCGTTTACCATGCTCAGCATTTTATTCCCTTTACACCTCTCAGCCTTTCCCGTGCCGCACTTTTTAACCAGCAGCGCTGCCCCGACGCTCCCGCGGTGCAGCTCTTTTAGTGATGCGGGGCAGCGGCCACACCTGGTGCAGTACCTTTACAGTATTTCTTAAACCATTGTCAATATTTTATTGCGCTCACACTTCCAGGCCTTTCCAATGCTGCTCTGTTTAACCAGCAGCGCTGCCCCGACGCTCCCGCGGTGCAGCTCTTTTAGTGGTGCGGGGCAGCGGCCACACCTGCTGCTGTACCTTTATTGTACCTCGTTTACCATGCTCAGCATTTCATTCCCTTTACACCTCTCACGCTTTCCGGACCCCTTTTTAACCAGCAGCACTGCCCCGACGCTCCCGCGGTGCAGCTCTTTTAGTCACACGGGGCAGCGGCCACACCTGCTGCAGTACCTTTATTGTACCTCGTTTACCATGCTCAGCATTTCATTCCCTTTACACCTCTCACGCTTTCCGGACCCCTTTTTAACCAGCAGCGCTGCCCCGACCGTCCCGCGGTGCAGCTCTTTTAGTGATGCGGGGCAGCGGCCACTCCTGCTGCAGTACCTTTTCAATATTTCTTAGACCATTTTCAATATTTTATTGCGCTCACACTTCCCAGCCTTTCCCATGCTGCTCTGTTTAACCAGCAGCGCTGCCCCGACGCTCCCGCGGTGCAGCTCTTTTAGTGATGCGGGGCAGCGGCCACACCTGCTGCAGTACCTTTATTGTACCTCGTTTACCATGCTCAGCATTTCATTCCCTTTACACCTCTCACGCTTTCCGGACCCCTTTTTAACCAGCAGCGCTGCCCCGACGCTCCCGCGGTGCAGCTCTTTTAGTGATGCGGGGCAGCGGCCACTCCTGCTGCTGTACCTTTACAATAT
Organism: Coloeus monedula; assembly: GCF_965178545.1. Taxonomy (NCBI): domain Eukaryota; kingdom Metazoa; phylum Chordata; class Aves; order Passeriformes; family Corvidae; genus Coloeus; species Coloeus monedula. Next base: position 255,879 of record NW_028120799.1, on the reverse strand, counting down.
TTCTTAGACCATTGTCAATACTTTATTGCGCTGACGTTTCCCAGCCTTTCCCGTGCTGCTCTGTTTAACCAGCAGCGCTGCCCCGACGCTCCCGCGGTGCAGCTCCCTTAGTGACACGGGGCAGGGGCCGAGAGCCCTCTAGGTGCGGCTCCTCTATAGCACTTTACCGTTTTCTATTTTATTTCATTGGCACCTCGCGCGTTGCGCCGGGCGCCTCATTCGGGGACATGCGCCGGCTCCCACAGCGCCCCGCCCGCCGCCGCTCCCCGGGGGCCTCCCCGCTGCTCTCGGGAGATCGCACACCGCACGCGGCCCAAGCCCCGTCTCGCCGACGGCACTCACCACCCGCCGCCCGCCGCCGCGTTCTCCCGCTCCCTACCGGCACGAAGCGGCGCTGCCGATGACGGAGCCGATGCGCGGCTGCCACGCCGCTCTCTCCGCGCCTCAGGGCCGGCGCCTTCGGCCGCACACGGCGGCGTCCCCGCATCCGGGCCAGCCCGCGGAGCTCCTGCCGCCGCCGCCGCCGCCCCCCGACTGAGGGGCCGCGACGCCGGCGCCCCCTTTTATACTCCGCACCCCCTTTTCCCGCCACTGCCGCGGTGGGCTCCCCCCGCCTCAAAATCGCCCAGAAGCGCCCGAGGCGGGAACGGCGCAGCCCCACCGGCGCCTCGGAGAAGCTCTTCTAGTGACAAGGAGCAGCGGCCACCCCTCCTGCAGTACCTTTATTGTACCTCGTTTACCATGCTCAGCATTTCATTCCCTTTACACCTCTCAGCCTTTCCCGTGCCGCTCTTTTTAACCAGCAGCGCTGCCCCGACGCTCCCGCGGTGCAGCTCTTTTAGTCACACGGGGCAGCGGCCACACCTGCTGCAGTACCTTTATTGTACCTCGTTTACCATGCTCTGCATTTCATTCCCTTTACACCTCTCACGCTTTCCGGACCCCTTTTTAACCAGCAGCGCTGCCCCGACCGTCCCGCGGTGCAGCTCTTTTAGTGATGCGGGGCAGCGGCCACTCCTGCTGCTGTACCTTTATTGTACCTCGTTTACCATGCTCAGCATTTCATTCCCTTTACACCTCTCACGCTTTCCGGACCCCTTTTTAACCAGCAGCGCTGCCCCGACGATCCCGCGGTGCAGCTCTTTTAGTGATGCGGGGCAGCGGCCAGTCCTGCTGCAGTACCTTTTCAATATTTCTTAGACCATTTTCAATATTTTATTGCGCTCACACTTCCCAGCCTTTCCCATGCTGCTCTGTTTAACCAGCAGCGCTGCCCCGACGCTCCCGCGGTGCAGCTCTTTTAGTGACGCGGAGCAGCGGCCACTCCTGCTGCTGTACCTTTATTGTACCTCGTTTACCATGCTCAGCATTTTATTCCCTTTACACCTCTCACGCTTTCCGGACCCCTTTTTAACCAGCAGCGCTGCCCCGACCGTCCCGCGGTGCAGCTCTTTTAGTGATGCGGGGCAGCGGCCACTCCTGCTGCTGTACCTTTACAATATTTCTTAGACCATTGTCAATATTTTATTCCGCTCACACTTCCCAGCCTTTCCGTGCTGCTCTTTTTAACCAGCAGCGCTGCCCCGACGGTCCCGCGGTGCAGCTCTTTTAGTGATGCGGGGCAGCGGCCACTCCTGCTGCTGTACCTTTATTGTACCTCGTTTACCATGCTCAGCATTTCATTCCCTTTACACCTCTCACGCTTTCCGGACCCCTTTTTAACCAGCAGCACTGCCCCGACGGTCCCGCGGTGCAGCTCTTTTAGTGATGCGGGGCAGCGGCCACTCCTGCTGCTGTACCTTTATTGTACCTCGTTTACCATGCTCAGCATTTCATTCCCTTTACACCTCTCAGCCTTTCCCGTGCCGCTCTTTTTAACCAGCAGCGCTGCCCCGACGCTCCCGCGGTGCAGCTCTTTTAGTGATGCGGGGCAGCGGCCACTTCTGCTGCAGTATCTTTATTGAACCTCTTTTACCATGCTCAGCATTTTATTCCCTTTACACCTTTCACGCATTCCGGACCCCTTTTTAACCTGCAGCGCTGCCCCGACCGTCCCGCGGTGCAGCTCTTTTAGTGACGCGGGGCAGCGGCCACACCTGCTGCAGTACCTTTATTGTACCTCGTTTACCATGCTCAGCATTTTATTCCCTTTACACCTCTCAGCCTTTCCCGTGCCGCTCTTTTTAACCAGCAGCGCTGCCCCGACGCTCCCGCGGTGCAGCTCTTTTAGTGACGCGGGGCAGCGGCCACACCTGCTGCTGTACCTTTATTGTACCTCGTTTACCATGCTCAGCATTTCATTCCCTTTACACCTCTCACGCTTTCCGGACCCCTTTTTAACCAGCAGCACTGCCCCGACGCTCCCGCGGTGCAGCTCTTTTAGTGACACGGGGCAGCTACACCTGCTGCTGTACCTTTATTGTACCTCGTTTACCATGCTCAGCATTTTATTCCCTTTACACCTCTCACGCTTTCCGGACCCCTTTTTAACCAGCAGCGCTGCCCCGACGGTCCCGCGGTGCAGCTCTTTTAGTGACGCGGGGCAGCGGCCACTCCTGCTGCAGTATCTTTATTGTACCTCTTTTACCATGCTCAGCATTTCATTCCCTTTACACCTCTCAGCCTTTCCCGTGCCGCTCTTTTTAACCAGCAGCGCTGCCCCGACGGTCCCGCGGTGCAGCTCTTTTAGTGATGCGGGGCAGCGGCCACACCTGCTGCTGTACCTTTATTGTACCTCGTTTACCATGCTCAGCATTTCATTCCCTTTACACCTCTCAGCCTTTCCCGTGCCGCTCTTTTTAACCAGCAGCGCTGCCCCGACGCTCCCGCGGTGCAGCTCTTTTAGTCACACGGGGCAGCGGCCACACCTGCTGCAGTACCTTTACAGTATTTCTTAGACCATTGTCAATATTTTATTGCGCTCACACTTCCCAGCCTTTCCCGTGCCGCTCTTTTTAACCAGCAGCGCTGCCCCGACGCTCCCGCGGTGCAGCTCTTTTAGTGACACGGGGCAGCGCCCTCACCTGCTGCTGTACCTTTATTGTACCTCGCTTACCATGCTCAGCATTTTATTCCCTTTACACCTCTCACGCTTTCCGGACCCCTTTTTAACCAGCAGCACTGCCCCGACGCTCCCGCGGTGCAGCTCTTTTAGTGACACGGGGCAGCGGCCACACCTGCTGCTGTACCTTTATTGTACCTCGTTTACCATGCTCAGCATTTCATTCCCTTTACACCTCTCAGCCTTTCCCGTGCCGCTCTTTTTAACCAGCAGCGCTGCCCCGACGCTCCCGAGGTGCAGCTCTTTTAGTGACACGGGGCAGCGGCCACACCTGCTGCTGTGCCTTTATTGTACCTCGTTTACCATGCTCAGCATTTCATTCCCTTTACACCTCTCACGCTTTCCGGACCCCTTTTTAACCAGCAGTGCTGCCCCGACCGTCCCGCGGTGCAGCTCTTTTAGTGATGCGGGGCAGCGGCCACACCTGCTGCAGTACCTTTATTGTACCTCGTTTACCATGCTCAGCATTTCATTCCCTTTACACCTCTCACGCTTTCCGGACCCCTTTTTAACCAGCAGCGCTGCCCCGACGCTCCCGCGGTGCAGCTCTTTTAGTGATGCGGGGCAGCGGCCACACCTGCTGCAGTATCTTTATTGTACCTCTTTTACCATGCTCAGCATTTCATTCCCTTTACACCTCTCACGCTTTCCGGACCCCTTTTTAGCCAGCAGCGCTGCCCCGACGGTCCCGCGGTGCAGCTCTTTTAGTGATGCGGGGCAGCGGCCACACCTGCTGCAGTATCTTTATTGTACCTCGTTTACCATGCTCAGCATTTTATTCCCTTTACACCTCTCACGCTTTCCCGTGCCGCTCTTTTTAACCAGCAGCGCTGCCCCGACGCTCCCGCGGTGCAGCTCTTTTAGTGATGCGGGGCAGCGGCCACACCTGCTGCTGTACCTTTATTGTACCTCGTTTACCATGCTCAGCATTTCATTCCCTTTACACCTCTCAGCCTTTCCCGTGCCGCTCTTTTTAACCAGCAGCGCTGCCCCGACGCTCCCGAGGTGCAGCTCTTTTAGTCACACGGGGCAGCGGCCACACCTGGTGCAGTACCTTTACAGTATTTCTTAAACCATTGTCAATATTTTATTGCGCTCACACTTCCAGGCCTTTCCAATGCTGCTCTGTTTAACCAGCAGCGCTGCCCCGACGCTCCCGCGGTGCAGCTCTTTTAGTGGTGCGGGGCAGCGGCCACACCTGCTGCTGTACCTTTATTGTACCTCGTTTACCATGCTCAGCATTTCATTCCCTTTACACCTCTCACGCTTTCCGGACCCCTTTTTAACCACCAGCGCTGCCCCGACCGTCCCGCGGTGCAGCTCTTTTAGTGATGCGGGGCAGCGGCCACTCCTGCTGCTGTACCTTTATTGTACCTCGTTTACCATGCTCAGCATTTCATTCCCTTTACACCTCTCACGCTTTCCGGACCCCTTTTTAACCAGCAGCGCTGCCCCGACGCTCCCGAGGTGCAGCTCTTTTAGTGATGCGGGGCAGCGGCCACACCTGCTGCAGTACCTTTACAGTATTTCTTAAACCATTGTCAATATTTTATTGCGCTCACACTTCCAGGCCTTTCCAATGCTGCTCTGTTTAACCAGCAGCGCTGCCCCGACGGTCCCGCGGTGCAGCTCTTTTAGTGGTGCGGGGCAGCGGCCACACCTGCTGCTGTACCTTTATTGTACCTCGTTTACCATGCTCAGCATTTCATTCCCTTTACACCTCTCACGCTTTCCGGACCCCTTTTTAACCAGCAGCACTGCCCCGACGCTCCCGCGGTGCAGCTCTTTTAGTGACACGGGGCAGCTACACCTGCTGCAGTACCTTTATTGTACCTCGTTTACCATGCTCAGCATTTTATTCCCTTTACACCTCTCACGCTTTCCGGACCCCTTTTTAACCAGCAGCGCTGCCCCGACGGTCCCGCGGTGCAGCTCTTTTAGTCACACGGGGCAGCGGCCACACCTGCTGCAGTACCTTTATTGTACCTCGTTTACCATGCTCAGCATTTCATTCCCTTTACACCTCTCACGCTTTCCGGACCCCTTTTTAACCAGCAGCGCTCCCCCGACCGTCCCGCGGTGCAGCTCTTTTAGTGATGCGGGGCAGCGGCCACTCCTGCTGCTGTACCTTTTCAATATTTCTTAGACCATTTTCAATATTTTATTGCGCTCACACTTCCCAGCCTTTCCCATGCTGCTCTGTTTAACCAGCAGCGCTGCCCCGATGCTCCCGCGGTGCAGCTCTTTTAGTGATGCGGGGCAGCGGCCACACCTGCTGCAGTACCTTTATTGTACCTCGTTTACCATGCTCAGCATTTCATTCCCTTTACACCTCTCACGCTTTCCGGACCCCTTTTTAACCAGCAGCACTGCCCCGACGCTCCCGCGGTGCAGCTCTTTTAGTGACACGGGGCAGCTACACCTGCTGCTGTACCTTTATTGTACCTCGTTTACCATGCTCAGCATTTCATTCCCTTTACACCTCTCAGCCTTTCCCGTGCTGCTCTTTTTAACCAGCAGCGCTGCCCCGACGCTCCCGCGGTGCAGCTCTTTTAGTGACACGGGGCAGCGGCCACACCTGCTGCTGTACCTTTATTGTACCTCGTTTACCATGCTCAGCATTTCATTCCCTTTACACCTCTCACGCTTTCCGGACCCCTTTTTAACCAGCAGCGCTGCCCCGACGCTCCCGCGGTGCAGCTCTTTTAGTGATGCGGGGCAGCGGCCACTCCTGCTGCTGTACCTTTACAATATTTCTTAGACCATTGTCAATACTTTATTGCGCTGACGTTTCCCAGCCTTTCCCGTGCTGCTCTTTTTAACCAGCAGCGCTGCCCCGACGCTCCCGCGGTGCAGCTCCCTTAGTGACACGGGGCAGGGGCCGAGAGCCCTCTAGGTGCGGCTCCTCTATAGCACTTTACCGTTTTCTATTTTATTTCATTGGGACCTCGCGCGTTGCGCCGGGCGCCTCATTCGGGGACATGCGCCGGCTCCCACAGCGCCCCGCCCGCCGCCGCTCCCCGGGGGCCTCCCCGCTGCTCTCGGGAGATCGCACACCGCACGCGGCCCAAGCCCCGTCTCGCCGACGGCACTCACCACCCGCCGCCCGCCGCCGCGTTCTCCCGCTCCCTACCGGCACGAAGCGGCGCTGCCGATGACGGAGCCGATGCGCGGCTGCCACGCCGCTCTCTCCGCGCCTCAGGGCCGGCGCCTTCGGCCGCACAGGGCGGCGTCCCCGCATCCGGGCCAGCCCGCGGAGCTCCTGCCGCCGCCGCCGCCGCCCCCCGACTGAGGGGCCGCGACGCCGGCGCCCCCTTTTATACTCCGCACCCCCTTTTCCCGCCACTGCCGCGGTGGGCTCCCCCCGCCTCAAAATCGCCCAGAAGCGCCCGAGGCGGGAACGGCGCAGCCCCACCGGCGCCTCGGAGAAGCTCTTCTAGTGACAAGGAGCAGCGGCCACCCCTCCTGCAGTACCTTTATTGTACCTCGTTTACCATGCTCAGCATTTCATTCCCTTTACACCTCCCAGCCTTTCCCGTGCCGCTCTTTTTAACCAGCAGCGCTGCCCCGACGCTCCCGCGGTGCAGCTCTTTTAGTCACACGGGGCAGCGGCCACACCTGCTGCAGTACCTTTATTGTACCTCGTTTACCATGCTCAGCATTTTATTCCCTTTACACCTCTCACGCTTTCCGGACCCCTTTTTAACCAGCAGCGCTGCCCCGACCGTCCCGCGGTGCAGCTCTTTTAGTGATGCGGGGCAGCGGCCACTCCTGCTGCTGTACCTTTATTGTACCTCGTTTACCATGCTCAGCATTTCATTCCCTTTACACCTCTCACGCTTTCCGGACCCCTTTTTAACCAGCAGCGCTGCCCCGACGCTCCCGCGGTGCAGCTCTTTTAGTGACGCGGAGCAGCGGCCACTCCTGCTGCTGTACCTTTATTGTACCTCGTTTACCATGCTCAGCATTTTATTCCCTTTACACCTCTCACGCTTTCCGGACCCCTTTTTAACCAGCAGCGCTGCCCCGACCGTCCCGCGGTGCAGCTCTTTTAGTGATGCGGGGCAGCGGCCACTCCTGCTGCTGTACCTTTATTGTACCTCGTTTACCATGCTCAGCATTTCATTCCCTTTACACCTCTCACGCTTTCCGGACCCCTTTTTAACCAGCAGCACTGCCCCGACGGTCCCGCGGTGCAGCTCTTTTAGTGATGCGGGGCAGCGGCCACTCCTGCTGCTGTACCTTTATTGTACCTCTTTTACCATGCTCAGCATTTCATTCCCTTTACACCTCTCAGCCTTTCCCGTGCCGCTCTTTTTAACCAGCAGCGCTGCCCCGACGCTCCCGCGGTGCAGCTCTTTTAGTGATGCGGAGCAGCGGCCACTCCTGCTGCTGTACCTTTATTGTACCTCGTTTACCATGCTCAGCATTTCATTCCCTTTACACCTCTCAGCCTTTCCCATGCTGCTCTGTTTAACCAGCAGCGCTGCCCCGACGCTCCCGCGGTGCAGCTCTTTTAGTGATGCGGGGCAGCGGCCACTCCTGCTGCAGTATCTTTATTGAACCTCTTTTACCATGCTCAGCATTTTATTCCCTTTACACCTTTCACGCATTCCGGACCCCTTTTTAACCTGCAGCGCTGCCCCGACCGTCCCGCGGTGCAGCTCTTTTAGTGACGCGGGGCAGCGGCCACACCTGCTGCAGTACCTTTATTGTACCTCGTTTACCATGCTCAGCATTTTATTCCCTTTACACCTCTCAGCCTTTCCCGTGCCGCTCTTTTTAACCAGCAGCGCTGCCCCGACGCTCCCGCGGTGCAGCTCTTTTAGTGACGCGGGGCAGCGGCCACACCTGCTGCTGTACCTTTATTGTACCTCGTTTACCATGCTCAGCATTTCATTCCCTTTACACCTCTCACGCTTTCCGGACCCCTTTTTAACCAGCAGCACTGCCCCGACGCTCCCGCGGTGCAGCTCTTTTAGTGACACGGGGCAGCTACACCTGCTGCTGTACCTTTATTGTACCTCGTTTACCATGCTCAGCATTTTATTCCCTTTACACCTCTCACGCTTTCCGGACCCCTTTTTAACCAGCAGCGCTGCCCCGACGGTCCCGCGGTGCAGCTCTTTTAGTGACATGGGGCAGCGGCCACTCCTGCTGCAGTATCTTTATTGTACCTCTTTTACCATGCTCAGCATTTCATTCCCTTTACACCTCTCAGCCTTTCCCGTGCCGCTCTTTTTAACCAGCAGCGCTGCCCCGACGGTCCCGCGGTGCAGCTCTTTTAGTGATGCGGGGCAGCGGCCACACCTGCTGCTGTACCTTTATTGTACCTCTTTTACCATGCTCAGCATTTCATTCCCTTTACACCTCTCAGCCTTTCCCGTGCCGCTCTTTTTAACCAGCAGCGCTGCCCCGACGCTCCCGCGGTGCAGCTCTTTTAGTCACACGGGGCAGCGGCCACACCTGCTGCAGTACCTTTACAGTATTTCTTAGACCATTGTCAATATTTTATTGCGCTCACACTTCCCAGCCTTTCCCGTGCCGCTCTTTTTAACCAGCAGCGCTGCCCCGACGGTCCCGCGGTGCAGCTCTTTTAGTGATGCGGGGCAGCGGCCACACCTGCTGCAGTACCTTTATTGTACCTCGTTTACCATGCTCAGCATTTTATTCCCTTTACACCTCTCACGCTTTCCGGACCCCTTTTTAACCAGCAGCGCTGCCCCGACCGTCCCGCGGTGCAGCTCTTTTAGTGATGCGGGGCAGCGGCCACACCTGCTGCAGTATCTTTATTGTACCTCTTTTACCATGCTCAGCATTTCATTCCCTTTACACCTCTCACGCTTTCCGGACCCCTTTTTAGCCAGCAGCGCTGCCCCGACGGTCCCGCGGTGCAGCTCTTTTAGTGATGCGGGGCAGCGGCCACACCTGCTGCAGTATCTTTATTGTACCTCGTTTACCATGCTCAGCATTTTATTCCCTTTACACCTCTCACGCTTTCCCGTGCCGCTCTTTTTAACCAGCAGCGCTGCCCCGACGCTCCCGCGGTGCAGCTCTTTTAGTGATGCGGGGCAGCGGCCACACCTGCTGCTGTACCTTTATTGTACCTCGTTTACCATGCTCAGCATTTCATTCCCTTTACACCTCTCAGCCTTTCCCGTGCCGCTCTTTTTAACCAGCAGCGCTGCCCCGACGCTCCCGAGGTGCAGCTCTTTTAGTCACACGGGGCAGCGGCCACACCTGGTGCAGTACCTTTACAGTATTTCTTAAACCATTGTCAATATTTTATTGCGCTCACACTTCCAGGCCTTTCCAATGCTGCTCTGTTTAACCAGCAGCGCTGCCCCGACGCTCCCGCGGTGCAGCTCTTTTAGTGGTGCGGGGCAGCGGCCACACCTGCTGCTGTACCTTTATTGTACCTCGTTTACCATGCTCAGCATTTCATTCCCTTTACACCTCTCACGCTTTCCGGACCCCTTTTTAACCAGCAGCACTGCCCCGACGCTCCCGCGGTGCAGCTCTTTTAGTGACACGGGGCAGCTACACCTGCTGCTGTACCTTTATTGTACCTCGTTTACCATGCTCAGCATTTCATTCCCTTTACACCTCTCAGCCTTTCCCGTGCCGCTCTTTTTAACCAGCAGCGCTGCCCCGACGGTCCCGCGGTGCAGCTCTTTTAGTGACACGGGGCAGCGGCCACACCTGCTGCAGTACCTTTTCAATATTTCTTAGACCATTTTCAATATTTTATTGCGCTCACACTTCCCAGCCTTTCCGTGCTGCTCTTTTTAACCAGCAGCGCTGCCCCGATGCTCCCGCGGTGCAGCTCTTTTAGTGATGCGGGGCAGCGGCCACACCTGCTGCAGTACCTTTATTGTACCTCGTTTACCATGCTCAGCATTTCATTCCCTTTACACCTCTCACGCTTTCCGGACCCCTTTTTAACCAGCAGAGCTGCCCCGACGCTCCCGCGGTGCAGCTCTTTTAGTGATGCGGGGCAGCGGCCACACCTGCTGCAGTATCTTTATTGTACCTCTTTTACCATGCTCAGCATTTTATTCCCTTTACACCTCTCACGCTTTCCGGACCCCTTTTTAACCAGCAGCACTGCCCCGACGCTCCCGCGGTGCAGCTCTTTTAGTGATGCGGGGCATCGGCCACTCCTGCAGCAGTATCTTTATTGTAGTTCTTTTACCATGCTCAGCATTTCATTCCCTTTACACCTCTCACGCTTTCCGGACCCCTTTTTAACCAGCAGCGCTGCCCCGACCGTCCCGCGGTGCAGCTCTTTTAGTGACGCGGGGCAGCGGCCACACCTGCTGCAGTACCTTTATTGTACCTCGTTTACCATGCTCAGCATTTCATTCCCTTTACACCTCTCAGCCTTTCCCGTGCCGCTCTTTTTAACCAGCAGCGCTGCCCCGACGCTCCCGAGGTGCAGCTCTTTTAGTCACACGGGGCAGCGGCCACTCCTGCTGCTGTACCTTTACAGTATTTCTTAAACCATTGTCAATATTTTATTGCGCTCACACTTCCCAGCCTTTCCCATGCTGCTCTTTTTAACCAGCAGCGCTGCCCCGACGCTCCCGCGGTGCAGCTCTTTTAGTGACGCGGAGCAGCGGCCACTCCTGCTGCAGTACCTTTATTGTACCTCGTTTACCATGCTCAGCATTTTATTCCCTTTACACCTCTCACGCTTTCCGGACCCCTTTTTAACCAGCAGCGCTGCCCCGACGGTCCCGCGGTGCAGCTCTTTTAGTGACGCGGGGCAGCGGCCACACCTGCTGCAGTACCTTTATTGTACCTCGTTTACCATGCTCAGCATTTCATTCCCTTTACACCTCTCACGCTTTCCGGACCCCTTTTTAACCAGCAGCACTGCCCCGACGCTCCCGCGGTGCAGCTCTTTTAGTGACACGGGGCAGCTACACCTGCTGCAGTACCTTTATTGTACCTCGTTTACCATGCTCAGCATTTCATTCCCTTTACACCTCTCAGCCTTTCCCGTGCTGCTCTTTTTAACCAGCAGCGCTGCCCCGACGCTCCCGCGGTGCAGCTCTTTTAGTGATGCGGGGCAGCGGCCACTCCTGCTGCTGTACCTTTATTGTACCTCGTTTACCATGCTCAGCATTTTATTCCCTTTACACCTCTCACGCTTTCCGGACCCCTTTTTAACCAGCAGCGCTGCCCCGACCGTCCCGCGGTGCAGCTCTTTTAGTGATGCGGGGCAGCGGCCACTCCTGCTGCAGTACCTTTACAATATTTCTTAGACCATTGTCAATACTTTATTGCGCTGACGTTTCCCAGCCTTTCCCGTGCTGCTCTGTTTAACCAGCAGCGCTGCCCCGACGCTCCCGCGGTACAGCTCCCTTAGTGACACGGGGCAGGGGCCGAGAGCCCTCTAGGTGCGGCTCCTCTATAGCACTTTACCGTTTTCTATTTTATTTCATTGGCACCTCGCGCGTTGCGCCGGGCGCCTCATTCGGGGACATGCGCCGGCTCCCACAGCGCCCCGCCCGCCGCCGCTCCCCGGGGGCCTCCCCGCTGCTCTCGGGAGATCGCACACCGCACGCGGCCCAAGCCCCGTCTCGCCGACGGCACTCACCACCCGCCGCCCGCCGCCGCGTTCTCCCGCTCCCTACCGGCACGAAGCGGCGCTGCCGATGACGGAGCCGATGCGCGGCTGCCACGCCGCTCTCTCCGCGCCTCAGGGCCGGCGCCTTCGGCCGCACAGGGCGGCGTCCCCGCATCCGGGCCAGCCCGCGGAGCTCCTGCCGCCGCCGCCGCCGCCCCCCGACTGAGGGGCCGCGACGCCGGCGCCCCCTTTTATACTCCGCACCCCCTTTTCCCGCCACCGCCGCGGTGGGCTCCCCCCGCCTCAAAATCGCCCAGAAGCGCCCGAGGCGGGAACGGCGCAGCCCCACCGGCGCCTCGGAGAAGCTCTTCTAGTGACAAGGAGCAGCGGCCACCCCTCCTGCAGTACCTTTATTGTACCTCGTTTACCATGCTCAGCATTTCATTCCCTTTACACCTCTCAGCCTTTCCCGTGCCGCTCTTTTTAACCAGCAGCGCTGCCCCGACGCTCCCGCGGTGCAGCTCTTTTAGTCACACGGGGCAGCGGCCACACCTGCTGCAGTACCTTTATTGTACCTCGTTTACCATGCTCAGCATTTTATTCCCTTTACACCTCTCACGCTTTCCGGACCCCTTTTTAACCAGCAGCGCTGCCCCGACCGTCCCGCGGTGCAGCTCTTTTAGTGATGCGGGGCAGCGGCCACTCCTGCTGCTGTACCTTTATTGTACCTCGTTTACCATGCTCAGCATTTCATTCCCTTTACACCTCTCACGCTTTCCGGACCCCTTTTTAACCAGCAGCGCTGCCCCGACGGTCCCGCGGTGCAGCTCTTTTAGTGATGCGGGGCAGCGGCCACTCCTGCTGCTGTACCTTTTCAATATTTCTTAGACCATTTTCAATATTTTATTGCGCTCACACTTCCCAGCCTTTCCCATGCTGCTCTGTTTAACCAGCAGCGCTGCCCCGACGCTCCCGCGGTGCAGCTCTTTTAGTGACGCGGAGCAGCGGCCACTCCAGCTGCTGTACCTTTATTGTACCTCGTTTACCATGCTCAGCATTTCATTCCCTTTACACCTCTCACGCTTTCCGGACCCCTTTTTAACCAGCAGAGCTGCCCCGACGCTCCCGCGGTGCAGCTCTTTTAGTGATGCGGGGCAGCGGCCACACCTGCTGCAGTATCTTTATTGTACCTCTTTTACCATGCTCAGCATTTCATTCCCTTTACACCTCTCACGCTTTCCGGACCCCTTTTTAACCAGCAGCGCTGCCCCGACCGTCCCGCGGTGCAGCTCTTTTAGTGACGCGGGGCAGCGGCCACACCTGCTGCAGTACCTTTATTGTACCTCGTTTACCATGCTCAGCATTTCATTCCCTTTACACCTCTCAGCCTTTCCCGTGCCGCTCTTTTTAACCAGCAGCGCTGCCCCGACGCTCCCGAGGTGCAGCTCTTTTAGTCACACGGGGCAGCGGCCACTCCTGCTGCTGTACCTTTACAGTATTTCTTAAACCATTGTCAATATTTTATTGCGCTCACACTTCCCAGCCTTTCCCATGCTGCTCTTTTTAACCAGCAGCGCTGCCCCGACGCTCCCGCGGTGCAGCTCTTTTAGTGATGCGGGGCAGCGGCCACACCTGCTGCTGTACCTTTATTGTACCTCGTTTACCATGCTCAGCATTTCATTCCCTTTACACCTCTCAGCCTTTCCCGTGCCGCACTTTTTAACCAGCAGCGCTGCCCCGACGGTCCCGCGGTGCAGCTCTTTTAGTCACACGGGGCAGCGGCCACACCTGCTGCAGTACCTTTATTGTACCTCGTTTACCATGCTCAGCATTTCATTCCCTTTACACCTCTCAGCCTTTCCCGTGCCGCTCTTTTTAACCAGCAGCACTGCCCCGACGCTCCCGCGGTGCAGCTCTTTTAGTCACACGGGGCAGCTACACCTGCTGCTGTACCTTTATTGTACCTCGTTTACCATGCTCAGCATTTCATTCCCTTTACACCCCTCACGCTTTCCGGACCCCTTTTTAACCAGCAGCGCTGCCCCGACCGTCCCGCGGTGCAGCTCTTTTAGTGATGCGGGGCAGCGGCCACACCTGCTGCAGTACCTTTATTGTACCTCGTTTACCATGCTCAGCATTTCATTCCCGTTACACCTCTCACGCTTTCCGGACCCCTTTTTAACCAGCAGCGCTGCCCCGACGGTCCCGCGGTGCAGCTCTTTTAGTGATGCGGGGCAGCGGCCACACCTGCTGCAGTATCTTTATTGTACCTCTTTTACCATGCTCAGCATTTCATTCCCTTTACACCTCTCACGCTTTCCGGACCCCTTTTTAGCCAGCAGCGCTGCCCCGACGGTCCCGCGGTGCAGCTCTTTTAGTGATGCGGGGCAGCGGCCACACCTGCTGCAGTATCTTTATTGTACCTCGTTTACCATGCTCAGCATTTTATTCCCTTTACACCTCTCACGCTTTCCCGTGCCGCTCTTTTTAACCAGCAGCGCTGCCCCGACGCTCCCGCGGTGCAGCTCTTTTAGTGATGCGGGGCAGCGGCCACACCTGCTGCTGTACCTTTATTGTACCTCGTTTACCATGCTCAGCATTTCATTCCCTTTACACCTCTCAGCCTTTCCCGTGCCGCTCTTTTTAACCAGCAGCGCTGCCCCGACGCTCCCGAGGTGCAGCTCTTTTAGTCACACGGGGCAGCGGCCACACCTGGTGCAGTACCTTTACAGTATTTCTTAAACCATTGTCAATATTTTATTGCGCTCACACTTCCAGGCCTTTCCAATGCTGCTCTGTTTAACCAGCAGCGCTGCCCCGACGCTCCCGCGGTGCAGCTCTTTTAGTGGTGCGGGGCAGCGGCCACACCTGCTGCTGTACCTTTATTGTACCTCGTTTACCATGCTCAGCATTTCATTCCCTTTACACCTCTCACGCTTTCCGGACCCCTTTTTAACCAGCAGCACTGCCCCGACGCTCCCGCGGTGCAGCTCTTTTAGTGACACGGGGCAGCTACACCTGCTGCAGTACCTTTATTGTACCTCGTTTACCATGCTCAGCATTTCATTCCCTTTACACCTCTCACGCTTTCCGGACCCCTTTTTAACCAGCAGCACTGCCCCGACGCTCCCGCGGTGCAGCTCTTTTAGTGACACGGGGCAGCTACACCTGCTGCTGTACCTTTATTGTACCTCGTTTACCATGCTCAGCATTTCATTCCCTTTACACCTCTCAGCCTTTCCCGTGCCGCTCTTTTTAACCAGCAGCGCTGCCCCGACGGTCCCGCGGTGCAGCTCTTTTAGTGACACGGGGCAGCGGCCACACCTGCTGCAGTACCTTTATTGTACCTCGTTTACCATGCTCAGCATTTCATTCCCTTTACACCTCTCACGCTTTCCGGACCCCTTTTTAACCAGCAGCGCTGCCCCGACCGTCCCGCGGTGCAGCTCTTTTAGTGATGCGGGGCAGCGGCCACTCCTGCTGCAGTACCTTTTCAATATTTCTTAGACCATTTTCAATATTTTATTGCGCTCACACTTCCCAGCCTTTCCGTGCTGCTCTTTTTAACCAGCAGCGCTGCCCCGATGCTCCCGCGGTGCAGCTCTTTTAGTGATGCGGGGCAGCGGCCACACCTGCTGCAGTACCTTTATTGTACCTCGTTTACCATGCTCAGCATTTCATTCCCTTTACACCTCTCACGCTTTCCGGACCCCTTTTTAACCAGCAGAGCTGCCCCGACGCTCCCGCGGTGCAGCTCTTTTAGTGATGCGGGGCAGCGGCCACACCTGCTGCAGTATCTTTATTGTACCTCTTTTACCATGCTCAGCATTTTATTCCCTTTACACCTCTCACGCTTTCCGGACCCCTTTTTAACCAGCAGCACTGCCCCGACGCTCCCGCGGTGCAGCTCTTTTAGTGATGCGGGGCAGCGGCCACTCCTGCAGCAGTATCTTTATTGTAGTTCTTTTACCATGCTCAGCATTTCATTCCCTTTACACCTCTCACGCTTTCCGGACCCCTTTTTAACCAGCAGCGCTGCCCCGACCGTCCCGCGGTGCAGCTCTTTTAGTGACGCGGGGCAGCGGCCACACCTGCTGCAGTACCTTTATTGTACCTCGTTTACCATGCTCAGCATTTCATTCCCTTTACACCTCTCAGCCTTTCCCGTGCCGCTCTTTTTAACCAGCAGCGCTGCCCCGACGCTCCCGAGGTGCAGCTCTTTTAGTCACACGGGGCAGCGGCCACTCCTGCTGCTGTACCTTTACAGTATTTCTTAAACCATTGTCAATATTTTATTGCGCTCACACTTCCCAGCCTTTCCCATGCTGCTCTTTTTAACCAGCAGCGCTGCCCCGACGCTCCCGCGGTGCAGCTCTTTTAGTGACGCGGAGCAGCGGCCACTCCTGCTGCAGTACCTTTATTGTACCTCGTTTACCATGCTCAGCATTTTATTCCCTTTACACCTCTCACGCTTTCCGGACCCCTTTTTAACCAGCAGCGCTGCCCCGACGGTCCCGCGGTGCAGCTCTTTTAGTGACGCGGGGCAGCGGCCACACCTGCTGCAGTACCTTTATTGTACCTCGTTTACCATGCTCAGCATTTCATTCCCTTTACACCTCTCACGCTTTCCGGACCCCTTTTTAACCAGCAGCACTGCCCCGACGCTCCCGCGGTGCAGCTCTTTTAGTGACACG
Source organism: Coloeus monedula (assembly GCF_965178545.1). Lineage (NCBI taxonomy): Eukaryota > Metazoa > Chordata > Aves > Passeriformes > Corvidae > Coloeus > Coloeus monedula. Next base: position 239,549 of record NW_028120799.1, on the reverse strand, counting down.
GGGCAGCTACACCTGCTGCTGTACCTTTATTGTACCTCGTTTACCATGCTCAGCATTTCATTCCCTTTACACCTCTCAGCCTTTCCCGTGCTGCTCTTTTTAACCAGCAGCGCTGCCCCGACGCTCCCGCGGTGCAGCTCTTTTAGTGATGCGGGGCAGCGGCCACTCCTGCTGCTGTACCTTTATTGTACCTCGTTTACCATGCTCAGCATTTTATTCCCTTTACACCTCTCACGCTTTCCGGACCCCTTTTTAACCAGCAGCGCTGCCCCGACCGTCCCGCGGTGCAGCTCTTTTAGTGATGCGGGGCAGCGGCCACTCCTGCTGCAGTACCTTTACAATATTTCTTAGACCATTGTCAATACTTTATTGCGCTGACGTTTCCCAGCCTTTCCCGTGCTGCTCTGTTTAACCAGCAGCGCTGCCCCGACGCTCCCGCGGTACAGCTCCCTTAGTGACACGGGGCAGGGGCCGAGAGCCCTCTAGGTGCGGCTCCTCTATAGCACTTTACCGTTTTCTATTTTATTTCATTGGCACCTCGCGCGTTGCGCCGGGCGCCTCATTCGGGGACATGCGCCGGCTCCCACAGCGCCCCGCCCGCCGCCGCTCCCCGGGGGCCTCCCCGCTGCTCTCGGGAGATCGCACACCGCACGCGGCCCAAGCCCCGTCTCGCCGACGGCACTCACCACCCGCCGCCCGCCGCCGCGTTCTCCCGCTCCCTACCGGCACGAAGCGGCGCTGCCGATGACGGAGCCGATGCGCGGCTGCCACGCCGCTCTCTCCGCGCCTCAGGGCCGGCGCCTTCGGCCGCACAGGGCGGCGTCCCCGCATCCGGGCCAGCCCGCGGAGCTCCTGCCGCCGCCGCCGCCGCCCCCCGACTGAGGGGCCGCGACGCCGGCGCCCCCTTTTATACTCCGCACCCCCTTTTCCCGCCACCGCCGCGGTGGGCTCCCCCCGCCTCAAAATCGCCCAGAAGCGCCCGAGGCGGGAACGGCGCAGCCCCACCGGCGCCTCGGAGAAGCTCTTCTAGTGACAAGGAGCAGCGGCCACCCCTCCTGCAGTACCTTTATTGTACCTCGTTTACCATGCTCAGCATTTCATTCCCTTTACACCTCTCAGCCTTTCCCGTGCCGCTCTTTTTAACCAGCAGCGCTGCCCCGACGCTCCCGCGGTGCAGCTCTTTTAGTCACACGGGGCAGCGGCCACACCTGCTGCAGTACCTTTATTGTACCTCGTTTACCATGCTCAGCATTTTATTCCCTTTACACCTCTCACGCTTTCCGGACCCCTTTTTAACCAGCAGCGCTGCCCCGACCGTCCCGCGGTGCAGCTCTTTTAGTGATGCGGAGCAGCGGCCACTCCTGCTGCTGTACCTTTATTGTACCTCGTTTACCATGCTCAGCATTTCATTCCCTTTACACCTCTCACGCTTTCCGGACCCCTTTTTAACCAGCAGCGCTGCCCCGACGGTCCCGCGGTGCAGCTCTTTTAGTGATGCGGGGCAGCGGCCACTCCTGCTGCTGTACCTTTTCAATATTTCTTAGACCATTTTCAATATTTTATTGCGCTCACACTTCCCAGCCTTTCCCATGCTGCTCTGTTTAACCAGCAGCGCTGCCCCGACGCTCCCGCGGTGCAGCTCTTTTAGTGACGCGGAGCAGCGGCCACTCCTGCTGCTGTACCTTTATTGTACCTCGTTTACCATGCTCAGCATTTTATTCCCTTTACACCTCTCACGCTTTCCGGACCCCTTTTTAACCAGCAGCGCTGCCCCGACCGTCCCGCGGTGCAGCTCTTTTAGTGATGCGGGGCAGCGGCCACTCCTGCTGCTGTACCTTTACAATATTTCTTAGACCATTGTCAATATTTTATTCCGCTCACACTTCCCAGCCTTTCCGTGCTGCTCTTTTTAACCAGCAGCGCTGCCCCGACGGTCCCGCGGTGCAGCTCTTTTAGTGATGCGGGGCAGCGGCCACTCCTGCTGCAGTAACCTTTATTGTACCTCGTTTACCATGCTCAGCATTTCATTCCCTTTACACCTCTCAGCCTTTCCCGTGCCGCTCTTTTTAACCAGCAGCGCTACGCCGACGCTCCCGCGTGCAGCTCTTTTAGTGATGCGGGGCAGCGGCCACTCCTGCTGCTGTACCTTTTCAATATTTCTTAGACCATTTTCAATATTTTATTGCGCTCACACTTCCCAGCCTTTCCCATGCTGCTCTGTTTAACCAGCAGCGCTGCCCCGACGCTCCCGCGGTGCAGCTCTTTTAGTGACGCGGAGCAGCGGCCACTCCAGCTGCTGTACCTTTATTGTACCTCGTTTACCATGCTCAGCATTTCATTCCCTTTACACCTCTCACGCTTTCCGGACCCCTTTTTAACCAGCAGAGCTGCCCCGACGCTCCCGCGGTGCAGCTCTTTTAGTGATGCGGGGCAGCGGCCACACCTGCTGCAGTATCTTTATTGTACCTCTTTTACCATGCTCAGCATTTCATTCCCTTTACACCTCTCACGCTTTCCGGACCCCTTTTTAACCAGCAGCGCTGCCCCGACCGTCCCGCGGTGCAGCTCTTTTAGTGACGCGGGGCAGCGGCCACACCTGCTGCAGTACCTTTATTGTACCTCGTTTACCATGCTCAGCATTTCATTCCCTTTACACCTCTCAGCCTTTCCCGTGCCGCTCTTTTTAACCAGCAGCGCTGCCCCGACGCTCCCGAGGTGCAGCTCTTTTAGTCACACGGGGCAGCGGCCACTCCTGCTGCTGTACCTTTACAGTATTTCTTAAACCATTGTCAATATTTTATTGCGCTCACACTTCCCAGCCTTTCCCATGCTGCTCTTTTTAACCAGCAGCGCTGCCCCGACGCTCCCGCGGTGCAGCTCTTTTAGTGATGCGGGGCAGCGGCCACACCTGCTGCTGTACCTTTATTGTACCTCGTTTACCATGCTCAGCATTTCATTCCCTTTACACCTCTCAGCCTTTCCCGTGCCGCACTTTTTAACCAGCAGCGCTGCCCCGACGGTCCCGCGGTGCAGCTCTTTTAGTCACACGGGGCAGCGGCCACACCTGCTGCAGTACCTTTATTGTACCTCGTTTACCATGCTCAGCATTTCATTCCCTTTACACCTCTCAGCCTTTCCCGTGCCGCTCTTTTTAACCAGCAGCACTGCCCCGACGCTCCCGCGGTGCAGCTCTTTTAGTCACACGGGGCAGCTACACCTGCTGCAGTACCTTTATTGTACCTCGTTTACCATGCTCAGCATTTTATTCCCTTTACACCTCTCACGCTTTCCGGACCCCTTTTTAACCAGCAGCGCTGCCCCGACGGTCCCGCGGTGCAGCTCTTTTAGTGACGCGGGGCAGCGGCCACACCTGCTGCAGTACCTTTATTGTACCTCGTTTACCATGCTCAGCATTTCATTCCCTTTACACCTCTCACGCTTTCCGGACCCCTTTTTAACCAGCAGCACTGCCCCGACGCTCCCGCGGTGCAGCTCTTTTAGTGACACGGGGCAGCGGCTACACCTGCTGCTGTACCTTTATTGTACCTCGTTTACCATGCTCAGCATTTCATTCCCTTTACACCTCTCACGCTTTCCGGACCCCTTTTTAACCAGCAGCGCTGCCCCGACCGTCCCGCGGTGCAGCTCTTTTAGTGATGCGGGGCAGCGGCCACACCTGCTGCAGTACCTTTTCAATATTTCTTAGACCATTTTCAATATTTTATTGCGCTCACACTTCCCAGCCTTTCCCATACTGCTCTGTTTAACCAGCAGCGCTGCCCCGACGCTCCCGCGGTGCAGCTCTTTTAGTGATGCGGGGCAGCGGCCACACCTGCTGCTGTACCTTTATTGTACCTCGTTTACCATGCTCAGCATTTCATTCCCTTTACACCTCTCAGCCTTTCCCGTGCCGCTCTTTTTAACCAGCAGCACTGCCCCGACGCTCCCGCGGTGCAGCTCTTTTAGTCACACGGGGCAGCGGCCACACCTGCTGCACTACCTTTATTGTACCTCGTTTACCATGCTCAGCATTTCATTCCCTTTACACCTCTCACGCTTTCCGGACCCCTTTTTAACCAGCAGCACTGCCCCGACGCTCCCGCGGTGCAGCTCTTTTAGTGATGCGGGGCAGCGGCCACACCTGCTGCAGTACCTTTATTGTACCTCTTTTACCATGCTCAGCATTTCATTCCCTTTACACCTCTCACGCTTTCCGGACCCCTTTTTAGCCAGCAGCGCTGCCCCGACCGTCCCGCGGTGCAGCTCTTTTAGTGATGCGGAGCAGCGGCCACACCTGCTGCAGTACCTTTATTGTACCTCGTTTACCATGCTCAGCATTTTATTCCCTTTACACCTCTCACGCTTTCCCGTGCCGCTCCTTTTAACCAGCAGCGCTGCCCCGACGCTCCCGCGGTGCAGCTCTTTTAGTGACACGGGGCAGCGGCCACTCCTGGTGCAGTACCTTTACAGTATTTCTTAGACCATTGTCAATATTTTATTGCGCTCACACTTCCAGGCCTTTCCCATGCTGCTCTGTTTAACCAGCAGCGCTGCCCCGACGCTCCCGCGGTGCAGCCCTTTTAGTCACACGGGGCAGCGGCCACACCTGCTGCTGTACCTTTATTGTACCTCGTTTACCATGCTCAGCATTTCATTCCCTTTACACCTCTCAGCCTTTCCCGTGCCGCTCTTTTTAACCAGCAGCGCTGCGCCGACGGTCCCGCGGTGCAGCTCTTTTAGTCACACGGGGCAGCGGCCACACCTGCTGCTGTACCTTTATTGTACCTCGTTTACCATGCTCAGCATTTCATTCCCTTTACACCTCTCACGCTTTCCGGACCCCTTTTTAACCAGCAGCACTGCCCCGACGGTCCCGCGGTGCAGCTCTTTTAGTGATGCGGGGCAGCGGCCACTCCTGCTGCTGTACCTTTATTGTACCTCTTTTACCATGCTCAGCATTTCATTCCCTTTACACCTCTCAGCCTTTCCCGTGCTGCTCTTTTTAACCAGCAGCGCTGCCCCGACGCTCCCGCGGTGCAGCTCTTTTAGTGATGCGGAGCAGCGGCCACTCCTGCTGCTGTACCTTTATTGTACCTCGTTTACCATGCTCAGCATTTCATTCCCTTTACACCTCTCAGCCTTTCCCATGCTGCTCTGTTTAACCAGCAGCGCTGCCCCGACGCTCCCGCGGTGCAGCTCTTTTAGTGATGCGGGGCAGCGGCCACTCCTGCTGCAGTATCTTTATTGAACCTCTTTTACCATGCTCAGCATTTTATTCCCTTTACACCTTTCACGCATTCCGGACCCCTTTTTAACCTGCAGCGCTGCCCCGACCGTCCCGCGGTGCAGCTCTTTTAGTGACGCGGGGCAGCGGCCACACCTGCTGCAGTACCTTTATTGTACCTCGTTTACCATGCTCAGCATTTTATTCCCTTTACACCTCTCAGCCTTTCCCGTGCCGCTCTTTTTAACCAGCAGCGCTGCCCCGACGCTCCCGCGGTGCAGCTCTTTTAGTGACGCGGGGCAGCGGCCACACCTGCTGCAGTATCTTTATTGTACCTCGTTTACCATGCTCAGCATTTCATTCCCTTTACACCTCTCACGCTTTCCGGACCCCTTTTTAACCAGCAGCACTGCCCCGACGCTCCCGCGGTGCAGCTCTTTTAGTGACACGGGGCAGCTACACCTGCTGCTGTACCTTTATTGTACCTCGTTTACCATGCTCAGCATTTCATTCCCTTTACACCTCTCAGCCTTTCCCGTGCCGCTCTTTTTAACCAGCAGCGCTGCCCCGACGCTCCCGCGGTGCAGCTCTTTTAGTGACACGGGGCAGCGGCCACACCTGCTGCTGTACCTTTATTGTACCTCGTTTACCATGCTCAGCATTTTATTCCCTTTACACCTCTCACGCTTTCCGGACCCCTTTTTAACCAGCAGCGCTGCCCCGACGGTCCCGCGGTGCAGCTCTTTTAGTGACGCGGGGCAGCGGCCACTCCTGCTGCAGTATCTTTATTGTACCTCTTTTACCATGCTCAGCATTTCATTCCCTTTACACCTCTCAGCCTTTCCCGTGCCGCTCTTTTTCAACAGCAGCGCTGCCCCGACGCTCCCGCGGTGCAGCTCTTTTAGTGATGCGGGGCAGCGGCCACACCTGCTGCAGTACCTTTATTGTACCTCGTTTACCATGCTCAGCATTTTATTCCCTTTACACCTCTCACGCTTTCCGGACCCCTTTTTAACCAGCAGCGCTGCCCCGACCGTCCCGCGGTGCAGCTCTTTTAGTGATGCGGGGCAGCGGCCACACCTGCTGCTGTACCTTTATTGTACCTCGTTTACCATGCTCAGCATTTCATTCCCTTTACACCTCTCAGCCTTTCCCGTGCCGCTCATTTTAACCAGCAGCGCTGCCCCGACGCTCCCGCGGTGCAGCTCTTTTAGTGACACGGGGCAGCGCCCTCACCTGCTGCTGTACCTTTATTGTACCTCGCTTACCATGCTCAGCATTTTATTCCCTTTACACCTCTCACGCTTTCCGGACCCCTTTTTAACCAGCAGCACTGCCCCGACGCTCCCGCGGTGCAGCTCTTTTAGTGACACGGGGCAGCGGCCACACCTGCTGCTGTACCTTTATTGTACCTCGTTTACCATGCTCAGCATTTCATTCCCTTTACACCTCTCACGCTTTCCGGACCCCTTTTTAACCAGCAGCGCTGCCCCGACGCTCCCGAGGTGCAGCTCTTTTAGTGATGCGGGGCAGCGGCCACTCCTGCTGCTGTACCTTTATTGTACCTCTTTTACCATGCTCAGCATTTCATTCCCTTTACACCTCTCACGCTTTCCGGACCCCTTTTTAGCCAGCAGCGCTGCCCCGACGGTCCCGCGGTGCAGCTCTTTTAGTGATGCGGGGCAGCGGCCACACCTGCTGCAGTACCTTTATTGTACCTCGTTTACCATGCTCAGCATTTTATTCCCTTTACACCTCTCACGCTTTCCCGTGCCGCTCTTTTTAACCAGCAGCGCTGCCCCGACGCTCCCGCGGTGCAGCTCTTTTAGTGATGCGGGGCAGCGGCCACACCTGGTGCAGTACCTTTACAGTATTTCTTAAACCATTGTCAATATTTTATTGCGCTCACACTTCCAGGCCTTTCCAATGCTGCTCTGTTTAACCAGCAGCGCTGCCCCGACGCTCCCGCGGTGCAGCTCTTTTAGTGGTGCGGGGCAGCGGCCACACCTGCTGCTGTACCTTTATTGTACCTCGTTTACCATGCTCAGCATTTCATTCCCTTTACACCTCTCACGCTTTCCGGACCCCTTTTTAACCAGCAGCGCTGCCCCGACCGTCCCGCGGTGCAGCTCTTTTAGTGATGCGGGGCAGCGGCCACTCCTGCTGCAGTACCTTTTCAATATTTCTTAGACCATTTTCAATATTTTATTGCGCTCACACTTCCCAGCCTTTCCCATGCTGCTCTGTTTAACCAGCAGCGCTGCCCCGATGCTCCCGCGGTGCAGCTCTTTTAGTGATGCGGGGCAGCGGCCACACCTGCTGCAGTACCTTTATTGTACCTCGTTTACCATGCTCAGCATTTCATTCCCTTTACACCTCTCACGCTTTCCGGACCCCTTTTTAACCAGCAGCACTGCCCCGACGCTCCCGCGGTGCAGCTCTTTTAGTGACACGGGGCAGCTACACCTGCTGCTGTACCTTTATTGTACCTCGTTTACCATGCTCAGCATTTCATTCCCTTTACACCTCTCAGCCTTTCCCGTGCTGCTCTTTTTAACCAGCAGCGCTGCTCCGACGCTCCCGCGGTGCAGCTCTTTTAGTGACACGGGGCAGCGGCTACACCTGCTGCTGTACCTTTATTGTACCTCGTTTACCATGCTCAGCATTTCATTCCCTTTACACCTCTCACGCTTTCCGGACCCCTTTTTAACCAGCAGCGCTGCCCCGACGCTCCCGCGGTGCAGCTCTTTTAGTGATGCGGGGCAGCGGCCACTCCTGCTGCTGTACCTTTACAATATTTCTTAGACCATTGTCAATACTTTATTGCGCTGACGTTTCTCAGCCTTTCCCGTGCTGCTCTGTTTAACCAGCAGCGCTGCCCCGACGCTCCCGCGGTGCAGCTCCCTTAGTGACACGGGGCAGGGGCCGAGAGCCCTCTAGGTGCGGCTCCTCTATAGCACTTTACCGTTTTCTATTTTATTTCATTGGCACCTCGCGCGTTGCGCCGGGCGCCTCATTCGGGGACATGCGCCGGCTCCCACAGCGCCCCGCCCGCCGCCGCTCCCCGGGGGCCTCCCCGCTGCTCTCGGGAGATCGCACACCGCACGCGGCCCAAGCCCCGTCTCGCCGACGGCACTCACCACCCGCCGCCCGCCGCCGCGTTCTCCCGCTCCCTACCGGCACGAAGCGGCGCTGCCGATGACGGAGCCGATGCGCGGCTGCCACGCCGCTCTCTCCGCGCCTCAGGGCCGGCGCCTTCGGCCGCACAGGGCGGCGTCCCCGCATCCGGGCCAGCCCGCGGAGCTCCTGCCGCCGCCGCCGCCGCCCCCCGACTGAGGGGCCGCGACGCCGGCGCCCCCTTTTATACTCCGCACCCCCTTTTCCCGCCACTGCCGCGGTGGGCTCCCCCCGCCTCAAAATCGCCCAGAAGCGCCCGAGGCGGGAACGGCGCAGCCCCACCGGCGCCTCGGAGAAGCTCTTCTAGTGACAAGGAGCAGCGGCCACCCCTCCTGCAGTACCTTTATTGTACCTCGTTTACCATGCTCAGCATTTCATTCCCTTTACACCTCTCAGCCTTTCCCGTGCCGCTCTTTTTAACCAGCAGCGCTGCCCCGACGCTCCCGCGGTGCAGCTCTTTTAGTCACACGGGGCAGCGGCCACACCTGGTGCAGTACCTTTACAGTATTTCTTAGACCATTTTCAATATTTTATTGCGCTCACACTTCCCAGCCTTTCCCATGCTGCTCTGTTTAACCAGCAGCGCTGCCCCGACGCTCCCGCGGTGCAGCTCTTTTAGTGACGCGGAGCAGCGGCCACTCCTGCTGCTGTACCTTTATTGTACCTCGTTTACCATGCTCAGCATTTTATTCCCTTTACACCTCTCACGCTTTCCGGACCACTTTTTAACCAGCAGCGCTGCCCCGACCGTCCCGCGGTGCAGCTCTTTTAGTGATGCGGGGCAGCGGCCACTCCTGCTGCTGTACCTTTACAATATTTCTTAGACCATTGTAAATATTTTATTCCGCTCACACTTCCCAGCCTTTCCGTGCTGCTCTTTTTAACCAGCAGCGCTGCCCCGACGGTCCCGCGGTGCAGCTCTTTTAGTGATGCGGGGCAGCGGCCACACCTGCTGCAGTATCTTTATTGTACCTCGTTTACCATGCTCAGCATTTCATTCCCTTTACACCTCTCAGCCTTTCCCATGCTGCTCTGTTTAACCAGCAGCGCTGCCCCGACGCTCCCGCGGTGCAGCTCTTTTAGTGATGCGGGGCAGCGGCCACTCCTGCTGCAGTATCTTTATTGAACCTCTTTTACCATGCTCAGCATTTTATTCCCTTTACACCTCTCACGCTTTCCGGACCCCTTTTTAACCTGCAGCGCTGCCCCGACCGTCCCGCGGTGCAGCTCTTTTAGTGACGCGGGGCAGCGGCCACACCTGCTGCTGTACCTTTATTGTACCTCGTTTACCATGCTCAGCATTTCATTCCCTTTACACCTCTCACGCTTTCCGGACCCCTTTTTAACCAGCAGCACTGCCCCGACGCTCCCGCGGTGCAGCTCTTTTAGTGACACGGGGCAGCTACACCTGCTGCAGTACCTTTATTGTACCTCGTTTACCATGCTCAGCATTTCATTCCCTTTACACCTCTCAGCCTTTCCCGTGCCGCTCTTTTTAACCAGCAGCGCTGCCCCGACGCTCCCGCGGTGCAGCTCTTTTAGTCACACGGGGCAGCGGCCACACCTGCTGCAGTACCTTTATTGTACCTCGTTTACCATGCTCAGCATTTCATTCCCTTTACACCTCTCACGCTTTCCGGACCCCTTTTTAACCAGCAGCGCTGCCCCGACCGTCCCGCGGTGCAGCTCTTTTAGTGATGCGGGGCAGCGGCCACTCCTGCTGCAGTACCTTTTCAATATTTCTTAGACCATTTTCAATATTTTATTGCGCTCACACTTCCCAGCCTTTCCCATGCTGCTCTGTTTAACCAGCAGCGCTGCCCCGATGCTCCCGCGGTGCAGCTCTTTTAGTGATGCGGGGCAGCGGCCACACCTGCTGCAGTACCTTTATTGTACCTCGTTTACCATGCTCAGCATTTCATTCCCTTTACACCTCTCACGCATTCCGGACCCCTTTTTAACCAGCAGAGCTGCCCCGACGCTCCCGCGGTGCAGCTCTTTTAGTGATGCGGGGCAGCGGCCACACCTGCTGCAGTATCTTTATTGTACCTCTTTTACCATGCTCAGCATTTTATTCCCTTTACACCTCTCACGCTTTCCGGACCCCTTTTTAACCAGCAGCACTGCCCCGACGCTCCCGCGGTGCAGCTCTTTTAGTGATGCGGGGCAGCGGCCACTCCTGCAGCAGTATCTTTATTGTAGTTCTTTTACCATGCTCAGCATTTCATTCCCTTTACACCTCTCACGCTTTCCGGACCCCTTTTTAACCAGCAGCGCTGCCCCGACCGTCCCGCGGTGCAGCTCTTTTAGTGATGCGGGGCAGCGGCCACACCTGCTGCAGTACCTTTATTGTACCTCGTTTACCATGCTCAGCATTTCATTCCCTTTACACCTCTCAGCCTTTCCCGTGCCGCTCTTTTTAACCAGCAGCGCTGCCCCGACGCTCCCGCGGTGCAGCTCTTTTAGTGACACGGGGCAGCGGCCACACCTGCTGCAGTACCTTTATTGTACCTCGTTTACCATGCTCAGCATTTCATTCCCTTTACACCTCTCAGCCTTTCCCGTGCCGCTCTTTTTAACCAGCAGCGCTACGCCGACGCTCCCGCGTGCAGCTCTTTTAGTGATGCGGGGCAGCGGCCACTCCTGCTGCTGTACCTTTTCAATATTTCTTAGACCATTTTCAATATTTTATTGCGCTCACACTTCCCAGCCTTTCCCATGCTGCTCTGTTTAACCAGCAGCGCTGCCCCGACGCTCCCGAGGTGCAGCTCTTTTAGTGATGCGGGGCAGCGGCCACACCTGCTGCACTACCTTTATTGTACCTCGTTTACCATGCTCAGCATTTCATTCCCTTTACACCTCTCACGCTTTCCGGACCCCTTTTTAACCAGCAGAGCTGCCCCGACGCTCCCGCGGTGCAGCTCTTTTAGTGATGCGGGGCAGCGGCCACACCTGCTGCAGTATCTTTATTGTACCTCTTTTACCATGCTCAGCATTTCATTCCCTTTACACCTCTCACGCTTTCCGGACCCCTTTTTAACCAGCAGCGCTGCCCCGACCGTCCCGCGGTGCAGCTCTTTTAGTGACGCGGGGCAGCGGCCACACCTGCTGCAGTACCTTTATTGTACCTCGTTTACCATGCTCAGCATTTTATTCCCTTTACACCTCTCAGCCTTTCCCGTGCCGCTCTTTTTAACCAGCAGCGCTGCCCCGACGCTCCCGCGGTGCAGCTCTTTTAGTGACACGGGGCAGCTACACCTGCTGCAGTACCTTTATTGTACCTCGTTTACCATGCTCAGCATTTCATTCCCTTTACACCTCTCACGCTTTCCGGACCCCTTTTTAACCAGCAGCACTGCCCCGACGCTCCCGCGGTGCAGCTCTTTTAGTGACACGGGGCAGCTACACCTGCTGCTGTACCTTTATTGTACCTCGTTTACCATGCTCAGCATTTCATTCCCTTTACACCTCTCAGCCTTTCCCGTGCCGCTCTTTTTAACCAGCAGCGCTGCCCCGACGCTCCCGCGGTGCAGCTCTTTTAGTCACACGGGGCAGCGGCCACACCTGCTGCAGTACCTTTATTGTACCTCGTTTACCATGCTCAGCATTTCATTCCCTTTACACCTCTCACGCTTTCCGGACCCCTTTTTAACCAGCAGCGCTGCCCCGACCGTCCCGCGGTGCAGCTCTTTTAGTGATGCGGGGCAGCGGCCACTCCTGCTGCAGTACCTTTTCAATATTTCTTAGACCATTTTCAATATTTTATTGCGCTCACACTTCCCAGCCTTTCCCATGCTGCTCTGTTTAACCAGCAGCGCTGCCCCGATGCTCCCGCGGTGCAGCTCTTTTAGTGATGCGGGGCAGCGGCCACACCTGCTGCAGTACCTTTATTGTACCTCGTTTACCATGCTCAGCATTTCATTCCCTTTACACCTCTCACGCTTTCCGGACCCCTTTTTAGCCAGCAGCGCTGCCCCGACGCTCCCGCGGTGCAGCTCTTTTAGTGATGCGGGGCAGCGGCCACTCCTGCAGCAGTATCTTTATTGTAGTTCTTTTACCATGCTCAGCATTTCATTCCCTTTACACCTCTCACGCTTTCCGGACCCCTTTTTAACCAGCAGCGCTGCCCCGACGGTCCCGCGGTGCAGCTCTTTTAGTGACGCGGGGCAGCGGCCACACCTGCTGCAGTACCTTTATTGTACCTCGTTTACCATGCTCAGCATTTCATTCCCTTTACACCTCTCACGCTTTCCGGACCCCTTTTTAACCAGCAGCACTGCCCCGACGCTCCCGCGGTGCAGCTCTTTTAGTGACACGGGGCAGCGGCTACACCTGCTGCTGTACCTTTATTGTACCTCGTTTACCATGCTCAGCATTTCATTCCCTTTACACCTCTCACGCTTTCCGGACCCCTTTTTAACCAGCAGCGCTGCCCCGACCGTCCCGCGGTGCAGCTCTTTTAGTGATGCGGGGCAGCGGCCACACCTGCTGCAGTACCTTTTCAATATTTCTTAGACCATTTTCAATATTTTATTGCGCTCACACTTCCCAGCCTTTCCCATACTGCTCTGTTTAACCAGCAGCGCTGCCCCGACGGTCCCGCGGTGCAGCTCTTTTAGTGATGCGGGGCAGCGGCCACACCTGCTGCTGTACCTTTATTGTACCTCGTTTACCATGCTCAGCATTTCATTCCCTTTACACCTCTCAGCCTTTCCCGTGCCGCTCTTTTTAACCAGCAGCGCTGCCCCGACGCTCCCGCGGTGCAGCTCTTTTAGTCACACGGGGCAGCGGCCACACCTGCTGCACTACCTTTATTGTACCTCGTTTACCATGCTCAGCATTTCATTCCCTTTACACCTCTCACGCTTTCCGGACCCCTTTTTAACCAGCAGCACTGCCCCGACGCTCCCGCGGTGCAGCTCTTTTAGTGATGCGGGGCAGCGGCCACACCTGCTGCAGTACCTTTATTGTACCTCTTTTACCATGCTCAGCATTTCATTCCCTTTACACCTCTCACGCTTTCCGGACCCCTTTTTAGCCAGCAGCGCTGCCCCGACCGTCCCGCGGTGCAGCTCTTTTAGTGATGCGGAGCAGCGGCCACACCTGCTGCAGTACCTTTATTGTACCTCGTTTACCATGCTCAGCATTTTATTCCCTTTACACCTCTCACGCTTTCCCGTGCCGCTCCTTTTAACCAGCAGCGCTGCCCCGACGCTCCCGCGGTGCAGCTCTTTTAGTGACACGGGGCAGCGGCCACACCTGGTGCAGTACCTTTACAGTATTTCTTAGACCATTGTCAATATTTTATTGCGCTCACACTTCCAGGCCTTTCCCATGCTGCTCTGTTTAACCAGCAGCGCTGCCCCGACGCTCCCGCGGTGCAGCCCTTTTAGTCACACGGGGCAGCGGCCACACCTGCTGCTGTACCTTTATTGTACCTCGTTTACCATGCTCAGCATTTCATTCCCTTTACACCTCTCAGCCTTTCCCGTGCCGCTCTTTTTAACCAGCAGCGCTGCGCCGACGGTCCCGCGGTGCAGCTCTTTTAGTCACACGGGGCAGCGGCCACACCTGCTGCTGTACCTTTATTGTACCTCGTTTACCATGCTCAGCATTTCATTCCCTTTACACCTCTCACGCTTTCCGGACCCCTTTTTAACCAGCAGCACTGCCCCGACGGTCCCGCGGTGCAGCTCTTTTAGTGATGCGGAGCAGCGGCCACTCCTGCTGCTGTACCTTTATTGTACCTCGTTTACCATGCTCAGCATTTCATTCCCTTTACACCTCTCAGCCTTTCCCATGCTGCTCTGTTTAACCAGCAGCGCTGCCCCGACGCTCCCGCGGTGCAGCTCTTTTAGTGATGCGGGGCAGCGGCCACTCCTGCTGCAGTATCTTTATTGAACCTCTTTTACCATGCTCAGCATTTTATTCCCTTTACACCTTTCACGCATTCCGGACCCCTTTTTAACCTGCAGCGCTGCCCCGACCGTCCCGCGGTGCAGCTCTTTTAGTGACGCGGGGCAGCGGCCACACCTGCTGCAGTACCTTTATTGTACCTCGTTTACCATGCTCAGCATTTTATTCCCTTTACACCTCTCAGCCTTTCCCGTGCCGCTCTTTTTAACCAGCAGCGCTGCCCCGACGCTCCCGCGGTGCAGCTCTTTTAGTGACGCGGGGCAGCGGCCACACCTGCTGCAGTATCTTTATTGTACCTCGTTTACCATGCTCAGCATTTCATTCCCTTTACACCTCTCACGCTTTCCGGACCCCTTTTTAACCAGCAGCACTGCCCCGACGCTCCCGCGGTGCAGCTCTTTTAGTGACACGGGGCAGCTACACCTGCTGCTGTACCTTTATTGTACCTCGTTTACCATGCTCAGCATTTCATTCCCTTTACACCTCTCAGCCTTTCCCGTGCCGCTCTTTTTAACCAGCAGCGCTGCCCCGACGCTCCCGCGGTGCAGCTCTTTTAGTGACACGGGGCAGCGGCCACACCTGCTGCTGTACCTTTATTGTACCTCGTTTACCATGCTCAGCATTTTATTCCCTTTACACCTCTCACGCTTTCCGGACCCCTTTTTAACCAGCAGCGCTGCCCCGACGGTCCCGCGGTGCAGCTCTTTTAGTGACGCGGGGCAGCGGCCACTCCTGCTGCAGTATCTTTATTGTACCTCTTTTACCATGCTCAGCATTTCATTCCCTTTACACCTCTCAGCCTTTCCCGTGCCGCTCTTTTTCAACAGCAGCGCTGCCCCGACGCTCCCGCGGTGCAGCTCTTTTAGTGATGCGGGGCAGCGGCCACACCTGCTGCAGTACCTTTATTGTACCTCGTTTACCATGCTCAGCATTTTATTCCCTTTACACCTCTCACGCTTTCCGGACCCCTTTTTAACCAGCAGCGCTGCCCCGACCGTCCCGCGGTGCAGCTCTTTTAGTGATGCGGGGCAGCGGCCACACCTGCTGCAGTATCTTTATTGTACCTCGTTTACCATGCTCAGCATTTCATTCCCTTTACACCTCTCAGCCTTTCCCGTGCCGCTCATTTTAACCAGCAGCGCTGCCCCGACGCTCCCGCGGTGCAGCTCTTTTAGTCACACGGGGCAGCGCCCTCACCTGCTGCTGTACCTTTATTGTACCTCGCTTACCATGCTCAGCATTTTATTCCCTTTACACCTCTCACGCTTTCCGGACCCCTTTTTAACCAGCAGCACTGCCCCGACGCTCCCGAGGTGCAGCTCTTTTAGTGATGCGGGGCAGCGGCCACACCTGGTGCAGTACCTTTACAGTATTTCTTAAACCATTGTCAATATTTTATTGCGCTCACACTTCCAGGCCTTTCCAATGCTGCTCTGTTTAACCAGCAGCGCTGCCCCGACGCTCCCGCGGTGCAGCTCTTTTAGTGGTGCGGGGCAGCGGCCACACCTGCTGCTGTACCTTTATTGTACCTCGTTTACCATGCTCAGCATTTCATTCCCTTTACACCTCTCACGCTTTCCGGACCCCTTTTTAACCAGCAGCGCTGCCCCGACCGTCCCGCGGTGCAGCTCTTTTAGTGATGCGGGGCAGCGGCCACTCCTGCTGCAGTACCTTTTCAATATTTCTTAGACCATTTTCAATATTTTATTGCGCTCACACTTCCCAGCCTTTCCCATGCTGCTCTGTTTAACCAGCAGCGCTGCCCCGATGCTCCCGCGGTGCAGCTCTTTTAGTGATGCGGGGCAGCGGCCACACCTGCTGCAGTACCTTTATTGTACCTCGTTTACCATGCTCAGCATTTCATTCCCTTTACACCTCTCACGCTTTCCGGACCCCTTTTTAACCAGCAGCACTGCCCCGACGCTCCCGCGGTGCAGCTCTTTTAGTGACACGGGGCAGCTACACCTGCTGCTGTACCTTTATTGTACCTCGTTTACCATGCTCAGCATTTCATTCCCTTTACACCTCTCAGCCTTTCCCGTGCTGCTCTTTTTAACCAGCAGCGCTGCCCCGACGCTCCCGCGGTGCAGCTCTTTTAGTGACACGGGGCAGCGGCTACACCTGCTGCTGTACCTTTATTGTACCTCGTTTACCATGCTCAGCATTTCATTCCCTTTACACCTCTCAGCCTTTCCCGTGCCGCTCTTTTTAACCAGCAGCGCTGCCCCGACGCTCCCGCGGTGCAGCTCTTTTAGTCACACGGGGCAGCGGCCACACCTGCTGCAGTACCTTTATTGTACCTCGTTTACCATGCTCAGCATTTTATTCCCTTTACACCTCTCACGCTTTCCGGACCCCTTTTTAACCAGCAGCGCTGCCCCGACCGTCCCGCGGTGCAGCTCTTTTAGTGATGCGGGGCAGCGGCCACTCCTGCTGCTGTACCTTTATTGTACCTCGTTTACCATGCTCAGCATTTCATTCCCTTTACACCTCTCACGCTTTCCGGACCCCTTTTTAACCAGCAGCGCTGCCCCGACGCTCCCGCGGTGCAGCTCTTTTAGTGATGCGGGGCAGCGGCCACTCCTGCTGCAGTACCTTTTCAATATTTCTTAGACCATTTTCAATATTTTATTGCGCTCACACTTCCCAGCCTTTCCCATGCTGCTCTGTTTAACCAGCAGCGCTGCCCCGACGCTCCCGCGGTGCAGCTCTTTTAGTGACGCGGAGCAGCGGCCACTCCTGCTGCTGTACCTTTATTGTACCTCGTTTACCATGCTCAGCATTTTATTCCCTTTACACCTCTCACGCTTTCCGGACCACTTTTTAACCAGCAGCGCTGCCCCGACCGTCCCGCGGTGCAGCTCTTTTAGTGATGCGGGGCAGCGGCCACTCCTGCTGCTGTACCTTTACAATATTTCTTAGACCATTGTAAATATTTTATTCCGCTCACACTTCCCAGCCTTTCCGTGCTGCTCTTTTTAACCAGCAGCGCTGCCCCGACGGTCCCGCGGTGCAGCTCTTTTAGTGATGCGGGGCAGCGGCCACACCTGCTGCAGTATCTTTATTGTACCTCGTTTACCATGCTCAGCATTTCATTCCCTTTACACCTCTCAGCCTTTCCCATGCTGCTCTGTTTAACCAGCAGCGCTGCCCCGACGCTCCCGCGGTGCAGCTCTTTTAGTGATGCGGGGCAGCGGCCACTCCTGCTGCAGTATCTTTATTGAACCTCTTTTACCATGCTCAGCATTTTATTCCCTTTACACCTCTCACGCTTTCCGGACCCCTTTTTAACCTGCAGCGCTGCCCCGACCGTCCCGCGGTGCAGCTCTTTTAGTGACGCGGGGCAGCGGCCACACCTGCTGCAGTACCTTTATTGTACCTCGTTTACCATGCTCAGCATTTTATTCCCTTTACACCTCTCAGCCTTTCCCGTGCCGCTCTTTTTAACCAGCAGCGCTGCCCCGACGCTCCCGCGGTGCAGCTCTTTTAGTGACGCGGGGCAGCGGCCACACCTGCTGCTGTACCTTTATTGTACCTCGTTTACCATGCTCAGCATTTCATTCCCTTTACACCTCTCACGCTTTCCGGACCCCTTTTTAACCAGCAGCACTGCCCCGACGCTCCCGCGGTGCAGCTCTTTTAGTGACACGGGGCAGCTACACCTGCTGCTGTACCTTTATTGTACCTCGTTTACCATGCTCAGCATTTTATTCCCTTTACACCTCTCAGCCTTTCCCGTGCCGCTCTTTTTAACCAGCAGCGCTGCCCCGACGCTCCCGCGGTGCAGCTCTTTTAGTGACACGGGGCAGCTACACCTGCTGCTGTACCTTTATTGTACCTCGTTTACCATGCTCAGCATTTCATTCCCTTTACACCTCTCAGCCTTTCCCGTGCCGCTCTTTTTAACCAGCAGCGCTGCCCCGACGCTCCCGCGGTGCAGCTCTTTTAGTCACACGGGGCAGCGGCCACACCTGCTGCAGTACCTTTATTGTACCTCGTTTACCATGCTCAGCATTTCATTCCCTTTACACCTCTCACGCTTTCCGGACCCCTTTTTAACCAGCAGCGCTGCCCCGACGGTCCCGCGGTGCAGCTCTTTTAGTGATGCGGGGCAGCGGCCACTCCTGCTGCAGTATCTTTATTGTACCTCTTTTACCATGCTCAGCATTTCATTCCCTTTACACCTCTCAGCCTTTCCCGTGCCGCTCTTTTTAACCAGCAGCGCTGCCCCGACGGTCCCGCGGTGCAGCTCTTTTAGTCACACGGGGCAGCGGCCACACCTGCTGCTGTACCTTTATTGTACCTCGTTTACCATGCTCAGCATTTCATTCCCTTTACACCTCTCACGCTTTCCGGACCCCTTTTTAACCAGCAGCGCTGCCCCGACGCTCCCGCGGTGCAGCTCTTTTAGTGATGCGGGGCAGCGGCCACACCTGCTGCACTACCTTTATTGTACCTCGTTTACCATGCTCAGCATTTCATTCCCTTTACACCTCTCACGCTTTCCGGACCCCTTTTTAACCAGCAGCGCTGCCCCGACGCTCCCGAGGTGCAGCTCTTTTAGTGATGCGGGGCAGCGGCCACACCTGCTGCAGTATCTTTATTGTACCTCTTTTACCATGCTCAGCATTTTATTCCCTTTACACCTCTCACGCTTTCCCGTGCCGCTCTTTTTAACCAGCAGCGCTGCCCCGACGCTCCCGCGGTGCAGCTCTTTTAGTGATGCGGGGCAGCGGCCACACCTGGTGCAGTACCTTTACAGTATTTCTTAAACCATTGTCAATATTTTATTGCGCTCACACTTCCAGGCCTTTCCAATGCTGCTCTGTTTAACCAGCAGCGCTGCCCCGACGCTCCCGCGGTGCAGCTCTTTTAGTGGTGCGGGGCAGCGGCCACACCTGCTGCAGTACCTTTATTGTACCTCGTTTACCATGCTCAGCATTTCATTCCCTTTACACCTCTCACGCTTTCCGGACCCCTTTTTAACCAGCAGCACTGCCCCGACGCTCCCGCGGTGCAGCTCTTTTAGTGACACGGGGCAGCTACACCTGCTGCAGTACCTTTATTGTACCTCGTTTACCATGCTCAGCATTTTATTCCCTTTACACCTCTCACGCTTTCCGGACCCCTTTTTAACCAGCAGCGCTGCCCCGACGGTCCCGCGGTGCAGCTCTTTTAGTGATGCGGGGCAGCGGCCACACCTGCTGCAGTACCTTTATTGTACCTCGTTTACCATGCTCAGCATTTCATTCCCTTTACACCTCTCACGCTTTCCGGACCCCTTTTTAACCAGCAGCGCTGCCCCGACCGTCCCGCGGTGCAGCTCTTTTAGTGATGCGGGGCAGCGGCCACTCCTGCTGCTGTACCTTTTCAATATTTCTTAGACCATTTTCAATATTTTATTGCGCTCACACTTCCCAGCCTTTCCCATGCTGCTCTGTTTAACCAGCAGCGCTGCCCCGATGCTCCCGCGGTGCAGCTCTTTTAGTGATGCGGGGCAGCGGCCACACCTGCTGCAGTACCTTTATTGTACCTCGTTTACCATGCTCAGCATTTCATTCCCTTTACACCTCTCAGCCTTTCCCGTGCTGCTCTTTTTAACCAGCAGCGCTGCCCCGACGCTCCCGCGGTGCAGCTCTTTTAGTGACACGGGGCAGCGGCTACACCTGCTGCTGTACCTTTATTGTACCTCGTTTACCATGCTCAGCATTTCATTCCCTTTACACCTCTCACGCTTTCCGGACCCCTTTTTAACCAGCAGCGCTGCCCCGACGCTCCCGCGGTGCAGCTCTTTTAGTGATGCGGGGCAGCGGCTACACCTGCTGCTGTACCTTTATTGTACCTCGTTTACCATGCTCAGCATTTCATTCCCTTTACACCTCTCACGCTTTCCGGACCCCTTTTTAACCAGCAGCGCTGCTCCGACGCTCCCGCGGTGCAGCTCTTTTAGTGATGCGGGGCAGCGGCCACTCCTGCTGCTGTACCTTTACAATATTTCTTAGACCATTGTCAATACTTTATTGCGCTGACGTTTCTCAGCCTTTCCCGTGCTGCTCTGTTTAACCAGCAGCGCTGCCCCGACGCTCCCGCGGTGCAGCTCCCTTAGTGACACGGGGCAGGGGCCGAGAGCCCTCTAGGTGCGGCTCCTCTATAGCACTTTACCGTTTTCTATTTTATTTCATTGGCACCTCGCGCGTTGCGCCGGGCGCCTCATTCGGGGACATGCGCCGGCTCCCACAGCGCCCCGCCCGCCGCCGCTCCCCGGGGGCCTCCCCGCTGCTCTCGGGAGATCGCACACCGCACGCGGCCCAAGCCCCGTCTCGCCGACGGCACTCACCACCCGCCGCCCGCCGCCGCGTTCTCCCGCTCCCTACCGGCACGAAGCGGCGCTGCCGATGACGGAGCCGATGCGCGGCTGCCACGCCGCTCTCTCCGCGCCTCAGGGCCGGCGCCTTCGGCCGCACAGGGCGGCGTCCCCGCATCCGGGCCAGCCCGCGGAGCTCCTGCCGCCGCCGCCGCCGCCCCCCGACTGAGGGGCCGCGACGCCGGCGCCCCCTTTTATACTCCGCACCCCCTTTTCCCGCCACTGCCGCGGTGGGCTCCCCCCGCCTCAAAATCGCCCAGAAGCGCCCGAGGCGGGAACGGCGCAGCCCCACCGGCGCCTCGGAGAAGCTCTTCTAGTGACAAGGAGCAGCGGCCACCCCTCCTGCAGTACCTTTATTGTACCTCGTTTACCATGCTCAGCATTTCATTCCCTTTACACCTCTCAGCCTTTCCCGTGCCGCTCTTTTTAACCAGCAGCGCTGCCCCGACGCTCCCGCGGTGCAGCTCTTTTAGTCACACGGGGCAGCGGCCACACCTGCAGCAGTACCTTTATTGTACCTCGTTTACCATGCTCAGCATTTTATTCCCTTTACACCTCTCACGCTTTCCGGACCCCTTTTTAACCAGCAGCGCTGCCCCGACCGTCCCGCGGTGCAGCTCTTTTAGTGATGCGGGGCAGCGGCCACTCCTGCTGCTGTACCTTTATTGTACCTCGTTTACCATGCTCAGCATTTCATTCCCTTTACACCTCTCACGCTTTCCGGACCCCTTTTTAACCAGCAGCGCTGCCCCGACCGTCCCGCGGTGCAGCTCTTTTAGTGATGCGGGGCAGCGGCCACTCCTGCTGCAGTACCTTTTCAATATTTCTTAGACCATTTTCAATATTTTATTGCGCTCACACTTCCCAGCCTTTCCCATGCTGCTCTGTTTAACCAGCAGCGCTGCCCCGACGCTCCCGCGGTGCAGCTCTTTTAGTGACGCGGAGCAGCGGCCACTCCTGCTGCTGTACCTTTATTGTACCTCGTTTACCATGCTCAGCATTTTATTCCCTTTACACCTCTCACGCTTTCCGGACCACTTTTTAACCAGCAGCGCTGCCCCGACCGTCCCGCGGTGCAGCTCTTTTAGTGATGCGGGGCAGCGGCCACTCCTGCTGCTGTACCTTTACAATATTTCTTAGACCATTGTAAATATTTTATTCCGCTCACACTTCCCAGCCTTTCCGTGCTGCTCTTTTTAACCAGCAGCGCTGCCCCGACGGTCCCGCGGTGCAGCTCTTTTAGTGACACGGGGCAGCGGCCACACCTGCTGCAGTACCTTTATTGTACCTCGTTTACCATGCTCAGCATTTCATTCCCTTTACACCTCTCAGCCTTTCCCGTGCCGCTCTTTTTAACCAGCAGCGCTACGCCGACGCTCCCGCGGTGCAGCTCTTTTAGTGATGCGGGGCAGCGGCCACTCCTGCTGCTGTACCTTTATTGTACCTCTTTTACCATGCTCAGCATTTCATTCCCTTTACACCTCTCAGCCTTTCCCGTGCTGCTCTTTTTAACCAGCAGCGCTGCCCCGACGCTCCCGCGGTGCAGCTCTTTTAGTGATGCGGAGCAGCGGCCACTCCTGCTGCTGTACCTTTATTGTACCTCGTTTACCATGCTCAGCATTTCATTCCCTTTACACCTCTCAGCCTTTCCCATGCTGCTCTGTTTAACCAGCAGCGCTGCCCCGACGCTCCCGCGGTGCAGCTCTTTTAGTGATGCGGGGCAGCGGCCACTCCTGCTGCAGTATCTTTATTGAACCTCTTTTACCATGCTCAGCATTTTATTCCCTTTACACCTCTCACGCTTTCCGGACCCCTTTTTAACCTGCAGCGCTGCCCCGACCGTCCCGCGGTGCAGCTCTTTTAGTGACGCGGGGCAGCGGCCACACCTGCTGCAGTACCTTTATTGTACCTCGTTTACCATGCTCAGCATTTTATTCCCTTTACACCTCTCAGCCTTTCCCGTGCCGCTCTTTTTAACCAGCAGCGCTGCCCCGACGCTCCCGCGGTGCAGCTCTTTTAGTGATGCGGGGCAGCGGCCACACCTGCTGCTGTACCTTTATTGTACCTCGTTTACCATGCTCAGCATTTCATTCCCTTTACACCTCTCACGCTTTCCGGACCCCTTTTTAACCAGCAGCACTGCCCCGACGCTCCCGCGGTGCAGCTCTTTTAGTGACACGGGGCAGCTACACCTGCTGCTGTACCTTTATTGTACCTCGTTTACCATGCTCAGCATTTTATTCCCTTTACACCTCTCAGCCTTTCCCGTGCCGCTCTTTTTAACCAGCAGCGCTGCCCCGACGCTCCCGCGGTGCAGCTCTTTTAGTGACACGGGGCAGCGGCCACACCTGCTGCAGTACCTTTATTGTACCTCGTTTACCATGCTCAGCATTTTATTCCCTTTACACCTCTCACGCTTTCCGGACCCCTTTTTAACCAGCAGCGCTGCCCCGACGGTCCCGCGGTGCAGCTCTTTTAGTGACGCGGGGCAGCGGCCACTCCTGCTGCAGTATCTTTATTGTACCTCTTTTACCATGCTCAGCATTTCATTCCCTTTACACCTCTCAGCCTTTCCCGTGCCGCTCTTTTTCAACAGCAGCGCTGCCCCGACGCTCCCGCGGTGCAGCTCTTTTAGTGATGCGGGGCAGCGGCCACACCTGCTGCAGTACCTTTATTGTACCTCGTTTACCATGCTCAGCATTTTATTCCCTTTACACCTCTCACGCTTTCCGGACCCCTTTTTAACCAGCAGCGCTGCCCCGACCGTCCCGCGGTGCAGCTCTTTTAGTGACGCGGGGCAGCGGCCACACCTGCTGCTGTACCTTTATTGTACCTCGTTTACCATGCTCAGCATTTCATTCCCTTTACACCTCTCAGCCTTTCCCGTGCCGCTCATTTTAACCAGCAGCGCTGCCCCGACGCTCCCGCGGTGCAGCTCTTTTAGTGACACGGGGCAGCGCCCTCACCTGCTGCTGTACCTTTATTGTACCTCGCTTACCATGCTCAGCATTTTATTCCCTTTACACCTCTCACGCTTTCCGGACCCCTTTTTAACCAGCAGCACTGCCCCGACGCTCCCGCGGTGCAGCTCTTTTAGTGACACGGGGCAGCGGCCACACCTGCTGCTGTACCTTTATTGTACCTCGTTTACCATGCTCAGCATTTCATTCCCTTTACACCTCTCACGCTTTCCGGACCCCTTTTTAACCAGCAGCGCTGCCCCGACCGTCCCGCGGTGCAGCTCTTTTAGTGATGCGGGGCAGCGGCCACTCCTGCTGCAGTACCTTTTCAATATTTCTTAGACCATTTTCAATATTTTATTGCGCTCACACTTCCCAGCCTTTCCCATGCTGCTCTGTTTAACCAGCAGCGCTGCCCCGATGCTCCCGCGGTGCAGCTCTTTTAGTGATGCGGGGCAGCGGCCACACCTGCTGCAGTACCTTTATTGTACCTCGTTTACCATGCTCAGCATTTCATTCCCTTTACACCTCTCACGCTTTCCGGACCCCTTTTTAACCAGCAGCACTGCCCCGACCGTCCCGCGGTGCAGCTCTTTTAGTGACACGGGGCAGCTACACCTGCTGCTGTACCTTTATTGTACCTCGTTTACCATGCTCAGCATTTCATTCCCTTTACACCTCTCACGCTTTCCGGACCCCTTTTTAACCAGCAGCGCTGCCCCGACGCTCCCGCGGTGCAGCTCTTTTAGTGATGCGGGGCAGCGGCCACTCCTGCTGCTGTACCTTTACAATATTTCTTAGACCATTGTCAATACTTTATTGCGCTGACGTTTCTCAGCCTTTCCCGTGCTGCTCTGTTTAACCAGCAGCGCTGCCCCGACGCTCCCGCGGTGCAGCTCCCTTAGTGACACGGGGCAGGGGCCGAGAGCCCTCTAGGTGCGGCTCCTCTATAGCACTTTACCGTTTTCTATTTTATTTCATTGGCACCTCGCGCGTTGCGCCGGGCGCCTCATTCGGGGACATGCGCCGGCTCCCACAGCGCCCCGCCCGCCGCCGCTCCCCGGGGGCCTCCCCGCTGCTCTCGGGAGATCGCACACCGCACGCGGCCCAAGCCCCGTCTCGCCGACGGCACTCACCACCCGCCGCCCGCCGCCGCGTTCTCCCGCTCCCTACCGGCACGAAGCGGCGCTGCCGATGACGGAGCCGATGCGCGGCTGCCACGCCGCTCTCTCCGCGCCTCAGGGCCGGCGCCTTCGGCCGCACAGGGCGGCGTCCCCGCATCCGGGCCAGCCCGCGGAGCTCCTGCCGCCGCCGCCGCCGCCCCCCGACTGAGGGGCCGCGACGCCGGCGCCCCCTTTTATACTCCGCACCCCCTTTTCCCGCCACTGCCGCGGTGGGCTCCCCCCGCCTCAAAATCGCCCAGAAGCGCCCGAGGCGGGAACGGCGCAGCCCCACCGGCGCCTCGGAGAAGCTCTTCTAGTGACAAGGAGCAGCGGCCACCCCTCCTGCAGTACCTTTATTGTACCTCGTTTACCATGCTCAGCATTTCATTCCCTTTACACCTCTCAGCCTTTCCCGTGCCGCTCTTTTTAACCAGCAGCGCTGCCCCGACGCTCCCGCGGTGCAGCTCTTTTAGTGACACGGGGCAGCAGCCACTCCTGCTGCAGTACTTTTAAAGGATTTTCGACCATTTTATTTTATACCCTTCACAGATGCGACCTTTGCCGTGACACCTTTGAAGCAGCGCCCCTGCCCCACGTGCGCCGCGGTGCAGCTCATTTTATCCTGAGGAAGTGGCTACTCCTGCTGCGGTGTTGTTATTATTTCTCAGACCTTTCTCTATATTTTATTTCCCTCACCCCTCCAGTCCTTTTACGTGCCGCACGTTTACCATCAGCACCACCCCAAAGGTGCCGCGGTGCAGCTGTTTTAGTGAACCCACGCAGCGGCCACTCCTGCTGCTGTACCTTTTGAGTATTTCTTAGACCATTCTCAATATTTTATTGCGCTCACACTTCCCAGCCTTTCCGTGCTGCTCTTTTTGACCAGCAGCGCTGCCCCGACGCTCCCGCGGTGCAGCTCTTTTAGTGATGCGGAGCAGCGGCCACACCTGCTGCTGTACCTTTATTGTACCTCTTTTACCACGCTCAGCATTTCATTCCCTTTACACCTCTCACGCTTTCCAGTGCCGCTCTTTTTAACCAGCAGCGCTGCCCCGACGCTCCCGCGGTGCAGCTCTTTTAGTGATGCGGAGCAGCGGCCACTCCTGCTGCTGTACCTTTATTGTACCTCGTTTACCATGCTCAGCATTTTATTCCCTTTACACCTCTCACGCTTTCCGGACCCCTTTTTAACCAGCAGCGCTGCCCCGACCGTCCCGCGGTGCAGCTCTTTTAGTCACACGGGGCAGCGGCCACACCTGCTGCTGTACCTTTATTGTACCTCGTTTACCATGCTCAGCATTTTATTCCCTTTACACCTCTCAAGCTTTCCGGACTCCTTTTTAACCAGCAGCGCTGCCCCGACGCTCCCGCGGTGCAGCTCTTTTAGTCACACGGGGCAGCGGCCACTCCTGCAGCAGTATCTTTATTGTACCTCTTTTACCATGCTCAGCATTTCATTCCCTTTACACCTCTCACGCTTTCCGGACCCCTTTTTAGCCAGCAGCGCTGCCCCGACCGTCCCGCGGTGCAGCTCTTTTAGTGACGCGGGGCAGCGGCCACACCTGCTGCAGTACCTTTATTGTACCTCGTTTACAATGCTCAGCATTTCATTCCCTTTACACCTCTCACGCTTTCCCGTGCCGCTCTTTTTAACCAGCAGCGCTGCCCCGACGCTCCCGAGGTGCAGCTCTTTTAGTCACACGGGGCAGCGACCACTCCTGCTGCTGTACCTTTACAGTATTTCTTAAACCATTGTCAATATTTTATTGCGATCACACTTCCCAGCCTTTCCCATGCTGCTCTTTTTAACCAGCAGCGCTGCCCCGACGCTCCCGCGGTGCAGCTCTTTTAGTGATGCGGAGCAGCGGCCACTCCTGCTGCTGTACCTTTATTGTACCTCGTTTACCATGCTCAGCATTTTATTCCCTTTACACCTCTCACGCTTTCCGGACCCCTTTTTAACCAGCAGCGCTGCCCCGACCGTCCCGCGGTGCAGCTCTTTTAGTGATGCGGGGCAGCGGCCACTCCTGCTGCTGTACCTTTACAGTATTTCTTAGACCATTGTCAATATTTTATTCCGCTCACACTTCCCAGCCTTTCCGTGCTGCTCTTTTTAACCAGCAGCGCTGCCCCGACGCTCCCGCGGTGCAGCTCTTTTAGTGATGCGGGGCAGCGGCCACTCCTGCAGCAGTATCTTTATTGTACCTCGTTTACCATGCTCAGCATTTCATTCCCTTTACACCTCTCAGCCTTTCCCGTGCCGCTCTTTTTAACCAGCAGCGCTGCCCCGACGGTCCCGCGGTGCAGCTCTTTTAGTGATGCGGAGCAGCGGCCACTCCTGCTGCTGTACCTTTATTGTACCTCGTTTACCATGCTCAGCATTTTATTCCCTTTACACCTCTCACGCTTTCCGGACCCCTTTTTAACCAGCAGCGCTGCCCCGACGGTCCCGCGGTGCAGCTCTTTTAGTGACGCGGGGCAGCGGCCACTCCTGCTGCTGTACCTTTATTGTACCTCGTTTACCATGCTCAGCATTTCATTCCCTTTACACCTCTCAGCCTTTCCCGTGCCGCTCTTTTTAACCAGCAGCGCTGCCCCGACGCTCCCGCGGTGCAGCTCTTTTAGTCACACGGGGCAGCGGCCACACCTGCTGCTGTACCTTTATTGTACCTCGTTTACCATGCTCAGCATTTTATTCCCTTTACACCTCTCAAGCTTTCCGGACTCCTTTTTAACCAGCAGCGCTGCCCCGACGCTCCCGCGGTGCAGCTCTTTTAGTGATGCGGAGCAGCGGCCACTCCTGCTGCTGTACCTTTATTGTACCTCGTTTACCATGCTCAGCATTTCATTCCCTTTACACCTCTCAGCCTTTCCCGTGCCGCTCTTTTTAACCAGCAGCGCTGCCCCGACGCTCCCGCGGTGCAGCTCTTTTAGTCACACGGGGCAGCGGCCACTCCTGCTGCAGTACCTTTATTGTACCTCGTTTACCATGCTCAGCATTTTATTCCCTTTACACCTCTCACGCTTTCCGGACCCCTTTTTAACCAGCAGCGCTGCCCCGACCGTCCCGCGGTGCAGCTCTTTTAGTGATGCGGGGCAGCGGCCACTCCTGCTGCAGTACCTTTACAATATTTCTTAGACCATTGTCAATACTTTATTGCGCTGACGTTTCCCAGCCTTTCCCGTGCTGCTCTGTTTAACCAGCAGCGCTGCCCCGACGCTCCCGCGGTGCAGCTCTTTTAGTGACACGGGGCAGCGGCCACACCTGCTGCAGTACCTTTATTGTACCTCGTTTACCATGCTCAGCATTTTATTCCCTTTACACCTCTCAGCCTTTCCCGTGCTGCTCTGTTGAACCAGCAGCGCTGCCCCGACGCTCCCGCGGTGCAGCTCCCTTAGTGACACGGGGCAGGGGCCGAGAGCCCTCTAGGTGCGGCTCCTCTATAGCACTTTACCGTTTTCTATTTTATTTCATTGGCACCTCGCGCGTTGCGCCGGGCGCCTCATTCGGGGACATGCGCCGGCTCCCACAGCGCCCCGCCCGCCGCCGCTCCCCGGGGGCCTCCCCGCTGCTCTCGGGAGATCGCACACCGCACGCGGCCCAAGCCCCGTCTCGCCGACGGCACTCACCACCCGCCGCCCGCCGCCGCGTTCTCCCGCTCCCTACCGGCACGAAGCGGCGCTGCCGATGACGGAGCCGATGCGCGGCTGCCACGCCGCTCTCTCCGCGCCTCAGGGCCGGCGCCTTCGGCCGCACAGGGCGGCGTCCCCGCATCCGGGCCAGCCCGCGGAGCTCCTGCCGCCGCCGCCGCCGCCCCCCGACTGAGGGGCCGCGACGCCGGCGCCCCCTTTTATACTCCGCACCCCCTTTTCCCGCCACTGCCGCGGTGGGCTCCCCCCGCCTCAAAATCGCCCAGAAGCGCCCGAGGCGGGAACGGGGCAGCCCCACCGGCGCCTCGGAGAAGCTCTTCTAGTGACAAGGAGCAGCGGCCACCCCTCCTGAAGTACCTTTATTGTACCTCGTTTACCATGCTCAGCATTTTATTCCCTTTACACCTCTCACGCTTTCCCGTGCCGCTCTTTTTAACCAGCAGCGCTGCCCCGACGCTCCCGCGGTGCAGCTCTTTTAGTCACACGGGGCAGCGGCCACACCTGCTGCAGTACCTTTATTGTACCTCGTTTACCATGCTCAGCATTTCATTCCCTTTACACCTCTCACGCTTTCCGGACCCCTTTTTAACCAGCAGCGCTTCCCCGACCGTCCCGCGGTGCAGCTCTTTTAGTGATGCGGGGCAGCGGCCACTCCTGCTGCAGTACCTTTTCAATATTTCTTAGACCATTGTCAATATGTTATTCCGCTCACACTTCCCAGCCTTTCCGTGCTGCTCTTTTTAACCAGCAGCGCTGCCCCGACGCTCCCGCGGTGCAGCTCTTTTAGTGATGCGGGGCAGCGGCCACTCCTGCAGCAGTATCTTTATTGTACCTCGTTTACCATGCTCAGCATTTCATTCCCTTTACACCTCTCAGCCTTTCCCGTGCCGCTCTTTTTAACCAGCAGCGCTGCCCCGACGCTCCCGCGGTGCAGCTCTTTTAGTGACGCGGGGCAGCGGCCACACCTGCTGCAGTACCTTTCTTGTACCTCGTTTACCATGCTCAGCATTTTATTCCCTTTACACCTCTCAGCCTTTCCAGTGCTGCTCTTTTTAACCAGCAGCGCTGCCCCGACGCTCCCGCGGTGCAGCTCTTTTAGTGATGCGGAGCAGCGGCCACTCCTGCTGCTGTACCTTTATTGTACCTCGTTTACCATGCTCAGCATTTTATTCCCTTTACACCTCTCACGCTTTCCGGACCACTTTTTAACCAGCAGCGCTGCCCCGACCGTCCCGAGATGCAGCTCTTTTAGTGATGCGGGGCAGCGGCAACTCCTGCCGCTGTACCTTTTCAATATTTCTTAGACCATTGTCAATATTTTATTGCGCTCACACTTCCCAGCCTTTCCGTGCTGCTCTTTTTAACCAGCAGCGCTGCCCCGACGCTCCCGCGGTGCAGCTCTTTTAGTGATGCGGGGCAGCGGCCACACCTGCTGCACTACCTTTATTGTACCTCGTTTACCATGCTCAGCATTTTATTCCCTTTACACCTCTCACGCTTTCCGGACCCCTTTTTAACCAGCAGCACTGCCCCGACGGTCCCGCGGTGCAGCTCTTTTAGTGATGCGGGGCAGCGGCCACACCTGCTGCAGTACCTTTATTGTACCTCGTTTACCATGCTCAGCATTTTATTCCCTTTACACCTCTCACGCTTTCCGGACCCCTTTTTAACCAGCAGCGCTGCCCCGACGCTCCCGCGGTGCAGCTCTTTTAGTGATGCGGGGCAGCGGCCACTCCTGCAGCAGTATCTTTATTGTACCTCGTTTACCATGCTCAGCATTTCATTCCCTTTACACCTCTCAGCCTTTCCCGTGCCGCTCTTTTTAACCAGCAGCGCTGCCCCGACGCTCCCGCGGTGCAGCTCTTTTAGTGACGCGGAGCAGCGGCCACTCCTGCTGCTGTACCTTTATTGTACCTCGTTTACCATGCTCAGCATTTTATTCCCTTTACACCTCTCACGCTTTCCGGACCCCTTTTTAACCAGCAGCGCTGCCCCGACGCTCCCGCGGTGCAGCTCTTTTAGTGATGCGGGGCAGCGGCCACTCCTGCTGCTGTACCTTTACAGTATTTCTTAAACCATTGTCAATATTTTATTGCGCTCACACTTCCCAGCCTTTCCGTGCTGCTCTTTTTAACCAGCAGCGCTGCCCCGACGCTCCCGCGGTGCAGCTCTTTTAGTGACGCGGGGCAGCGGCCACTCCTGCTGCTGTACCTTTATTGTACCTCGTTTACCATGCTCAGCATTTCATTCCCTTTACACCTCTCAGCCTTTCCCGTGCCGCTCTTTTTAACCAGCAGCGCTGCCCCGACGCTCCCGCGGTGCAGCTCTTTTAGTGACACGGGGCAGCGGCCACACCTGCTGCAGTACCTTTATTGTACCTCGTTTACAATGCTCAGCATTTTATTCCCTTTACACCTCTCAGCCTTTCCCGTGCCGCTCTTTTTAACCAGCAGCGCTGCCCCGACGCTCCCGCGGTGCAGCTCTTTTAGTGATGCGGAGCAGCGGCCACACCTGCTGCTGTATCTTTATTGTACCTCGTTTACCATGCTCAGCATTTTATTCCCTTTACACCTCTCGGCCTTTCCCGTGCCGCTCTTTTTAACCAGCAGCGCTGCCCCGACGCTCCCGCGGTGCAGCTCTTTTAGTCACACGGGGCAGCGGCCACTCCTGCTGCAGTACCTTTATTGTACCTCGTTTACCATGCTCAGCATTTCATTCCCTTTACACCTCTCAAGCTTTCCGGACCCCTTTTTAACCAGCAGCGCTGCCCCGACGCTCCCGCGGTGCAGCTCTTTTAGTCACACGGGGCAGCGGCCACTCCTGCTGCAGTACCTTTATTGTACCTCGTTTACCATGCTCAGCATTTTATTCCCTTTACACCTCTCACGCTTTCCGGACCCCTTTTTAACCAGCAGCGCTGCCCCGACCGTCCCGCGGTGCAGCTCTTTTAGTGATGCGGGGCAGCGGCCACTCCTGCTGCTGTACCTTTATTGTACCTCGTTTACCATGCTCAGCATTTTATTCCCTTTACACCTCTCAGCCTTTCCCGTGCCGCTCTTTTTAACCAGCAGCGCTGCCCCGACGGTCCCGCGGTGCAGCTCTTTTAGTGATGCGGAGCAGCGGCCACTCCTGCTGCAGTACCTTTATTGTACCTCGTTTACCATGCTCAGCATTTTATTCCCTTTACACCTCTCACGCTTTCCGGACCCCTTTTTAACCAGCAGCACTGCCCCGACGCTCCCGCGGTGCAGCTCTTTTAGTGATGCGGAGCAGCGGCCACTCCTGCTGCTGTACCTTTATTGTACCTCGTTTACCATGCTCAGCATTTCATTCCCTTTACACCTCTCACGCTTTCCGGACCCCTTTTTAACCAGCAGCGCTGCCCCGACGCTCCCGCGGTGCAGCTCTTTTAGTGATGCGGGGCAGCGGCCACTCCTGCTGCTGTACCTTTACAATATTTCTTAGACCATTGTCAATACTTTATTGCGCTGACGTTTCCCAGCCTTTCCCGTGCCGCTCTTTTTAACCAGCAGCGCTGCCCCGACGCTCCCGCGGTGCAGCTCTTTTAGTCACACGGGGCAGCGGCCACTCCTGCTGCAGTACTTTTAAAGGATTTTCGACCATTTTATTTTATACCCTTCACAGATGCGACCTTTGCCGTGACACCTTTGAAGCAGCACCCCTGCCCCACGTGCGCCGCGGTGCAGCTCATTTTATCCTGAGGAAGTGGCTACTCCTGTTGCGGTGTTGTTATTATTTCTCAGACCTTTCTCTATATTTTATTTCGCTCACACCTCCAGTCCTTTTACGTGCCGCACGTTTACCATCAACACCACCCCAAAGGTGCCGCGGTGCAGCTGTTTTAGTGAACCCACGCAGCGGCCACTCCTGCTGCAGTACCTTTACAATATTTCTTAGACCATTGTCAATATTTTATTGCGCTCACACTTCCCAGCCTTTCCGTGCTGCTCTTTTTAACCAGCAGCGCTGCCCCGACGCTCCCGCGGTGCAGCTCTTTTAGTCACACGGGGCAGCGGCCACACCTGCTGCTGTACCTTTATTGTACCTCGTTTACCATGCTCAGCATTTTATTCCCTTTACACCTCTCACGCTTTCCGGACCCCTTTTTAACCAGCAGCGCTGCCCCGACGCTCCCGCGGTGCAGCTCTTTTAGTGATGCGGGGCAGCGGCCACTCCTGCTGCTGTACCTTTACAATATTTCTTAGACCATTGTCAATACTTTATTGCGCTGACGTTTCCCAGCCTTTCCCGTGCTGCTCTGTTGAACCAGCAGCGCTGCCCCGACGCTCCCGCGGTGCAGCTCCCTTAGTGACACGGGGCAGGGGCCGAGAGCCCTCTAGGTGCGGCTCCTCTATAGCACTTTACCGTTTTCTATTTTATTTCATTGGCACCTCGCGCGTTGCGCCGGGCGCCTCATTCGGGGACATGCGCCGGCTCCCACAGCGCCCCGCCCGCCGCCGCTCCCCGGGGGCCTCCCCGCTGCTCTCGGGAGATCGCACACCGCACGCGGCCCAAGCCCCGTCTCGCCGACGGCACTCACCACCCGCCGCCCGCCGCCGCGTTCTCCCGCTCCCTACCGGCACGAAGCGGCGCTGCCGATGACGGAGCCGATGCGCGGCTGCCACGCCGCTCTCTCCGCGCCTCAGGGCCGGCGCCTTCGGCCGCACAGGGCGGCGTCCCCGCATCCGGGCCAGCCCGCGGAGCTCCTGCCGCCGCCGCCGCCGCCCCCCGACTGAGGGGCCGCGACGCCGGCGCCCCCTTTTATACTCCGCACCCCCTTTTCCCGCCACTGCCGCGGTGGGCTCCCCCCGCCTCAAAATCGCCCAGAAGCGCCCGAGGCATGATATCCCCCGCGCCGGAATCCCTCCTGTCCTGGAAAAGGTAAGGTAAAGAAAAAAAAAAAGAACTCCGAGCTTTCCACAAATGTCCCAAAAAATGAAGCAGCTGTGAGGGGCTTCGAGCTGTGCCTGGTCCCTCAGGTAACGGCGCTTTCCATTGGCTGCCGGAGTGGCCAGGGCTCCTATTGGCTGCCGGACGCTGCGACGCTTCCGATTGGCTGCTGCGCGATCCGCAGCCCCCGGGCAGCTGCTGCTGGGGGCCTCGACAGGCGGGCTGCCGCCGGAGCAGGACACACGGCAACGCCAGCCGGCGTCCAGCGGTGCTCGGTGTCTGTCGGCGTTTGCAGTTCAGACAGACATATTGAATCCAAATTGCCGGCGATTCCCACCACATGCTATTTCTCCTCTGTTTTCCTGGATGGATTTGACAGCGCTTTCTTTCCCCCCCACAGAGTTGGAAAGCAAAATTCTCAGCTGCCCCTTGGCCATCTCCGCTTCCTTCCACAGCTCCAGCCTTGTCCCTCTTTCTCTCCCCTTTACTTTGCACCAGGTTCTCCCTCCTCCTTTCCCAGGCAGGTCGCAGCAGAGACATTTCACCCACCGGCACCACCTGCTTCCTCTCACTCCGTCCCAGTTTGCCCACTTTGAACTACTGTAGCCGCCTGCCCGCGGAGCCGGACCCGCCGCGCGCCTGGGTAATGGTGGCGTGAATTATCGCAGGGATTATTGGGGTGGGCTGGGCCTGGTCAGGTGCCTGGTGGCAGCAAAACCGCTCTGTCCCTCTCCTCCTCACCCTGGGCAGGGAACAGAACACATCAGGAAAGACTTGAGGATCGGGAAAAGGGCCTAGACAGATCACTCACGGGTCACTGGAGCAAGAGACACGACTGGGGGGAATAAATTGAATTTCTTGTCAAACAAATCAGAGCAAGAGAATGAGAGGTAAAGCTGCAGGGGTTCAAGCCTAGGAACGAGGACTTTTTCCTCGGCAGCTCGCAGCTGCACGAGGGGGATAAAGGATCCCCCGGGGCCCCCGAGCAGCGGCTCTGCCCCTCCTCAATGGGGATGTGTCCAGACCCGCCGGTCCATCCCGGGCTTTGGGGGGCAAGAGTGGAGCAGGCGCTGAGCTGCTCCATGGAGCTTCCAGCCCCTGTTTGATCTGTCGGGGCGTGACACAGTCACTGCTGGGCGTCCGTCGGCGCTCGGTGTCTGTCGGAGTTTGCAATCCCGACAGATAAATTGAGTCCAAACCGGCAGCGCCAGCTCATCTTTACTGTTCTTTTTCAATTTCTTAATGAATTAAGGGAAAACTCCCTTTAGTCGCCATTTCAAAGCCTTGAATCAAGGGGAAAACGGAGGTTCCCTCTCAATTTAGACCCGTAATTGATGCATAAGGAGGGTCTCCCCTAAATTTAAACCCAAATAAAAAGTGAATCAAGGAGGAGTTTTGCTCAATTTTGCCTCCTAAAATGAGGGGAAATGCAGCTCCCTCTTCAATTTCCCTCAAGAAACACCATTTTGGGGTCTTTTGGACACATTTTTCCTCTCTGAAGGTCCCTTCAAATGAGGGTCCCCCCTCGATGGAACTCTTATAATGGCACATAAAGAGGTTCTTCTCAAGGGAAGCCCTTTAAAACCAGGGACGGTGGTGTTTTGCCCTCAATTTTAACCTTAAGATGATGAAAATGGGGCGGTTTCCCTCAATTCAAATCCATCAAACAGCACCATAAAGGCTTTCTTCTTCCATTTAGATACAAAAATAATGGAAAACGGTGATTCCCTGCCAATTGAGATACAAAATCATGAAAATGTGTGTTCCTTCAATTGAGACCTTCCAAATCGTAGATGAAGTGGGATCCTCCTAAGTTCAAACACAGTTACAGAAACTGTTTTCTCCTCCATTTAAATCCTTTTTCTTCTCGTACTCCCCCCCGCACCCCCCCCAACTTTTTTTTTGGGGGGGGGGCGGGGGCGGGGCACTAGGAGCACTTCCTCCGCCTCACTGGTCGCACTTGGGGCTGCTGCACGTTGGAGAGTGGTGGGAAGTTTCCTCCCAGTTCCCTCCCAGTGTTCCCAGTATCTCTTCCAGTGCTCCCACTGGCAGAACACTGGGGGACACTGCATGGTCTGATGATGGGGGGGTGCATTGTCGAGGATCACAGAGGGGCCCGGGGGGTCCCGGGCGTCCTTGGGGGGGTTCCAGGTTCAGCAGTAGGATTTTTCTGACTATGAGTGAGCTGTGTGGCCTTTGGAGGTGTCCCTTCCTCTCCTGCTCACAACAGAGCAGCTCAGAGGTGATTTGGCTCCTGAGCGTTTCAATTTAGGCCCCCAAAGAGAGGAGGAGCTGCTGCCCACATTACACCTTACAGCTCTGCCAAGGGGCATCTAACCCCATGTGTGCTCAGGAGGTGGGGATGCAAACCCCAAATCCCATCTCCACCTCCC
This sequence comes from Coloeus monedula, assembly GCF_965178545.1. Lineage (NCBI taxonomy): Eukaryota > Metazoa > Chordata > Aves > Passeriformes > Corvidae > Coloeus > Coloeus monedula. The sequence goes on along the minus strand of NW_028120799.1, from coordinate 203,790 downwards.
TCTGCAGTCCTTTAAGGGGTTCCTCTAGTCTGGAAAACCAGTCCCATAACTACAGTAAACCCAGAGTCTCCTGAGTGAGAAACCACGTACTTGTAATTCCTCTGCAATAGCCTCATCCCACCTCCAGCAGCCCCTGGGAAGCTGCAGGCAAGAACACCTAACCTGGTAAGCAACTCCATTTCTTGGCAGATTTCCAGGGCAATGCAAAAACATTTCAAAGTATTTTTTCAAAACATCTGCTTATTGTCCTTTAATGCAAAATAGTGATTCCATACCAGTCCTAAGAAGAACAGGCCCAGAGAAGACCTTGCTCTCTACAACTCCCTGACAGGAGGGTGTAGCCAGGTGAGGATTGGCTGCTTCTCCCAGGCAACCAGGAACAGGACAAGAGGAAACGGCCTCAAGCCGCACCAGGGTTGGACATCAAGAGGACTTTCTTCCTGGAAAGGGTGGTCAGGCCTTGGCAGGGGCTGCCCAGGGAGGTTTGGAGTCCCCGTTCCTGGAGGTGTCCGAGGAACACCTGGACATGGCACTCAGTGCTCTGGGCTGGGTGACAAGGTAGGGATTGGGCACACGTTGGACTCGATGACCTTAGAGGGCTTTTCCAACCTCAGTGGTTCTATGATTCTCATTATTCCAAATTCATTTGCAAAAGCTCTCACACCTCTAGTCACACCTTAGCAGGTGTGTAGGCCCAAGCTCATACATTTGAGAGATTTACTGCCTCCAGTGGGACCTACACCGCAATTTCAGGGAGAGGCAAGACTTCAGCCGTTACGAGAGAAAACTTTGCAAAAGCATTCCCTGGAGAGACATCCTGAAGGAAGGTGTCTCCCCCTCTTCTGACCATAGAGAGAGCTGAGTCTCCAGTGTTAATTCTAAAACTTTCAAGCTCCAAGTCTGACTCCCAGAAATTTTATTGGCCCCACTTCCCAGCACAATACTCAGACCTCACACGTCGAGGAAAAAAGCAGTGCAGATTAAATAATTAATGCTTCTGGGTACTGTTCTCCCTCTAAACTACACACAATCCCAAAGGAACAAAACCCTTAAAGAAGATGGATTGCTCTTGCTAGCAGGAGAAATCTGACAGGGACATACTTCATCATTCTGCCAAGGCTTTGTCAAACACCTCAGCTCCTGCACTTCAGGGAATAAGAAGTGGCTTATAAGAAGTGACTTTTATGTCAGTGAGCATGTTATTATGGATTAATCTCGCACTGGAAAACAGTCTTCAGACTCTATTGCATCACCCAAAGAGTTTGGAGGCTGCTGCCTAGTGAGCTCCTGAGTTGTATCTTCCTTGTCAATCTTATCAGCCCCTTGTTTGATTGTAAAATCGTAAACAAAATGCAGCAAGCATTGGCCCAACGGCTCAGGACTTGCATATCTCTTCCAAAGAGAGGGAGAAAAAAGAGTGTTTCTCCCAAGTCACAGAGTTTAAAAGTTCATGTTATCTACATAAATTTTTAAAAGAAAAAGAGGAACAGTAAAATATCAGTTACTGTGCCAGTGGTGCTCCACTCTATTTCTGTTCTCTTCTTCCACTTGTAGCATCTCTAGGAATACTTTAAAACCAGCCAACCAACCAAAACAACAACAAAAAGCCAACGTTGAATTGAAGCTGAACAAGAAGCAATGTGGTTGCTGGCTTGTGAGCACTCCACTGCCTGAGTTCCAGTAAGGGAGTTTATCCTCTCCACAGTTTTGAGCCAGATCCCAAAGTACTGAGCATCAGCTTTTAGCTTTTTAAAGAATTTAACTGTAAGAAAAGCTGCTGGGGAGGGCCATGCTCCAGGCACATCCATGGGATTTCACCTGTGCAGCTCCCTAAGCTGAACTTGTGTCTTTTCCTCTACCTTGCTGGGCTTGGCTCATGCATTTCTTGAGGGGAAGGCCCTGCACTGATCAAAGCATGTACTGACCTCAGATAAACAGCTTCTGTCAGTGTGGATCTATCCTAAATGGACCATTTCCCAAAGTAATTCAAGTGCCTGAATTTCACTTACTCAAAACTGCTTTTAAAGAAACCGGGTTTAACACACTCCGTTTCTAAGCAACTACTGGGCAGCGCTCCTTCACTCCCTGTCAGTGTTATTCTCTGACCCTTGGAGAAAGGCTTTAAAGCAACAAAGGGCTTGTTAAGCACCAATAATTTACTCAGTCAAGAATTCAAATCAATAGCAAGGGCAGAGCCTGACTTCAAAACCTATTTTAAACCAGAATTTAAAAGCAGTTGCATTGCCAATTGACAGGATTAGAAAGGTTTCCTTAGCAGTTGTGATTACAAAGTAATGAACTGTGCATGGAGCAGGTGGGGGGCAAGGGGGAAGACAGGAGAAACCTTCATTTGCACTGTGGGTTTTTAACCATCATGGTCACATCTCAAGGACCTGCAGAAACCAGTCTAATCTCAAAAAAGGAAAAACTTCCTGGATATTTTTCATTTCAGCAAGAGCCTAAGGAAGCCCTCAGCAGCAGGAGATTGGAATAACTGCAATCCCTTGAGCAAAGGGAGCAGGGTGTGCTCCTCAAAGCCAGACCTTCATCCATAGCACCCAGAAGGTAGCAAAACAAGGATACAACAAAGCCTTAAGTGGGGAATGGGTTATCAAGGGTTTTATAAGGAAAGAACGAGGTCTGAAAAACAGGACCTGGAGGGTGAGAGAGGAAAGAAATAGCGAGATAGCTGAGGCCTCTTGGGAAAAAAAAAAGGGGGGAAAGGTCGGGATTAAATTCTAACTCAGCTGGAGCTGATCTTAAATGTAATAAGGGGAAATGGCAGCAAGAGGAGATTTCTTTATAGCAGCAAAGTACTGGGATAAATTCACTATAGAAACTGAGAAATCTTTAGCAGCAGCAGCTCTCTGCAAAGAGGTCAGGCATCCATTCCTCATGGCAAAGCAGGGCACAGGGAATTGGGCCAGATAACCTCCCCAGACTGATCCCAGCCCTAATTTCAAAAAATTGCACAAAAATGTAATTGTGCATTAACACAGCAAAGTCTTCTTTCCAGCTTATCAGGCTTTGAGATGCCTTAGATTGAGATCCAGCTCCTACCACTGTGCTGTGCTCGGACTCTCCCCCCCTTTCCCCGACCCAATCTCCTGAGCAACCAACAGCTCGCAAGGAGCTGGCACCCCTGGAATTTCACACTCAGCATCTCTTCCAAGCTCAACAGGTGAACAAACAGGTACTCCAACACCTCCTTCTTTTGTACTTCGGGCAGCACAGACCCACTGGAAGAAACTGGAATCCAAGGGCAGATGTAAACATGGGACTCCCGCTTGCCACTGTCTCCACCCGTTCTCCAGCTCAGCCCTGGGCTGGGAAACAAAAGACAACAAACATTTAAAAAACATCCTTGAGGTGTCTTGAGGATGCCCAGGCCTAGAAGAAAGGCCTTCCCATCACCCTCTTGGCCTTTTCCCACTCTGAGGAACTGTGGAAATGCACATCCACACCCAAGCTGGACAGCCTGGGATCTTTTCTGCACACCAAACGCCACAGTCCCGAGCACCAGGAGCCTGAAGATGCCCTGGATTGCAATTCACAGCCTCAGTGAACCCTGCACAGGACAGCCAAGTCGTTTGTGTGCAGAAGAAATAAAAGTTGCTATTTTTAGTAGTTAAAATACTCGTGGGAGTTATTGGCTGCTTACACCCGTGGGCTTCATAGGGCCTCCCATACTTATGGATTTATCAGAAGAAGCAGTTTCAAGTTCCTTCTTTTTCGAGCCCAACTCCAAATGGGAAACTTCTCACGAGTGCTCCTGAGAGAGTCAAGTGGAACTTCAGGAGCTCAGGAAAGCGACTCCCTCCCCTGAGTCCTGTCTCACCTGCCCGAGCACCCGGTGCTTTTATACCACCTCTCTCCCTGCTTTCCACGTTCATTTAAATGTAAGAAACCTGCACGTTCTCGCTCCAGCACCAGCCGCGTCTTCCCTGCGCCCGCACACTGCCGCCCCTGCTCAGGCGCTGCTCCCCTCGGTTGCGCTGCCCCTTGCCACGGGGCCGAGGTGGGACAAACTCCAGGTTTTGTTTCCCAGGAAAGGCTCTGCAGGGAGGTCCCGCCGTGCCGCCCGCAAGCCCCGGCCCCGGCCCCAGCCCCAGCCCCGCAGCTCCTCCCCGGCTCCGCGCCCGCGCCGGGACCGCCTTCACCCCGCGCAGCCCCCGCCGCCCGCTCCCGCCCGGCTCTGCTCCGGGGCCGCCCCCCCTCGGGTCTTTTCCCGGCACACGCTGCGTCGCCGTTCTCCGCTCACTTTCCACCCCGCTGCAGCCACAGCAACAGCCGCCCTCCTCCATTGTCACCACAACCCTCGCCCACCGCTGCCGCAGCCGGGAACCGAACCCGGCGCTCCCAAGCCGCTCCCGGGCAGCGCCCGACGGTACCCACAGAGCAACAGCACCGGGCGGGTAAAGCCAGTGCGCATGCGCAGCGCTGCCCGGCTCCGCCCCGCCCTTCAACACCACATGACGTAACCAGGCACAGCACTGCTCCTGCGCTTCCCTTCCCACAACACCGCGCATGCTCAGCATTGTTTCCATTTCTCCCTTAATGACCACACAACGAAGAGCTTCCCCAGGAAAGCTGTTTTGGACAAATCTCATCAAACTGTGCTGGGGGAGAACAGACACCACAAAAACTGGGATTTGCTGGCACAGGGCCTTGGACATCACACATCCTTCCCTGTTCTTGGATAACAGAGTTATCACAGATCTCCTGAGTAGCTACACCAGTAAAAAAGTGACTTTTCCAGCCCAGATGCAGCTGCATAAGCGTTCGGAGTGGCAAAATGAAAGGAATGTAAAAATCCCACCATGGAGTGAGATGGTGCCGCCTCCTGCACCTGGGCCACCGTGGAACACTCCAGGCTGGGGGAACAGGGGCTGGAAAACTGGGAAAGGCCCTGGGGGTGCTGGGGACAGCAGCTGGACACGAGCTGGGTGTGCCCAGGTGGGCAAAGCCAAGGGCACCTGGGCTGTGCCACCTTGGGGTGACAGCAGGGCCGGGGCAGTGCCCGTCCCTGTGCTGGCACTGCTGGGGCACCTCCAGTGCTGGGGGCAGCTCTGGGACAAGAGGGACATGGAGGGGCTGGAGCCAGTCCAGGGAAGGGAACGGAGCTGGGAAGGGGCTGGAGAGTTCCTGAGGGAGCTGGGAAAGGGGCTCAGGCTGGAGCAAAGGAGGCTCAGGGGGGACCTTGTGGCTCTGCACAAGTCCCTGACAGGAGGGGGCAGCCGGGGGGGTCGGGCTCTGCTCCCAGGGAACAGGGACAGGAGGAGAGGGAACGGCCTCAGGCTGGGCCAGGGGAGGCTCAGGGTGGATATTGGGGAAATTCCTCCATGGAAAGGGCGCTCCGGCCTTGGCACAGCTGCCCAGGGAGGTTTGGAGTGCCCACCCCGGGAGTGCTCCAACACCTGTGGCTGTGGCATGGGCGGACGTGGTCAGCGGTGGCCGTGGTGGTGCTGGTTGCACTCAGTGATCTCCGAGGTCTTTTCCAACCTTGATTCCGCTCTCAAGTCAGCCCCACGGAGGAGCAGCACAAAAGGCACCCCCAGGCTGCGAGCGGAGGGTTCAGAACACGCTGCGGCAGCAGGAACGAAGCTCTGCAGGATGAAACTGAAAAGGGGAGAAATGCCGGGCTCTGTGAAAGGGAACAACTGAGAGAGCCACAAACAAGCCACCAAACTTCTCACAGGGGACACCACCAGCAGCACAGATGTGAAGGGACTTCTTTTTGCCCCAGAACTGTGAATCCACAGCCCAAGCCACGTGCACACACTGCAGATGTGTATTTTTACTGCCAGCAAGCACCTGGGAATAAAAAACCTCAGCCCCAAAGCTTGATGTCTAAACAGCAACACAGAAGTTCTAAACCAGCTGTCGAGAGAAACAAAACACAGCAAAAACAAAGCAGAAAGGGAGCAAAAAACTTGTCACGCTGGCCGTGTTTCCGAGGGTGACAGGTTCTGCTGTGCTGGGAATGCAGCACAAAACACAAAAATCCTACTGCAACTCCTGGATCCCACAGCAGGAAGGACATGGAGATTCCCAGTGGGAATCAGGGATGCAGGACTCGGCTGTGCTGCCATCACTCCCTCAGGAATAGCCAGGTTTAGCTCATTCTGTCTGCCCAGAGAGGGGGGATCTGCTCCTGGATCCCCTGGAATGTTCCAGGCCAGGCTGGACATTGGGGCTGGGAAGAGCCCAGGACAGTGGGAGGTGTCCCTGCCCGTGGCAGCGCTGGCACTGGATGAGCTTGAAGGTCCTTCCAAGCCCAAATGGTTCTGTGAGTCTTAGAGCCCTGAAATTCTCATGACAGAGGTGGAAGTGCAAGAGCTTAAGGTCCCTTCCCAAAAAAACCCCATTGCACGACTCTGCAGCTTCTGGAGCCCTGGGTCCATGGAAATGCAGTTTCAGAGGAGCTCCGAGGAAATGGGTGTTTTGGGGAGAGCAGAGTGGCTGGAAGAGAGGAACAGGAACAGTCTCCTCGAGCAAGCCCTTGTGTCTCAGGGAGCGGGATCGGCTCGCTCCTAACGCACCTGGTGACTCCCAGAGCGGGGGATGGAAATGCAGCCCAGGTCCGAAAGAAACCCTGCCCGGGAAGGCGGGCTGGGATTGTGAGCTGGCTGCGGGAGCTCGCTGTTAAAGGCGATCTTTTGGGTGTTTGGGTGCGCCTTTGTCTCTGTGCGAAGCACCCGGCCGTAGCGCCCTTTGTGCTGCTGTCTCCTGATTTCCTTAAACTTTTCTTAAACGGTCCCTTTTCTTCAACTTTCCTTCAAATTCTAGAGTGAAGCTCGTTTTGGCAGCTGCGCGTGCGCGGATCCTTCCGCGTGCGCAGATGGCCGGGGCGCGCGGATCAGTGCGCATGCGCGGGCGGGGACGCATCACCGGTGATGCCTCCGCGGGCAGGACCGCATCACAAATAGTCCCTTTTGGCGTATCACTCCGCGTGGGGGCGCATCACCGGTGATGCCTCCGCGGGCAGGACCGCATCACAAATAGTCCCTCCTGGCGGATCACTCCGCCTGCGCATGCGCATAACCGCTGATCCCTCCGCGGGCAGGGCCGCATCACCGCTGATCCCTCTGTTCTGAACGGGATTGTGATGTTGGCTTTTTGCATGTTCCATCAGTGTTAGGAATGGATTGTGATGTTGGTTTTTTCATGGTCCTTAATGTGAGAAAAGCTTTGCCTGGGTTCTGTAATGTAACGCTGTAGAATGTCTGTAGTTTGGGTGCCCAGTTTGGGAAGGATGGGGGGGGGGGGGGGGGGGGGGGGTGTCTTCACATTCCTGGAAAATCTTATCAGAAGAAAAGGACCCGAAAGCAGACGGAATGGAGCCAAGGAAAAAGATAAGACTGATAAGATGATACTCAGCAGCTCCAAAGAATTAATGAATGATGCACGATGGTGATGAATAAAAATAAGCTATGTACTTTTAAAGAGGATCTTTTGGCTGTACAGGTGCGCCTTTGGTTCTCTGCCGAAGCACCCGGCCGTACCGCCCTTTTTGCTGTTGTCTCCTAATTGTCCCTTTTCTTCAACTTTCCTTCAAATTTTACAAATAGCGAACCTCGTTTTTCACAATTTGGTGGCCCATACGGGGATAAAGGCTCAGCTCTGGGATCTCCCGGGGAACCCAGAGCAGGGGGGTGCCCCCGCCCACTTTTGGCGGCCTCGCTTTGTGTTTCCCGGCAGGGTCAGGGGGGTTTGCAGTCAAACACCCGGAGGGCAAGAGAGGAGACAAAGCAACAAGAAAGGAAAGAAAAGGCTCCCTGAGGTACCATGGTAATTAAACACGTAAAATCTTGTGCACCAAGACTCCGAGAAAAGTGAGTATTTTTTCTTTCCTCTTTTTGGGGGGATAAGGGGGATGAAAGTGTGTGCATGAGACACGGGCTGGTTACCCCAGAGCTGCGAAGCGAGTGTGGAGCCTCTGAGGCTGCGGCTCTGCTCTGCCACCAGGGAAGCAGTCAGTAAAGAGGCGAAGCCAAAGATAAAAGGAGTGAGAGAAGCCCCGGGTTAACTGGGACGGGTTTTCAGGGAAGGGATTGGAGTCCTTGAAGGAGGGGAGTCAAGAATTTCCTAGTATTGGATCCAAGAAATTTAGGGTTTAAGACTGCTGGATTGAGGGTTCAAAAATCCTGCTAAATGGAGGGTTAGTTCCGAGACATTTGGGTTTTGAGACTGCTGGATTGAGAGTTTAAAAGATTTCAAGAAATCCAGGCTTAATTCTGCCAAATTGAGGACAAATCCGAGACATTTGGGGCTTGAGGCTGCTGGGTTGAAAGTTTAAAAAAAAAAAAAAAAAAAAAAATTCAAGAAATCCAGGCTTAATTCTGTCAAATTGAGGATTACTTCAAGAAACCTGGAATTTTGGGCCCAGGGGTGAGCATCGGCTAACAATTTGAAATTAAAAGGGACCTAAGCCTTGTGTGGTTGTGACTGATAACGCTTGAGAAAGAGAAGTTGGAACAATAAAAAGGAGCAATGAGAATGTATGTGATAGAAATGCTAAAGCTTGAAATATAACTTTTCTGGAAGGAGGCATATTTTATTAAGAGGAGGGAACTGTTGTATTCTAGGAGAAGAAACGGGAAAGAGGTGGTGAAGTTTGAAGAGTTGTTTTGTTGGTTTTTATTAAAAAGGTGGGAAACAAAGGCCTGGGAAAGATAGATAAGATTCTGAGAAAATGGGACATAAAACTAGTAAGCAAGAGTCAGGGAATAAAAAAAGGGAATAGAGGCGTGCCAGTGGAAATACCCCAGGAAAGCCCTTGGGGAGTTATGCTGGCTAACTGGAATACAAACCCAAGTACAAAGGAAACGAGCAAAGTCAAAATGATCCAGTTTTGTATGTTTGGTTGGGCCGAGAAGGAAATAAGATCTGACCATGTCTTCTGGCCCAGACATGGCTCTTGAAGTCTGGATCTGTCAGGCTTTACAAGTATTGGTAAATTCAAAAGAACTCGTTAACACAGAAGAAAGCAAGTACGCTTCATGCTGGGTGGGAAACAGAGTCTAAGGGGATAAGAATTTTAAAGTTGTCCGAGACCCAAGGAAAGGAGCAAAGGGAAAGCAAGAAAGAGAAGGGCTGGGAGCCCCTGGAAGCATCGCCCCCTCCACTCCCGCCTGTCTCGCCCCAAGCCCAGGCTCCTGTGGCGCCGCTCGCAGCTGCAGCGCCGCTCCCGGAGCCCGAGGTCGCGCCTGTGCCGGCTCTCAGGCACCGCCCGCGGCTCCACCGCTTGTCCCAGCGGCGGCGGCTCCGCCGGTAGCCCCGCTGTTCCCGCCGCCCCCTCCAGCCCCTGCGGCTCCAGCGGTAGCCCAGCCCGCCGCTTTCGGTGCCCCTGTGCCCGTCCCTAGCCCGGCTCTCCGCTCCACACCAGCCCAGCCCGCCGCTTTTGGGGCCCACCCCGGCCCCGCCCCGGCCCCAGCCCCAGCCCCGCTCCCGATGTCCGCGGCCGTTCCAGCAGCCCCTGCCCCCGCTGCGTTCTCTGCCGCGGCTCCATTGAACCCGGCTTCGGCCCCGCGGGCCGCGCTGGGCTCACCGGCAGCTCGGCCTCCTGGCGCCGTGGCTGCTGCCGACCCGTGCAGAGGCTCCACGCCAGCCTCTGGTACCGGCCCCAAGAGCTGCTCTGCCCTTGGCGGTGCCGGCAGCAGCCTCCGCCTTTGCTCCCCCGGTCCTGGAGGAATCGGCCTCCGAGAGGATCCCCACCTCCTACCCCCCCTCCCTCCCTCGCCTGCACCGTTCCCCTGGCAACGACCGCTTCTGCTGCTCCTCTGAAAGGAGAAGCAAAACGCCAAAGTTCCATCTCGAGGAACGAGCCCTTGCAGAAGGAAATAATATCTGGAGACGGTTCTTCCAGCTGTGTCCAAGGAAAAAGAATGTCAGGGTAGGCTTTAGTTGATGGGGGGACTATGCACACTGGAAGATTTAGCACACAAGAAGGGAAATACATCTACTGATTCAAGGTACGCTTTTGGAGGGGTGCATGCCTTGGGAAAATCTGGGACACCCCACCTCTGCTTCTTTAAGTGTCTCCATGTGGGACATCAATTAAATGTGGACAAATTTTAGAATGCAGCTTCCAAGTCAAGTTACCTGCTAGGAAATGACTCCAGCTCTCTGGCACCTTGGGCTGTTTTAAACACAGCCTGGCCCTTCATGGCTGAGGCTCTGAGTTATTGCACAGGCATTCAGGGCTGACAGTTCCCTGCAGGGAGAGCTCAGCACATGTCCACAGAGGCAATCCCAGCATGTGCAAGAAAGAAAGAAGCAGCAAAAGGTTATTGCTTCTCTTTCAAAAGTTATTTCAAGTACTCAAACCCAAACCAACCTTTGCTCTCGATTTTGGCTCCTTTGCAGACTGCCTCTGCCGTGGGGTTTTCTCCAGGAGAAGCAAAGGAATTGCTCATGGAACAGTGCAGATTAAGTTATCCCAAAGGGAAGTAAAGAAAAATATCTCATTTTTCCATCAAAATGCTCATGCTCTTTCCTACAGATTATTTCAAGTTTTTCCCACAAGCTTTGCCCTACCCATCATCCCATTTTTACCCCAAAAAGTAATTTTCTCTATCCTCAAGAATGTCTCAGTGTCTATCCCCAAAATTTTCACTGTGTCTCTGCAAGTGACTACCTCAGTTTACCTCATGCTGTTCATTCTCTTCCCTGGGGATTGCTCCAGATTTTCCCTCCAAGCTGTCCCTGTCTGTCCACTTCTGCTTTCTTCTTTTTTACAAGAAAGTATTCATTCACTACTCTGGAGACTAGCTCCAGTTTTACCCCCCAAAATTTCCCTAACATTCACTAGTCATTGCCTGATTTTTACCTCAGTATGTTCATTCTCTCCCCCTACAGATAACCTCAGATTTTACCCCCAGTATTTTCCCTACCTGCCCACTAACTATTTACTCTTTTTGACCTATAAATACTCTCTTTCTACCCTGGAGATTTCATCAAGTTTTACCCTGAAATATTTCACTATCTTTCCAGTACTGTCTCACTTTACCTCATGATGTACGCTCTCCCTGCCACACTTCACCCCAGATTTCACCTCCAAAATTATTGCTGCTTGTCCACTACTTATTACCTGATTTTCACTTCAGTAGGTCCATTCTCTGCCCAACAGGTCATTTTAATTTCTACCCCCCAAAACTTTTCCAACCTCTCACCTAGTGATTGCCTCAGTTTACCTCAAAAATGCTGTCTCCCCTAGAGATTACCTCAGACTTGACCCCCAAATTTTTTCCCTGTCTGCAAGTTACTACCTCCGTTTAACTTCAGTATGTTCGTTCTCTGCACTACAGACTCAAGTTTACTCTCAAAATCTCCCTGCCTCTCCAACACTGATTACTTCCTTTTTACCTCAAAAGATTGATTTATTTTCTACCATGGAGGTTACATCAAGTTTCACCCCCAGAATTTACTAATACTTCCACAACTGATTCACTCAGTTTACCTCAAAAAGTGTTCATTCCCTCACCTAGAGATGACCTTGTATTTAACCCCTAAAGGTTTCCCTACCTGTGCACAACTGATTGCTATAGTTTACTTCAAAATCTTCATGCTCTCCACTACAGGTCACCTTGAGTTTAGTTCAAAAGTTTTCCCTACCTGTCCATTACTGATTATCTCAATTTTTACCTAAAATAAGTCATTCTCTTCCTACAGACACCAGATAGCAAATCATACAAAGATCTAAAACTCTGCACAAGAAACAGCAGAAAGTTTTCCATGAATAACACAAGTTCCATTTTTCCCTCCTCTGCCTAGGACTGCTACCAGGAGACAGGAGAGTTGTTATCAACACTCAAACCTCGCAAGCGTTGTTATTTCTCAGAGAGCTGCGCTGGCACTGAGCTACTCCCATGCGCCTGCAGGGCTCTGGGGAGGAGCAAGACAACATCCCACTCCTGCCTGGAGAAATTTCACCCCTGTAAAAAGTCATTTCCCTTCTCTCTCTCTGAGCCACGGCCAAAGCAGCTGTGTAGAAATACATGAACTATTCATGGAAGGGATTATTCAGTTGTGGGAAAAACGCTAAAGAAAGACTATCACCCCAAATTTCAGGGTGAAAACACACTGCTTGTTAACAGGAGCACACAAACTCATTTAAACCAGAGAGGAAACTGCACATCAGGAAAAGAGCTGAAAGATATGCTCTGCCTTGATTGATAATTCCAAAGGAAATGCCCCACGGATCATAGGCAATTACCTATAATTTTACCTCCATAATCACTGGATTTCTGACTTGGGTTGCTGTGGAAGTGTTTCACAGATGCCTTGAGGGGTCAGGGGCTTGGTTGGATTCTTTGTGGTTAGTCCTGACAGGCCCAGGCCAAACCCACCCACCTGCATCGCTGCTCCACCCCAAATTTGCATGAAATACTGAGAACAGTTTATAAATACTCCCCTTCCCTGTCCTTCCTTACACAACCATGGAGCAAATGTACTCTATCCCTTGTTCCCAAGAGCACCTCTCCAGCCCAAATCCCAGTTTTCACAAACACAAACCAAACAGACCTAAGACAATTATTCCATCAGTGCCTGCAATTCTGAGCTCCCTGTTCCCTGCCACTCACACAGCAATCTCACCTCAGCCCAGAGACTCCCTGTCCCCAAAGGGAAACAGAACCTGACGGGGCACAGCTCTGGCACCGCATTTCCCCTTGTTCCTGGAAAGCCCAAGTAAATCCAGTCCCTCAGACCTTGCATCCCTGAACACCAGGAGAGCTGGAGTTTTACCCAGATCCCAGTGCCCTGCACGGCTGCGCTGACACGAGCACAGGCCGATCGCTCCGCCCAGCACCATCCCTCATTTTCCTCCCATTGCTCCCCAAGTGTCCCCAAACCACCCCGTGTCTGTGCCGGGGCCAGGGCCTGCCCCAAGCCCGACCAGAGGCTGTCACCCAGCCCTGCACCAGCTGCTGCCCCTGGGAGAGCTGGGAATGCACTGAGAGCTCGGCTCCCCAGTCCTCAGACACACAAATAATGCCCAACCTGCCCCTCTGGGCACAGCCAAACACCACAATTCCATCATCCCCAAGCAACTCTGGCAGTTGCCTCTTCACCTCTGCCCTTTTCCAAAGGACACAGGTAGGACTGGGGTGTCAGAAATGGCATTCCCTAGGCAGTTCATCCAAGCACAGAGGAGAAGAGGAACCCTGTGTCCCTCTGACTGACCCCACAGCATGGGCAGGACCAGCTGGGTTTTTTGTATTCTAAATTTTAAAATGAACTGAAGAACCTGAAAGGCAAGAAACAACACATGCATAAGGTTAGAGCCAGTCAACACACACACAGACAGACACACCCTCAGACACCCCTTCCTCAGCTTACACGCTGACTGCGGCCCTTACTAGAAACAGTCCCCCCTAAAGAAGATGCTTTAACATCTTCTTCCATCTGCTGCTCCTTGATGTGGAACAGTAGATCCTGGGAAAATTGGTAGCATCAGTGACCATAGGGATCAAAATCTGCCTCGGGGACCTGCAAGACAGCATGAGGCAGTCTGCAAGTAGCTGACAGATAGGAGTTATCCCCACACCAGGCCCATAAGCTTTCTACCCAAAAGCCCATAGACAAGAGATGAGAGTTTAAAACTGTTCAAACTAGCCATGACTGAATGTGCCAGGGCAGGGCAGCTCCAAGCATAAGCAGCACATGGACACACAGTGCATCAAATATAAGCAGAGATGACACGAAGACTTGAGATAACGCTTCAGAAGATAAATTCTTGAGACCAGGATGCTTTGAGGCAACGGAAGCTACGAAACTACTGCAGTGAGGAAGGTCTAGTACACTTCATATAGAAGTCCAAGGGAATGGCACATGAAAAAAAGATACTACCAAAACTGAGAAGGAAGATGGATAGGAACACCTTGCGTACTTCTTCTGGTCTCAAAAAGCAAAACCATAAAGATGCCAGAATAAGCCCGATCCAGGAAAGTATGCAAGTGCTCCTGCTGCCAATATGGCCCATAACGATGCCTGTAAAGCATTGAGACATCACAAAGCCCTATGACACTGAAGACAACGGACACAGACCACATAACAGACATCAACTGAAACTGCCCAGCAATTTTACTTGATGGACCAAGATTCCTAGCGCAAGATGAGTCAGAGGCCAATGACGCCGAAGGAAAGAAGGCTCTATGGCAGTAGTACGGGACAGTGAAATGTAAACTCCTTATGAGAAGTTAGTGCCAAAGCTGGTAAGAGGATGCTCAAGAAGCGCAGTAGGCCTAGAGAAGGAGGCAACGACTGCCAGCTGATACAAAGGGATCCCTAGAGAATGATTCTGCCGCCAAAGGCTGAAGTGACATCACAAAACATGACCGACCAACAAATGGCCAAGATGCAAGGTGCCTGCGTGCTATGTTCAAAAGTGCTCCAAAGCGTGGCTACACTGAAGAGTAGGCAAACTTTAGACCGTGGCAATCATGCCAGACCTGAAGGCAGGCTCCTCAGGTGAAAAGATGGACAATGACATCGAGACTCAAAATCCAATGATGCGAAGCTCACAAGAACATGGAGATGGGTTGGAACTGCCCGGCCCGGCAAAGGCTCGAGTGATGCTGAAGAGAAACCCTCTCTCCCTTAACTCCAAGGGGCCCGGCCTACTACAGCCCTCTCCTCTAAGCTAACTTCAAATGGCCTCCTGTGATTCCAAAGGTTTTTGCCTTCTCCCAACCAACAGTCCCCACACTTAGCTCTCCAAAGACCAGCAGACAAAATCCATCCTCGACAGAAAAGAATGCTTCAGCACCGTGGATGTCAATACATGGCCCACAGCCCACTTGGGCAGCTACAAAAGATAGAGAATAATGACAAAATTCAGACTGTGATGACACATCCCAGAAGTGACCCCTTGCACAATGCCCCTCTCCCTCATAACTGCCGAGGCTCATCGCTCACCGGCCATTTCCAAACTTAGGCTCTGCACCTACTTGTAGTACCTAAGACAACAAAACAGAAACTGCGACTGTTGCCCTCCAGAAGAATAAATGCACGGGCTCCCTCTGCACCACTGGCCCAGGCTCACCTCAAATCTCCATCTGACTCCAGAGGTGGCCCGGACGATACCTGCAAAGCGAAAAGGGACACGCTTCGCATGCTGCCACGTACCTCTCACCTATCAGTCGCCCCACCTAAATGCCAACTCACCTGCTCGCCTCTGTCCCTTGGCATGCCCAGGGCAGCAGCAGCACCTGCAGAGAAGCAAAGCAAAAAAACATGCTGAGAGACTGAAACCACAGCCTCCCTGCTCCAACTGAAGTACACCACACCTATAGCTTAAGCTTGCACCCACCTGGCCTCCAGCATCCCAGGGCCGGGACCACCTAAAATGCATAAACAAAAACAGATGCTTAGAGCTGCACCAGAAACTGATACCCAAGCAGTAACAACTCATTCTGGCCACCAGTCACCGCTCACCTCGCTCCATCGACCTTGACCACTGATCTTCAGCATTACTTCCTACAAATAAAGATGAAGAACAAAGCTGTAACACAGGCACCATTTACACTTGCCCTGCAAAGACAAACGGTGACTGACCTTCCTGTGGGAACCACCTCACCTGGTATGGGGCACTCTGCCACAGATTCAATCCATCTGCATCTGAAAGAAAGTTATGACAAAAGTCAAAGTGCTGCATCAGAACTTAGCAGCTCCAGACATCTTGTGTCAATCTAGAAATACCATCTTGAGTCCAACTAATCCCTACATTACAAGTGTCAAGTCCCTAGGACTTATCCTATTACACCTACACCCAGACTATGTAGCAGGGCAAAGCAGCCCCAGGCCAAACACACAGACACCTGTGACACAGGAGATGACAAACAAGGGGATGCAACAAGGAGAGGAAAGTCTCAGCAAGAAGAATTACCAATGACATGACCTAGATGAGGCCGATAAGGCTCAAAGAGCTCTGGCAGAAAAAGACCCTAACAGAAGGACTTATGCCAAGAACCACAAAGATGGACGCCCGAGAATCGTACGGTTGGAATCCTCTACCTATCCTCGCATTCTCCCAAGTCCTAATCTGTTATAAGGGATTGTTGCAGTGCACAGCTGTCAATACAGCTCAGAACAAGACTGTAAAAGGTGTCTGACTCAATTGTGCTAAAGAGAGATGCGATTCCGATGCATGTCCGAGCCTGCAAGTCAAAGGTTCAAGGGTACCAGCGTCGGGCCAAGGAACGCAAAGGAGCTGCTAAGGATGATGCCCAGCATTTCCGATAAGCCCCTCAAAGGGGTAAGGCAAAAGACATGTGACACAAGATGCCCACAATAGAGACACAGAACACACAATAGACAAGTGACACAACACACACCGGGACTGCTCTGCCCTGCACACCTCAGCATTGTGATCAAAAGCGAGACTTGCCCTTTACGTGGCCTAAGGGCCCCTCTCGTGGACATCCCCATCTCCAAAGCTAATTCAAAAATCCCTCCCACCAAGTCCTGACCCAGCACCCCACTCTCATCCCCCTCCCTGAGGTGTAGCCCTCGACTTAGCTCTCAGATATCCAGGGATGCAAATCCTCATCAGGTGCAAAAGAAGGCCGCCTCATCATCTGGGAAGTTCCTGCCCTCAGAGGGCTCTTCTCTCTTAGTCTACTGCAATAAAGAAAACCAAACATCAGTGCCTGAACTCAGCAGCACATCAGCCAAAACCCAACAATTCCACTACTCACCGGCTCCTGAGAACGCCCCGGTCCTCGGCTCACACGCTGGGGCCGCACTCCAACGCCGCCGTCACAGGGTATCCCTGGGTTAAGGGGGGGACAAGGTGATGTGGCATTGCTGAAACTTGAGTGGACCCTCGCTCCTCCCTCCCTCCCCGACTCGCCACAACTCCTCAGCCATTGCCAAAAGCTGCCCAGATGGCACCTTCAAACAGAAAAGGTACAGGCTTCATTGCAGAGCCCTGTAATACTTCTGGAAGGCTCACAGGGGCAGCTCAAGGGTGATAAACTGGCTCCATCAGCTGGTCCATGAGGGGGTTCAGCCCCTGCAGGCATAATACAAGTGGGCCACCTAAAACACACAAATGGATGCTTAGACAATGCATGCTTTGAGCTGCCCCAGAATTTCGCACCCAAGCAATACCTGGTCACTGGTACTGGTCACTGCTTACCTCACTCACTTGACCTTGATTGCTGATATCCAGGTTTACTTCCTAAAAATAAAGAGAAAGAACAGCCCTGCAACATAACCAAAATGAAACACCACCCCTGAAAAGCTGAATGATGACCAACCTTCCCAGGGGAGAAGGGGCAAAACAAAATGGAAAGGCACATGCCCATGTAGCGTCCAAAAGTGTTGCATTGCCAAGGTAGGTTCCACCTGAAAGTGCTCGACTGTGACCTCTTTCTGCAAGGGTGTCTGTCATGTTGGAGTAGCGATTTGAATGCTGCAGACCACCTGTAAAACACAAAAAAAAAAAAAATCAAAGGCTTATAGTTTCATCACTAATACAACAACTCCAGTAGCAGCCAGTTCTGTGCTTGAATCAATACTCATCCAGCTCATGGTCCCCCCGGTGCCAATACCCTGCTGTGCCAAGTGCCTCGCATCTTCAAAATGAAAATCCAAACAGTGAGGTAAACATAGAGCCCAAAGTCAGGCCGTAGCTTGGACTTCAGGCACTGACCCACCTCGTTGCTGTGCTCCTCTGGTCTCCTCTGTTCACATCAGGTTTACATGCTCTCCCTCTGCAAAAGAATTATTTGTCAAAGTTACCCAGCTTAGCCTTTCCCAAGTTCTCATTCCTCAAAGCAAACTGCCTAGGATCCCACAGCAGTGGGCCTTAGGACAAACTACTATGAAACTGCAAGACACCACTGCACCACTCCCACGTCTCCACTGAACACCACACAGACTGGCCACAGTCACTCCATCCGAGGCGTGGCTCAGGTGGCTGAGCAAAGCAAAAGGCTCCCTGTAAAGTCTCCTTTCTTCTCCACCTATCCCCCCACCAGGACTACTCTACAGGGCAGAGCAATTCCAGGCTAGACACAAACTCAAACAACACATTATACTACAAGCAGCGTGATATGAAGATGATAAAAAAACCTCTCGGCAAGAAGAACGATGGCAAGGACAGAGATGACGCCAAAAGAAACAACCAATAGTATGGCATTGGTGGATGAAGGGGGCTCTAAGGAGCAGAAGAAAAGACTGGAACAGTGACCTGTTCTAAGAACTGTCAGTCACAATGATCAAGATGGCTGTGAGAGACAAGGCCACATTTAGAATGCTCCCATATCCTGACAATCTTACAAGCCCCAGGACATTACAGCTCACGGCTGGAAAGGATGGATGGCAGTACAGCCGGGAACAAGGCCTCCAAAGAGATCCGACTCAATGCTTTCAAGATGTGATTCCAAGATGTGGCCAAGCCCACTGGTAAAAGAACAAGTGATATTGGCATCCTACCAAGAAGTACGAAAGTTCAAGAAGCTAGAGATGATGGCCAATGCTTATGACAAGCCCCTTAAGGATAAAAGGCAGAGAGATCTGATCCAAGGGAAGCCAAAGACACAGAACACACACCGGACAAGACAACACACACTGGAACTGCTCTGCGCTGCACACCCTACAGTTGCAGTCAAAAGTAGGGCTACTCCCTTTAGCTTACCTAAGAAGGCCCTTGGAGAGCATCCCTTTCCCCTACACTACTTTTTAAATCTCTCCCAGCAATTTCCAACCCACTATCCTGCTATCATCCCTTCTCCAGGCCCCAGCCCCCAACTTAGCTTTCAGATGACCAGTGATGTGAATCCACACTGGATGCAAAGGAGTCCACCTCAGCCATCTCCAAAGGCACTGGGATCCCCAGGTTGGCCTCTTAGTCAGCTGTGACAAAGAAAACCAAAATCAATGCACCAGTGTAGTGGCATACAAGCCAAATCCCAACAAGTCAGCTGCTAACTGGGACCCTGCTCCCGCTCCCACTCATACTTGCAGTCTTTAACTTACCTATCAGAAGCCTCCATCTCCAATGTCATCTCTGACCCAGGGTAGCTCCCTCTTGCAGCACAATGAATCTGCTGAACAAATTTGAAGTGTCATACTTGACACAATCTGGAATTTCAGCAAGTTGCAATGCTTCTAAGAAAAACAAGGGGAAAAAAAAATTACAAAAAGTACCAAGCACCTTATCAACCCTGAACACTCAATCCAAAAATCATGAACTACGGACTCAATGCTATCTTCTTTACAGTGTCTTCAAAGCCTCTATTGCTTTAGATGCCAAAAATACCTGCTGAAAGAAAGCTGAAAAAACCCGAAAGACCCCCCCCCCCCTTCATGGAAATAAGAAGACACCCTCACCCCCACTAACCCCACAACAGGAATGGGCCTCTTTTACCCTGGGCTGGGGTTAATATACCCCTGGCCGGGCCCGCCTCTCTTTCCCACCATGCCCGGGGAAAAGGGAGGAGGCAATTTTACCATAAGGGATAAAAGCACTGGGAGGAGCTGCAGCTGTTTGGCTGCTCTGCCTTAAATTCCAGGTGAGTGAAGGGCTCTGTAGATGCCTTCTGTTTTACTACAGCTGCATCCACTGAAAGGGTAAAAACACTCCTTGTTTTGGCAGCGTAGACAGATGAGTTGCATTCTTCCTTGTTAAGTTCTGTAATTGTTCATTAGTGACTATTGAGTCACAGGAATATGGAGGGTGGAGAAGAATAGTAGTAATATACATGGTGTAACTCCTGTTGGGGTCTCTAATTAGGGCTGTATTCATTATAAATAAAACTGAAAAAATAATGGGCTCTCTGGCAGCAGGAGGGTTTTGTGAGTGCTGGGCTCGCTCCCTTGTGAGAGATTGGGTACCACTACCCAGCTAGAAGTGCCCTGAGGTACAGATTTAAATTCTTAAAATGCTGAAAAAGGGGGAGCTTCTTTCAATTGAACCCCTTCAAATGAGAGACTAGGGAGTGTTTGTCTCTACTTAAATAGATGCCATAGCAATAAATGGGTTCTCTCCTCTGAATCCCCGAAAATACTGGAAAAAGAGGGGTTTTCCTTACTTCAGGTCTCTCCAGTGATGGAAAAAGGGGGATTTCTCCCTCAATTCAAACCCTTATAAAGGAGGGACAACCGGGTTTTTCCCTCAATTTAAACCTTGGGATGATGAAAATGGGGGAGTTATGCTTAATTCAAACCAATAAAACAGCATTGTCAAGGTTTTCCCCTTCTATTTAAACTGGAGAATAATGGAAAATGGGGATTCCCTGTCAAGTGATACCCCTAAGAGAATGGAAAAGGCAGGGTTTCCTTCAACTGATACCCTTAAAATTGCAGAGGAAGGGGATTCCCCCTCAATTTCAACACAGACAATTATGGAAAAGGACGTTTTTTCCCTCTGTTTAAATCCCTTTTCTCCTCATAACCCCCCTTTTTTTCTGGGGGCACTGGGGAAGAGCTGCCAAGATGAAAGGGGAAAGTGGAATGTTTCCCTGGGACCCCACATGCTGCCCTGCCTGCTCAGGTGCTGCCCCTTGGCACGAGGGGTTTTCCCTGGGCATTTTCTGGGAGCAGTGCTCTGTGCCCAGGTGCCTCCGGCTGCTCCCCAGCTCCTGCCGGATGCTCTGACCATTGTCCCTGGAGGGACACTCGGGATGCCCCCATTGCCCCTCTGGACCAGCAGCTCCCTGCACAGCTGTGCCCGGGGAACCCTCGGAGAGCGGCCTCTGGCAGGAGCCGCCCCCTCCTCATCCTGGCCGCTCACACCTGGGGCTGCTGCGCCTTGGAGCAGGGGCTGAGGAGGAGAAAGGTCCTGCTGGTCCTTCCCTGCCCTGCACAGCCCTTGGTGTGCCCCTGAAACACCGTGGTGCCGGGCTTTCCTTGCTGTGGGAGACTGGGTGGTTCTTTGATCCCAGACTCTGCTCTTCCCCGGGCACGGCACATGGACAGGGGGCAGAGATGGGCCCTCAGAGGAGCGGGGGCTGCTCCTCGCTCTCGGGGCGCCGCGGGCGCTGTGCAGCCTTCCCCTTTTACTTCCCAGTTCCTCATTTTGTGCCTCCTTTTCCCTTGGGGATGCGCCCGGGCCGCATTCCAGCGGCCGCCACGGCAACAGCACCTGCGGGCGGCGGGGTGGGCGGGGTTTTATCCACTGAAAACACACATTGTCATTAAAATCTGTTTCCTATCTAATACACAAAAATCACTTTCCTAGAAGGAATTTCCATGCATTCACCTCCTCCTGGAAGTCTTTTGATGGTCCTGCAGATTCATTAAGAGGGGTCCCTGCTGGTCATATTCACTGAATGCTTCAGTATTAAAGGTGACCTTGCCTTGAGCTATTTTTCTGGGCGTGCACTGTTGCTTCTTGTGACAGAACTGCCCCAGAACCACTGCAGGCCTCCTGATCTGTTCCAGCACCGGCTCCAGCCTCAATTTCTTGCCCTGTGTGCACACATTTAAATCCTTTAATCTTTTTCACTACTTGGTCTTTCAGCAACATCGGGGAGCTGAAAATGTTTATTCTCTATGTTATTTCTCAATCCCCTGCTGAACAGCCCAACCCTCCCTCCTCCCTCTCCCACCCCACCATTCCCACCACCCTGCTCCCCTGCACATCTCACTTCTCTCCACCAAACCCTTCCCGCTGCAGGGAGCTGCTGAGGAGCCGCTTGGTCCATCCCTGGATTCTCCAAGCACTGACTGCCCATCCACTCTGACCACAGCCGGGGCCACATCCCACCGCCTGCCCAGCGTCCATCCATGGTGGTGAGCTCCGTGTCCCCACCTTCTGCCTCACCCACCAAAGGAGATGATCCATGTGAAATAGATGTCACCGACATGGCCATACACAGTGTGACACTGCTCATCTGTCTCTGTGCGCTGGCCGGGAACGGGGCTCTTCTGCCTCCTCAGATGGAAAGGGCGTACTGCCGGCATCTTTAGCCTGGCTGTCACTGACTTCATCTTCCTCCTCATTGCGGTCCCCTCTGCCCTGCTCTTCCTGCTGGAAGATGTGTCCTGCTCTCCTGTCATGCCCCTGATGTACGTGAGATTCCTTTACCTGGTGTCAGCGTTCTCCTGCTACTTACTGGGTGCTCTTCTGGATGACAGCCATCAGTGCCAAAAAGGACATGGAAAAGCTCTGCAAGCTCTGCTGCCGCTGTGACCTTCCCAATCCCATGATGTGGGTGCTGTGGGGTGCTCAATGCTTGACCTTCTTCGTTCCCATCATTCTCATTCCCACAGTGGCTTCCCTGTGCCCGTCACACGAGCAGGAGCACTGCCGGGTGGCTCTCATCTCCATGTTCTCCGTTACCCTGCTCCTCTTTGCTGCACCCGTGGTCATTACCCGCATAATAATCAACATGTTCCGCTGGGTCCCGGTGTTTCCCGGTCTGTCCCGCGGGGAGGCGGGGCCTGACCCGCGCCACGCCCCCTACGCGCGCGCTCCGCCGGGGTCACGTGGTTCCCCGCGCGTCACGTAATCGGGGCGGGGGCCGCCGGGAAGCGCCAGGCGGGACCGGGCCGGGATCGGGGTCGGGATCGGGACCGGGCCCAGGCCCAGCGCAGCCCCGGCCAAGCCGCAGCCCTGCCCGAGCCCTGCGAGCCGCCAGCCCGGCGCCGGCCCGCCATGGACCGCCGGGACGCCTCCGGATCGGCCGCCCGCTTGGCAGCTGCCCTCCCCTCCCTCCCCCGGGCCGCGCCCCCCGGCGCTTCGTGACTCGCCGGCGGCTCCTCGGCTCCTCCATCGTTCGCCGGTGGCGGCAGCCAAGAGATAGTCCGGGCCTAGCGGAGCGGCCAGCGCAGGTGAGCACGGCCGGGCCTGGCCTCCCGCCGGCGCCGGGGCCACGCCGTCCCCGCCCCGGGCACTCCCGGGACATCCCGGCCGCCCCCTGGGCGGCAGCGGCGGGCCCGAGGGCGGCATCGGCCGCTGCGGGCGCAGCTCCCGCCGGGACCCGCAGCTTTCCCCGCGCTCGCGCCCCGCGGTGGGGGACACCCCGGGAGGGCGGGGGTCCCTCCCCGGGCAGCGCAACCCGGGGCATTCCCTGGAACGGGGACTCGGGGCCGGCGGGGCCGCTGTGCTGCCCTCCCCGCTGATGGGTTGAATCCTGTTCCGGTCATTGGCTTTGTCAGGGCTTTGTTCCTTCCCCTTTGCTCTCCCGGTTTGGCGCCGGAGCCGCTCCGGGATGGAGCGGGCCGGCACCGGCACGGGCTGCGGGGCTCTGGGGGCGGCCAGCGGCTCTGGGCGGCTTCGCGGGGCTGCCGTGCTCGGGGAATTGACTTCGGGCGGCTGCTGCCGAAGGTGAAGGAGGGAAGAGTCGCGGGTCCGGACACAATCCCGTCCCGGAGTGAGCGGGCGGCTGTTACGTAAAGCCTCATCCTTGCGGGGGTTGTGTTGGACTTTGTAAAAGTCGTTTAACGTTCCTGGGCTCTGGGCTGACTTTTTTCCTTTTTTGCCATTTTTCAATGAGCAAAACGAAGCGAGAAAGTGTTGAGAGGTGTAAGCCAGGTATCCGGTGCATTCAGTGCTGTGCCTGTGATTCTCTTCGGGAGATGAGCAAGTGGTTCAGTGGATTTTGGGGGAGAACTGAGTGCTTGTGCCAAAGCTCGCTCACAGCCTGGGCAGATGCTGTACAGTGGAAAGGGAAAAGGGGCAGGTGTGGGACCCACTCCCCCCCCCCCCCAGCTCATCTCTCGCCTTATTACGGCCTTGTTTGGTCATTTTCTCAGGAGTGCCGGTGCTTTGAAGCATTCCTGTGTTCCCAGTGCTGGCAGCCAGGTGCCCACCTGCCCCTGTGGGACTGCCCAGGCCCTTCGTCAGTGCCACTCTTTGGAATGAACTGCTTCTGCTGGGGCCTGTG
Source organism: Coloeus monedula (assembly GCF_965178545.1). Classification (NCBI taxonomy): domain Eukaryota; kingdom Metazoa; phylum Chordata; class Aves; order Passeriformes; family Corvidae; genus Coloeus; species Coloeus monedula. The sequence goes on along the minus strand of NW_028120799.1, from coordinate 179,950 downwards.
TGTTCATTTGTCACCTGGGCTCCCTCCCAGCTACTGAACTCCTCTCAGGTGTATTCCTAGTTCCTGACATTCCTTTAAAACTACCGAATTCTTCTCTCAGGTCCCTGGCAAATGGGGCTTTGCAGCCTGGGGGAGTTACTGCAAAACGGGGTCTAGTGAAGTGCTCTGCAGGAGTGGTTGTGCACCTGAATGGTCATTTAATTGTCTCCTCTAATGAGGGAAACGTGATTAAACTCCCGGCGCTGTGCTGCTGTTGTGTGTCAGCCTCGAGGTGTGAGACAGTCCCGGTGTCACACTGGAGTTGCTTAGTGGCTGTGCTGAGACTGGGACAGGTCTTGTTGGTCAGGAGCAAAAGGGAAAATTTATCTTTTGGCTTGCTTAATATCTTGGCTTTATTAATGTATCAATGTCAATTGTTGTCATTTGCTGCCTTCTGCACAGTGTGTTTGCAGCTCTGTGTGAGAGCAGGCTCTCCCCTGTTTGGGATTGAGACAATCCTGGAATATCCTGAGCTGGAAGGGACCCACAGGGATCACCCAGTCCCACCCCCGTCCCTGCCCAGACCCCCCAACAACCCCAGCCTGGGCATCCCTGGCATCGCTGTCCAAACGCTCCTGGAGCTCTGGCAGTCTCGGGGCCATGCCCATTCCCTGGGGAGCCTGGGCAGTGCCCAGCAGCCTCTGGGGGAAGAGCCTTTCCCTGATCTCAGCGTGAGCCTGCCCTGGCCCAGCTCCAGCTGCTCCCTGGGTCCTGTCTGTGTCCCAGGGAGCGGAGATCAGAGCTGTAGGCCCCGATGTGTTCTGACCTCACACTTCTCTACCAGAACAAACCCAGTGCCCTCAGCAGCTCTTTCATGGTCCTTCCACACCCTTCCCCATCCCCATGTCCCTTCTTTGGATGCTGTCAGCTTTTTATCTTTTTTATATTGTGGCGCCCAAAAGTGCCCCCAGGACTCCAGTACAGTTTAACAGCAATGAAAGAAAACAGTAGATTTCAACTTTGATCTCAAAAGCTGTCTCAGGCCCCTGATACTGCCTCGAAATGTCTTTGCAGTTCTTGCTTTATGACTTGTGTCAAACACGGAGAGAGTGAGACTGAGCCCCTGGGGTCAGGTTCTGTGTGAGAAGCCACACAGCAAGCCAGAAATCTTTGCTCCAGATCACCAGAAATTTACAGTATTGAGGACGGAAATACTGAGAGTTGAGTCTTGGGAGCTGAGCCAGGAAAGCAGCACCTCTGCCATGGGCAGATTTGGCACGTGGAGAGAGCTCGAGCAGCTTGCAAGAGGTCCCAGCAATGTGTGTGTGGAGCTGGGAGGAGCATGAGTTGCAGTGTCGTGTTTGGAGTCCCCCTGGGTGAGGATGTAGGAATAGACTGGAGTTTTTGGTGACTGAGGTTTCTTTTCTGTTTTTGGCCACATCATTTCAGTTTGTTACTCGCCTGTGGTTTGTTCTACAGGCCTGTTTCCTTTCTCTCCTACTATGGTGTCACAGTTATCTTCAGCAGAGGCTCAGCAATAACTAAACTTGAGCTTAGATACTTAAACTTCAGTTCAGAGTAGATACACGGCAGAAATCCTTCCGTGTGAGGGTGGGTAGGCCCTGGCACAGGGTGCCCAGAGCAGCTGTGGCTGCCCCTGGATCCCTGGCAGTGTCCAAGGCCAGGCTGGACACTGGGGCTTGGAGCAGCCTGGGACAGTGGAAGGTGTCCCTGCCCTTGGCAGGGGTGGCACTGGATGGGCTTTAAGGTCCCTTCCCACCAAGGCCTCGTCTTCCTTTGCCTTCAGTGTCTGCCTCAGAGTTTGTACCCAAACCAAAGTGAGGTTGATGTCACCTTCTCTAAACTGGGAGAACAGATCACTCCAAGCTGTGGGGAGATGGAGAGGCTGTAGGATGGAGAGGGTGCAGCCCTGCAGACGCCGAGCTGTGGGGTTGCTGCTTTTCCTCGTTGTTGCTGCGGACACAGCTCAAGGTGGGTCTGAGAGAGACAAACTCTGCTTTTGGGGGTTTGTGTTGATGAGGAGGGGAGGGGAGGTCACTGCTCTGCTTCTTGTAACTGCTGTGGCAGAGCCAGGAGCCCAAGGCAGGACAAGGGCAAAGCAAACCTCTCCGAGCTCTTGGGTTCTCTTCATTCCCAGATATTCTGATTCCTGCCCAGGTCCAAGTTCATTGTGCTGTGCAGGATGCGAGTTTAATCAGGTTTTAGTGCTGGTTTAGCTGAGTGTTTCTAGGGCTTGAGGATGAAGCCAAATGCTCTGCATTGAGAAAGTGATGGATGTTCAGCACAAGATTCTCTTCAGGAACTGGCACGAAAAGTGGTTGCTGAAGCCGAGGGAGGAGCAATTCACAGCTTGGCTGGAAGAGGGAGAAGTGCTCACTGCTGGTCTGTCACTTCATCCTCATGAGTGAGTGTGGGAGCTCCCGAGATCAGCCAGGCTGCAATTTCAGATAGTTTAGATGGGCTGGCCTTGAAAAATTCATATTTTGGTGCCTGGAACAAAAGCTGAAGGTGGCAGGAAGTGGCAGCAGTAGCAGGGAACTGAAGTGACACCACCCTGAGCTCAGAACTAATTTTGGTTGTGACCTTGAGCAGTCCCTGGGCCACACCAGAGCTTTTTGTGTCACCTGCTTTGGGAGGTTCTTCCTTGCCCGTGGAGAAGTTGGGTCTGGCACAGGTCTGCTGTGGAGCACCTGTGCCACCACCTTTAAAGAGCCACACTGGAGGTGTCAGTGAGCCCCTCAGTGCCTGCCCAGCCTAGAGCAGGGCTGGGAGGGCAGGGGGCTCAGGGAGTGCTCATTCCTGGTGGTGTTGGAGCTCTGAGCCCAGCCCTGAGCTGGGTTTGTGGCTCTGAGGGCCCGGGGAGTGTCCGGAGCAGGCCTGGCCTGGGCAGAGTAGGAACTCCTGGAGTAACTCCTGAGTAAGCCACACCTTCCACGCGAGAGGGAGGCACTCCCAGAGTCAGGTGCTGTCTCCTCAGAGGTGCTTTGGGGTTTAATTCTGTTCTCACAGTGACTCCTCTCACCTGGGAGCCCTGTGGTTACCTCCAGAGGGTCTGAGGCCTTAGGGATGTAAATATGGACAGGAGGGGTTGGAATCTGCCTATCAGGGAATCCTCCCCTTGCCCAGAGGAGAGTGTGCAGAACTCTTCTGTGTGATGATAATGTTTTCATACTTTAGGTGTGAAAATAAAAAATGGGAGAAATCTCGTTTTTCTGGCAGCACGCAAAGAACTTTCTTCTGTGTCACCACTAAAACTCTGTGAGGGGATGAACACCTGGGAATCTGAAAGAGACATAGCTGGAAAGCATCAATATGAATGGATTTTTCTGCTTCTTTTTGCACTTGAAAGAAAGGTGAAAGTTACAGGCTGAGTCAAGCTTTTACCCTTTATTTCAATCAATTCAGTTATTGCTAAATATGGCTACACACAGGTAGCCCAGGTGACAGAGCTGCCTCCAGCTGCTCCTTGGCCCCAGTGTCCCACGCGGGATGCTTGAGTTATCCACTGAGAGCCCCCTTGAGACTGGAGCACAGGTAAATCTGCCTGTCTGAAGGGCAGGATTGTGTCCTAAGTCCCTCCTCATTTCTTCCTTTCCTCAGGCCCCAGCTGTGGCTGGGCCCACCATTGTGGCTTGGGTGGCAGTGGCACATTGGAAAGGCCTGGGGGTGCCAGCTGGGGTGAGAGCTCGGGGTGCCAGCCCAGGCTCCACCAGCACTTGGCCCACACTGGGGCACAGATTGAGAGATGAACTCTTGGAAGCTTGTCCTGAGGAGGATGAATGGTACCTGCTGGTGAAATTCGGTGCTTTCATGGAGCTGTGATAAACCCCAAAGTCTTAGACTGCCAACCTACAGCCTCTGCACCGTCACATTCCCCAGTTGCATTTTGTATTGGAATTTTACCTGCTCCCACCTGCGTCCTCCTGCTGGCAGTGCCAGCAGCCCACGTGCTGCCTCTCCTGAGAGCAAGTTCCTGCCTGTTTCCTCTCCCAGCCCCAGCTCTTGCTTCCCTCTGGCAGAGGCAGCTTTAGGTGCAATATCCTGATGTTTCTGTGAGTGGGTTTTGGAATAAACCTACACACGGGATGTCCATGGGTTGCTGCTATGGATTCTGTGAAAGGTGATCAGGAAAAGCAAGTTCAGAGTTACTCAGGGGATCCTCTGATTCCTGCCCATCTCACGGAGCTGCTCAGGGTGAAACTACTACTCCCATGCTTTTTATTTTGCTCCTCTTAGTGCTGGTTTTTCCCCAGGTAAGTCAGTGCTGGAGCAGCCCTTGTGGGTTTATCTGTGATGAGCAGTGGTTGTGTCTGCACACGGAGATAGCAGATTCCAGCTGTAGTGTGCAAACGTCGGTGCTTTGTGCCTTAGTGCACACCCACATTTGTCAGCTGACAGGGCTGATGCGATGAGAAAACCTCGCACTCTCCAATAACCTGAGCACAGGCACTTCCTGCGTTGTTACATTTAACCAAAGCTCTGATAAAAAATACTACATTAATTTTTCTAATGGAGACCAGATTCCGCATTATCATCATTTACGTTTTTGGATAGTCTTTGATTGACTCTGGTGGGAAGGGAGGTGAATCAGTATCTTGTACTTTAGGGAAAGATCTAGGGGAGAATTGAATTGTACTTCCTTGGAATTCACATCACACGCCCTTAGTCGGAGATGTTGATCTTGAGAACAACAAGCAGAGAACAGCCCAGGAAGGGCTGAACATGACAAAACAGTGCAGAGCATAAAGAAATCCTCTTTGCTGTGTTCATCATTCTGTCTTCATCTTGGATTGTTTCCACCCTTCTCCTTCACCTGGAAGTCACAAGCATCCTGCAGTGGCAGGTACTCTGGGTTCTTCTGCCAGGAGTAGTCTAAGAACAGCTTTTGCTGGGAGCAGCTCTGACCTTGCTGAAATCACTGCTGAAGCCTCCCCTGACTCTTGCAGTGCCAGAATTTCAGGGTGCCAGTGGTGAGGCAGGGACTGAGCCTGGTTCACTGTCCCCAGAGCTCGGGTAGTACAGGACAGTCAGGCCAGTAAAGCCCCTGCTCAGGGCTGGGAACGAGATCCTGGCCGGCTTTCCCTCTCTGCCCCTCTCTGCAGTCCTGCTGGGCTATGTCATGCTACTATGTTAGAGCATTGTTCCATGTATTTTTTTTTTTTTTTGGAAGTAATGCCGGATATTGGCAGTCAGGGGCGATGGAGCGAGGTGAGCAGTGACCGGTGGACAGAATGAGTTGTTACAGCCTCGGTCTCAATGTTTGGAGCAGCTCTAAGCATCCGTTGTTGTTTGTGTGTTTTAGGTGGTCCACTTGCAGGATGTCCTGGCCCTGGATGCTGGAGGGTGCAAGCCTAAGGTATAGGTGTGGTGTACTTCAGTCAGAGCAGGGAGGCTGTGGTTTCACAGTCTCTCAGCATGTTTTGTGTGTTTTTGCTTTGCTTCTCTGCAGGTGCTGCTGCTGCCCTGGGCGTGCCAAGGGCCAGAGGCGAGCAGGTGAGTTGGCATTTAGGTGGGGTGGCTGATAGGCCAGCGGTCTATGGCAGCGTGCTGAGCGTGTCCCTTTTCATTGTGCAGGTTTGTCCTGGCCACCTCCAGAGTCAGATCAGGATTTGAGGTGAGCCGGGGCAGTGGTGTGGAGTAGCCCGGGGATGCTCTTCTGGAGGGCAACAGTGACGTTTTCTGTTTTGTTGTCTTAGGTACCGTGAGCAGGTGTGGAGCTGAAATTTGGAGAGAGCAGGTAAGCGATGAGCCTCGGCAGTTTCGAGGGAGGGGGCCTTGCGGAAGGGGTCTCTTTTGGCGTGTGTTGTCAGAGGCTGAATTTTCTCCTTGTTCTCCGTCTTTCGCAGCTGCCAAAGCGGACCGTGGGGAACGTGTTGACATCTGAGGTGCTGATGCATTTTTTCTGCCAAGGATGGATTTTGTCCGTTTGTCTTCAGAAAGCTAAGTGTTGGAAGCGGTGGTTGGGAGAAGGGAAAGGCCTTTGGAGTTCCAGGAGGCAATTGGAAGTTAGCTTAGAGGAGAGGGCTGTTGTGGGAGGGCCCCTTGGAAGTAAAGGGAGAGGGTTTCTCCTCAGCATCACCCGAGCCTTTGCTGGGCAGGGCAGTTCCCACCCATCTCTGTCATCGGCCTTTGAGTCTCGACATCATCGTGGATCTTTTTGCCCGAGGAGCTCGCCTTTGGGTCTGGCACGATCGCCACGGTCTCCATTTCACCTACTCGCTGGCATAGCCACCCGCGGGCATCTTGGCCACTTGCTGGATGGTCAAAGGTAAGGGATCAAAGGTCGGGTTGTCAAGGAATGGGTCAAGGGGTCAAAGGTCAGGGGGTAAAAGGTAAAGGCTTGGGCTCAGGATTAGAGGTTCCAGCATGATTTTCCATGGTGGTTCCCAGTGTGGGGACATGGGATGTGGGGTCAGTGGCGCCGGGGGCGGGCAGGAGCCCCGTGGGCAGTGGCCGGCAGCGGCGGGGACGCCTCCGTACGGTCGCGCCCCTCCAGTGCCAGCAGAAGCCCCCCTGCGCCGTGCGGTGCCCGGCCCCACTCCTTGCCCTCCCCGCCGCTGCCTTCCCGCACTCCCACCGCACCCCCTGCTCCCCTCAAGCCCAGGGAAATGCAGGAAAACACAAAATCATCGAGGTGGAACAGTCACCGGAGCTGCCCGAGCCATCCCCCCGCCTGAAGGCGGCAGCTGCCCAGAGCCAGGGGCACCCAGCAGGATGCAGCTCCCCTTTCCCAGGAGCTGGAGGCAGGGGGAGCAGGGAGAATTTCAGCTCCCAGCAGCTCTCTGTGAGTGCTGGATGGACTCTGGGCTGAGCCAGGTGGGAGGTGTGGGTGGTGTTCATGTCCCCAGGAGCTGCTCAAATCCACCTTAAACTCCTGGAATGGTCTGTGCTGGCAAGAACCTTACAGACCATCCTGTTCAGCCCCTTGCCATGGTCAGGGACACCTTCCTGGGGTGTCTGTGCCAGAGTGGTGGAATGGGCAGGACTTTCTCCCTGAGCCCAGTCCCGGGCAAGATTGGGGTTCCCATGGGAAGAAGCCTGTGAGCTGCATTTCTGGAGCTGGGAGCCTCCATGCCCGGGAGTATTTCCAGTACTGCTCTTTGGCTTTTTCCATAACTGGGCATGATGTTTCTCCCCAGAGCAAGGTGGTTTTCCCTGGATTGTTGGGGTAAGACACTGGCTGTTTGACAGCTCTGTTGTCTCTTTGTCCTGAATGGAAGAGTGAGGAACGGGGGATGCTCCCGACTGTCCCAGGGATGTGGGAACAGCCCAGTTCCAGTGAGGAATGTGACGCCCAGCTCGTGGCGTGTGCCCTGAGATGGTCTTTGCTGTTGTTTTGTCCTTAGAGCCTGTTGGAGTGCTGGCCTGGATTTGGGAGGAGCCAAGTAGCCTGGAGCAGTGAGGTTTTTCCTGTCAGAAATCCATGCTGGGGATGTTTTCCCTGGCTGTCCCAAGGGGAAGGAACAGCTCTGGAGTTTTTGCAGCCACAGGCTGGGGATGCATCCCCTGAAAACCAGTTCAGGATCGTTCATCTGACTCTGTCCCTGACCTGTGGCTTCCAGGGAGCCTTCTGGTCTTCTGGATATTCCCAGGAGAGGATATTCCACCACCTGACTTTTAAGCCAGGAATTCCAAACCCAGTAAGTCGGTCACATTCTATGGGAGCTGCCCCAATGGTGGGATGCAGAGGGCACACCCCACGCTGCTGTTTGGGACATTCCTGACTGGAACGGGAGCCAGCTGGGCATTTTGGAGCACTGAGGCCACCAGGGCAGCCTTGAGTGGCATTCCCAGGCAATGCTGAGGCATCCCATGCCTGTGGCAACACATGCCTGATGTGGAGCAGAGAGAGGAAGGGAGAAATTCTGAGTTGATGGGAGGAATGGAATTGGGCTTTCCAGAATGGAATTGGTATAGGTGCTGATGGTATCATGGAATCATGGGGTGGCTTGGAAGGGACACAAAGACCCTCTGGGCTCTGTTATCCCATCCCGTGGCAAAGAACACGTCCAAAACTGCCTCCTCACCCCCATGGAATGGCAGTGGGTGTTGGGAGCTCTGGCTGGAGCACCTGGAGACCAGGTAAGAATAGCAGTGGCATTGTTTTGGCTGCTGCTGGATGTGGTTTTCTCTTGTCAAGATGTTCCTCTGATTGATGTTTTCATAGTAGCTTGCTAGGCCTCATTTGAGGATAATTCCAAGAATTTGGAAGTCGTTGGAAAAGAATGAGGAAAAAAGGTGAACCTGATCCATTTCTAGTAATTCTGAACTTCTCTTGCAGCACCGTTCCAGGGGAAAGCTGGTGAAAGGATAAAGATGCAGAGGAACAAGTGTTGTAAACCCCCCTGCTTCCCTGACAAAGCAAACCTTTCTGCAATCCCAGTAAATCTCTTGGAGAAACTGTGGGATCATAAGGTTTCCTAGGAAAGGAAAACTAAGGACAGAGATGAGGAAATAGGCTTCCAATTAACAATGATTTGATGGAGGTAGGAATGATTCCTGTATGTTTGATGCACCCCTTTTTATTCCTGGGATAATTTTAAATGATTTCTTTAAAAAATCATTTCGATTTGGGAATTCAGATTAGAGAGGAAACGATGCAAAATAAATGCAGGGAGAGATCACAGAATCATCCTGGAATGGCAGAATAGTTTGGGTGGGAAGGGACCTTAAGGATCACCTCATTCCATCCACAGGGTGCTCCAAGCTGCGGCCAGCCTGGCCTTGAACACTTCCAGGGATGGGGCAGCCACGATTTCCCTGGGTTTACGGGCACAAGAGGAAATTTCCAGCAGGAACTGAGGGGTTTCCTTTGCTCTGCCTGGCCCTAGCAGGGCTTTGGGAGGCAGAGGCTGTGGGAACAGGAGCTTTGTCCACTGCCTTGGGGGAGTCTCTGATGTCCCAAAACCCAGCAGAGCAAGTGGTTGTGGTTTAACATCCCGTTCAAAGGAGATGCCAGGCCAGGAACGGGAATGGACTGCAGAGCAGGGATGGTGGCCAGCAGAGGGGTGAGTGTCCAGGGGGTCCCAGCAGTCCATCCCTGCTGCCCAGGTTTGGGATGAGCAGGCTGGTGAGTGTCCCTGTGCTTGCTCTGCAGGATGAGGAAGCCAGGCCTGCTGAGGAGGAAGATGAGGAAGTGTGTGAGGATGGAGACAGCGGCCACCAAAGGCTGGGGAAGGCACAGATCCAGGTAGGAGACGTTGCCTTGCGAGGAGAGGGACTTGTCTGTCCCGTTGGAATTTGGGGCGTGAGGCCAGTGGAACAAAGGCTTTGATTCCATTCTCTTACTCGGGTTTTCACGTGCCTTAAGAGAGCTTTGTGAAAATGTCATTATCCCTGATTGAGTCTCTGAAAAACAGGGATTGAAGCTTTCAGAAGGGGCCCAACCCTGCCTGCATGTATCCAAGTGCAGCCCCCACTCCCTGTTTTTGTGTACAGCTGGGATGAGACCTCAGCTGCTGTTACTTGCCAGCTCACAAGTTGTGTAGCTCAGAGCCTCAGCCATGAAGGGCCAGGCTGTGTTTAAAACAGCCCAAGGTGCCAGAGAGCTGGAGTCATTTCCTAGCAGGTAACTTGACTTGGAAGCTGCATTCTAAAATTTGTCCACATTTAATTGATGTCCCACATGGAGACACCTAAAGAAGCAGAGGTGGGGTGTTCCTAAGAAAAGAGCATCTAAATTCTTTGGTGGTAGAGGGCTTAAAGTCTGAGTGGAGGTGCCTTTAGGACACTTCCATTCCAGTATCTGAATAGAATTTAAATGAAGTAGCCAAATCCTGACAAGCTTGTATGAACTCCAAAGCCTCTGCAAGTGGTTTACAGCCAGGGAAGGAGATAAGAGTCTGGAGTCTCTCCCCAAAACCTGGCTGCTGGTTTCTTTGGCCAGGCATAGGAATAATTGCGTATTCCCTGGGGCTCTCCTTATGGGGAGAGGTTTACTTATGTGCCCTGGGTTTATTCAGTGCATCTTCAAAGTGATGGAAACTGATTGCATTGAAATGCCAGGGGTGCCAAATGTTTTCCCCAGCCAGAGCTCGGAGCCAGCCCAGTGGGAAGGGGTTTAGTGGCCATTTTCCCGCTCCCTCGGGGCAGCAGCACTGGAGCACTCGCAGCCACCCGTGCCCGAGGTGCCGAGTACTGGCAGGAGGCAAAGCCAGGGACTGGGCAGGAGGAGCTTGCAGTGCTCCTGGAATCGCAGAGCTGGAGCTGTGGGTTAGACCTCCCAGGAGCTGCTGCCTCACTCAAACCTTGTTTAAAGCTCAGCATCCCTCCTGCTCCCTTGGAATGATTGTTGCTTCTGTTGTTGCTCTTTCCCGATCCATTATGATTATTATTGTAAATTCCCACTCCATTTCTTCCATAGCCCTTTGCTTCCCAGAGGTGGTGCTTTAGGCAAGCCCCTCCAGCCTGGGAAGGGGCTTTTGGCTCCAGACTCAGTCCCAGTCCCCATGAGCAGCTGGAGCTGTGCTGTCCCCAGCAGGTGCCTTTCCTTCCTTCCCTGCTGCACTTTGGCTTTTTGAGGGCTCTCTAGGGGGCTGAGGGGGAAGTTCTTTGTCATTCCAGGGCAGCATAAGCCCTGATCCCACTAAAAGCAGGAGGAATCATTCCATCCTTGGTTTTGGATACACCTTTGGTGTTTTCTCTCTTTTGCTGACATTGTGTGGTGAAGCAGCAGCTCCCTGGAATAATTTTTAGTTGTAAAACAATGAATTCCCTGCTGGAATCCCAGTCCCAGCCCCCCAGATCAAGGTGCAGTTTAAGGCCTTACACCCTGACCAGGACAAGTTCCTGTCCTTAGACATGGAAAACAGGGGAAAACTCAGACTGGATTGGAGCCAGCATCCAGAATGGGGAGAGTGAGGCAGCGTGCTTGGCCCAGGCTGGGGCTGGTACAGGGGGTGTTCCCTGTAGGATGACACCTGTTTGGAGCAGATCCTTCTCTTCCTTTGTCCAAAGTCCAATGGCAAAGGACTGAAGAACCCACAAGTGGGGCCTGGAAGGAAAACGATTCTGTTAAAATTAGGCAAAGAATGCACTAAGAAAAAATGGACATCCTTTTTAGGTATGAAAGTAAGTAGGGGAAAAATGTTGAAAAAGAGCTCTTTTATTTGGTGCCACCTCTCATTGTTTTATGGATAAAACCCTCTAGTGAGCAATCAGAACAGGAGTGGGAAAGCCAGGAGCCTTTGACTTCCACAGTGGACTTAATTGCCATGCTTAATTTCAACAATTTCTTCTCTCTCTCAGGACAGGAAGCCCCACTTAACTTGTCCCATCTTTGCCAAAAGCTTTGGTGTTTGAGCAGCCAAACCCAAGGGGCTCTGGCCCCACCAGCCTGTACTGGAAGGCCCCTGGTCCTGCCTGTGGTGTGGGATGAATCCCCAGTTGTCCCCAGAGGGGGCTGCCCTGGTCCCTGCAGTGCCCAGCACCTGAGACACACAGAGAGCCCTGTCCAAAGGGGCTCCTTGTCAGGAATGTGGCAGCAGCCCCAGGAGCAGGCTGGAGGTGAGAACTGGGGCTGTGTTTGAGACTGACCAGCTCAGCTCAGTGTTTACCTGTGGGGGGAGTTTGGCCCCCCACACTGAGTTGAAGCTGGATCAGGGTGACAGATGCTGCATTTTGGGCACCCTGAGAGTTTCTCTCCCCCTTGGAGATTTCCTGCGGGGATGGGGCAGAGCAGGGAGCAGAATTAACCCTGCACCTCCCGTGGGCACTGCTGGCCTTTGTCTCTCTGCTGTGCCATCAGCCTGTGGGAATTTGCTGCTGCCGCTGCCACCCCACCTGGGGGCTGCGTGCTCCTGGCAGCCCTTCCCAGCCCCACACCCGAGCTCCAGCGCTGCCTCCAGGCTGTGTTGGGAGAGTTTGCTGGGAATGTGCCTCATCCCTGGGAGTATCCTTTCCTTCCAGAGTGGCTGGATGGAGCTTCTGGGCTTGTCAGCTTCAGAGTTTGCTTGCAAAAGTCACTGCAGGGAAGAATGACAAGGAGGTTTGTCAGAGTGCTGCTGTCAGACCCCACCTGCCAGTCTGTGCTTTGGCTTGGAGGTTGTTGTGTATTGGCCCTGCAGGGAATGAATGTCCCCTTCCCACCTCAGCCCAGCAGATCCCAAGGGCTCTTCCTGGAGTACTTACTCTTTGCTTCCCTTTGGGATAACTTAATCTGCACCCTTCCAGGAGCAATTCCTTGGCTTCTCCTGGAGAAAACCCCATGGCAGAGGCAGTCTGCAAAGGAGCCCAGAGCTGTGCTTGGAGCAGGGAGTGCTGAGAGCTGCGTGTGCCTCTGCTGCCCCAGGCTGGCAATATCCCCATGGAACAGACTGGGCAAATGGCATTAGAGGGAGCACAATCCCTTCCTGGAAGAGGTTTTCTCCTCTGCAGATCAGGCACGGGGCAGGAAGGGAACTTTGGAGATCAGCTGCTTTCCCCCAGAAAGCATCACTCACACCAGCATGGATGACATGACCTGTGCCCAGCGCTCACCATGCACCCGGCCAGAATCAAGAGCAAAGGTGGGTTTGGGTGTGAGCACTTGAAATAACTTTGAAAGAGAAGCAATCACCTTTTGCTGCTTCTTTCTTTCTTGCAGATGCTGGGATTGCCTCTGGGCACATGGGCTGAGCTCTCCCTGCAGGGAACTGTCAGGCCTTAACAGCTGTGAGGTTGTGTTCTTCTCAGTGGGGAACTGGAAATAATTATTAATTAATTGCAGAAATGTTTTCTGAACCTTTCCCCTTTCCTGGTAGATCTTCTCTCTCTGCCTCTGAATTTACAGCTGTTCCCTGGTGTCATTGGCCCTGCCTGAATTCCTTGCAGCTCCTCACTGGGAAAACCTGGGATGACTTTGAGGGGACAGAGGAGACATTTTCAGCTGAAAACCTGGGGTGACTGAGAGGGGACACAAGAATTGTTTGTGTAGGAAAATGGGAGGTGATGTCAAGCAGAGCAAGGTGGCATTTTTGAGGGAAAAGCTGAGGTGATGTTTAGGGGAAAGAATGCACATTTTGGGGGCAGAAAAGAGTTAATATTGTACAGGAAGGAAAAACTGGGGGGTAAAACTTGATGTAATCTGTAGGGGACAGAATGAATATTTTGGAGCAAAAATGAGGTACTCAGTAGTAGACAAAGAAGGAAAATTTTGGAGGCCAAACTTGACAAAGTCTCAAGAGCAGAGAATGAACACTTGGAGGGAAAAAGGAGGTGATGAATACTGAGCATGTGGGGAAAATTTGGGGGCTAAATCTGAGCTAATCTCTAGGGGAGAGCATGAACACACTGAGGTAACATGAGGGAATCAGTTGTGGGCAGATAGGGAAACTTGTGTAAAAATAATATTAAATAAGCTGTAGAAAGAACATTTTGAGGTAAAAATGAGGTAAGCAGTAGTAGACAGATGGAAAACTTTGGGGGTAAATCTTGATAGAAGCTACATGGTAGAAAGGAAATAAATATTGAAGGAAGAATGAGGGAATCAGTAGTGGACAGGTAGGGGAATTTTGGGGGGTCAAACTTGAAATGATCTAAAGGTTGAGAATGAATCTTTTTTGGTAAAAATGAGGTAATAAGTTGTGGACATTTCAGGAAAATTTTGGGGGTTAAACTTGAGGTAATCTCTAGGGAGAGTGTGACCACTGACATGAACTGAGGCAATCACTGGGGCTAGGCAAGGAAATTTGGGGTGTAAAACTTGGGAAGATCTGTAGGGCAAAGAATGAACATATTGAGGAAGCAATGAGGTGATCAGCAGTTAAGATGAGGTAGAATGTGGGGGGCAAACCCTGAGGTAATTATGTAGGAACCATAAGTGGTTTTGAGAAAAAATCTGACCTAATTTGTAGGGGACAGAATGAACATTTTGGGGGTAAGACAGACATAACCTGCGTGGTTTGGGTTTTAAAATCTAGTCAGTGCACAGGGGACAAAATAGACATTTTGGTAATAAAATCCGAGTTCATCTGTAGAAGAAAGAACTCATGTTTTGAGGTAAAAAGAAGGTGATCAGAACTGGGCAGGTAGGGAAAACTGAGGGGGTAAAATGTGAGGTCATCTCTAGGAGAGAGCAGGAGCATCCTGAGGTAAACGGAGGGAATTGCTGTGGACAGGTGGGTAAATCTGGCAGGTAAAACTTGAGGGAATCTCCATGGTAGAAAATGAGTATTTGGAGGTAAAAATAAAGTACTCAGTCAGTGGTGGAGATGTACGGAAAATGTTGGAGGTAAAATCTGAGGTGATCTGTAGCAGAGAGAATGCACTTGATGGGGTAAACTGAGGTAATCACTTATGGACAGGTAGGGAAGTTCAGAGGGGTAAAAATTGAAAGCATCTGTAGGGCAAAGAATGAAAAGATTGAGGTGGAAATGAGGAAAGAGGTAGTGGACAGGTGGGGAAAGTTTTGGGGGCAAATCTTGTGGTAATCTCCAGAGCAGAGAAAGAATGCTTCCTTGTAAAAAATGAGGAACTCAGAAGGAGGCAGATGGGGACATTTTGGGGGTAAAATCTCAGGTCATCTCAAGGTGAGGGAAGGACTGTTTGGAGGTCAACTCAGCACTCACTGTGTCTTCCTTCCTTGGCATCAGCTGGCAGGGAAGGGAGAAGAGGCCTCAGGCTGGAGAGGGGCAGGAGAAAGGCACTGTGGGCAAAGGCACCTCCCTGGCATCCCCAGGGTACCTGTGGGGAACACAGCGGACACTTTGGGAGCAAAGGGAGGTGATGGCATTGTCCCTTTGGGGGATGCTGGCATTTAGATCATTCCATCCATTTGCCTGCTGACATTTCCCAGCCCAGGGGCTTTGGCTGCCAGGGCAGCACAAAGATTGTTCCCTGGGTGGTGCGCAGATTTGGGGGTTGGCTTTGCTAGTTCAGATGAATTCTACCCAAAGCCCTGAATTCCCTGCTGAATTGCCACTGGCATAGCCTCCCAGCGCCTCCTGGAGCATGGATATTCCCATGCAGAGCTGCCTATTTAACACCAGCTGTGTCAGGACCCAGCAGAGCTTCCAGGGAAGCTCAGCAGGGTCAGGGCAAGGACAGCTTCATGTTCCATAGAATTTGCTGTTTGTAACCCTCATCCCCCAGCCCCCCCCCCCCCAATGTCCCTGGGGGCACCTGACAGAGTTCCCTGGAATTCAGCTGCCTGCACCCCCCGAGCTGGGGCTCCAGGTGATATTTGAAAGCAGGAACAGGCGCTGGCTGGACACGCTCCCAGCCCGTGCTGAGGCAGCCCCTGTGCCCACGGGAGGACTTCTCTCCCTGCAGGAGTTGATTTCATTCCAGAGCCTCAGGAGTGGCCTCTGCAAGTTCTTTTCCCTCAGGAAAGGGATGCACATCCCTGCCTTCAGGGCACCTGCAGTGGGAGCCACCTGGGAAAGCTTTCCATCAGTTGTGCAGTTCCAGCTGGCTCCCCAAAAACTCCCAACTCAATCCAAAGAGATTTCTCTGACTCTGACCTTTCATTTGAAGGCATCTCTGAGGGCATTGCTTGGCATTTCATTGCTGTGGGCGAAGCTTGCCTTGGCCTTAACACTGCTGAGGGATGATGGCCTCAGGCTTGAAGGGAAGGCATTTTGGGTGGCTGGGACATAGCTGGCAGGTGTGTGGGAGGTCAGCACTGGGAATTGCTGTCTGAGCCCCTCTGCAAACAGCCCATTCTGACATTGCCCAGTGCCAGCTGTTCCTTGGGGCATTTTTGGGGTGTCAGTGGGGTCTGTCGGGACTGAAGCATCTCTGGGTGCCTGTTCAGAGCAGCCCCTGGCCGAGGGGCCGCGGGCAGCCCTTTATCCATGTCCATCCCAGCGCTGCCCGGGCAGCCCAGTGCCCGTTCCAGGGATGTGTGTTTGGCACACTGCGTGCCACGGGCAGGACACTGCAGGCACAGCTCCTCTCTGCAAATCCAAAGCACAAGAGCTGCTGCTTCCCTTCCTGGGCCTCCTGGCCTTCTCCTTCCCCCCATTCCCTGCCAGCTGGGACACACGGAAGGAGCACCAAGGAACACTCCTGGCAGTGAGCAGGAGTCGCTGAGAGCTCTGTGCAGCTCTGGGCCACAAAAGCTGGCCCGGCCTCAGCAGCCCCTGGGATTTTGGGCTGTGAACACTCACCTGTGGGAAAGGCCCCTCTGCAGGCAGGAGCAGCCCTGACCCTCTCCAGAAGAGCTTTGGCTGTGGAGCAAGTGAACCCTCAGGACTTGCCTTGCTCATTTCTCCCTGGAAAGGGCCATGGAACAAGCACCTTTACAGCTGTTGGGTAAATCCTGGAAAGGGCAGGAAATCAGGGTTATGGGAAGAGTTCAGTGCTGTCACACAACTGCTCACCTGTGTTGTTGCATGATCAGGTGCTGGCCATGGAGCTCTGCCCTATGGCAATTACAGGGGCTGGTGTGGCAAGCAGCATTAGCATAAAAGAAGGAGTTGTATTTGCATAGGAATGATCTTGCTGGCACTTGGCATTCCTATCCCAGGCAGGACATTGCCAGGAGCTGAGATTGGCTTGGCTGGAGCAGGGTGCTGAGAGTGCCCAGGTGTGGGTTCAGTGGCCAGAGGAGCCATTCACATAAGGGTTCGACTTGGTGGTCCTTGTGTACCTATTGCCACTCAGGATCTCCTGTACTCTGGAAACAAAGAAGAAACATTTTTCCCTGGCCTTTTAAAGCCAGAGGTTTTTGCAGTGGAGCGTGCAAGCCGCAGAGAAAGCGGGGGGGAGGAAGGAGAGCATCAGGTCTCAAGCGGCAGTTGTGGGATGAGCGGCTCAAGCAGCAGCGAGCCCCGGCGAGGCCCCGGTCCCGCAGCGGGCGCAGTCAGAGCAGGAGCGGCAGCAGCGGCCTCGGCGCCAGCGGCCGGGCCGGGGGAGCGGCTCGTCCCGCTGCAGCCGCGCTGGTTGGGCGGGGCCGCGGCGGGCGGGAGGCCCCCGGGGGAGCGGCCCGGGGCAGGGGGAGCGGCGGCCTCAGCAGTGCCGGGGCTGGGGGAGCTCCGCGTCCCCGCGGGGGCTGCGGGCGGGGCCGGGCCGGGAGCGCCGGCGCTCCGGTTGCGCCAGGGGGCGCCCCACAGGGCGGGCGGCGCTGAGGGAGCGGCGGCCTCGGGGGGGGCCGGGGCGGGCACGGGCGGTCCCCGCGGCCCGGCCGCTTCCAGGCGCGATCCAGCGCCTGCTGCGGGGAAGCGCCGCCCTCCCGGCGGGCCCGGCACCGGCACGGCCCCGGCTCCCCACGGCCGCAGCGGGAGCGTAGCCGGAGCTCCGGCGGGAGCCCAGCCCCGCGCTGGCCGCAGCCGGAGCGGCAGCGCCGGGCTCGGCGCCAGCGCCAATCCCGGAGCGGCACTTGCCAGCCGCGGCGATCCCGATGCCTAATGCCATCCCCCATCCCACCTCAGTTCTCCGAGCCCGGCAGCCGCACCCCGCCCGCCGAGAGACAAGCGGCTCGGCCCGGGACCCCCAGCAGACACCGACAGGACCCAGCCCCGAATCCCAGGGCCCGGGTCCCGTTCCCACCTCAGCGCCTCGGGCTCGGCGCAGCGCCGGGAGTAGCCCCCGGTGCCGGGCTCCGCACAGCGCTCCGAACGACGGTCCCGCCACAGCCCGGGAGGAGCAGGATGAGCATCCACCGCACAAAGCGGAGCGGGCGCGGATCCGCCGGCATTTACGGGCGCGGGCGGGGCGGGGCGGGCCCGGCACAGGTGTGAAGGGCGGGGTCCGCACAGGTGCGCGGGGCCCCAGAGCGGCTGCGCGGGGCGGGGCCGAGGGGATTTAAGCCTCGGGAATCGGCGCCGCCGCCATTTGCTCCCTCGGCGCTCCGTGGGAACGGTTGTGGCCGGACCGGGCTCTAGATCTCTGTATTTCCATATTTCTATGTCTCTGTAGTTCTTTTCCTTTATATTTGTGTTAGTTTGTCTTCTTCTAACCCTTCTCCGTTCTCCCCCCTCTGCCTCCCCTCCCCCACCCCCTACACCCCCCCCCTACCCCCCCCCCTCTCCCCCCTAGCCCTCCCCTCCCTCCCCCCCCGGCCCGGTCCCCCCCATCCCCCCTCCCTGTCCCCCTACACACCCCAACCCTGCCCTACCCCTCCACCCTCTCTCCCCTTCTCCACCGTTCCTTCGCCCCCATCCCGGGTCCCCCCTGCCCCCTCACCCTGCTCCCCTTCCCCTCCCAGTTCCCCCCACCTGCCCTCAATCCTCCCCCTCCGTCTGCCACCTTTCCTTCCCCCTCCACCTCCCCCTGTTCCTCTTCCCTCGTTTCCCCTCTGCACCTTGACCCCCCACTTGTGCTCCGTCCTCGTCTTCCCCCCGCCTCCTTTCCTGTCCCCCCATCCCACTTCTCCCTGCACACCCCGAACCCCCCACCTGCGCTCCTTCTTTGACCCCCTCTGCTCCCTTATTCCCATCCTCTGTCCCGTCTTTCCCCCGCAGCCGCGGGGCGCGGGGCACGGGGCGCCGGAGAATAAAGCCCAGAGGGCCGGAGCCCGGCGCCCCTGCCCTCGCCCCACACGGGCCGGGCCCGCTCGGCGGGTCCCCCGTGCAGTACAAAAACAGCGCCGGGGCTCCGGCTTTCCACACATCACACTGGGGATCCCCTCCTCAGGAGGGGTTCCCGGGGGGGTGGTGGGTTTTGGGGAGGGTGGTGGGTTGGGGTGGGCCCCCTCCTCAGGAGGGGGTCCCGGGGGGGTGGGTGGGTTTCAGGGAGGGTGGTGGGTTGGGGTGGGCCCCCTCCGGAGGAGGGGGTCCCGGGAGGGGGTTAGGGTGGGCCCCCT
Source organism: Coloeus monedula (assembly GCF_965178545.1). Taxonomy (NCBI): domain Eukaryota; kingdom Metazoa; phylum Chordata; class Aves; order Passeriformes; family Corvidae; genus Coloeus; species Coloeus monedula. Next base: position 161,226 of record NW_028120799.1, on the reverse strand, counting down.
CCGGAGGAGGGGGTCGGGGGGAGGGGGGTGGGGCGGAGGGGGGACTTTCCCCCCCTCCAGTCCCCGCCCCCTCTCCCGGACCCCCTCCTCCGGACGGGGCTCACCCCAGCCCCCTCCGCGGGACCCCCTCCTCCGGACCGGGGCCTCGGGGAGGGGGGTGGGGGTGGGGGGGGGGAAGCAGAGGGGGGTCACGTCACTCTGTGGCATGAACAGACATAGAGATCACAGGCCAAACCAACAGCCCCTCCCGCCCGGACCCCCCCACCCCACCCTCCCTCCCCCCGAGGCCCCGGTCCGGAGGAGGGGGTCCCGGGGAGGGGGCTGGGGTGAGCCCCGTCCGGAGGAGGGGGTCCGGGAGAGGGGGCGGGGACTGGAGGGGGGGAAAGTCCCCCCTCCGCCCCACCCCCCTCCCCCCGACCCCCTCCTCCGGAGGGGGCCCACCCTAACCCCCTCCCGGGACCCCCTCCTCCGGAGGGGGCCCACCCCAACCCACCACCCTCCCTGAAACCCACCCACCCCCCCGGGACCCCCTCCTGAGGAGGGGGCCCACCCCAACCCCAACCCACCCCCCTCCCCGAAACCCACCACCCCCCCGGGAACCCCTCCTGAGGAGGGGGCCCACCCCAACCCACCACCCTCCCCAAAACCCACCACCTCCCCCGGGAACTCCTCCTGAGGAGGGGATCCCCAGTGTGATGTGTGGAAAGCCGGAGCCCCGGCGCTGTTTTTGTACTGCACGGGGGACCCGCCGAGCGGGTCCCCCGTGCGAGGCTCCAGCGAGGGCAGGGGCGCCGGGCTCCGGCCCTCTGGGCTTTATTCTCCGGCGCCCCGAGCCCCGCGGCTGCGGGGGAAAGAGGGAACGGGGAGGGATGAGATGGGGTAGGGAGAGGAGTCGGGGTGGGTTGGGGAGAACGAGGGGGGAAGGGAAAGGTCGGGTGAGGGGGAAGGATGATGGTCAGAGGAGGAGGAAGAGAGGGGAGTCGGGTTGGGGAGCGGGGTACGGAGAGGGGAGAAAGGAGGGGTGGGGGAGAAAGGAGGCGGGGGGGGTCGGGGATGCACAGGGGAGCAGGGAGAGAGGGTGGGGGGGCGCTGGGGAGAGGGCAGGCAGGGGGCTGGGAGAGACAGGGAGGGTGTGGGGGAGAGAGAAAGAAACTGGGGGGGGTAGGAAAGAGGTGATAAGCGGGGGAAGAAGGAGGAGGATAAGGGCAGGAGAAACGGGGGGAAGAAAGACGGGGAAGAAAGAGGGGGAGCGGGGGCCTCTCCCGGGCCACGCCGGGGGAGCCCGGCCCGGCCGCAGCCTCCCCGAGCTCTGAGGGAGCAAATGGCGGCAGGGGCGATTTCGGGGGCTTAAATCACCTCGGCCCCGCCCTGCGCAGCCGCCCTGGGACCCCGCGCACCTGTGCGGACCCCGCCCCGCGCACCTGAGCCGGGCCCGGCCCCGCCCCTGAAGCCGCCCCCGGCCCCGCTCGGCCCCGCCCCAGAGCCCCGGCCCCGCCCGGCCCCGGGGCCCGCCCTGCCCGGCACGGGGGCGGCTCCATCGCTCGGGGCCCCGCCCCTCTCTCCCGGGCCGGGCCCGCCCCGCGCACCGGGGCCGCACCGGGGCCGCTCCCGGGACCCTCCCCTCCGCTGACAGACACCGCCCCGCTCGCTCCCGCTCCTTGCCACGCTCGGCAGCCACCGAGGCCGCCGCCCTCTCGGCTCAGCCGCCACCGGGCGGCAGCAGCGCCGCCCAGCTCAGCCCGGGGGCAGGCACAGAGCACAGGGAAAAGCCGGCTCCGGGCGCTCTGCAGCTCCTGCAGCCCGAGCGTCTCGGCTCCTGGGGCCAGGCGCTTGCTGCTTTCCTTCCTACAGAAAAACGCCGGCTCGTTATTCTCAAAACCTGCTGATCTCTATTCCCAGCTTCTTATATTCCTGTATGCGACAGAGTAGAGAGAGAGGGCTGGCTCATTTCAAAATGAATTTACATCTAAATCAGTAGCATTTGCCTATAGATGTAAAAATGAAGAACTTAACACGTTTTAGTATTCTGCACACAGCCCTCGCTGGGAGGAATGGTAAAAAGTTAAAAACAAATGAAATTTTAAAAGTAGAAAGTTAGAAACAAAGTTACAACGGCAGAAATTTAGAAACAAACAAAGAGGTAAAATACAAGAAACGAACACGTTTCTAAAGGTAGAAAGTTAAAAACAAACAAAGTTATAAACAAAAAAAAAATTAGAAACAAACAAAATTAGAAAGGTAGAAATTTAGAAACAAAGTCAGAAAGGCAAGTGTTGAGCCTTTGACAGGGTACCCCTCCTTCTCGGACCAGGGTGAAAGAGCAGAGGAGGCTGCTGTTCTGCTAAATTCTTTATTTCACGGTCTCACAGCTGTCTTGAAGGCAGAGTTCGAATGGGGTTACATGATACAGCCAAGCAGCAGCAGCAGGCAAAAACAGCTTCTTCTTTATGCTCCATACACTATATTTTTTCTTATAGAAGTGTGGATTCCATTTGTTCATTGACCAGTAAGATTAACACACGATTCTAGTTTTCCTTAAACCCATCCTGGTCTAAATCTAACAGTCGTAAGCCTCACACAAGTGTCATCTGCCCTTGTTCCATAAGGAATCCCTCTACAGACAGGGAGTTGTCACCGGCCCCGTGCTCATGGGCTGCAGGGGACACCTGCACTGAGGAGGAAATGGAAATGGGAAAGAGGGAACTGCAACCTGATGGGACGCACCTCTGGCACCACACCTCCTCTTGTTCCTGCTGTCCTGGAAAGCCCCAAGTAAATCCGGTCCCTCAGACCTTGCATCCCTGAACACCAGGAGAGCCGGTGTTTTACCCAGATCCCAGTGCCCTGCACGGCTGCGCTGACACGAGCACAGGCCGATCACTCCGCCCAGCACCATCCCTCATTTTCCTCCCACGGCTCCCCAAGCGTCCCCAAACCACCCCAGCGTGTCTGTGCCAGGGCCAGGGCCTGCCCCGAGCCCGACCAGAGGCTGTCACCCAGCCCTGCACCAGCTCCCACCACTGGGAGAGCTGGGAATGCACTGAGAGCTCGGCTCCCCGGGCTCCCCAGCACCCAAACCGGTCCTCAGACACACAGAAATGCCCAACCTGCCCCTCTGGGCACAGCCAAACACCACAATTCCATCATCCCCAAGCAACTCTGGCACTTGCCTCTTCACCTCCGCCCATTTCCAGTAGCCGGGGCTAGGACCGGGCTGTCAAAAATAGCATTCCCTAGGCAGTTCATCCCAGCGCAGAGGAGAAGAGGAGCCTGTCCCTGACCCACACCATGGGCAGGACAAGGGGGGCCCTAGCTGGCTTTGCCTACTCCAACACCACAGCTCTTGGTCCCAAAGATGGGGCGAGTTCAGTGGTTTTTCCTGTCCTGAAAGAGAGCAGAAAAGGGAAGTTAATCCCACTGTGGAATCCAAGACTCCTGCATTTCCTATTTCTGCTCTGATTGCTCACCGTGGAGTTTTAGCTATGGAAAAAAAATGGAGAATGACACCATAGCAAATAAAAAGTGCCCTTTTCCAGCATTTTTATTCCAGGCATTAAAAGGATGCTCATTTCTCTTCTAGCATTGTTTCCCTCATTTTAGGAGAACCGTTTTCATCCCAGGCCCCACTCGTCAGTTGTTCGATCCTCTGGCACTGGATTTGGACAAAAGAAGGGACGCACCTGGACTGCAGGAAATCACTGAGAGAAACCCTTCCAAAACGTGACAGAGAAAAACAACAGGAGATGCAGGAAGACACATCCCTCATTTGCACGTCTGGAACGCTTTTCTAAAGACTTCTCTGCATCTGGATGCTCTTTGCTCTTGGCTTTCTTCACAGGAATGCATTTGCTGCTAAACACGTCTCAGACCCTTACCTGATCGGGATAAGGTGGGATGGAGATGAAGACTCCCACAGGGAATAGCCAGGGAGATGCAGGGCCTGGGAACATCAAGGACGGAGAAGAGAAGGAACAGGGATTGTTTTTCTTGTTTAGAGCCAGCAGTGCTGTGAGCTTGGAGAACACACGGCACCGCAGGGATCCAGGGCAGGAGCGGGATAACTGCGGGATAAGGGGAATCTGCTCCCACTCCAGGGCTGTGCCAGTGAAGGAGGGGAATTTTTTAGTGCCTTCATTACACACAAAAACCAAACCCAGCACCACCGAGCTGGACTTTCGTGAGCCGCAAAACAAAGCGGCCCCTGGCCTTTGGCGGAACACAACCTCACCGAGTCACGGAGCCAGGGGATGACACTTGGGAATGATCCTTGCTGCTGCCTGCAGGCAAATCGGATGAGGGAGCCACAGGAGCTGCGGGGTTTCCTGCTCTTCCTGCAACGCCATCGGTCCAGACCAGGAGACCTTTCCTGGAACAGATCTTCCCTGTAAAGGGAGCTACACCAAAGCTCAAGCCCTCATTTAGAGACCCTTGGAAAAGGAAAGGTGAGAGGGGATTACCTGGAGCCCCAGGGGACCGAGGCGAAGGCAATGAAGAAGCAGACAGCAAAGTGCTTCCACTGCTTCTCACTCCAGCAAAGGGAACATCCCTGGAATTTCATGGCCAGCGTCGCTCCCAAACCCCACAGGTGAACCCACACGTACTCCAGGACTGATCTCCTTCAAACTTCCAGCAGCACAGACTCACCGGGAGGAACTGCGATCCAAGGACACACATCAGCAACCGTCTTCCCGCTTGCCCCTCTCTCCACATTTTCCCTTTCCAGCGGGATGCAGGTGCCACCCCCCAGAGGCAGGAAAACTGCCTTGCAATCCGCTACAAAACCTGCCTGGAAAGCCCAGGATGCCCGGAGCCAGCAGCCGTTTCTCCTGGAGCTCCTGCTGACAGGCATTTGAAGCCTGCTGTGCCTCACAGCTGCTTTTCTGCCAAGGGCATTCCCATCTTTTCTTTTTTAGCCCAAAGAAAGGTTTGCAAAGCTGAGTTTTGTGAGAAGCGCTTCATATTTGGATCGTTCTTAACTTGGAGTTTCCCTTGGCACCAAAATCAGGGGCTCACCTTTTGCTTGGAGCTTGGCTGAAGTCCTCAGCAATGCCAGGGAATGTGGCCATTGGAGGCTTTGGGCAGATTTGGCTCATCTGCCTTTTTAGGCCTTGTTTCTTTCTCTCAGCCTTCCCACTGGATTGTGGCCTCCGAGGAATACGTAAAATCCCATTCCATTCCTATTCTTTCGGACAATTTTTTGTACCGTCCCTGTACAAAACGAGGCCCCCTGTTCGGATGCTTTTCCCCACCGTTCCCCGGCACTTTCATCTGCCGGTGCATTCCCTGCGTTGCTTGGGCTCTTCCCAGCTCTCTGAGCTCCTTCACAAGGCAGCAGATCGATTTGGCCCAGGAACTAAACCCTCCCGAGGAATTGTCTGATGCCATCTCCGCATTTGACACCTGATCCTTGTGCTCAAAGGATCCCTCTTTCTTCCCTTCAGCCAATTCCAAGGCTCGCTGCCCCCAGCTGCGATCAGGCCCCAGCCTGATCCCTGCAGTCTTCCCTGCCGGGATCCTGCTCAGGAATCCCTGGGCTACAAATGTAAGAATTCATTCTTCCCACCCCTGCCCAGTTCCAAAGGATTTGGTGTCTGCCTTACCTGGCTGGAGCCTGCTTCCAACTCTGTTCTTGCTGCTTCTGCTGCTTTCCAGTTCCCAGGAATTCCACCGACGGAGCGACAGCGTTTTCCAGCTCCGCCAGGATTCCCTCTGCTGCGTTTGGGTGCTGGAAGGATATCAAAACCAGGCTCTCTGGGGCTTTACTATCAGGAAATTACATCCCCGGATTTGTTCATTTCCAAATATTATCTCTTCCCAACAAAGCACTGGGCATCCAAGGAATACAGAAAGTGATGGGCTGACCACTGCTTACTCCTCTGGAATGTCAGAGCTTGGAAAAAAAGGGCACTTGAGGCTTCTCCTGGTGCTGCCCGTGAGGTGTATTTTACTTGAGAGCCCCTTCCCGTGTCTTTCCCTGTATCCACCAAAAAATCCACCCCTTCATTCCCCAGCTGCTTGCTTCCTCCCTCTTTTCCTGTATCCAACAGAATTTTAACAGGTCAATAGTCCCCTCTGCAAGAGCACCTTTCATTCCAAACCTAAGAACAAACGAATCACTTCCCTTCCACCGTCCTTATTAGGATTCCACTGAGAGCAGTGGATGGAAAATGATCCTCTCCTGGTCCCTGCTGGATTCCCGGAGCAGGGATCCTTTCCCTCTTTCCCCCCACCACGGTGCCCTCCTCCCCCTCCCGCCCCACCCCACACCCTTTTCAGGCTTTGTTCCACAGCTTTTGCCTCCAGGCCTCAGATCCTTTCGTTCTCCACGAGCTCCCAGCAGCTCCACAGCCTTTCCTCTCCCATCCCGACCATTTCTCCGGGAATGGAGCTCCGCATTTCAATTGCCTTCTCTTTTCTCTGACTACTCCCACCAATCCAGAAGACCTAAAGCTGACACAAGGAACACTCGGTGCCCACAAATCCAAACCCAGACCCGGCCATCCCCAAACCAGCAACTCCCGGACAATTTGCGTTCATTCCAACCTAACACTGAGGACTCACCCAACCCTTCAAAATTCCCAAGAAATATCCTGTTGCCTTCACAGCTCCCAGGGGATTCTGCTTCGTGCTCACACGAAGGATTTGGGACTTCCCTGAAAAAACCCGTGCAGGGCACACCGGAATCCCCGATCCCGAGAATCCGGGGAGCGTTAAAAGCTCGGTCCAGCCTGGGCCCCCGGAAATTTTTGCCAAATATCCCCCAAGTCCTCGGGATAACAGAACTCTCTGGTACTGCATTTTTGGCGTTGTAAAGCCTGGAATTCCTTTATTCCTAGTGCTGGGCTCTGCATATGGCCGAGAAAATCCCGGCCTCCACACAGACCCAGGTTCCAAACTTTTTGATACATTTTAGCAAGCCGAGAAATTCACCTTCCCTGCTTGTTCTTAAGGGCATCCTTCTCTTCCCTTACCCGGCGTGCTCTCTCCCACTGGGGGTGGGTTTTCCCCTTCCCATGCTAATTAGTCCCTACTTCTAGGAGGTTTAGGTACCTTTCTTCCCTGGCAGGGATTTCTTAACACAGCTACCGAGGCTTTGGGAGTCTCCTTTATCTTCTACTTTCTGGATCCATAAATGCCACAATCCAGATGCCCAACTTCAACAAGACATCCTTTCTACCTAAAAACACACACTCTCAACTCTTAGATCTTTTAAAGTTTTACCCCCGCAAAATTCCCCTATTTTTCCACCACTGAATTCCTCAGTCCTGCTTCCAAGGATTTCTTGAATACCACGGGGCTTTTCTCAAGATTTACCCCCACGACCTTCCCTACGTGCCCACTGCTCATCACCTCATTTTTCCCTCAATGTGGTCGTTCTCCACCCCAGAGAGTTTGTCAAGTGTTGCCTCCAAAATGTTCCCCATCTCTCCACTACTCAGTTCCCCATTTTGCCTCCAAAATATTCAATCTGTCCCCTCCACATTGCATCCACTTTTACCCCCAGCGTTTTACTTCCTCTACAATATTGATTCAACCTTTTCCACCCCAAAAATCTGCATTCTCTCCCTTAAACAGCACCTCAGCTTTTCCCTCAAAAATGCCCCAGAGGGAAACTCAGATTCAGCCCCCAAACTCCCATTTGCCTACACAAACAGTTCTTGTGGCCCCTCTCAATTCCCCCAGGCTTTCAGCTCAAGGAAGAACTGGAAGCCTATTCCCTCATCTCCACCCTTGTTTTGCTTTCCTGGAAAACCTTGCGATCCCACACTTTCTCCAAGAGATCTGCTGGGACTACTGGAAGGTTTGCTCTCTCAGAGCGCCAGGGGGCTTTACAGCACTTGTTCCTCTGCATCTTTACCCTTTTATCAGCTTTCCCCTGGAACGGTGTTGTGGGAGAAGCTTGGAACTACCAGAAATGGATCACGTTCACATTTTTTCCCCACCAGTTTTTATCTGGTTTCAGATTCCTGGAATTACCCTCAAATGTGCCCTAGAACACTGCTGTGAAAGGATCAATGAGAAGAACAGCCGGAAAGCAGAAAACCACCTCCAGCAGCAGCCACAATGATCCCATTTCTCTTCTTACCTGGTCCTGCCAGAGCTCCCAACAGCCATTCCCATTCCAAAACAAGAGCTATGGAAGACATTCCTGCTGTCCGTGAGGGTGAGGCGGCAGTTCTGGATGTTCTTCGCTGTGCAATCAGACAACAAACAGAGTGTAAATGATCCTGGTGGTCCCTTCCAAGCCAAACCACCCCGTGATTCCATGAGTGGATCAGCACCTGTTCCAGCTCCATTCCAGAAACCTCCTCCCACTAACCCAGAACTTTCCTTTTTCTGCTCAACATCAGGGGTTTGCTGCCGAGTGCCCCGGGCAGGGGACGCCTCAGCCTTCCCTGGGACCGCAGCATTCCCTGGGCTGCCTCAGCATCCCCTGCGCTGCTGTTCCACGCCCATCCCGTGGTCCAGCGCCGTTCCGGGCTGCAGTGCCGGGCTCTCCCCACGAGGCGGCAGCACCGGGAGCGAGCAGCCCCGGCCGGTCCCGCTGTCTCGGGGCAGCTGCGCCTTTAACCCGCCCTGAGCCGGCGGGGCCGTGAACACAGCGGGCACAAACCCCACCGCTCCCCTTTATTTCACCCTCAGAGGCACAGGATCGCAGCATTTCCTGGGCTGCAAGGGACCCACAGGGAGCATCGAGTCCAAATCCTGGCCCTGCACCCCAAGAATCCCACCCTGTGCCCGAGAGCCTTGTTCAGACCCAAACTCTTCCCCCAAGATCCTGAAAACACAGCGGGGCTGGGAGAAGGATGACCACGGAGGATTTTTTTATACAGATCTCCTTGCACGATCGTTAAATAATATTATTAGACAGTCCATGAACGCATCCCTGTGCCGGGACAGCCACCCCTGTGCCGGAACACTTATCCCTGGGCCGGAATACCGATCCCCCGCGGCCCCCACCGTCCGCTCGGGGCTGTCCCCGTTCCCCGCTCACCTCCGAGCCCGGAGCACCCGCCCCGGTGCCCCCGGCCCGGCAGCGCTGCTCCCCGGGCTCCCCGCCATCGCCGCTCCTGGCGAAGAAGGGCGGAAGTCACCGGTACCGCACCGATGTGGCTATTCGACCTTCTCAAGATGGCGGCCGGAAATACCCCCCCTCCCCCCCGCTCCGTCTATCCGGCTGCCTGAATGCTCCCGCCTGCCCCAGGCGCCGCTGACCCCACAGTCGGTGTCCGCGTAGCGGGAAACGCCTCAGAAAATTGCGTGCAAGCGCTGGGCTGGCGTCGGCGTCGCGTTCAGGCAGCCGAATAGACGCGGGGGGGGGGGGGGGGGGGGGGCTTCCCTGCCGCCATATTGAGAAGGTCAGAAAACAGTGCACAAGACCGCCATCTTTAGTGTGGCAGTGACGACACTTCCGCCCTTCGCCGCCATCTTGGGTGCTGGCAGAAGCCACTTCCGGTCGAGCCGCCATCTTTAGTGTGGTACACTTAGGGCCCCCGCCGCCCCTCACAAGGGCTTCTGTCTAGTCGGCTGCCTGAATCCGGCCCGGACTCCGACGCCGGCCCCGCGCTTTCCGCGCGATTTTCCGCCGTGCTTCCCGGTGCGAGGACACGGCTGGCGGGGTCAGCCGCGCCGGAGGCGGCCGACGGCTCCGCGACCGGCGGCAGGCATCGGCAGGGACACCTCTCGCAGGGGGCCTACTGCGTCCGCCATCTTGAGTGTGGCGGAAGTGTAAACCACCCTCTGCAAGGTCCTGGCAGATAATAAAATAATAAAATCAAATAAATACTGTCATATTCTAATAAAAACGTCACTTAACGCCGTCCCGAGAGCGCGGAACTGCGCCTTCCTTTCCGAGCCGCCTCCTTGAGAGCGACACGCGGGCGACTCGATTCCGACCGTGCCCGCCCGGTGCCTCCCGCCCGGGTCGCGCTGCGACCGCGCCTCTGCTGCCCGGCAAAACCGGCCCCGCCGGGCCGCCCCCCGCGCTGTCATTCCCCGCGGTCACCGCCCCGCACGGCGCCCGTTCCTTTCCATAGCTGTGGCCCCGCTCATGCACGGCCGTGTCCCTTGGCGCTCCGAACCGCCCTTCGCCCCTCCCCTCCGCTGACAGACCCGGCCCCGCTCGCTCCCGCTCCTTGCCACGCTCGGCAGCCACCGAGGCCGCCGCCCTCTCGGCTCAGCCGGCACCGGGCGGCAGCAGCGCCGGGGCGCCGTGTCGGGGGCGGCAGTGCCGCGCTCTCGCCACCAGGCGGCAGCAGCGCCGCCCAGCTCAGCCCGGGGGCAGGCACAGAGCACAGGGAAAAGCCGGCTCCGGGCGCTCTGCAGCTCCTGCAGCCCGAGCGTCTCGGCTCCTGCGGCCAGGCGCTTGCTGCTTTCCTTCCTACAGAAAAACGCCGGCTCCTTATTCTCAAAACTTGCTGATCTCTATTCCCAGCTTCTTATATTGCTGTATATGTTAGGGTAGATAGAGAGGCTGTATTTGAAAATTAATCTAGACATAAATTAGTATGAGGCATTTCCCTTAAGTGTCCAAGGACATAGGCAGCAGCAAGGAAGGTGATGAAGCGAGTCAAGTTGAACCCCAGAGAGCTCTCAGCTCCTTGTGAAAGCTCAGACAAGCAGCAGAGAAAGAATTAATGCTCCCATATCTGGCATCTAACAGCCACAGGGCAAGTGAAAAGTTGGTTTCAGAGAATGAAGGAAATACAGAAAAAGCACTAAGTAATAAAAGGTGAGAAAAATCCATCACTCCAACAGGTAAAGGAAGGTAAACCACTTGAAGAAGCAGAGGTAGATGGAGGGAAAAAACCTCACAATTTAGAGTGTCCATGACACCCAGAGCTAAAACAAGGCCAGGGGATCTGGGAAGAGCTAAGCACATGTGCTCCAAAAAACAGCAGAAATGAAGTGAGATCTCTGAAGGGAACAAAAGAAAGAGGCAGGCTGAAGAAAACAAAAAAGTGCCTCCCCACTTTTCATTCCCTGCCCACAAAGCACTTTGGGATTTTTAATCTTGTCTCTTGTACTATGCGGTAGAAATCCAAAAATAAAGGTCAGGAGAAGCATGGTTTATTGGGAACTATCCTGCACAGCAGACAAGATATATCCTCATGCAAATGATTCCATGCAGCACTCGCATCTTCAATCGCTTCTTTTCCTCTTGCCGGGGAAGCAGAGCTGCTTTATTTACTCTAAGCAATATTTTCTCCCTTCTCCTTGGCAAAAAACAAGCTCCCATCTTGGCAATGCTCCCCAAACTACCTAATGCTCATCACCCCCCATGCTAAGGAGAGTGGAGCAGGCTAATTTATCACTTCTTATCATGATTAACTTGCCCAGCTGCCGGCTTCAAGAGCCCCAGAGTGCCTCGGGTGATACAGGATCACAGAAGGAAAAGCTCTGTTGAATGAAGCTGCTGCCACACTGGCCCTCTTTGCCTGTCAAACACATTCAGCTGCTCTTGCACTGCCCTGTGAAAACCCCCCATAAAATACAAGTGAAAATCCCTCAGCACCTGTGATAAAGCACAGCTGGGCTCTGCTCAGGGCATTTCAAACTACCGGAGGTATTTGTGACCTCCCCTTGCCAAGGCAACACCTCAGGAAAACCAAAAGTTTCTTTTCATGGACTCACAGGATGGGTTGGGTTGGAAGGGACCTTAAAGCTCATCTTGTTCCAACTCTCACCACACTCAGGACACATTCCACTAGACCACTTTGCTCCAAGCCCCATCCAAGCTGGCCTTGAACACTTCCAAGGCGGCGACAATCACAGCTTCTCTAGAACCTGTTTTGTTCCTCCCAGATCTAAAATCATACCAAACTTACCAGCCTCAGAGGTAGATTTCTATTAAATGTCTACATTTTTCTAGGACAGGAATCCAGCAAACATTGTTTGCATCTGACTTTGCAAAATGAACATCAGCTGCTGCCCACTTTTCTTATTTTTCCCCATTTGGTGGAACATTTTCATTCTGTTGTTGTTTGGAGCAGTATTTTAATATACCTGGCTGAGGCTGCTTAAAATAGCACAGCAAGATACCGGGGTGTGAGGGGTGGAAAACTGAGCTCTTGCACATCTGGTGTTTCTATTGTTGGAAGTCTTAAATCCCACCTCTCTGGTGGGACGAAATAGGTGGCACTAATCCAATTTCTAAAGTACCATGCATCACGCTGATGCGATTTTAAGACTAAAAAACAAAACAAAACAAAAAAGCCAATTTAAACAAAACCCTCTGCTCCTTTCCATTTTCTCTGTTCCACAATTTATGACAGAAGACAGGAGAGAAAGATTGTTTTGGGAACAATGTTTTCAGGACTCTAAAAAGAACATAAAAACTGCTCTGCCACACTCTCAGCTGTTACAGCCCCAAAAAGCACTGGCTGGCTCTCTTTGCTCACAGAGCCACAACTGTGGTGGGATTTCTACCCCAGGTACCAACCTAGTGACCACACCATGGGACAGTCATTTCTTGGTTTTCTCCTGGGAATAGCTACAGCACTTCCGTGTTGCAAGGCAAACTTGAGCCTCTTTTAATGAAACTGGACATGTGAAATGAGGTACACAAAGCCAAAGGCCAGCTGAACCTGTGATCTCTGAATGGGTCTTCACATTCTTCCCAGGAAGATGAATGGGAATCACTCTTTTGCCAGGGAAGCTGCATCAGCTGGGAATTTGCTTTAGAAAATGTGCTTTCTGCTCCTCTCAGAGCCAAAATTCCTACACATTTCTTCTAAGTCCTTCTTAGAGAAGGACCATGTTAAACTAAGTGACAGTGAAGCAAAATGACAATCCAGGAATAAATTTTCCTGCACATTATCCTTCATCCACGTGGGTGGTTTCTCACTGGCACACAGGGGTGAGGAAGGAACCCAAATGCATCACTGTACATAAAGTCACACGTGCTGAGGGGTGAACAAATCTCAGAGATACTGGAAACCTCCTCTGAAGACCCAATTCAGGGAAAGCCTGAGCTGCTTTGTGTTTCTGGGGGTGAAGAAGTTCAGGATCTTCCACAGATGCTCCGAGGCAGTAGGATTGTGCCTGAATCTCGCTCTGGAAATGCCAGTGGCTCAGCTGAGAGCTGTGGCAATGATTGACATTGCATTGAGAAGGGCCACAGTCCTGCAAGGCTCTTTCATCAGGAGCAAAGAGCGGCCTGGAGGGTGGGGAATGCTGGATCTGTAGCACCGAGTGCTCATCCTTCACCTTCATGTGGAGCTACCCCCAAAGCCGCCATGTAGCACTTTTTCTATTGCCCCTCTTGTGTATATTCTGGAGCAGCTGTTCCATGTGGCTTTTTATGGTGATCCTGTGGGAAGCAGCCATTCGCCTGCTGTGATATCCTCACAACTAAGACGAACTCCTCATTCCTTTTGGTTTTATTTGGGTTTTTTTATCTGTTTGTTTGATTGGTTTGTGTGGGTTTGTTTGTTTGGGTTTTTGTCTTTTTTGGTTGGAGTTTTTTGTTTGCTTTTTTATAAATGTCTGGTGAAGCTGGCACAGCCAAAGTCAAGAAAATGTAAACCAGGTTCGACTTTCCAGAAATTACTTTGGACTGGGTTTAGCTGCATCCCCCAGGCTCAGGATTATCAAGATATTTGCAGGTTTTGCTCTGCGCCATCAGCCTGCTCAGATTCTGCTCGGTGTTTCACAAATGGAGAAGACAATGGATGCTGTGCCAAGCTTCCTTTCAAACAGCAAAACCTGGGTCAGCATGAGAGAAAAGAAGAAGAAAAAAAGAAAATATTCATCAGTTAGAACAGAGCCAGTGTCCCACCATCTGCCCCTCCACTCTTCCTAATATTGTCTATTTCGAGACAAGCCTGGGTCTAAAGCTTCCCTCTCTCAGCTCCTGGTGCTATTTGCTACCTTGCAGCTTTGATTTCTGCTGATCTAAGTCCCTGCTGTCCATGTGGGGTTGAGAATGTTCAGCCTGGAGAACAGAAGGCCCTGGAGAGGCTTTGCTGTGGCCATGCAGGACTCGAAGGGTCCCATAGGAAAGATGGGGACAGTGTTCAATAGGGCCAGTGGCAAGAGGAGAAGCGGGGATGGCTTTTAACTGCAGGAGGTTGATTTAGGTTGGCTCTAAGGAAGCTGCTTTTTCACACTGAGAGTGCTGAGGCACTGGCCCAGGCTGTGCACAGAGGATGTGGATGCCCCATCCCTGCCAACACCCAAGGCCAGGTGGGAACAGGACTCTGAGCAAGGTGCTCTGGTAGAAGATTGCTCAAGTTGGAACAAGACGATCTTTAGCGTCCCTTCCAAGCCAGACCACTCAGGGATTCCATCATTCTGTGATGCCCGTTGTCCACTGCACGGTGACCCTGGACTCCTGTGAATTGTGACGTCACGGTCTGCATTCACACTGGAGCTCCCAGCATCCAGCAAAGAGGACAACACAAGCATTGGCCCTTGTGCCTACACACCCGTCACCCTGCTTGGCCCCTGCTCCGCTACTCCCGAGTGTTCCCAAAGGTCTCTTGTGCCTGGATTTTGCCGTTCATCCCTGCCAGATGCTCACATTTGTCCTGAGGAAGGTAAGGTGCCATTCCATGGAAATGGACACCACCTAAGTGCCTCTGTGGGGATGCTGTGGGACAGGGATCCCACTCCGAGGTTTTGCTACATCTGCAGGTTTCCAGAGACGAAGAGAAAGAGATGGAGGTGGATCTAAAGATTGATACAGAGGAGGAGATGGAAGTGGAGGGAGGAGAGACCGGAGAGGAAGAGATGGAGGTGGACGTGAAGGAAGAGATGGAGGAAGAGATGGAGGTGGATGCAAAGGAGGAGATGGAGGAAGAGATGGAGGTGGACGTGAAGGAAGAGATGGAGGAAGAGATGGAGGTGGAAATGGAAGAATACAGTGAGGACATGGATGTGGACGGAAAAGACGAGGAGGAGGACATGGTCCTGGGATGAGGACGGACTCCAGCAGTAGGACAGGTATGTGCTCCCCACAGGCAGAGTGGGTGCCCTGCTGCCAGGCTGGGGCTGGGCTGGGTGCCCCGCTGAGGGACACGGTGCCCCGTGGGCTGGATTCTGGCAGCACAAGCAGCATCCCCAGCCTGTCCTGCCCTTGCTTTGGCTCACACAAGCCCCATGCCAGTGCCTGGGGCCTGACCCCCAGCCCCAGCCAGGCTCAGCGCTGGCAGCAGAGTCCCGCTCTGCCAGTGTGTCCCAGGCTGGGGGCACATGGAACAGCCCTCTGTGCCTGACTGCAATGACTCTGTCACTTGCTTTTTCTTCCAGGACTGATGGAGATCCAGGCCAGAGACGGCACCCTGCTGTAGATACGTTTTAGCGTTTCTTATTGTCTTCTGTAAATACGTTTAATATAGTATCGATAGCTATGTTCTTGTAAATACGTTCTATAGATCGTTGTTGTTACAAAGGTTCTTACAATGTAAATATGTTCTGTAGTTCGTTTTTGTTGCTGCTCTTAGATAAATAAAGGACCTTTGTTTTTCATACCTCAGTTCTCTTGGCATTTTCTTTGGGCACAAGCCTCCATGGACCAAGACTTCCTTTGGAAACCCCCTCTGTCACCAGACTCTGGTACAAGCATAACACGAATTGATCCTCGTAGTTAAAGGCGTGACATTAATTGGCACAAATTTGTCCCTTAAGACTTTCTAGCACAGTAAATGTCAGTGCTCATAATCCCCAATTCCTAATGAAAGCTTTCAGTCTCCTCACCTGCCACGGCACCGCAGGGATCCACGGCAGGAGCGGGATAACTCCGGGATAAGGGGAATCTGCTCCCACTCCAGGGCTGTGCCAGGGAAGGAGGGGAATTTTTTAGTGCCTTCATTGCACACAAAAACCAAACCCAGCACCACCGAGCTGGACTTTCGTGAGCCGCAAAACAAAGCGGCCCCTGGCCTTTGGCGGAACACAACCTCACCGAGTCACGGAGCCAGAGGATGACACTTGGGAATGATCCTGGCTGCCTGCAGGCAAATCAGATGAGGGAGCCACAGGAGCTGTGGGGTTTCCTGCTCTTCCTGCAACGCCATCGGGCCAGACCAGGAGACCTTTCCTGGAACAGATCTTCCCTGTAAAGGGAGCTACACCAAAGCTCAAGCCCTCATTTAGAGACCCTTGGAAAAGGAAAGGTGAGAGGGGATTACCTGGAGCCCCAGGGGACCGAGGCGAAGGCAATGAAGAAGCAGACAGCAAAGTGCTTCCACTGCTTCTCACTCCAGCAAAGGGAACATCCCTGGAATTTCATGGCCGGCGTCGCTCCCAAACCCCACAGGTGAACCCACACGTACTCCAGGACTGATCTCCTTCAAACTTCCAGCAGCACAGACTCACCGGGAGGAACTGCGATCCAAGGACACACATCAGCAACCGTCTTCCCGCTTGCCCCTCTCTCCACATTTTCCCTTTCCAGTGGGATGCAGGTGCCACCCCCCAGAGGCAGGAAAACTGCCTTGCAATCCGCTACAAAACCTGCCTGGAAAGCCCAGGATGCCCGGAGCCAGCAGCCGTTTCTCCTGGAGCTCCTGCTGACAGGCATTTGAAGCCTGCTGTGCCTCACAGCTGCTTTTCTGCCAAGGGCATTCCCATCTTTTCTTTTTTAGCCCAAAGAAAGGTTTGCAAAGCTGAGTTTTGTGAGAAGCGCTTCATATTTGGATCATTCTTAACTTGGAGTTTCCCTTGGCACCAAAATCAGGGGCTCACCTTTTGCTTGGAGCTTGGCTGAAGTCCTCAGCAATGCCAGGGAATGTGGCCATTGGAGGCTTTGGGCAGATTTGGCTCATCTGCCTTTTTAGGCCTTGTTTCTTTCTCTCAGCCTTCCCACTGGATTGTGGCCTCCGAGGAATACGTAAAATCCCATTAGATTCCTATTCTTTCGGACAATTTTTTGTACCGTCCCTGTACAAAACGAGGCCCCCTGTTCGGATGCTTTTCCCCACCGTTCCCCGGCACTTTCATCTGCCGGTGCATTCCCTGCGTTGCTTGGGCTCTTCCCAGCTCTCTGAGCTCCTTCACAAGGCAGCAGATCGATTTGGCCCAGGAACTAAACCCTCCCGAGGAATTGTCTGATGCCATCTCCGCATTTGACACCTGATCCTTGTGCTCAAAGGATCCCTCTTTCTTCCCTTCAGCCAATTCCAAGGCTCGCTGCCCCCAGCTGCGATCAGGCCCCAGCCTGATCCCTGCAGTCTTCCCTGCCGGGATCCTGCTCAGGAATCCCTGGGCTACAAATGTAAGAATTCATTCTTCCCACCCCTGCCCAGTTCCAAAGGATTTGGTGTCTGCCTTACCCGGCTGGAGCCTGCTTCCAACTCTGTTCTTGCTGCTTCTGCTGCTTTCCAGTTCCCAGGAATTCCACCGACGGAGCGACAGCGTTTTCCAGCTCCGCCAGGATTCCCTCTGCTGCGTTTGGGTGCTGGAAGGATATCAAAACCAGGCTCTCTGGGGCTTTACTATCAGGAAATTACATCCCCGGATTTGTTCATTTCCAAATATTATCTCTTCCCAACAAAGCACTGGGCATCCAAGGAATACAGAAAGTGATGGGCTGACCACTGCTTACTCCTCTTGAATGTCAGAGCTTGGAAAAAAAGGGCACTTGAGGCTTCTCCTGGTGCTGCCCGTGAGGTGTATTTTACTTGAGAGCCCCTTCCCGTGTCTTTCCCTGTATCCACCAAAAAATCCACCCCTTCATTCCCCAGCTGCTTGCTTCCTCCCTCTTTTCCTGTATCCAACAGAATTTTAACAGGTCAATAGTCCCCTCTGGAAGAGCACCTTTCATTCCAAACCTAAGAACAAACGAATCACTTCCCGCGGTGCAGCTCTTTTAGTGACGCGGGGCAGCGGCCACACCTCCTGCAGTATCTTTATTGTACCTGTTTTACCATGCTCAGCATTTTATTCCCTTTACACCCCTCAGCCTTTCCCGTGCCGCTCTTTTTAACCAGCAGCGCTGCCCCGACGCTCCCGCGGTGCAGCTCTTTTAGTGATGCGGGGCAGCGGCCACACCTGCTGCAGTACCTTTAAAGGATTTTCGACCATTTTATTTTATACCCTTCACAGATGCGACCTTTGCCGTGACACCTTTGAAGCAGCGCCCCTGCCCCACGTGCGCCGCGGTGCAGCTCATTTTATCCTGAGGAAGTGGCTACTCCTGCTGCGGTGTTGTTGTTATTTCTCAGACCTTTCTCTATATTTTACTTCCCTCACACCTCCAGTCCTTTTACGTGCCGCACGTTTACCATCAACACCACCCCAAAGGTGCCGCGGTGCAGCTGTTTTAGTGAACCCACGCAGCGGCCACAACTGCTGCTGTACCTTTTGAGTATTTCTTAGACCATTCTCAATATTTTATTGCGCTCACACTTCCCAGCCTTTCCGTGCTGCTCTGTTTAACCAGCAGCGCTGCCCCGACGCTCCCGCGGTGCAGCTCTTTTAGTGATGTGGGGCAGCGGCTACACCTGCTGCTGTACCTTTATTGTACCTCGTTTACCATGCTCAGCATTTCATTCCCTTTACACCTCTCAGCCTTTCCCGTGCCGCTCTTTTTAACCAGCAGCGCTGCCCCGACGCTCCCGAGGTGCAGCTCTTTTAGTGATGCGGGGCAGCGGCCACTCCTGCTGCAGTACCTTTACAATATTTCTTAGACCATTGTCAATATTTTATTCCGCTCACACTTCCCAGCCTTTCCGTGCTGCTCTTTTTGACCAGCAGCGCTGCCCCGACCGTCCCGCGGTGCAGCTCTTTTAGTGATGCGGGGCAGCGGCCACACCTGCTGCAGTATCTTTATTGTACCTCTTTTACCATGCTCAGCATTTCATTCCCTTTACACCTCTCACGCTTTCCGGGCCCCTTTTTAACCAGCAGCGCTGCCCCGACGCTCCCGCGGTGCAGCTCTTTTAGTGACACGGGGCAGCAGCCACTCCTGCTGCAGTACTTTTAAAGGATTTTCGACCATTTTATTTTATACCCTTCACAGATGCGACCTTTGCCGTGACACCTTTGAAGCAGCGCCCCTGCCCCACGTGCGCCGCGGTGCAGCTCATTTTATCCTGAGGAAGTGACTACTCCTGCTGCGGTGGTGTTGTTATTTCTCAGACCTTTCTCTATATTTTATTTCCCTCACACCTCCAGGCTTTTACGTGCCGCACGTTTACCATCAACACCACCCCAAAGGTGCCGCGGTGCAGCTGTTTTAGTGAACCCACGCAGCGGCCACAACTGCTGCTGTACCTTTATTGTACCTCGTTTACCATGCTCAGCATTTTATTCCCTTTACACCCCTCAGCCTTTCCCGTGCCGCTCTTTTTAACCAGCAGCGCTGCCCAGACCGTCCCGCGGTGCAGCTCTTTTAGTGATGCGGGGCAGCGGCCACTCCTGCTGCAGTACCTTTACAATATTTCTTAGACCATTGTCAATACTTTATTGCGCTGACGTTTCCCAGCCTTTCCCGTGCCGCTCTGTTTAACCAGCAGCGCTGCCCCGACGCTCCCGCGGTGCAGCTCCCTTAGTGACACGGGGCAGGGGCCGAGAGCCCTCTAGGTGCGGCTCCTCTATAGCACTTTACCGTTTTCTATTTTATTTCATTGGCACCTCGCGCGTTGCGCCGGGCGCCTCATTCGGGGACATGCGCCGGCTCCCACAGCGCCCCGCCCGCCGCCGCTCCCCGGGGGCCTCCCCGCTGCTCTCGGGAGATCGCACACCGCACGCGGCCCAAGCCCCGTCTCGCCGACGGCACTCACCACCCGCCGCCCGCCGCCGCGTTCTCCCGCTCCCTACCGGCACGAAGCGGCGCTGCCGATGACGGAGCCGATGCGCGGCTGCCACGCCGCTCTCTCCGCGCCTCAGGGCCGGCGCCTTCGGCCGCACAGGGCGGCGTCCCCGCATCCGGGCCAGCCCGCGGAGCTCCTGCCGCCGCCGCCGCCGCCCCCCGACTGAGGGGCCGCGACGCCGGCGCCCCCTTTTATACTCCGCACCCCCTTTTCCCGCCACTGCCGCGGTGGGCTCCCCCCGCCTCAAAATCGCCCAGAAGCGCCCGAGGCGGGAACGGGGCAGCCCCACCGGCGCCTCGGAGAAGCTCTTCTAGTGACAAGGAGCAGCGGCCACTCCTGCTGCACTACCTTTATTGTACCTCGTTTACCATGCTCAGCATTTCATTCCCTTTACACCTCTCACGCTTTCCGGACCCCTTTTTAACCAGCAGCGCTGCCCCGACGCTCCCGCGGTGCAGCTCTTTTAGTGATGCGGGGCAGCGGCCACACCTGCTGCTGTACCTTTATTGTACCTCTTTTACCATGCTCAGCATTTCATTCCCTTTACACCTCTCACGCTTTCCCGTGCCGCTCTTTTTAACCAGCAGCGCTGCCCCGACGCTCCCGCGGTGCAGCTCTTTTAGTGACACGGGGCAGCGGCCACACCTGCTGCAGTATCTTTATTGTACCTCGCTTACCATGCTCAGCATTTTATTCCCTTTACACCTCTCACGCTTTCCGGACCCCTTTTTAACCAGCAGCGCTGCCCCGACGCTCCCGCGGTGCAGCTCTTTTGGTGACGCGGGGCAGCGGCCACTCCTGCTGCTGTACCTTTATTGTACCTCGTTTACCATGCTCAGCATTTCATTCCCTTTACACCTCTCAGCCTTTCCCGTGCCGCTCTTTTTAACCAGCAGCGCTGCCCCGACGCTCCCGCGGTGCAGCTCTTTTAGTGACACGGGGCAGCGGCCACACCTGCTGCAGTACCTTTATTGTACCTCGTTTACAATGCTCAGCATTTTATTCCCTTTACACCTCTCAGCCTTTCCCGTGCCGCTCTTTTTAACCAGCAGCGCTGCCCCGACGCTCCCGAGGTGCAGCTCTTTTAGTGATGCGGGGCAGCGGCCACTCCTGCTGCTGTACCTTTACAGTATTTCTTAAACCATTGTCAATATTTTATTGCGCTCACACTTCCCAGCCTTTCCCTTGCTGCTCTTTTTAACCAGCAGCGCTGCCCCGACGCTCCCGCGGTGCAGCTCTTTTAGTGACGCGGAGCAGCGGCCACTCCTGCTGCTGTACCTTTATTGTACCTCGTTTACCATGCTCAGCATTTTATTCCCTTTACACCTCTCACGCTTTCCGGACCCCTTTTTAACCAGCAGCGCTGCCCCGACCGTCCCGCGGTGCAGCTCTTTTAGTGATGCGGGGCAGCGGCCACTCCTGCTGCAGTACCTTTACAATATTTCTTAGACCATTGTCAATATTTTATTGCGCTCACACTTCCCAGCCTTTCCCATACTGCTCTGTTTAACCAGCAGCGCTGCCCCGACGCTCCCGCGGTGCAGCTCTTTTAGTGATGCGGGGCAGCGGCCACTCCTGCTGCAGTACCTTTACAATATTTCTTAGACCATTTTCAATATTTTATTCCGCTCACACTTCCCAGCCTTTCCGTGCTGCTCTTTTTAACCAGCAGCGCTGCCCCGACGGTCCCGCGGTGCAGCTCTTTTAGTGATGCGGGGCAGCGGCCACTCCTGCAGCAGTATCTTTATTGTACCTCGTTTACCATGCTCAGCATTTCATTCCCTTTACACCTCTCAGCCTTTCCCGTGCCGCTCTTTTTAACCAGCAGCGCTGCCCCGACGCTCCCACGGTGCAGCTCTTTTAGTGATGCGGGGCAGCGGCCACTCCTGCTGCTGTACCTTTATTGTACCTCGTTTACCATGCTCAGCATTTCATTCCCTTTACACCTCTCACGCTTTCCGGACCCCTTTTTAACCAGCAGCGCTGCCCCGACGCTCCCGCGGTGCAGCTCTTTTAGTGACACGGGGCAGCGGCCACACCTGCTGCAGTATCTTTATTGTAGTTCTTTTACCATGCTCAGCATTTCATTCCCTTTACACCTCTCACGCTTTCCGGACTCCTTTTTAACCAGCAGCGCTGCCCCGACCGTCCCGCGGTGCAGCTCTTTTAGTGATGCGGGGCAGCGGCCACTCCTGCTGCAGTACCTTTACAATATTTCTTAGACCGTTGTCAATATTTTATTGCGCTCACACTTCCCAGCCTTTCCCATGCTGCTCTGTTTAACCAGCAGCGCTGCCCCGACGCTCCCGCGGTGCAGCTCTTTTAGTGACGCGGGGCAGCGGCCACTCCTGCTGCTGTACCTTTATTGTACCTCGTTTACCATGCTCAGCATTTCATTCCCTTTACACCTCTCAGCCTTTCCCGTGCCGCTCTTTTTAACCAGCAGCGCTGCCCCGACGCTCCCGCGGTGCAGCTCTTTTAGTGACGCGGAGCAGCGGCCACTCCTGCTGCTGTACCTTTATTGTACCTCGTTTACCATGCTCAGCATTTTATTCCCTTTACACCTCTCACGCTTTCCGGACCCCTTTTTAACCAGCAGCGCTGCCCCGACCGTCCCGCGGTGCAGCTCTTTTAGTGATGCGGGGCAGCGGCCACTCCTGCTGCTGTACCTTTACAGTATTTCTTAAACCATTGTCAATATTTTATTGCGCTCACACTTCCCAGCCTTTCCCATGCTGCTCTTTTTAACCAGCAGCGCTGCCCCGACGGTCCCGCGGTGCAGCTCTTTTAGTGATGCGGGGCAGCGGCCACTCCTGCAGCAGTATCTTTATTGTACCTCGTTTACCATGCTCAGCATTTCATTCCCTTTACACCTCTCAGCCTTTCCCGTGCCGCTCTTTTTAACCAGCAGCGCTGCCCCGACGCTCCCGCGGTGCAGCTCTTTTAGTCACACGGGGCAGCGGCCACACCTGCTGCAGTACCTTTATTGTACCTCGTTTACCATGCTCAGCATTTTATTCCCTTTACACCTCTCACGCTTTCCGGACCCCTTTTTAACCAGCAGCGCTGCCCCGACGGTCCCGCGGTGCAGCTCTTTTAGTAATGCGGGGCAGCGGCCACTCCTGCTGCAGTATCTTTATTGTACCTCGTTTACCATGCTCAGCATTTCATTCCCTTTACACCTCTCACGCTTTCCGGACCCCTTTTTAACCAGCAGCACTGCCCCGACGCTCCCGCGGTGCAGCTCTTTTAGTGATGCGGGGCAGCGGCCACACCTGCTGCAGTACCTTTATTGTAGTTCTTTTACCATGCTCAGCATTTCATTCCCTTTACACCTCTCACGCTTTCCCGTGCCGCTCTTTTTAACCAGCAGCGCTGCCCCGACGCTCCCGCGGTGCAGCTCTTTTAGTGATGCGGGGCAGCGGCCACACCTGCTGCAGTACCTTTATTGTACCTCGTTTACCATGCTCAGCATTTTATTCCCTTTACACCTCTCACGCTTTCCGGACCCCTTTTTAACCAGCAGCGCTGCCCCGACCGTCCCGCGGTGCAGCTCTTTTAGTAATGCGGGGCAGCGGCCACTCCTGCTGCAGTATCTTTATTGTACCTCGTTTACCATGCTCAGCATTTCATTCCCTTTACACCTCTCACGCTTTCCGGACCCCTTTTTAACCAGCAGCGCTGCCCCGACCGTCCCGCGGTGCAGCTCTTTTAGTGATGCGGGGCAGCGGCCACTCCTGCTGCTGTACCTTTATTGTACCTCGTTTACCATGCTCAGCATTTCATTCCCTTTACACCTCTCAGCCTTTCCCGTGCCGCTCTTTTTAACCAGCAGCGCTGCCCCGACGCTCCCGCGGTGCAGCTCTTTTAGTCACACGGGGCAGCGGCCACACCTGCTGCTGTACCTTTATTGTACCTCGTTTACCATGCTCAGCATTTTATTCCCTTTACACCTCTCACGCTTTCCGGACCCCTTTTTAACCAGCAGCGCTGCCCCGACCGTCCCGCGGTGCAGCTCTTTTAGTGATGCGGGGCAGCGGCCACTCCTGCAGCAGTATCTTTATTGTACCTCGTTTACCATGCTCAGCATTTCATTCCCTTTACACCTCTCAGCCTTTCCCGTGCCGCTCTTTTTAACCAGCAGCGCTGCCCCGACGCTCCCGCGGTGCAGCTCTTTTAGTGACGCGGGGCACCGGCCACACCTGCTGCTGTACCTTTATTGTACCTCGTTTACCATGCTTAGCATTTTATTCCCTTTACACCTCTCACGCTTTCCGGACCCCTTTTTAGCCAGCAGCGCTGCCCCGACGGTCCCGCGGTGCAGCTCTTTTAGTCACACGGGGCAGCGGCCACTCCTGCTGCAGTACCTTTACAATATTTCTTAGACCATTGTCAATACTTTATTGCGCTGACGTTTCCCAGCCTTTCCCGTGCCGCTCTTTTTAACCAGCAGCGCTGCCCCGACGCTCCCGCGGTGCAGCTCCCTTAGTGACACGGGGCAGGGGCCGAGAGCCCTCTAGGTGCGGCTCCTCTATAGCACTTTACCGTTTTCTATTTTATTTCATTGGCACCTCGCGCGTTGCGCCGGGCGCCTCATTCGGGGACATGCGCCGGCTCCCACAGCGCCCCGCCCGCCGCCGCTCCCCGGGGGCCTCCCCGCTGCTCTCGGGAGATCGCACACCGCACGCGGCCCAAGCCCCGTCTCGCCGACGGCACTCACCACCCGCCGCCCGCCGCCGCGTTCTCCCGCTCCCTACCGGCACGAAGCGGCGCTGCCGATGACGGAGCCGATGCGCGGCTGCCACGCCGCTCTCTCCGCGCCTCAGGGCCGGCGCCTTCGGCCGCACACGGCGGCGTCCCCGCATCCGGGCCAGCCCGCGGAGCTCCTGCCGCCGCCGCCGCCGCCCCCCGACTGAGGGGCCGCGACGCCGGCGCCCCCTTTTATACTCCGCACCCCCTTTTCCCGCCACTGCCGCGGTGGGCTCCCCCCGCCTCAAAATCGCCCAGAAGCGCCCGAGGCGGGAACGGCGCAGCCCCACCGGCGCCTCGGAGAAGCTCTTCTAGTGACAAGGAGCAGCGGCCACTCCTGCTGCAGTACCTTTATTGTACCTCGTTTACCATGCTCAGCATTTTATTCCCTTTACACCTCTCAGCCTTTCCCGTGCCGCTCTTTTTAACCAGCAGCGCTGCCCCGACGGTCCCGCGGTGCAGCTCTTTTAGTGATGCGGGGCAGCGGCCACACCTGCTGCTGTACCTTTATTGTACCTCTTTTACCATGCTCAGCATTTCATTCCCTTTACACCTCTCAGCCTTTCCCGTGCCGCTCTTTTTAACCAGCAGCGCTGCCCCGACGCTCCCGCGGTGCAGCTCTTTTAGTCACACGGGGCAGCGGCCACACCTGCTGCAGTACCTTTATTGTACCTCTTTTACCATGCTCAGCATTTCATTCCCTTTACACCTCTCAGCCTTTCCCATGCTGCTCTGTTTAACCAGCAGCGCTGCCCCGACGCTCCCGAGGTGCAGCTCTTTTAGTGATGCGGGGCAGCGGCCACACCTGCTGCTGTACCTTTATTGTACCTCGTTTACCATGCTCAGCATTTCATTCCCTTTACACCTCTCACGCTTTCCGGACCCCTTTTTAACCAGCAGCGCTGCCCCGACCGTCCCGCGGTGCAGCTCTTTTAGTGATGCGGGGCAGCGGCCACTCCTGCTGCTGTACCTTTACAGTATTTCTTAAACCATTGTCAATATTTTATTGCGCTCACACTTCCCAGCCTTTCCCATGCTGCTCTGTTTAACCAGCAGCGCTGCCCCGACGCTCCCGCGGTGCAGCTCTTTTAGTGACGCGGAGCGGCGGCCACTCCTGCTGCAGTATCTTTATTGTAGTTCTTTTACCATGCTCAGCATTTCATTCCCTTTACACCTCTCACGCTTTCCCGTGCCGCTCTTTTTAACCAGCAGCGCTGCCCCGACGCTCCCGCGGTGCAGCTCTTTTAGTGATGCGGGGCAGCGGCCACTCCTGCTGCAGTATCTTTATTGTAGTTCTTTTACCATGCTCAGCATTTCATTCCCTTTACACCTCTCACGCTTTCCGGACCCCTTTTTAACCAGCAGCGCTGCCCCGACGCTCCCGCGGTGCAGCTCTTTTAGTGATGCGGGGCAGCGGCCACACCTGCTGCAGTACCTTTATTGTACCTCGTTTACAATGCTCAGCATTTCATTCCCTTTACACCTCTCAGCCTTTCCCGTGCCGCTCTTTTTAACCAGCAGCGCTGCCCCGACGCTCCCGCGGTGCAGCTCTTTTAGTGATGCGGGGCAGCGGCCACTCCTGCTGCAGTACCTTTACAATATTTCTTAGACCATTGTCAATATTTTATTGCGCTCACACTTCCCAGCCTTTCCCATACTGCTCTGTTTAACCAGCAGCGCTGCCCCGACGCTCCCGCGGTGCAGCTCTTTTAGTGACACGGGGCAGCAGCCACTCCTGCTGCAGTACTTTTAAAGGATTTTCGACCATTTTATTTTATACCCTTCACAGATGCGACCTTTGCCGTGACACCTTTGAAGCAGCACCCCTGCCCCAGGTGCGCCGCGGTGCAGCTCATTTTATCCTGAGGAAGTGGCTACTCCTGCTGCGGTGTTGTTGTTATTTCTCAGACCTTTCTCTATATTTTATTTCCCTCACACCTCCAGTCCTTTTACGTGCCGCACGTTTACCGTCAGCACCACCCCAAAGGTGCCGCGGTGCAGCTGTTTTAGTGAACCCACGCAGCGGCCACAACTGCTGCTGTACCTTTTGAGTATTTCTTAGACCATTCTCAATATTTTATTGCGCTCACACTTCCCAGCCTTTCCGTGCTGCTCTGTTTAACCAGCAGCGCTGCCCCGACGCTCCCGCGGTGCAGCTCTTTTAGTGATGCGGGGCAGCGGCCACTCCTGCTGCAGTACCTTTATTGTACCTCGTTTACCATGCTCAGCATTTCATTCCCTTTACACCTCTCAGCCTTTCCCGTGCCGCTCTTTTTAACCAGCAGCGCTGCCCCGACGCTCCCGCGGTGCAGCTCTTTTAGTCACACGGGGCAGCGGCCACACCTGCTGCTGTACCTTTATTGTACCTCGTTTACCATGCTCAGCATTTTATTCCCTTTACACCTCTCACGCTTTCCGGACCCCTTTTTAACCAGCAGCGCTGCCCCGACCGTCCCGCGGTGCAGCTCTTTTAGTGATGCGGGGCAGCGGCCACTCCTGCTGCAGTACCTTTACAATATTTCTTAGACCATTGTCAATACTTTATTGCGCTGACGTTTCCCAGCCTTTCCCGTGCCGCTCTTTTTAACCAGCAGCGCTGCCCCGACGCTCCCGCGGTGCAGCTCCCTTAGTGACACGGGGCAGGGGCCGAGAGCCCTCTAGGTGCGGCTCCTCTATAGCACTTTACCGTTTTCTATTTTATTTCATTGGCACCTCGCGCGTTGCGCCGGGCGCCTCATTCGGGGACATGCGCCGGCTCCCACAGCGCCCCGCCCGCCGCCGCTCCCCGGGGGCCTCCCCGCTGCTCTCGGGAGATCGCACACCGCACGCGGCCCAAGCCCCGTCTCGCCGACGGCACTCACCACCCGCCGCCCGCCGCCGCGTTCTCCCGCTCCCTACCGGCACGAAGCGGCGCTGCCGATGACGGAGCCGATGCGCGGCTGCCACGCCGCTCTCTCCGCGCCTCAGGGCCGGCGCCTTCGGCCGCACAGGGCGGCGTCCCCGCATCCGGGCCAGCCCGCGGAGCTCCTGCCGCCGCCGCCGCCGCCCCCCGACTGAGGGGCCGCGACGCCGGCGCCCCCTTTTATACTCCGCACCCCCTTTTCCCGCCACTGCCGCGGTGGGCTCCCCCCGCCTCAAAATCGCCCAGAAGCGCCCGAGGCGGGAACGGCGCAGCCCCACCGGCGCCTCGGAGAAGCTCTTCTAGTGACAAGGAGCAGCGGACACCCCTCCTGCTGCTGTACCTTTATTGTACCTCGTTTACCATGCTCAGCATTTCATTCCCTTTACACCTCTCACGCTTTCCCGTGCCGCTCTTTTTAACCAGCAGCGCTGCCCCGACGCTCCCGCGGTGCAGCTCTTTTAGTCACACGGGGCAGCGGCCACACCTGCTGCTGTACCTTTACAGTATTTCTTAGACCATTGTCAATATTTTATTGCGCTCACACTTCCCAGCCTTTCCCATGCCGCTCTGTTTAACCAGCAGCGCTGCCCCGACCGTCCCGCGGTGCAGCTCTTTTAGTGATGCGGGGCAGCGGCCACTCCTGCTGCTGTACCTGTATTGTACCTCGTTTACCATGCTCAGCATTTCATTCCCTTTACACCTCTCACGCTTTCCCGTGCCGCTCTGTTTAACCAGCAGCGCTGCCCCGACGCTCCCGCGGTGCAGCTCTTTTAGTGATGCGGAGCAGCGGCCACACCTGCTGCTGTACCTTTATTGTACCTCGTTTACCATGCTCAGCATTTTATTCCCTTTACACCTCTCACGCTTTCCGGACCCCTTTTTAACCAGCAGCGCTGCCCCGACGCCCCCGAGATGCAGCTCTTTTAGTGATGCGGGGCAGCGGCCACTCCTGCTGCACTACCTTTATTGTACCTCGTTTACCATGCTCAGCATTTCATTCCCTTTACACCTCTCACGCTTTCCGGACCCCTTTTTAGCCAGCAGCGCTGCCCCGACCGTCCCGCGGTGCAGCTCTTTTAGTGACGCGGGGCAGCGGCCACACCTGCTGCAGTACCTTTATTGTACCTCGTTTACAATGCTCAGCATTTTATTCCCTTTACACCTCTCAGCCTTTCCCGTGCCGCTCTTTTTAACCAGCAGCGCTGCCCCGACGCTCCCGAGGTGCAGCTCTTTTAGTCACATGGGGCAGCGGCCACTCCTGCTGCAGTACCTTTACAGTATTTCTTAAACCATTGTGAATATTTTATTGCGCTCACACTTCCCAGCCTTTCCCATGCTGCTCTTTTTAACCAGCAGCGCTGCCCCGACGCTCCCGAGGTGCAGCTCTTTTAGTGACGCGGAGCAGCGGCCACTCCTGCTGCAGTACCTTTACAGTATTTCTTAGACCATTGTGAATATTTTATTGCGCTCACACTTCCCAGCCTTTCCCATGCTGCTCTTTTTAACCAGCAGCGCTGCCCCGACGCTCCCGAGGTGCAGCTCTTTTAGTGACGCGGAGCAGCGGCCACTCCTGCTGCAGTACCTTTACAATATTTCTTAGACCATTGTCAATATTTTATTCCG
Organism: Coloeus monedula; assembly: GCF_965178545.1. Classification (NCBI taxonomy): domain Eukaryota; kingdom Metazoa; phylum Chordata; class Aves; order Passeriformes; family Corvidae; genus Coloeus; species Coloeus monedula. Next base: position 132,195 of record NW_028120799.1, on the reverse strand, counting down.
CTCACACTTCCCAGCCTTTCCCGTGCCGCTCTTTTTAACCAGCAGCGCTGCCCCGACGCTCCCGCGGTGCAGCTCTTTTAGTGATGCGGGGCAGCGGCCACTCCTGCTGCAGTACCTTTATTGTACCTCGTTTACCATGCTCAGCATTTTATTCCCTTTACACCTCTCAGCCTTTCCCGTGCCGCTCTTTTTAACCAGCAGCGCTGCCCCGACGCTCCCGCGGTGCAGCTCTTTTAGTCACACGGGGCAGCGGCCACACCTGCTGCTGTACCTTTATTGTACCTCGTTTACCATGCTCAGCATTTTATTCCCTTTACACCTCTCACGCTTTCCGGACCCCTTTTTAACCAGCAGCGCTGCCCCGACCGTCCCGCGGTGCAGCTCTTTTAGTGATGCGGGGCAGCGGTCACTCCTGCCGCAGTACCTTTACAATATTTCTTAGACCATTGTCAATACTTTATTGCGCTGACGTTTCCCAGCCTTTCCCGTGCCGCTCTTTTTAACCAGCAGCGCTGCCCCGACGCTCCCGCGGTGCAGCTCTTTTAGTGACGCGGGGCAGCGGCCACACCTGCTGCTGTACCTTTATTGTACCTCGTTTACCATGCTCAGCATTTCATTCCCTTTACACCTCTCACGCTTTCCGGACCCCTTTTTAACCAGCAGCGCTGCCCCGACGCTCCCGCGGTGCAGCTCTTTTAGTCACACGGGGCAGCGGCCACACCTGCTGCTGTACCTTTATTGTACCTCTTTTACCATGCTCACCATTTCATTCCCTTTACACCTCTCACGCTTTCCGGACCCCTTTTTAACCAGCAGCGCTGCCCCGACGCTCCCGCGGTGCAGCTCTTTTAGTGACGCGGGGCACCGGCCACACCTGCTGCTGTACCTTTATTGTACCTCGTTTACCATGCTTAGCATTTTATTCCCTTTACACCTCTCACGCTTTCCGGACCCCTTTTTAGCCAGCAGCGCTGCCCCGACGGTCCCGCGGTGCAGCTCTTTTAGTCACACGGGGCAGCGGCCACTCCTGCTGCAGTACCTTTACAATATTTCTTAGACCATTGTCAATACTTTATTGCGCTGACGTTTCCCAGCCTTTCCCGTGCCGCTCTTTTTAACCAGCAGCGCTGCCCCGACGCTCCCGCGGTGCAGCTCCCTTAGTGACACGGGGCAGGGGCCGAGAGCCCTCTAGGTGCGGCTCCTCTATAGCACTTTACCGTTTTCTATTTTATTTCATTGGCACCTCGCGCGTTGCGCCGGGCGCCTCATTCGGGGACATGCGCCGGCTCCCACAGCGCCCCGCCCGCCGCCGCTCCCCGGGGGCCTCCCCGCTGCTCTCGGGAGATCGCACACCGCACGCGGCCCAAGCCCCGTCTCGCCGACGGCACTCACCACCCGCCGCCCGCCGCCGCGTTCTCCCGCTCCCTACCGGCACGAAGCGGCGCTGCCGATGACGGAGCCGATGCGCGGCTGCCACGCCGCTCTCTCCGCGCCTCAGGGCCGGCGCCTTCGGCCGCACACGGCGGCGTCCCCGCATCCGGGCCAGCCCGCGGAGCTCCTGCCGCCGCCGCCGCCGCCCCCCGACTGAGGGGCCGCGACGCCGGCGCCCCCTTTTATACTCCGCACCCCCTTTTCCCGCCACTGCCGCGGTGGGCTCCCCCCGCCTCAAAATCGCCCAGAAGCGCCCGAGGCGGGAACGGCGCAGCCCCACCGGCGCCTCGGAGAAGCTCTTCTAGTGACAAGGAGCAGCGGCCACTCCTGCTGCAGTACCTTTATTGTACCTCGTTTACCATGCTCAGCATTTCATTCCCTTTACACCTCTCAGCCTTTCCCGTGCCGCTCTTTTTAACCAGCAGCGCTGCCCGGACGCTCCCGCGGTGCAGCTCTTTTAGTGACACGGGGCAGCGGCCACTCCTGCTGCAGTACCTTTATTGTACCTCGTTTACCATGCTCAGCATTTTATTCCCTTTACACCTCTCAAGCTTTCCGGACCCCTTTTTAACCAGCAGCGCTGCCCCGACCGTCCCGCGGTGCAGCTCTTTTAGTGACGCGGGGCAGCGGCCACACCTGCTGCTGTACCTTTTTTGTACCTCGTTTACCATGCTCAGCATTTTATTCCCTTTACACCTCTCACGCTTTCCGGACCCCTTTTTAACCAGCAGCGCTGCCCCGACGCTCCCGCGGTGCAGCTCTTTTAGTGATGCGGGGCAGCGGCCACTCCTGCTGCTGTACCTGTATTGTACCTCGTTTACCATGCTCAGCATTTCATTCCCTTTACACCTCTCAGCCTTTCCCGTGCCGCTCTTTTTAACCAGCAGCCCTGCCCCGACGCTCCCGCAGTGCAGCTCTTTTAGTGATGCGGAGCAGCGGCCACACCTGCTGCTGTACCTTTATTGTACCTCGTTTACCATGCTCAGCATTTCATTCCCTTTACACCTCTCACGCTTTCCGGACCCCTTTTTAACCAGCAGAGCTGCCCCGACGGTCCCGCGGTGCAGCTCTTTTAGTGATGCGGGGCAGCGGCCACTCCTGCTGCAGTACCTTTACAATATTTCTTAGACCATTGTCAATATTTTATTGCGCTCACACTTCCCAGCCTTTCCCATACTGCTCTGTTTAACCAGCAGCGCTGCCCCGACGCTCCCGCGGTGCAGCTCTTTTAGTGACACGGGGCAGCAGCCACTCCTGCTGCAGTACTTTTAAAGGATTTTCGACCATTTTATTTTATACCCTTCACAGATGCGACCTTTGCCGTGACACCTTTGAAGCAGCACCCCTGCCCCACGTGCGCCGCGGTGCAGCTCATTTTATCCTGAGGAAGTGGCTACTCCTGCTGCGGTGTTGTTGTTATTTCTCAGACCTTTCTCTATATTTTATTTCCCTCACACCTCCAGTCCTTTTACGTGCCGCACGTTTACCGTCAGCACCACCCCAAAGGTGCCGCGGTGCAGCTGTTTTAGTGAACCCACGCAGCGGCCACAACTGCTGCTGTACCTTTTGAGTATTTCTTAGACCATTCTCAATATTTTATTGCGCTCACACTTCCCAGCCTTTCCGTGCTGCTCTTTTTAACCAGCAGCGCTGCCCCGACGCTCCCGCGGTGCAGCTCTTTTAGTGACACGGGGCAGCGGCCACACCTGCTGCTGTACCTTTATTGTACCTCGTTTACCATGCTCAGCATTTCATTCCCTTTACACCTCTCACGCTTTCCGGACCCCTTTTTAACCAGCAGCGCTTCCCCGACCGTCCCGCGGTGCAGCTCTTTTAGTGATGCGGGGCAGCGGCCACTCCTGCTGCAGTACCTTTACAATATTTCTTAGACCATTGTGAATATTTTATTCCGCTCACACTTCCCAGCCTTTCCGTGCTGCTCTTTTTAACCAGCAGCGCTGCCCCGACCGTCCCGCGGTGCAGCTCTTTTAGTGATGCGGGGCAGCGGCCACTCCTGCTGCAGTATCTTTATTGTACCTCTTTTACCATGCTCAGCATTTCATTCCCTTTACACCTCTCACGCTTTCCAGTGCCGCTCTTTTTAACCAGCAGCGCTGCCCCGACGCTCCCGCAGTGCAGCTCTTTTAGTGATGCGGAGCAGCGGCCACACCTGCTGCTGTACCTTTATTGTACCTCGTTTACCATGCTCAGCATTTCATTCCCTTTACACCTCTCACGCTTTCCGGACCCCTTTTTAACCAGCAGCGCTGCCCCGACGCCCCTGAGATGCAGCTCTTTTAGTGATGCGGGGCAGCGGCCACTCCTGCTGCTATACCTTTTCAATATTTCTTAGACCATTGTCAATATTTTATTGCGCTCACACTTCCCAGCCTTTCCCATGCTGCTCTGTTTAACCAGCAGCGCTGCCCCGACGCTCCCGAGGTGCAGCTCTTTTAGTGATGCGGGGCAGCGGCCACACCTGCTGCACTACCTTTATTGTACCTCGTTTACCATGCTCAGCATTTTATTCCCTTTACACCTCTCACGCTTTCCGGACCCCTTTTTAACCAGCAGCGCTGCCCCGACGCTCCCGCGGTGCAGCTCTTTTAGTCACAGGGGGCAGCGGCCACACCTGCTGCAGTACCTTTATTGTACCTCTTTTACCATGCTCAGCATTTCAGTCCCTTTACACCTCTCACGCTTTCCCGTGCCGCTCTTTTTAACCAGCAGCGCTGCCCCGACGCTCCCGCGGTGCAGCTCTTTTAGTCACACGGGGCAGCGGCCACTCCTGCTGCTGTACCTTTATTGTACCTCGTTTACCATGCTCAGCATTTTATTCCCTTTACACCTCTCAGCCTTTCCCGTGCCGCTCTTTTTAACCAGCAGCGCTGCCCCGACGCTCCCGCGGTGCAGCTCTTTTAGTCACACGGGGCAGCGGCCACACCTGCTGCTGTACCTTTATTGTACCTCGTTTACCATGCTCAGCATTTCATTCCCTTTACACCTCTCACGCTTTCCGGACCCCTTTTTAACCAGCAGCGCTGCCCCGACCGTCCCGCGGTGCAGCTCTTTTAGTGATGCGGGGCAGCGGCCACTCCTGCTGCAGTACCTTTACAATATTTCTTAGACCATTGTCAATACTTTATTGCGCTGACGTTTCCCAGCCTTTCCCGTGCCGCTCTTTTTAACCAGCAGCGCTGCCCCGACGCTCCCGCGGTGCAGCTCCCTTAGTGACACGGGGCAGGGGCCGAGAGCCCTCTAGGTGCGGCTCCTCTATAGCACTTTACCGTTTTCTATTTTATTTCATTGGCACCTCGCGCGTTGCGCCGGGCGCCTCATTCGGGGACATGCGCCGGCTCCCACAGCGCCCCGCCCGCCGCCGCTCCCCGGGGGCCTCCCCGCTGCTCTCGGGAGATCGCACACCGCACGCGGCCCAAGCCCCGTCTCGCCGACGGCACTCACCACCCGCCGCCCGCCGCCGCGTTCTCCCGCTCCCTACCGGCACGAAGCGGCGCTGCCGATGACGGAGCCGATGCGCGGCTGCCACGCCGCTCTCTCCGCGCCTCAGGGCCGGCGCCTTCGGCCGCACACGGCGGCGTCCCCGCATCCGGGCCAGCCCGCGGAGCTCCTGCCGCCGCCGCCGCCGCCCCCCGACTGAGGGGCCGCGACGCCGGCGCCCCCTTTTATACTCCGCACCCCCTTTTCCCGCCACCGCCGCGGTGGGCTCCCCCCGCCTCAAAATCGCCCAGAAGCGCCCGAGGCGGGAACGGCGCAGCCCCACCGGCGCCTCGGAGAAGCTCTTCTAGTGACAAGGAGCAGCGGCCACTCCTGCTGCAGTACCTTTATTGTACCTCGTTTACCATGCTCAGCATTTTATTCCCTTTACACCTCTCACGCTTTCCGGACCCCTTTTTAACCAGCAGCGCTGCCCCGACGCTCCCGCGGTGCAGCTCTTTTAGTGATGCGGGGCAGCGGCCACTCCTGCAGCAGTATCTTTATTGTACCTCTTTTACCATGCTCAGCATTTCATTCCCTTTACACCTCTCACGCTTTCCCGTGCCGCTCTTTTTAACCAGCAGCGCTGCCCCGACGCTCCCGCGGTGCAGCTCTTTTAGTGATGCGGGGCAGCGGCCACTCCTGCAGCAGTATCTTTATTGTACCTCTTTTACCATGCTCAGCATTTCATTCCCTTTACACCTCTCACGCTTTCCGGACCCCTTTTTAACCAGCAGCGCTGCCCCGACGCTCCCGCGGTGCAGCGCTTTTAGTGATGCGGGGCAGCGGCCACTCCTGCAGCAGTATCTTTATTGTACCTCTTTTACCATGCTCAGCATTTCATTCCCTTTACACCTCTCACGCTTTCCGGACCCCTTTTAAGCCGGCAGCACTGCCCCGACGCTCCCGAGGTGCAGCTCTTTTAGTGATGCGGGGCAGCGGCCACACCTGCTGCAGTACCTTTATTGTACCTCGTTTACCATGCTCAGCATTTCATTCCCTTTACACCTCTCACGCTTTCCGGACCCCTTTTTAACCAGCAGCGCTTCCCCGACCGTCCCGCGGTGCAGCTCTTTTAGTGATGCGGGGCAGCGGCCACACCTGCTGCAGTACCTTTACAGTATTTCTTAAACCATTGTGAATATTTTATTGCGCTCACACTTCCCAGCCTTTCCCATGCTGCTCTTTTTAACCAGCAGCGCTGCCCCGACCGTCCCGCGGTGCAGCTCTTTTAGTGATGCGGGGCAGCGGCCACACCTGCAGCAGTATCTTTATTGTACCTCGTTTACCATGCTCAGCATTTCATTCCCTTTACACCTCTCAGCCTTTCCGGGCCCCTTTTTAACCAGCAGCGCTGCCCCGACGCTCCCGCGGTGCAGCTCTTTTAGTCACACGGGGCAGCGGCCACACCTGCTGCTGTACCTTTATTGTACCTCGTTTACCATGCCCAGCATTTCATTCCCTTTACACCTCTCAGCCTTTCCTGTGCCGCTCTTTTTAACCAGCAGCGCTGCCCCGACCGTCCCGCGGTGCAGCTCTTTTAGTCACACGGGGCAGCGGCCACACCTGCTGCAGTACCTTTATTGTACCTCGTTTACCATGCTCAGCATTTCATTCCCTTTACACCTCTCACGCTTTCCGGACCCCTTTTTAACCAGCAGCGCTTCCCCGACCGTCCCGCGGTGCAGCTCTTTTAGTGATGCGGGGCAGCGGCCACACCTGCTGCAGTACCTTTATTGTACCTCGTTTACCATGCTCAGCATTTCATTCCCTTTACACCTCTCACGCTTTCCGGACCCCTTTTTAACCAGCAGAGCTGCCCCGACGGTCCCGCGGTGCAGCTCTTGTAGTGATGCGGGGCAGCGGCCACTCCTGCTGCAGTACTTTTAAAGGATTTTCGACCATTTTATTTTATACCCTTCACAGATGCGACCTTTGCCGTGACACCTTTGAAGCAGCGCCCCTGCCCCAGGTGCGCCGCGGTGCAGCTCATTTTATCCTGAGGAAGTGGCTACTCCTGCTGCGGTGTTGTTATTATTTCTCAGACCTTTCTCTATATTTTATTTCCCTCACACCTCCAGTCCTTTTACGTGCCGCACGTTTACCGTCAGCACCACCCCAAAGGTGCCGCGGTGCAGCTGTTTTAGTGAACCCACGCAGCGGCCACTCCTGCTGCTGTACCTTTTGAGTATTTCTTAGACCATTCTCAATATTTTATTGCGCTCACACTTCCCAGCCTTTCCGTGCTGCTCTTTTTAACCAGCAGCGCTGCCCCGACGCTCCCGCGGTGCAGCTCTTTTAGTCACACGGGGCAGCAGCCACACCTGCTGCAGTATCTTTATTGTACCTCGTTTACCATGCTCAGCATTTCATTCCCTTTACACCTCTCACGCTTTCCGGACCCCTTTTTAACCAGCAGCGCTGCCCCGACCGTCCCGCGGTGCAGCTCTTTTAGTGATGCGGGGCAGCGGCCACACCTGCTGCAGTACCTTTATTGTACCTCGTTTACCATGCTCAGCATTTCATTCCCTTTACACCTCTCAGCCTTTCCCGTGCCGCTCTTTTTAACCAGCAGCGCTGCCCCGACGCTCCCGCGGTGCAGCTCTTTTAGTGATGCGGGGCAGCGGCCACACCTGCTGCAGTACCTTTATTGTACCTCGTTTACCATGCTCAGCATTTTATTCCCTTTACACCTCTCACGCTTTCCGGACCCCTTTTTAACCAGCAGCGCTGCCCCGACGCTCCCGCGGTGCAGCGCTTTTAGTGATGCGGGGCAGCGGCCACTCCTGCAGCAGTATCTTTATTGTACCTCTTTTACCATGCTCAGCATTTCATTCCCTTTACACCTCTCACGCTTTCCGGACCCCTTTTAAGCCGGCAGCGCTGCCCCGACGCTCCCGAGGTGCAGCTCTTTTAGTGATGCGGGGCAGCGGCCACACCTGCTGCAGTACCTTTATTGTACCTCGTTTACCATGCTCAGCATTTCATTCCCTTTACACCTCTCAGCCTTTCCCGTGCCGCTCTTTTTAACCAGCAGCGCTGCCCCGACGCTCCCGCGGTGCAGCTCTTTTAGTGATGCGGGGCAGCGGCCACACCTGCTGCTGTACCTTTATTGTACCTCGTTTACCATGCTCAGCATTTTATTCCCTTTACACCTCTCAAGCTTTCCGGACCCCTTTTTAACCAGCAGCGCTGCCCCGACGCTCCCGCGGTGCAGCTCTTTTAGTGATGCGGGGCAGCGGCCACTCCTGCTGCAGTATCTTTATTGTACCTCTTTTACCATGCTCAGCATTTCATTCCCTTTACACCTCTCAGCTTTTCCGGACCCCTTTTTAACCAGCAGCGCTGCCCCGACCGTCCCGCGGTGCAGCTCTTTTAGTGACGCGGGGCAGCGGCCACACCTGCTGCAGTACCTTTATTGTACCTCGTTTACAATGCTCAGCATTTTATTCCCTTTACACCTCTCAGCCTTTCCCGTGCCGCTCTTTTTAACCAGCAGCGCTGCCCCGACGCTCCCGAGGTGCAGCTCTTTTAGTCACACGGGGCAGCGGCCACTCCTGCTGCAGTACCTTTACAGTATTTCTTAAACCATTGTCAATATTTTATTGCGCTCACACTTCCCAGCCTTTCCCATGCTGCTCTTTTTAACCAGCAGCGCTGCCCCGACGCTCCCGCGGTGCAGCTCTTTTAGTCACACGGGGCAGCGGCCACTCCTGCTGCAGTACCTTTATTGTACCTCGTTTACCATGCTCAGCATTTTATTCCCTTTACACCTCTCAGCCTTTCCCGTGCCGCTCTTTTTAACCAGCAGCGCTGCCCCGACGCTCCCGCGGTGCAGCTCTTTTAGTCACACGGGGCAGCGGCCACACCTGCTGCTGTACCTTTATTGTACCTCGTTTACCATGCTCAGCATTGCATTCCCTTTACACCTCTCACGCTTTCCGGACCCCTTTTTAACCAGCAGCGCTGCCCCGACCGTCCCGCGGTGCAGCTCTTTTAGTGATGCGGGGCAGCGGTCACTCCTGCTGCAGTACCTTTACAATATTTCTTAGACCATTGTCAATACTTTATTGCGCTGACGTTTCCCAGCCTTTCCCGTGCCGCTCTTTTTAACCAGCAGCGCTGCCCCGACGCTCCCGCGGTGCAGCTCCCTTAGTGACACGGGGCAGGGGCCGAGAGCCCTCTAGGTGCGGCTCCTCTATAGCACTTTACCGTTTTCTATTTTATTTCATTGGCACGTCGCGCGTTGCGCCGGGCGCCTCATTCGGGGACATGCGCCGGCTCCCACAGCGCCCCGCCCGCCGCCGCTCCCCGGGGGCCTCCCCGCTGCTCTCGGGAGATCGCACACCGCACGCGGCCCAAGCCCCGTCTCGCCGACGGCACTCACCACCCGCCGCCCGCCGCCGCGTTCTCCCGCTCCCTACCGGCACGAAGCGGCGCTGCCGATGACGGAGCCGATGCGCGGCTGCCACGCCGCTCTCTCCGCGCCTCAGGGCCGGCGCCTTCGGCCGCACAGGGCGGCGTCCCCGCATCCGGGCCAGCCCGCGGAGCTCCTGCCGCCGCCGCCGCCGCCCCCCGACTGAGGGGCCGCGACGCCGGCGCCCCCTTTTATACTCCGCACCCCCTTTTCCCGCCACTGCCGCGGTGGGCTCCCCCCGCCTCAAAATCGCCCAGAAGCGCCCGAGGCGGGAACGGCGCAGCCCCACCGGCGCCTCGGAGAAGCTCTTCTAGTGACAAGGAGCAGCGGCCACTCCTGCTGCAGTACCTTTATTGTACCTCGTTTACCATGCTCAGCATTTTATTCCCTTTACACCTCTCACGCTTTCCGGACCCCTTTTTAACCAGCAGCGCTGCCCCGACGCTCCCGCGGTGCAGCTCTTTTAGTGATGCGGGGCAGCGGCCACTCCTGCAGCAGTATCTTTATTGTACCTCTTTTACCATGCTCAGCATTTCATTCCCTTTACACCTCTCACGCTTTCCGGACCCCTTTTAAGCCGGCAGCACTGCCCCGACGCTCCCGAGGTGCAGCTCTTTTAGTCACACGGGGCAGCGGCCACTCCTGCTGCAGTACCTTTACAATATTTCTTAGACCATTGTCAATATTTTATTGCGCTCACACTTCCCAGCCTTTCCCATACTGCTCTGTTTAACCAGCAGCGCTGCCCCGACGCTCCCGCGGTGCAGCTCTTTTAGTGACACGGGGCAGCAGCCACTCCTGCTGCAGTACTTTTAAAGGATTTTCGACCATTTTATTTTATACCCTTCACAGATGCGACCTTTGCCGTGACACCTTTGAAGCAGCACCCCTGCCCCACGTGCGCCGCGGTGCAGCTCATTTTATCCTGAGGAAGTGGCTACTCCTGCTGCGGTGTTGTTGTTATTTCTCAGACCTTTCTCTATATTTTATTTCCCTCACACCTCCAGTCCTTTTACGTGCCGCACGTTTACCGTCAGCACCACCCTAAAGGTGCCGCGGTGCAGCTGTTTTAGTGAACCCACGCAGCGGCCACAACTGCTGCTGTACCTTTTGAGTATTTCTTAGACCATTCTCAATATTTTATTGCGCTCACACTTCCCAGCCTTTCCGTGCTGCTCTTTTTAACCAGCAGCGCTGCCCCGACGCTCCCGCGGTGCAGCGCTTTTAGTGATGCGGGTCAGCGGCCACTCCTGCTGCAGTATCTTTATTGTACCTCTTTTACCATGCTCAGCATTTCATTCCCTTTACACCTCTCAGCCTTTCCCGTGCCGCTCTTTTTAACCAGCAGCGCTGCCCCGACGGTCCCGCGGTGCAGCTCTTTTAGTGACACGGGGCAGCGGCCACACCTGCTGCAGTACCTTTATTGTACCTCGTTTACCATGCTCAGCATTTTATTCCCTTTACACCTCTCAGCCTTTCCCGTGCCGCTCTTTTTAACCAGCAGCGCTGCCCCGACGCTCCCGCGGTGCAGCTCTTTTAGTGACACGGGGCAGCGGCCACACCTGCTGCTGTACCTTTATTGTACCTCGTTTACCATGCTCAGCATTTTATTCCCTTTACACCTCTCACGCTTTCCGGACCCCTTTTTAACCAGCAGCGCTGCCCCGACCGTCCCGCGGTGCAGCTCTTTTAGTGATGCGGGGCAGCGGCCACTCCTGCTGCTGTACCTTTATTGTACCTCGTTTACCATGCTCAGCATTTCATTCCCTTTACACCTCTCACGCTTTCCAGTGCCGCTCTTTTTAACCAGCAGCGCTGCCCCGACGCTCCCGCGGTGCAGCTCTTTTAGTGATGCGGAGCAGCGGCCACACCTGCTGCAGTACCTTTATTGTACCTCGTTTACCATGCTCAGCATTTTATTCCCTTTACACCTCTCAAGCTTTCCGGACCCCTTTTTAACCAGCAGCGCTGCCCCGACGCTCCCGCGGTGCAGCTCTTTTAGTGATGCGGGGCAGCGGCCACTCCTGCTGCAGTACCTTTATTGTACCTCGTTTACCATGCTCAGCATTTCATTCCCTTTACACCTCTCACGCTTTCCGGACCCCTTTTTAACCAGCAGCGCTGCCCCGACCGTCCCGCGGTGCAGCTCTTTTAGTGATGCGGGGCAGCGGCCACTCCTGCTGCAGTACCTTTACAATATTTCTTAGACCATTGTCAATACTTTATTGCGCTGACGTTTCCCAGCCTTTCCCGTGCCGCTCTTTTTAACCAGCAGCGCTGCCCCGACGCTCCCGCGGTGCAGCTCCCTTAGTGACACGGGGCAGGGGCCGAGAGCCCTCTAGGTGCGGCTCCTCTATAGCACTTTACCGTTTTCTATTTTATTTCATTGGCACGTCGCGCGTTGCGCCGGGCGCCTCATTCGGGGACATGCGCCGGCTCCCACAGCGCCCCGCCCGCCGCCGCTCCCCGGGGGCCTCCCCGCTGCTCTCGGGAGATCGCACACCGCACGCGGCCCAAGCCCCGTCTCGCCGACGGCACTCACCACCCGCCGCCCGCCGCCGCGTTCTCCCGCTCCCTACCGGCACGAAGCGGCGCTGCCGATGACGGAGCCGATGCGCGGCTGCCACGCCGCTCTCTCCGCGCCTCAGGGCCGGCGCCTTCGGCCGCACACGGCGGCGTCCCCGCATCCGGGCCAGCCCGCGGAGCTCCTGCCGCCGCCGCCGCCGCCCCCCGACTGAGGGGCCGCGACGCCGGCGCCCCCTTTTATACTCCGCACCCCCTTTTCCCGCCACCGCCGCGGTGGGCTCCCCCCGCCTCAAAATCGCCCAGAAGCGCCCGAGGCGGGAACGGCGCAGCCCCACCGGCGCCTCGGAGAAGCTCTTCTAGTGACAAGGAGCAGCGGCCACTCCTGCTGCAGTACCTTTATTGTACCTCGTTTACCATGCTCAGCATTTTATTCCCTTTACACCTCTCACGCTTTCCGGACCCCTTTTTAACCAGCAGCGCTGCCCCGACGCTCCCGCGGTGCAGCTCTTTTAGTGATGCGGGGCAGCGGCCACTCCTGCAGCAGTATCTTTATTGTACCTCTTTTACCATGCTCAGCATTTCATTCCCTTTACACCTCTCACGCTTTCCCGTGCCGCTCTTTTTAACCAGCAGCGCTGCCCCGACGCTCCCGCGGTGCAGCTCTTTTAGTGATGCGGGGCAGCGGCCACTCCTGCAGCAGTATCTTTATTGTACCTCTTTTACCATGCTCAGCATTTCATTCCCTTTACACCTCTCACGCTTTCCGGACCCCTTTTTAACCAGCAGCGCTGCCCCGACGCTCCCGCGGTGCAGCGCTTTTAGTGATGCGGGGCAGCGGCCACACCTGCTGCAGTACCTTTATTGTACCTCGTTTACCATGCTCAGCATTTCATTCCCTTTACACCTCTCACGCTTTCCGGACCCCTTTTTAACCAGCAGCGCTTCCCCGACCGTCCCGCGGTGCAGCTCTTTTAGTGATGCGGGGCAGCGGCCACACCTGCTGCAGTACCTTTACAGTATTTCTTAAACCATTGTGAATATTTTATTGCGCTCACACTTCCCAGCCTTTCCCATGCTGCTCTTTTTAACCAGCAGCGCTGCCCCGACCGTCCCGCGGTGCAGCTCTTTTAGTGATGCGGGGCAGCGGCCACTCCTGCAGCAGTATCTTTATTGTACCTCTTTTACCATGCTCAGCATTTCATTCCCTTTACACCTCTCAGCCTTTCCGGGCCCCTTTTTAACCAGCAGCGCTGCCCCGACGCTCCCGCGGTGCAGCTCTTTTAGTCACACGGGGCAGCGGCCACACCTGCTGCTGTACCTTTATTGTACCTCGTTTACCATGCCCAGCATTTCATTCCCTTTACACCTCTCAGCCTTTCCTGTGCCGCTCTTTTTAACCAGCAGCGCTGCCCCGACCGTCCCGCGGTGCAGCTCTTTTAGTCACACGGGGCAGCGGCCACACCTGCTGCAGTACCTTTATTGTACCTCGTTTACCATGCTCAGCATTTCATTCCCTTTACACCTCTCACGCTTTCCGGACCCCTTTTTAACCAGCAGCGCTTCCCCGACCGTCCCGCGGTGCAGCTCTTTTAGTGATGCGGGGCAGCGGCCACACCTGCTGCAGTACCTTTATTGTACCTCGTTTACCATGCTCAGCATTTCATTCCCTTTACACCTCTCACGCTTTCCGGACCCCTTTTTAACCAGCAGAGCTGCCCCGACGGTCCCGCGGTGCAGCTCTTGTAGTGATGCGGGGCAGCGGCCACTCCTGCTGCAGTACTTTTAAAGGATTTTCGACCATTTTATTTTATACCCTTCACAGATGCGACCTTTGCCGTGACACCTTTGAAGCAGCGCCCCTGCCCCAGGTGCGCCGCGGTGCAGCTCATTTTATCCTGAGGAAGTGGCTACTCCTGCTGCGGTGTTGTTATTATTTCTCAGACCTTTCTCTATATTTTATTTCCCTCACACCTCCAGTCCTTTTACGTGCCGCACGTTTACCGTCAGCACCACCCCAAAGGTGCCGCGGTGCAGCTGTTTTAGTGAACCCACGCAGCGGCCACTCCTGCTGCTGTACCTTTTGAGTATTTCTTAGACCATTCTCAATATTTTATTGCGCTCACACTTCCCAGCCTTTCCGTGCTGCTCTTTTTAACCAGCAGCGCTGCCCCGACGCTCCCGCGGTGCAGCTCTTTTAGTCACACGGGGCAGCAGCCACACCTGCTGCAGTATCTTTATTGTACCTCGTTTACCATGCTCAGCATTTCATTCCCTTTACACCTCTCACGCTTTCCGGACCCCTTTTTAACCAGCAGCGCTGCCCCGACCGTCCCGCGGTGCAGCTCTTTTAGTGATGCGGGGCAGCGGCCACACCTGCTGCAGTACCTTTATTGTACCTCGTTTACCATGCTCAGCATTTCATTCCCTTTACACCTCTCAGCCTTTCCCGTGCCGCTCTTTTTAACCAGCAGCGCTGCCCCGACGCTCCCGCGGTGCAGCTCTTTTAGTGATGCGGGGCAGCGGCCACACCTGCTGCAGTACCTTTATTGTACCTCGTTTACCATGCTCAGCATTTTATTCCCTTTACACCTCTCACGCTTTCCGGACCCCTTTTTAACCAGCAGCGCTGCCCCGACGCTCCCGCGGTGCAGCGCTTTTAGTGATGCGGGGCAGCGGCCACTCCTGCAGCAGTATCTTTATTGTACCTCTTTTACCATGCTCAGCATTTCATTCCCTTTACACCTCTCACGCTTTCCGGACCCCTTTTAAGCCGGCAGCGCTGCCCCGACGCTCCCGAGGTGCAGCTCTTTTAGTGATGCGGGGCAGCGGCCACACCTGCTGCAGTACCTTTATTGTACCTCGTTTACCATGCTCAGCATTTCATTCCCTTTACACCTCTCAGCCTTTCCCGTGCCGCTCTTTTTAACCAGCAGCGCTGCCCCGACGCTCCCGCGGTGCAGCTCTTTTAGTGATGCGGGGCAGCGGCCACACCTGCTGCTGTACCTTTATTGTACCTCGTTTACCATGCTCAGCATTTTATTCCCTTTACACCTCTCAAGCTTTCCGGACCCCTTTTTAACCAGCAGCGCTGCCCCGACGCTCCCGCGGTGCAGCTCTTTTAGTGATGCGGGGCAGCGGCCACTCCTGCTGCAGTATCTTTATTGTACCTCTTTTACCATGCTCAGCATTTCATTCCCTTTACACCTCTCAGCTTTTCCGGACCCCTTTTTAACCAGCAGCGCTGCCCCGACCGTCCCGCGGTGCAGCTCTTTTAGTGACGCGGGGCAGCGGCCACACCTGCTGCAGTACCTTTATTGTACCTCGTTTACAATGCTCAGCATTTTATTCCCTTTACACCTCTCAGCCTTTCCCGTGCCGCTCTTTTTAACCAGCAGCGCTGCCCCGACGCTCCCGAGGTGCAGCTCTTTTAGTCACACGGGGCAGCGGCCACTCCTGCTGCAGTACCTTTACAGTATTTCTTAAACCATTGTCAATATTTTATTGCGCTCACACTTCCCAGCCTTTCCCATGCTGCTCTTTTTAACCAGCAGCGCTGCCCCGACGCTCCCGCGGTGCAGCTCTTTTAGTCACACGGGGCAGCGGCCACTCCTGCTGCAGTACCTTTATTGTACCTCGTTTACCATGCTCAGCATTTTATTCCCTTTACACCTCTCAGCCTTTCCCGTGCCGCTCTTTTTAACCAGCAGCGCTGCCCCGACGCTCCCGCGGTGCAGCTCTTTTAGTCACACGGGGCAGCGGCCACACCTGCTGCTGTACCTTTATTGTACCTCGTTTACCATGCTCAGCATTGCATTCCCTTTACACCTCTCACGCTTTCCGGACCCCTTTTTAACCAGCAGCGCTGCCCCGACCGTCCCGCGGTGCAGCTCTTTTAGTGATGCGGGGCAGCGGTCACTCCTGCTGCAGTACCTTTACAATATTTCTTAGACCATTGTCAATACTTTATTGCGCTGACGTTTCCCAGCCTTTCCCGTGCCGCTCTTTTTAACCAGCAGCGCTGCCCCGACGCTCCCGCGGTGCAGCTCCCTTAGTGACACGGGGCAGGGGCCGAGAGCCCTCTAGGTGCGGCTCCTCTATAGCACTTTACCGTTTTCTATTTTATTTCATTGGCACGTCGCGCGTTGCGCCGGGCGCCTCATTCGGGGACATGCGCCGGCTCCCACAGCGCCCCGCCCGCCGCCGCTCCCCGGGGGCCTCCCCGCTGCTCTCGGGAGATCGCACACCGCACGCGGCCCAAGCCCCGTCTCGCCGACGGCACTCACCACCCGCCGCCCGCCGCCGCGTTCTCCCGCTCCCTACCGGCACGAAGCGGCGCTGCCGATGACGGAGCCGATGCGCGGCTGCCACGCCGCTCTCTCCGCGCCTCAGGGCCGGCGCCTTCGGCCGCACACGGCGGCGTCCCCGCATCCGGGCCAGCCCGCGGAGCTCCTGCCGCCGCCGCCGCCGCCCCCCGACTGAGGGGCCGCGACGCCGGCGCCCCCTTTTATACTCCGCACCCCCTTTTCCCGCCACTGCCGCGGTGGGCTCCCCCCGCCTCAAAATCGCCCAGAAGCGCCCGAGGCGGGAACGGCGCAGCCCCACCGGCGCCTCGGAGAAGCTCTTCTAGTGACAAGGAGCAGCGGCCACTCCTGCTGCAGTACCTTTATTGTACCTCGTTTACCATGCTCAGCATTTTATTCCCTTTACACCTCTCACGCTTTCCGGACCCCTTTTTAACCAGCAGCGCTGCCCCGACGCTCCCGCGGTGCAGCTCTTTTAGTGATGCGGGGCAGCGGCCACTCCTGCAGCAGTATCTTTATTGTACCTCTTTTACCATGCTCAGCATTTCATTCCCTTTACACCTCTCACGCTTTCCGGACCCCTTTTAAGCCGGCAGCACTGCCCCGACGCTCCCGAGGTGCAGCTCTTTTAGTCACACGGGGCAGCGGCCACTCCTGCTGCAGTACCTTTACAATATTTCTTAGACCATTGTCAATATTTTATTGCGCTCACACTTCCCAGCCTTTCCCATACTGCTCTGTTTAACCAGCAGCGCTGCCCCGACGCTCCCGCGGTGCAGCTCTTTTAGTGACACGGGGCAGCAGCCACTCCTGCTGCAGTACTTTTAAAGGATTTTCGACCATTTTATTTTATACCCTTCACAGATGCGACCTTTGCCGTGACACCTTTGAAGCAGCACCCCTGCCCCACGTGCGCCGCGGTGCAGCTCATTTTATCCTGAGGAAGTGGCTACTCCTGCTGCGGTGTTGTTGTTATTTCTCAGACCTTTCTCTATATTTTATTTCCCTCACACCTCCAGTCCTTTTACGTGCCGCACGTTTACCGTCAGCACCACCCTAAAGGTGCCGCGGTGCAGCTGTTTTAGTGAACCCACGCAGCGGCCACAACTGCTGCTGTACCTTTTGAGTATTTCTTAGACCATTCTCAATATTTTATTGCGCTCACACTTCCCAGCCTTTCCGTGCTGCTCTTTTTAACCAGCAGCGCTGCCCCGACGCTCCCGCGGTGCAGCGCTTTTAGTGATGCGGGTCAGCGGCCACTCCTGCTGCAGTATCTTTATTGTACCTCTTTTACCATGCTCAGCATTTCATTCCCTTTACACCTCTCAGCCTTTCCCGTGCCGCTCTTTTTAACCAGCAGCGCTGCCCCGACGGTCCCGCGGTGCAGCTCTTTTAGTGACACGGGGCAGCGGCCACACCTGCTGCAGTACCTTTATTGTACCTCGTTTACCATGCTCAGCATTTTATTCCCTTTACACCTCTCAGCCTTTCCCGTGCCGCTCTTTTTAACCAGCAGCGCTGCCCCGACGCTCCCGCGGTGCAGCTCTTTTAGTGACACGGGGCAGCGGCCACACCTGCTGCTGTACCTTTATTGTACCTCGTTTACCATGCTCAGCATTTTATTCCCTTTACACCTCTCACGCTTTCCGGACCCCTTTTTAACCAGCAGCGCTGCCCCGACCGTCCCGCGGTGCAGCTCTTTTAGTGATGCGGGGCAGCGGCCACTCCTGCTGCTGTACCTTTATTGTACCTCGTTTACCATGCTCAGCATTTCATTCCCTTTACACCTCTCACGCTTTCCAGTGCCGCTCTTTTTAACCAGCAGCGCTGCCCCGACGCTCCCGCGGTGCAGCTCTTTTAGTGATGCGGAGCAGCGGCCACACCTGCTGCAGTACCTTTATTGTACCTCGTTTACCATGCTCAGCATTTTATTCCCTTTACACCTCTCAAGCTTTCCGGACCCCTTTTTAACCAGCAGCGCTGCCCCGACGCTCCCGCGGTGCAGCTCTTTTAGTGATGCGGGGCAGCGGCCACTCCTGCTGCAGTATCTTTATTGTACCTCTTTTACCATGCTCAGCATTTCATTCCCTTTACACCTCTCAGCTTTTCCGGACCCCTTTTTAACCAGCAGCGCTGCCCCGACCGTCCCGCGGTGCAGCTCTTTTAGTGACACGGGGCAGCGGCCACACCTGCTGCAGTACCTTTATTGTACCTCGTTTACAATGCTCAGCATTTTATTCCCTTTACACCTCTCAGCCTTTCCCGTGCCGCTCTTTTTAACCAGCAGCGCTGCCCCGACGCTCCCGAGGTGCAGCTCTTTTAGTCACACGGGGCAGCGGCCACTCCTGCTGCAGTACCTTTACAGTATTTCTTAAACCATTGTCAATATTTTATTGCGCTCACACTTCCCAGCCTTTCCCATGCTGCTCTTTTTAACCAGCAGCGCTGCCCCGACGCTCCCGCAGTGCAGCTCTTTTAGTGATGCGGAGCAGCGGCCACACCTGCTGCTGTACCTTTATTGTACCTCGTTTACCATGCTCAGCATTTTATTCCCTTTACACCTCTCACGCTTTCCGGACCCCTTTTTAACCAGCAGCGCTGCCCCGACGCCCCTGAGATGCAGCTCTTTTAGTGATGCGGGGCAGCGGCCACTCCTGCTGCTATACCTTTTCAATATTTCTTAGACCATTGTCAATATTTTATTGCGCTCACACTTCCCAGCCTTTCCCATGCTGCTCTGTTTAACCAGCAGCGCTGCCCCGACGCTCCCGAGGTGCAGCTCTTTTAGTGATGCGGGGCAGCGGCCACACCTGCTGCACTACCTTTATTGTACCTCGTTTACCATGCTCAGCATTTTATTCCCTTTACACCTCTCACGCTTTCCGGACCCCTTTTTAACCAGCAGCACTGCCCCGACGCTCCCGCGGTGCAGCTCTTTTAGTCACAGGGGGCAGCGGCCACACCTGCTGCAGTACCTTTATTGTACCTCTTTTACCATGCTCAGCATTTCAGTCCCTTTACACCTCTCACGCTTTCCCGTGCCGCTCTTTTTAACCAGCAGCGCTGCCCCGACGCTCCCGCGGTGCAGCTCTTTTAGTCACACGGGGCAGCGGCCACTCCTGCTGCTGTACCTTTATTGTACCTCGTTTACCATGCTCAGCATTTTATTCCCTTTACACCTCTCAGCCTTTCCCGTGCCGCTCTTTTTAACCAGCAGCGCTGCCCCGACGCTCCCGCGGTGCAGCTCTTTTAGTCACACGGGGCAGCGGCCACACCTGCTGCTGTACCTTTATTGTACCTCGTTTACCATGCTCAGCATTTCATTCCCTTTACACCTCTCACGCTTTCCGGACCCCTTTTTAACCAGCAGCGCTGCCCCGACCGTCCCGCGGTGCAGCTCTTTTAGTGATGCGGGGCAGCGGCCACTCCTGCTGCAGTACCTTTACAATATTTCTTAGACCATTGTCAATACTTTATTGCGCTGACGTTTCCCAGCCTTTCCCGTGCCGCTCTTTTTAACCAGCAGCGCTGCCCCGACGCTCCCGCGGTGCAGCTCCCTTAGTGACACGGGGCAGGGGCCGAGAGCCCTCTAGGTGCGGCTCCTCTATAGCACTTTACCGTTTTCTATTTTATTTCATTGGCACCTCGCGCGTTGCGCCGGGCGCCTCATTCGGGGACATGCGCCGGCTCCCACAGCGCCCCGCCCGCCGCCGCTCCCCGGGGGCCTCCCCGCTGCTCTCGGGAGATCGCACACCGCACGCGGCCCAAGCCCCGTCTCGCCGACGGCACTCACCACCCGCCGCCCGCCGCCGCGTTCTCCCGCTCCCTACCGGCACGAAGCGGCGCTGCCGATGACGGAGCCGATGCGCGGCTGCCACGCCGCTCTCTCCGCGCCTCAGGGCCGGCGCCTTCGGCCGCACACGGCGGCGTCCCCGCATCCGGGCCAGCCCGCGGAGCTCCTGCCGCCGCCGCCGCCGCCCCCCGACTGAGGGGCCGCGACGCCGGCGCCCCCTTTTATACTCCGCACCCCCTTTTCCCGCCACCGCCGCGGTGGGCTCCCCCCGCCTCAAAATCGCCCAGAAGCGCCCGAGGCGGGAACGGCGCAGCCCCACCGGCGCCTCGGAGAAGCTCTTCTAGTGACAAGGAGCAGCGGCCACTCCTGCTGCAGTACCTTTATTGTACCTCGTTTACCATGCTCAGCATTTTATTCCCTTTACACCTCTCACGCTTTCCGGACCCCTTTTTAACCAGCAGCGCTGCCCCGACGCTCCCGCGGTGCAGCTCTTTTAGTGATGCGGGGCAGCGGCCACTCCTGCAGCAGTATCTTTATTGTACCTCTTTTACCATGCTCAGCATTTCATTCCCTTTACACCTCTCACGCTTTCCCGTGCCGCTCTTTTTAACCAGCAGCGCTGCCCCGACGCTCCCGCGGTGCAGCTCTTTTAGTGATGCGGGGCAGCGGCCACTCCTGCAGCAGTATCTTTATTGTACCTCTTTTACCATGCTCAGCATTTCATTCCCTTTACACCTCTCACGCTTTCCGGACCCCTTTTTAACCAGCAGCGCTGCCCCGACGCTCCCGCGGTGCAGCGCTTTTAGTGATGCGGGGCAGCGGCCACTCCTGCAGCAGTATCTTTATTGTACCTCTTTTACCATGCTCAGCATTTCATTCCCTTTACACCTCTCACGCTTTCCGGACCCCTTTTAAGCCGGCAGCACTGCCCCGACGCTCCCGAGGTGCAGCTCTTTTAGTGATGCGGGGCAGCGGCCACACCTGCTGCAGTACCTTTATTGTACCTCTTTTACCATGCTCAGCATTTCATTCCCTTTACACCTCTCACGCTTTCCCGTGCCGCTCTTTTTAACCAGCAGCGCTGCCCCGACGCTCCCGCGGTGCAGCTCTTTTAGTGACGCGGGGCAGCGGCCACACCTGCTGCAGTACCTTTATTGTACCTCGTTTACAATGCTCAGCATTTTATTCCCTTTACACCTCTCAGCCTTTCCCGTGCCGCTCTTTTTAACCAGCAGCGCTGCCCCGACGCTCCCGAGGTGCAGCTCTTTTAGTCACACGGGGCAGCGGCCACTCCTGCTGCAGTACCTTTACAGTATTTCTTAAACCATTGTGAATATTTTATTGCGCTCACACTTCCCAGCCTTTCCCATGCTGCTCTTTTTAACCAGCAGCGCTGCCCCGACCGTCCCGCGGTGCAGCTCTTTTAGTGATGCGGGGCAGCGGCCACACCTGCAGCAGTATCTTTATTGTACCTCGTTTACCATGCTCAGCATTTCATTCCCTTTACACCTCTCAGCCTTTCCGGGCCCCTTTTTAACCAGCAGCGCTGCCCCGACGCTCCCGCGGTGCAGCTCTTTTAGTCACACGGGGCAGCGGCCACACCTGCTGCTGTACCTTTATTGTACCTCGTTTACCATGCCCAGCATTTCATTCCCTTTACACCTCTCAGCCTTTCCTGTGCCGCTCTTTTTAACCAGCAGCGCTGCCCCGACCGTCCCGCGGTGCAGCTCTTTTAGTCACACGGGGCAGCGGCCACACCTGCTGCAGTACCTTTATTGTACCTCGTTTACCATGCTCAGCATTTCATTCCCTTTACACCTCTCACGCTTTCCGGACCCCTTTTTAACCAGCAGCGCTTCCCCGACCGTCCCGCGGTGCAGCTCTTTTAGTGATGCGGGGCAGCGGCCACACCTGCTGCAGTACCTTTATTGTACCTCGTTTACCATGCTCAGCATTTCATTCCCTTTACACCTCTCACGCTTTCCGGACCCCTTTTTAACCAGCAGAGCTGCCCCGACGGTCCCGCGGTGCAGCTCTTGTAGTGATGCGGGGCAGCGGCCACTCCTGCTGCAGTACTTTTAAAGGATTTTCGACCATTTTATTTTATACCCTTCACAGATGCGACCTTTGCCGTGACACCTTTGAAGCAGCGCCCCTGCCCCAGGTGCGCCGCGGTGCAGCTCATTTTATCCTGAGGAAGTGGCTACTCCTGCTGCGGTGTTGTTATTATTTCTCAGACCTTTCTCTATATTTTATTTCCCTCACACCTCCAGTCCTTTTACGTGCCGCACGTTTACCGTCAGCACCACCCCAAAGGTGCCGCGGTGCAGCTGTTTTAGTGAACCCACGCAGCGGCCACTCCTGCTGCTGTACCTTTTGAGTATTTCTTAGACCATTCTCAATATTTTATTGCGCTCACACTTCCCAGCCTTTCCGTGCTGCTCTTTTTAACCAGCAGCGCTGCCCCGACGCTCCCGCGGTGCAGCTCTTTTAGTCACACGGGGCAGCAGCCACACCTGCTGCAGTATCTTTATTGTACCTCGTTTACCATGCTCAGCATTTCATTCCCTTTACACCTCTCACGCTTTCCGGACCCCTTTTTAACCAGCAGCGCTGCCCCGACCGTCCCGCGGTGCAGCTCTTTTAGTGATGCGGGGCAGCGGCCACACCTGCTGCAGTACCTTTATTGTACCTCGTTTACCATGCTCAGCATTTCATTCCCTTTACACCTCTCAGCCTTTCCCGTGCCGCTCTTTTTAACCAGCAGCGCTGCCCCGACGCTCCCGCGGTGCAGCTCTTTTAGTGATGCGGGGCAGCGGCCACACCTGCTGCAGTACCTTTATTGTACCTCGTTTACCATGCTCAGCATTTTATTCCCTTTACACCTCTCACGCTTTCCGGACCCCTTTTTAACCAGCAGCGCTGCCCCGACGCTCCCGCGGTGCAGCGCTTTTAGTGATGCGGGGCAGCGGCCACTCCTGCAGCAGTATCTTTATTGTACCTCTTTTACCATGCTCAGCATTTCATTCCCTTTACACCTCTCACGCTTTCCGGACCCCTTTTAAGCCGGCAGCGCTGCCCCGACGCTCCCGAGGTGCAGCTCTTTTAGTGATGCGGGGCAGCGGCCACACCTGCTGCAGTACCTTTATTGTACCTCGTTTACCATGCTCAGCATTTCATTCCCTTTACACCTCTCAGCCTTTCCCGTGCCGCTCTTTTTAACCAGCAGCGCTGCCCCGACGCTCCCGCGGTGCAGCTCTTTTAGTGATGCGGGGCAGCGGCCACACCTGCTGCAGTACCTTTATTGTACCTCGTTTACCATGCTCAGCATTTTATTCCCTTTACACCTCTCAAGCTTTCCGGACCCCTTTTTAACCAGCAGCGCTGCCCCGACGCTCCCGCGGTGCAGCTCTTTTAGTGATGCGGGGCAGCGGCCACTCCTGCTGCAGTATCTTTATTGTACCTCTTTTACCATGCTCAGCATTTCATTCCCTTTACACCTCTCAGCTTTTCCGGACCCCTTTTTAACCAGCAGCGCTGCCCCGACCGTCCCGCGGTGCAGCTCTTTTAGTGACACGGGGCAGCGGCCACACCTGCTGCAGTACCTTTATTGTACCTCGTTTACAATGCTCAGCATTTTATTCCCTTTACACCTCTCAGCCTTTCCCGTGCCGCTCTTTTTAACCAGCAGCGCTGCCCCGACGCTCCCGAGGTGCAGCTCTTTTAGTGACACGGGGCAGCAGCCACACCTGCTGCTGTACCTTTATTGTACCTCGTTTACCATGCTCAGCATTTCATTCCCTTTACACCTCTCACGCTTTCCGGACCCCTTTTTAACCAGCAGCGCTGCCCCGACCGTCCCGCGGTGCAGCTCTTTTAGTGATGCGGGGCAGCGGCCACACCTGCTGCAGTACCTTTATTGTACCTCGTTTACCATGCTCAGCATTTCATTCCCTTTACACCTCTCAGCCTTTCCCGTGCCGCTCTTTTTAACCAGCAGCGCTGCCCCGACGCTCCCGCGGTGCAGCTCTTTTAGTGATGCGGGGCAGCGGCCACACCTGCTGCAGTACCTTTATTGTACCTCGTTTACCATGCTCAGCATTTTATTCCCTTTACACCTCTCACGCTTTCCGGACCCCTTTTTAACCAGCAGCGCTGCCCCGACGCTCCCGCGGTGCAGCGCTTTTAGTGATGCGGGGCAGCGGCCACTCCTGCAGCAGTATCTTTATTGTACCTCTTTTACCATGCTCAGCATTTCATTCCCTTTACACCTCTCACGCTTTCCGGACCCCTTTTAAGCCGGCAGCGCTGCCCCGACGCTCCCGAGGTGCAGCTCTTTTAGTGATGCGGGGCAGCGGCCACACCTGCTGCAGTACCTTTATTGTACCTCGTTTACCATGCTCAGCATTTCATTCCCTTTACACCTCTCAGCCTTTCCCGTGCCGCTCTTTTTAACCAGCAGCGCTGCCCCGACGCTCCCGCGGTGCAGCTCTTTTAGTGATGCGGGGCAGCGGCCACACCTGCTGCTGTACCTTTATTGTACCTCGTTTACCATGCTCAGCATTTTATTCCCTTTACACCTCTCAAGCTTTCCGGACCCCTTTTTAACCAGCAGCGCTGCCCCGACGCTCCCGCGGTGCAGCTCTTTTAGTGATGCGGGGCAGCGGCCACTCCTGCTGCAGTATCTTTATTGTACCTCTTTTACCATGCTCAGCATTTCATTCCCTTTACACCTCTCAGCTTTTCCGGACCCCTTTTTAACCAGCAGCGCTGCCCCGACCGTCCCGCGGTGCAGCTCTTTTAGTGACGCGGGGCAGCGGCCACACCTGCTGCAGTACCTTTATTGTACCTCGTTTACAATGCTCAGCATTTTATTCCCTTTACACCTCTCAGCCTTTCCCGTGCCGCTCTTTTTAACCAGCAGCGCTGCCCCGACGCTCCCGAGGTGCAGCTCTTTTAGTCACACGGGGCAGCGGCCACTCCTGCTGCAGTACCTTTACAGTATTTCTTAAACCATTGTCAATATTTTATTGCGCTCACACTTCCCAGCCTTTCCCATGCTGCTCTTTTTAACCAGCAGCGCTGCCCCGACGCTCCCGCGGTGCAGCTCTTTTAGTCACACGGGGCAGCGGCCACTCCTGCTGCAGTACCTTTATTGTACCTCGTTTACCATGCTCAGCATTTTATTCCCTTTACACCTCTCAGCCTTTCCCGTGCCGCTCTTTTTAACCAGCAGCGCTGCCCCGACGCTCCCGCGGTGCAGCTCTTTTAGTCACACGGGGCAGCGGCCACACCTGCTGCTGTACCTTTATTGTACCTCGTTTACCATGCTCAGCATTTTATTCCCTTTACACCTCTCACGCTTTCCGGACCCCTTTTTAACCAGCAGCGCTGCCCCGACCGTCCCGCGGTGCAGCTCTTTTAGTGATGCGGGGCAGCGGTCACTCCTGCTGCAGTACCTTTACAATATTTCTTAGACCATTGTCAATACTTTATTGCGCTGACGTTTCCCAGCCTTTCCCGTGCCGCTCTTTTTAACCAGCAGCGCTGCCCCGACGCTCCCGCGGTGCAGCTCCCTTAGTGACACGGGGCAGGGGCCGAGAGCCCTCTAGGTGCGGCTCCTCTATAGCACTTTACCGTTTTCTATTTTATTTCATTGGCACCTCGCGCGTTGCGCCGGGCGCCTCATTCGGGGACATGCGCCGGCTCCCACAGCGCCCCGCCCGCCGCCGCTCCCCGGGGGCCTCCCCGCTGCTCTCGGGAGATCGCACACCGCACGCGGCCCAAGCCCCGTCTCGCCGACGGCACTCACCACCCGCCGCCCGCCGCCGCGTTCTCCCGCTCCCTACCGGCACGAAGCGGCGCTGCCGATGACGGAGCCGATGCGCGGCTGCCACGCCGCTCTCTCCGCGCCTCAGGGCCGGCGCCTTCGGCCGCACACGGCGGCGTCCCCGCATCCGGGCCAGCCCGCGGAGCTCCTGCCGCCGCCGCCGCCGCCCCCCGACTGAGGGGCCGCGACGCCGGCGCCCCCTTTTATACTCCGCACCCCCTTTTCCCGCCACTGCCGCGGTGGGCTCCCCCCGCCTCAAAATCGCCCAGAAGCGCCCGAGGCGGGAACGGCGCAGCCCCACCGGCGCCTCGGAGAAGCTCTTCTAGTGACAAGGAGCAGCGGCCACTCCTGCTGCAGTACCTTTATTGTACCTCGTTTACCATGCTCAGCATTTTATTCCCTTTACACCTCTCACGCTTTCCGGACCCCTTTTTAACCAGCAGCGCTGCCCCGACGCTCCCGCGGTGCAGCTCTTTTAGTGATGCGGGGCAGCGGCCACTCCTGCAGCAGTATCTTTATTGTACCTCTTTTACCATGCTCAGCATTTCATTCCCTTTACACCTCTCACGCTTTCCGGACCCCTTTTAAGCCGGCAGCACTGCCCCGACGCTCCCGAGGTGCAGCTCTTTTAGTCACACGGGGCAGCGGCCACTCCTGCTGCAGTACCTTTACAATATTTCTTAGACCATTGTCAATATTTTATTGCGCTCACACTTCCCAGCCTTTCCCATACTGCTCTGTTTAACCAGCAGCGCTGCCCCGACGCTCCCGCGGTGCAGCTCTTTTAGTGACACGGGGCAGCAGCCACTCCTGCTGCAGTACTTTTAAAGGATTTTCGACCATTTTATTTTATACCCTTCACAGATGCGACCTTTGCCGTGACACCTTTGAAGCAGCACCCCTGCCCCACGTGCGCCGCGGTGCAGCTCATTTTATCCTGAGGAAGTGGCTACTCCTGCTGCGGTGTTGTTGTTATTTCTCAGACCTTTCTCTATATTTTATTTCCCTCACACCTCCAGTCCTTTTACGTGCCGCACGTTTACCGTCAGCACCACCCCAAAGGTGCCGCGGTGCAGCTGTTTTAGTGAACCCACGCAGCGGCCACAACTGCTGCTGTACCTTTTGAGTATTTCTTAGACCATTCTCAATATTTTATTGCGCTCACACTTCCCAGCCTTTCCGTGCTGCTCTTTTTAACCAGCAGCGCTGCCCCGACGCTCCCGCGGTGCAGCGCTTTTAGTGATGCGGGTCAGCGGCCACTCCTGCTGCAGTATCTTTATTGTACCTCGTTTACCATGCTCAGCATTTCATTCCCTTTACACCTCTCAGCCTTTCCCGTGCCGCTCTTTTTAACCAGCAGCGCTGCCCCGACGGTCCCGCGGTGCAGCTCTTTTAGTGACACGGGGCAGCGGCCACACCTGCTGCAGTACCTTTATTGTACCTCGTTTACCATGCTCAGCATTTCATTCCCTTTACACCTCTCAGCCTTTCCCGTGCCGCTCTTTTTAACCAGCAGCGCTGCCCCGACCGTCCCGCGGTGCAGCTCTTTTAGTGACACGGGGCAGCGGCCACACCTGCTGCTGTACCTTTATTGTACCTCGTTTACCATGCTCAGCATTTTATTCCCTTTACACCTCTCACGCTTTCCGGACCCCTTTTTAACCAGCAGCGCTGCCCCGACCGTCCCGCGGTGCAGCTCTTTTAGTGATGCGGGGCAGCGGCCACTCCTGCTGCTGTACCTTTATTGTACCTCGTTTACCATGCTCAGCATTTCATTCCCTTTACACCTCTCACGCTTTCCAGTGCCGCTCTTTTTAACCAGCAGCGCTGCCCCGACGCTCCCGCGGTGCAGCTCTTTTAGTGATGCGGAGCAGCGGCCACACCTGCTGCAGTACCTTTATTGTACCTCGTTTACCATGCTCAGCATTTTATTCCCTTTACACCTCTCAAGCTTTCCGGACCCCTTTTTAACCAGCAGCGCTGCCCCGACGCTCCCGCGGTGCAGCTCTTTTAGTGATGCGGGGCAGCGGCCACTCCTGCTGCAGTATCTTTATTGTACCTCTTTTACCATGCTCAGCATTTCATTCCCTTTACACCTCTCAGCTTTTCCGGACCCCTTTTTAACCAGCAGCGCTGCCCCGACCGTCCCGCGGTGCAGCTCTTTTAGTGACACGGGGCAGCGGCCACACCTGCTGCAGTACCTTTATTGTACCTCGTTTACAATGCTCAGCATTTTATTCCCTTTACACCTCTCAGCCTTTCCCGTGCCGCTCTTTTTAACCAGCAGCGCTGCCCCGACGCTCCCGAGGTGCAGCTCTTTTAGTCACACGGGGCAGCGGCCACTCCTGCTGCAGTACCTTTACAGTATTTCTTAAACCATTGTCAATATTTTATTGCGCTCACACTTCCCAGCCTTTCCCATGCTGCTCTTTTTAACCAGCAGCGCTGCCCCGACGCTCCCGCAGTGCAGCTCTTTTAGTGATGCGGAGCAGCGGCCACACCTGCTGCTGTACCTTTATTGTACCTCGTTTACCATGCTCAGCATTTTATTCCCTTTACACCTCTCACGCTTTCCGGACCCCTTTTTAACCAGCAGCGCTGCCCCGACGCCCCTGAGATGCAGCTCTTTTAGTGATGCGGGGCAGCGGCCACTCCTGCTGCAGTACCTTTACAATATTTCTTAGACCATTGTCAATATTTTATTGCGCTCACACTTCCCAGCCTTTCCCATGCTGCTCTGTTTAACCAGCAGCGCTGCCCCGACGCTCCCGAGGTGCAGCTCTTTTAGTGATGCGGGGCAGCGGCCACACCTGCTGCACTACCTTTATTGTACCTCGTTTACCATGCTCAGCATTTTATTCCCTTTACACCTCTCACGCTTTCCGGACCCCTTTTTAACCAGCAGCACTGCCCCGACGCTCCCGCGGTGCAGCTCTTTTAGTCACAGGGGGCAGCGGCCACACCTGCTGCAGTACCTTTATTGTACCTCTTTTACCATGCTCAGCATTTCAGTCCCTTTACACCTCTCACGCTTTCCCGTGCCGCTCTTTTTAACCAGCAGCGCTGCCCCGACGCTCCCGCGGTGCAGCTCTTTTAGTCACACGGGGCAGCGGCCACTCCTGCTGCTGTACCTTTATTGTACCTCGTTTACCATGCTCAGCATTTTATTCCCTTTACACCTCTCAGCCTTTCCCGTGCCGCTCTTTTTAACCAGCAGCGCTGCCCCGACGCTCCCGCGGTGCAGCTCTTTTAGTCACACGGGGCAGCGGCCACACCTGCTGCTGTACCTTTATTGTACCTCGTTTACCATGCTCAGCATTTCATTCCCTTTACACCTCTCACGCTTTCCGGACCCCTTTTTAACCAGCAGCGCTGCCCCGACCGTCCCGCGGTGCAGCTCTTTTAGTGATGCGGGGCAGCGGCCACTCCTGCTGCAGTACCTTTACAATATTTCTTAGACCATTGTCAATACTTTATTGCGCTGACGTTTCCCAGCCTTTCCCGTGCCGCTCTTTTTAACCAGCAGCGCTGACCCGACGCTCCCGCGGTGCAGCTCCCTGAGTGACACGGGGCAGGGGCCGAGAGCCCTCTAGGTGCGGCTCCTCTATAGCACTTTACCGTTTTCTATTTTATTTCATTGGCACGTCGCGCGTTGCGCCGGGCGCCTCATTCGGGGACATGCGCCGGCTCCCACAGCGCCCCGCCCGCCGCCGCTCCCCGGGGGCCTCCCCGCTGCTCTCGGGAGATCGCACACCGCACGCGGCCCAAGCCCCGTCTCGCCGACGGCACTCACCACCCGCCGCCCGCCGCCGCGTTCTCCCGCTCCCTACCGGCACGAAGCGGCGCTGCCGATGACGGAGCCGATGCGCGGCTGCCACGCCGCTCTCTCCGCGCCTCAGGGCCGGCGCCTTCGGCCGCACACGGCGGCGTCCCCGCATCCGGGCCAGCCCGCGGAGCTCCTGCCGCCGCCGCCGCCGCCCCCCGACTGAGGGGCCGCGACGCCGGCGCCCCCTTTTATACTCCGCACCCCCTTTTCCCGCCACCGCCGCGGTGGGCTCCCCCCGCCTCAAAATCGCCCAGAAGCGCCCGAGGCGGGAACGGCGCAGCCCCACCGGCGCCTCGGAGAAGCTCTTCTAGTGACAAGGAGCAGCGGCCACTCCTGCTGCAGTACCTTTATTGTACCTCGTTTACCATGCTCAGCATTTTATTCCCTTTACACCTCTCACGCTTTCCGGACCCCTTTTTAACCAGCAGCGCTGCCCCGACGCTCCCGCGGTGCAGCTCTTTTAGTGATGCGGGGCAGCGGCCACTCCTGCAGCAGTATCTTTATTGTACCTCTTTTACCATGCTCAGCATTTCATTCCCTTTACACCTCTCACGCTTTCCCGTGCCGCTCTTTTTAACCAGCAGCGCTGCCCCGACGCTCCCGCGGTGCAGCTCTTTTAGTGATGCGGGGCAGCGGCCACTCCTGCAGCAGTATCTTTATTGTACCTCTTTTACCATGCTCAGCATTTCATTCCCTTTACACCTCTCACGCTTTCCGGACCCCTTTTTAACCAGCAGCGCTGCCCCGACGCTCCCGCGGTGCAGCGCTTTTAGTGATGCGGGGCAGCGGCCACTCCTGCAGCAGTATCTTTATTGTACCTCTTTTACCATGCTCAGCATTTCATTCCCTTTACACCTCTCACGCTTTCCGGACCCCTTTTAAGCCGGCAGCACTGCCCCGACGCTCCCGAGGTGCAGCTCTTTTAGTGATGCGGGGCAGCGGCCACACCTGCTGCAGTACCTTTATTGTACCTCGTTTACCATGCTCAGCATTTCATTCCCTTTACACCTCTCACGCTTTCCGGACCCCTTTTTAACCAGCAGCGCTTCCCCGACCGTCCCGCGGTGCAGCTCTTTTAGTGATGCGGGGCAGCGGCCACACCTGCTGCAGTACCTTTATTGTACCTCGTTTACCATGCTCAGCATTTCATTCCCTTTACACCTCTCAGCCTTTCCCGTGCCGCTCTTTTTAACCAGCAGCGCTGCCCCGACGCTCCCGCGGTGCAGCTCTTTTAGTGATGCGGGGCAGCGGCCACACCTGCTGCAGTACCTTTATTGTACCTCGTTTACCATGCTCAGCATTTTATTCCCTTTACACCTCTCAAGCTTTCCGGACCCCTTTTTAACCAGCAGCGCTGCCCCGACGCTCCCGCGGTGCAGCTCTTTTAGTGACGCGGGGCAGCGGCCACTCCTGCTGCAGTATCTTTATTGTACCTCTTTTACCATGCTCAGCATTTCATTCCCTTTACACCTCTCACGCTTTCCGGACCCCTTTTTAGCCAGCAGCGCTGCCCCGACCGTCCCGCGGTGCAGCTCTTTTAGTGACGCGGGGCAGCGGCCACACCTGCTGCAGTACCTTTATTGTACCTCGTTTACAATGCTCAGCATTTTATTCCCTTTACACCTCTCAGCCTTTCCCGTGCCGCTCTTTTTAACCAGCAGCGCTGCCCCGACGCTCCCGAGGTGCAGCTCTTTTAGTCACACGGGGCAGCGGCCACTCCTGCTGCAGTACCTTTACAGTATTTCTTAAACCATTGTGAATATTTTATTGCGCTCACACTTCCCAGCCTTTCCCATGCTGCTCTTTTTAACCAGCAGCGCTGCCCCGACCGTCCCGCGGTGCAGCTCTTTTCGTGATGCGGGGCAGCGGCCACACCTGCTGCAGTATCTTTATTGTACCTCTTTTACCATGCTCAGCATTTCATTCCCTTTACACCTCTCAGCCTTTCCGGGCCCCTTTTTAACCAGCAGCGCTGCCCCGACGCTCCCGCGGTGCAGCTCTTTTAGTCACACGGGGCAGCGGCCACACCTGCTGCTGTACCTTTATTGTACCTCGTTTACCATGCCCAGCATTTCATTCCCTTTACACCTCTCAGCCTTTCCTGTGCCGCTCTTTTTAACCAGCAGCGCTGCCCCGACCGTCCCGCGGTGCAGCTCTTTTAGTCACACGGGGCAGCGGCCACTCCTGCTGCAGTACCTTTATTGTACCTCGTTTACCATGCTCAGCATTTCATTCCCTTTACACCTCTCACGCTTTCCGGACCCCTTTTTAACCAGCAGCGCTTCCCCGACCGTCCCGCGGTGCAGCTCTTTTAGTGATGCGGGGCAGCGGCCACACCTGCTGCAGTACCTTTATTGTACCTCGTTTACCATGCTCAGCATTTCATTCCCTTTACACCTCTCACGCTTTCCGGACCCCTTTTTAACCAGCAGAGCTGCCCCGACGGTCCCGCGGTGCAGCTCTTGTAGTGATGCGGGGCAGCGGCCACTCCTGCTGCAGTACTTTTAAAGGATTTTCGACCATTTTATTTTATACCCTTCACAGATGCGACCTTTGCCGTGACACCTTTGAAGCAGCGCCCCTGCCCCAGGTGCGCCGCGGTGCAGCTCATTTTATCCTGAGGAAGTGGCTACTCCTGCTGCGGTGTTGTTATTATTTCTCAGACCTTTCTCTATATTTTATTTCCCTCACACCTCCAGTCCTTTTACGTGCCGCACGTTTACCGTCAGCACCACCCCAAAGGTGCCGCGGTGCAGCTGTTTTAGTGAACCCACGCAGCGGCCACTCCTGCTGCTGTACCTTTTGAGTATTTCTTAGACCATTCTCAATATTTTATTGCGCTCACACTTCCCAGCCTTTCCGTGCTGCTCTTTTTAACCAGCAGCGCGGCCCCGACGCTCCCGCGGTGCAGCTCTTTTAGTCACACGGGGCAGCAGCCACACCTGCTGCAGTATCTTTATTGTACCTCGTTTACCATGCTCAGCATTTCATTCCCTTTACACCTCTCACGCTTTCCGGACCCCTTTTTAACCAGCAGCGCTGCCCCGACCGTCCCGCGGTGCAGCTCTTTTAGTGATGCGGGGCAGCGGCCACACCTGCTGCAGTACCTTTATTGTACCTCGTTTACCATGCTCAGCATTTCATTCCCTTTACACCTCTCAGCCTTTCCCGTGCCGCTCTTTTTAACCAGCAGCGCTGCCCCGACGCTCCCGCGGTGCAGCTCTTTTAGTGATGCGGGGCAGCGGCCACACCTGCTGCAGTACCTTTATTGTACCTCGTTTACCATGCTCAGCATTTTATTCCCTTTACACCTCTCACGCTTTCCGGACCCCTTTTTAACCAGCAGCGCTGCCCCGACGCTCCCGCGGTGCAGCGCTTTTAGTGATGCGGGGCAGCGGCCACTCCTGCAGCAGTATCTTTATTGTACCTCTTTTACCATGCTCAGCATTTCATTCCCTTTACACCTCTCACGCTTTCCGGACCCCTTTTAAGCCGGCAGCGCTGCCCCGACGCTCCCGAGGTGCAGCTCTTTTAGTGATGCGGGGCAGCGGCCACACCTGCTGCAGTACCTTTATTGTACCTCGTTTACCATGCTCAGCATTTCATTCCCTTTACACCTCTCAGCCTTTCCCGTGCCGCTCTTTTTAACCAGCAGCGCTGCCCCGACGCTCCCGCGGTGCAGCTCTTTTAGTGATGCGGGGCAGCGGCCACACCTGCTGCAGTACCTTTATTGTACCTCGTTTACCATGCTCAGCATTTTATTCCCTTTACACCTCTCAAGCTTTCCGGACCCCTTTTTAACCAGCAGCGCTGCCCCGACGCTCCCGCGGTGCAGCTCTTTTAGTGATGCGGGGCAGCGGCCACTCCTGCTGCAGTATCTTTATTGTACCTCTTTTACCATGCTCAGCATTTCATTCCCTTTACACCTCTCAGCTTTTCCGGACCCCTTTTTAACCAGCAGCGCTGCCCCGACCGTCCCGCGGTGCAGCTCTTTTAGTGACACGGGGCAGCGGCCACACCTGCTGCAGTACCTTTATTGTACCTCGTTTACAATGCTCAGCATTTTATTCCCTTTACACCTCTCAGCCTTTCCCGTGCCGCTCTTTTTAACCAGCAGCGCTGCCCCGACGCTCCCGAGGTGCAGCTCTTTTAGTGACACGGGGCAGCAGCCACACCTGCTGCACTACCTTTATTGTACCTCGTTTACCATGCTCAGCATTTCATTCCCTTTACACCTCTCACGCTTTCCGGACCCCTTTTTAACCAGCAGCGCTGCCCCGACCGTCCCGCGGTGCAGCTCTTTTAGTGATGCGGGGCAGCGGCCACACCTGCTGCAGTACCTTTATTGTACCTCGTTTACCATGCTCAGCATTTCATTCCCTTTACACCTCTCAGCCTTTCCCGTGCCGCTCTTTTTAACCAGCAGCGCTGCCCCGACGCTCCCGCGGTGCAGCTCTTTTAGTGATGCGGGGCAGCGGCCACACCTGCTGCAGTACCTTTATTGTACCTCGTTTACCATGCTCAGCATTTTATTCCCTTTACACCTCTCACGCTTTCCGGACCCCTTTTTAACCAGCAGCGCTGCCCCGACGCTCCCGCGGTGCAGCGCTTTTAGTGATGCGGGGCAGCGGCCACTCCTGCAGCAGTATCTTTATTGTACCTCTTTTACCATGCTCAGCATTTCATTCCCTTTACACCTCTCACGCTTTCCGGACCCCTTTTAAGCCGGCAGCGCTGCCCCGACGCTCCCGAGGTGCAGCTCTTTTAGTGATGCGGGGCAGCGGCCACACCTGCTGCAGTACCTTTATTGTACCTCGTTTACCATGCTCAGCATTTCATTCCCTTTACACCTCTCAGCCTTTCCCGTGCCGCTCTTTTTAACCAGCAGCGCTGCCCCGACGCTCCCGCGGTGCAGCTCTTTTAGTGATGCGGGGCAGCGGCCACACCTGCTGCTGTACCTTTATTGTACCTCGTTTACCATGCTCAGCATTTTATTCCCTTTACACCTCTCAAGCTTTCCGGACCCCTTTTTAACCAGCAGCGCTGCCCCGACGCTCCCGCGGTGCAGCTCTTTTAGTGATGCGGGGCAGCGGCCACTCCTGCTGCAGTATCTTTATTGTACCTCTTTTACCATGCTCAGCATTTCATTCCCTTTACACCTCTCAGCTTTTCCGGACCCCTTTTTAACCAGCAGCGCTGCCCCGACCGTCCCGCGGTGCAGCTCTTTTAGTGACACGGGGCAGCGGCCACACCTGCTGCAGTACCTTTATTGTACCTCGTTTACAATGCTCAGCATTTTATTCCCTTTACACCTCTCAGCCTTTCCCGTGCCGCTCTTTTTAACCAGCAGCGCTGCCCCGACGCTCCCGAGGTGCAGCTCTTTTAGTCACACGGGGCAGCGGCCACTCCTGCTGCAGTACCTTTACAGTATTTCTTAAACCATTGTCAATATTTTATTGCGCTCACACTTCCCAGCCTTTCCCATGCTGCTCTTTTTAACCAGCAGCGCTGCCCCGACGCTCCCGCGGTGCAGCTCTTTTAGTCACACGGGGCAGCGGCCACTCCTGCTGCAGTACCTTTATTGTACCTCGTTTACCATGCTCAGCATTTTATTCCCTTTACACCTCTCAGCCTTTCCCGTGCCGCTCTTTTTAACCAGCAGCGCTGCCCCGACGCTCCCGCGGTGCAGCTCTTTTAGTCACACGGGGCAGCGGCCACACCTGCTGCTGTACCTTTATTGTACCTCGTTTACCATGCTCAGCATTTTATTCCCTTTACACCTCTCACGCTTTCCGGACCCCTTTTTAACCAGCAGCGCTGCCCCGACCGTCCCGCGGTGCAGCTCTTTTAGTGATGCGGGGCAGCGGTCACTCCTGCTGCAGTACCTTTACAATATTTCTTAGACCATTGTCAATACTTTATTGCGCTGACGTTTCCCAGCCTTTCCCGTGCCGCTCTTTTTAACCAGCAGCGCTGCCCCGACGCTCCCGCGGTGCAGCTCCCTTAGTGACACGGGGCAGGGGCCGAGAGCCCTCTAGGTGCGGCTCCTCTATAGCACTTTACCGTTTTCTATTTTATTTCATTGGTACCTCGCGCGTTGCTCCGGGCGCCTCATTCGGGGACATGCGCCGGCTCCCACAGCGCCCCGCCCGCCGCCGCTCCCCGGGGGCCTCCCCGCTGCTCTCGGGAGATCGCACACCGCACGCGGCCCAAGCCCCGTCTCGCCGACGGCACTCACCACCCGCCGCCCGCCGCCGCGTTCTCCCGCTCCCTACCGGCACGAAGCGGCGCTGCCGATGACGGAGCCGATGCGCGGCTGCCACGCCGCTCTCTCCGCGCCTCAGGGCCGGCGCCTTCGGCCGCACACGGCGGCGTCCCCGCATCCGGGCCAGCCCGCGGAGCTCCTGCCGCCGCCGCCGCCGCCCCCCGACTGAGGGGCCGCGACGCCGGCGCCCCCTTTTATACTCCGCACCCCCTTTTCCCGCCACTGCCGCGGTGGGCTCCCCCCGCCTCAAAATCGCCCAGAAGCGCCCGAGGCGGGAACGGCGCAGCCCCACCGGCGCCTCGGAGAAGCTCTTCTAGTGACAAGGAGCAGCGGCCACTCCTGCTGCAGTACCTTTATTGTACCTCGTTTACCATGCTCAGCATTTTATTCCCTTTACACCTCTCACGCTTTCCGGACCCCTTTTTAACCAGCAGCGCTGCCCCGACGCTCCCGCGGTGCAGCTCTTTTAGTGATGCGGGGCAGCGGCCACTCCTGCAGCAGTATCTTTATTGTACCTCTTTTACCATGCTCAGCATTTCATTCCCTTTACACCTCTCACGCTTTCCGGACCCCTTTTAAGCCGGCAGCACTGCCCCGACGCTCCCGAGGTGCAGCTCTTTTAGTCACACGGGGCAGCGGCCACTCCTGCTGCAGTACCTTTACAATATTTCTTAGACCATTGTCAATATTTTATTGCGCTCACACTTCCCAGCCTTTCCCATACTGCTCTGTTTAACCAGCAGCGCTGCCCCGACGCTCCCGCGGTGCAGCTCTTTTAGTGACACGGGGCAGCAGCCACTCCTGCTGCAGTACTTTTAAAGGATTTTCGACCATTTTATTTTATACCCTTCACAGATGCGACCTTTGCCGTGACACCTTTGAAGCAGCACCCCTGCCCCACGTGCGCCGCGGTGCAGCTCATTTTATCCTGAGGAAGTGGCTACTCCTGCTGCGGTGTTGTTGTTATTTCTCAGACCTTTCTCTATATTTTATTTCCCTCACACCTCCAGTCCTTTTACGTGCCGCACGTTTACCGTCAGCACCACCCCAAAGGTGCCGCGGTGCAGCTGTTTTAGTGAACCCACGCAGCGGCCACAACTGCTGCTGTACCTTTTGAGTATTTCTTAGACCATTCTCAATATTTTATTGCGCTCACACTTCCCAGCCTTTCCGTGCTGCTCTTTTTAACCAGCAGCGCTGCCCCGACGCTCCCGCGGTGCAGCGCTTTTAGTGATGCGGGGCAGCGGCCACTCCTGCTGCAGTATCTTTATTGTACCTCGTTTACCATGCTCAGCATTTCATTCCCTTTACACCTCTCAGCCTTTCCCGTGCCGCTCTTTTTAACCAGCAGCGCTGCCCCGACGGTCCCGCGGTGCAGCTCTTTTAGTGATGCGGGGCAGCGGCCACACCTGCTGCAGTACCTTTATTGTACCTCGTTTACCATGCTCAGCATTTTATTCCCTTTACACCTCTCAGCCTTTCCCGTGCCGCTCTTTTTAACCAGCAGCGCTGCCCCGACGCTCCCGCGGTGCAGCTCTTTTAGTGACACGGGGCAGCGGCCACACCTGCTGCTGTACCTTTATTGTACCTCGTTTACCATGCTCAGC
The DNA here is from genome assembly GCF_965178545.1 of Coloeus monedula. Lineage (NCBI taxonomy): Eukaryota > Metazoa > Chordata > Aves > Passeriformes > Corvidae > Coloeus > Coloeus monedula. The sequence goes on along the minus strand of NW_028120799.1, from coordinate 94,704 downwards.
ATTTTATTCCCTTTACACCTCTCACGCTTTCCGGACCCCTTTTTAACCAGCAGCGCTGCCCCGACCGTCCCGCGGTGCAGCTCTTTTAGTGATGCGGGGCAGCGGCCACTCCTGCTGCTGTACCTTTATTGTACCTCGTTTACCATGCTCAGCATTTCATTCCCTTTACACCTCTCACGCTTTCCAGTGCCGCTCTTTTTAACCAGCAGCGCTGCCCCGACGCTCCCGCGGTGCAGCTCTTTTAGTGATGCGGAGCAGCGGCCACACCTGCTGCAGTACCTTTATTGTACCTCGTTTACCATGCTCAGCATTTTATTCCCTTTACACCTCTCAAGCTTTCCGGACCCCTTTTTAACCAGCAGCGCTGCCCCGACGCTCCCGCGGTGCAGCTCTTTTAGTGATGCGGGGCAGCGGCCACTCCTGCTGCAGTATCTTTATTGTACCTCTTTTACCATGCTCAGCATTTCATTCCCTTTACACCTCTCAGCTTTTCCGGACCCCTTTTTAACCAGCAGCGCTGCCCCGACCGTCCCGCGGTGCAGCTCTTTTAGTGACACGGGGCAGCGGCCACACCTGCTGCAGTACCTTTATTGTACCTCGTTTACAATGCTCAGCATTTTATTCCCTTTACACCTCTCAGCCTTTCCCGTGCCGCTCTTTTTAACCAGCAGCGCTGCCCCGACGCTCCCGAGGTGCAGCTCTTTTAGTGATGCGGGGCAGCGGCCACTCCTGCTGCAGTACCTTTACAGTATTTCTTAAACCATTGTCAATATTTTATTGCGCTCACACTTCCCAGCCTTTCCCATGCTGCTCTGTTTAACCAGCAGCGCTGCCCCGACGCTCCCGAGGTGCAGCTCTTTTAGTGATGCGGGGCAGCGGCCACACCTGCTGCACTACCTTTATTGTACCTCGTTTACCATGCTCAGCATTTTATTCCCTTTACACCTCTCACGCTTTCCGGACCCCTTTTTAACCAGCAGCACTGCCCCGACGCTCCCGCGGTGCAGCTCTTTTAGTCACAGGGGGCAGCGGCCACACCTGCTGCAGTACCTTTATTGTACCTCTTTTACCATGCTCAGCATTTCAGTCCCTTTACACCTCTCACGCTTTCCCGTGCCGCTCTTTTTAACCAGCAGCGCTGCCCCGACGCTCCCGCGGTGCAGCTCTTTTAGTCACACGGGGCAGCGGCCACTCCTGCTGCTGTACCTTTATTGTACCTCGTTTACCATGCTCAGCATTTTATTCCCTTTACACCTCTCAGCCTTTCCCGTGCCGCTCTTTTTAACCAGCAGCGCTGCCCCGACGCTCCCGCGGTGCAGCTCTTTTAGTCACACGGGGCAGCGGCCACACCTGCTGCTGTACCTTTATTGTACCTCGTTTACCATGCTCAGCATTTCATTCCCTTTACACCTCTCACGCTTTCCGGACCCCTTTTTAACCAGCAGCGCTGCCCCGACCGTCCCGCGGTGCAGCTCTTTTAGTGATGCGGGGCAGCGGCCACTCCTGCTGCAGTACCTTTACAATATTTCTTAGACCATTGTCAATACTTTATTGCGCTGACGTTTCCCAGCCTTTCCCGTGCCGCTCTTTTTAACCAGCAGCGCTGCCCCGACGCTCCCGCGGTGCAGCTCCCTTAGTGACACGGGGCAGGGGCCGAGAGCCCTCTAGGTGCGGCTCCTCTATAGCACTTTACCGTTTTCTATTTTATTTCATTGGCACCTCGCGCGTTGCGCCGGGCGCCTCATTCGGGGACATGCGCCGGCTCCCACAGCGCCCCGCCCGCCGCCGCTCCCCGGGGGCCTCCCCGCTGCTCTCGGGAGATCGCACACCGCACGCGGCCCAAGCCCCGTCTCGCCGACGGCACTCACCACCCGCCGCCCGCCGCCGCGTTCTCCCGCTCCCTACCGGCACGAAGCGGCGCTGCCGATGACGGAGCCGATGCGCGGCTGCCACGCCGCTCTCTCCGCGCCTCAGGGCCGGCGCCTTCGGCCGCACACGGCGGCGTCCCCGCATCCGGGCCAGCCCGCGGAGCTCCTGCCGCCGCCGCCGCCGCCCCCCGACTGAGGGGCCGCGACGCCGGCGCCCCCTTTTATACTCCGCACCCCCTTTTCCCGCCACCGCCGCGGTGGGCTCCCCCCGCCTCAAAATCGCCCAGAAGCGCCCGAGGCGGGAACGGCGCAGCCCCACCGGCGCCTCGGAGAAGCTCTTCTAGTGACAAGGAGCAGCGGCCACTCCTGCTGCAGTACCTTTATTGTACCTCGTTTACCATGCTCAGCATTTTATTCCCTTTACACCTCTCACGCTTTCCGGACCCCTTTTTAACCAGCAGCGCTGCCCCGACGCTCCCGCGGTGCAGCTCTTTTAGTGATGCGGGGCAGCGGCCACTCCTGCAGCAGTACCTTTATTGTACCTCGTTTACCATGCTCAGCATTTCATTCCCTTTACACCTCTCACGCTTTCCCGTGCCGCTCTTTTTAACCAGCAGCGCTGCCCCGACGCTCCCGCGGTGCAGCTCTTTTAGTGATGCGGGGCAGCGGCCACTCCTGCAGCAGTATCTTTATTGTACCTCTTTTACCATGCTCAGCATTTCATTCCCTTTACACCTCTCACGCTTTCCGGACCCCTTTTTAACCAGCAGCGCTGCCCCGACGCTCCCGCGGTGCAGCGCTTTTAGTGATGCGGGGCAGCGGCCACTCCTGCAGCAGTATCTTTATTGTACCTCTTTTACCATGCTCAGCATTTCATTCCCTTTACACCTCTCACGCTTTCCGGACCCCTTTTAAGCCGGCAGCACTGCCCCGACGCTCCCGAGGTGCAGCTCTTTTAGTGATGCGGGGCAGCGGCCACACCTGCTGCAGTACCTTTATTGTACCTCGTTTACCATGCTCAGCATTTCATTCCCTTTACACCTCTCACGCTTTCCGGACCCCTTTTTAACCAGCAGCGCTTCCCCGACCGTCCCGCGGTGCAGCTCTTTTAGTGATGCGGGGCAGCGGCCACACCTGCTGCAGTACCTTTATTGTACCTCGTTTACCATGCTCAGCATTTCATTCCCTTTACACCTCTCAGCCTTTCCCGTGCCGCTCTTTTTAACCAGCAGCGCTGCCCCGACGCTCCCGCGGTGCAGCTCTTTTAGTGATGCGGGGCAGCGGCCACACCTGCTGCAGTACCTTTATTGTACCTCGTTTACCATGCTCAGCATTTTATTCCCTTTACACCTCTCAAGCTTTCCGGACCCCTTTTTAACCAGCAGCGCTGCCCCGACGCTCCCGCGGTGCAGCTCTTTTAGTGACGCGGGGCAGCGGCCACTCCTGCTGCAGTATCTTTATTGTACCTCTTTTACCATGCTCAGCATTTCATTCCCTTTACACCTCTCACGCTTTCCGGACCCCTTTTTAGCCAGCAGCGCTGCCCCGACCGTCCCGCGGTGCAGCTCTTTTAGTGACGCGGGGCAGCGGCCACACCTGCTGCAGTACCTTTATTGTACCTCGTTTACAATGCTCAGCATTTTATTCCCTTTACACCTCTCAGCCTTTCCCGTGCCGCTCTTTTTAACCAGCAGCGCTGCCCCGACGCTCCCGAGGTGCAGCTCTTTTAGTCACACGGGGCAGCGGCCACTCCTGCTGCAGTACCTTTACAGTATTTCTTAAACCATTGTCAATATTTTATTGCGCTCACACTTCCCAGCCTTTCCCATGCTGCTCTTTTTAACCAGCAGCGCTGCCCCGACCGTCCCGCGGTGCAGCTCTTTTAGTGATGCGGGGCAGCGGCCACACCTGCAGCAGTATCTTTATTGTACCTCGTTTACCATGCTCAGCATTTCATTCCCTTTACACCTCTCAGCCTTTCCGGGCCCCTTTTTAACCAGCAGCGCTGCCCCGACGCTCCCGCGGTGCAGCTCTTTTAGTCACACGGGGCAGCGGCCACACCTGCTGCTGTACCTTTATTGTACCTCGTTTACCATGCCCAGCATTTCATTCCCTTTACACCTCTCAGCCTTTCCTGTGCCGCTCTTTTTAACCAGCAGCGCTGCCCCGACCGTCCCGCGGTGCAGCTCTTTTAGTCACACGGGGCAGCGGCCACACCTGCTGCAGTACCTTTATTGTACCTCGTTTACCATGCTCAGCATTTCATTCCCTTTACACCTCTCACGCTTTCCGGACCCCTTTTTAACCAGCAGAGCTGCCCCGACGGTCCCGCGGTGCAGCTCTTGTAGTGATGCGGGGCAGCGGCCACTCCTGCTGCAGTACTTTTAAAGGATTTTCGACCATTTTATTTTATACCCTTCACAGATGCGACCTTTGCCGTGACACCTTTGAAGCAGCGCCCCTGCCCCAGGTGCGCCGCGGTGCAGCTCATTTTATCCTGAGGAAGTGGCTACTCCTGCTGCGGTGTTGTTATTATTTCTCAGACCTTTCTCTATATTTTATTTCCCTCACACCTCCAGTCCTTTTACGTGCCGCACGTTTACCGTCAGCACCACCCCAAAGGTGCCGCGGTGCAGCTGTTTTAGTGAACCCACGCAGCGGCCACTCCTGCTGCTGTACCTTTTGAGTATTTCTTAGACCATTCTCAATATTTTATTGCGCTCACACTTCCCAGCCTTTCCGTGCCGCTCTTTTTAACCAGCAGCGCTGCCCCGACGCTCCCGCGGTGCAGCTCTTTTAGTCACACGGGGCAGCAGCCACACCTGCTGCAGTATCTTTATTGTACCTCGTTTACCATGCTCAGCATTTCATTCCCTTTACACCTCTCACGCTTTCCGGACCCCTTTTTAACCAGCAGCGCTGCCCCGACCGTCCCGCGGTGCAGCTCTTTTAGTGATGCGGGGCAGCGGCCACACCTGCTGCAGTACCTTTATTGTACCTCGTTTACCATGCTCAGCATTTCATTCCCTTTACACCTCTCAGCCTTTCCCGTGCCGCTCTTTTTAACCAGCAGCGCTGCCCCGACGCTCCCGCGGTGCAGCTCTTTTAGTGATGCGGGGCAGCGGCCACACCTGCTGCACTACCTTTATTGTACCTCGTTTACCATGCTCAGCATTTTATTCCCTTTACACCTCTCACGCTTTCCGGACCCCTTTTTAACCAGCAGCGCTGCCCCGACGCTCCCGCGGTGCAGCGCTTTTAGTGATGCGGGGCAGCGGCCACTCCTGCAGCAGTATCTTTATTGTACCTCTTTTACCATGCTCAGCATTTCATTCCCTTTACACCTCTCACGCTTTCCGGACCCCTTTTAAGCCGGCAGCGCTGCACCGACGCTCCCGAGGTGCAGCTCTTTTAGTGATGCGGGGCAGCGGCCACACCTGCTGCAGTACCTTTATTGTACCTCGTTTACCATGCTCAGCATTTCATTCCCTTTACACCTCTCAGCCTTTCCCGTGCCGCTCTTTTTAACCAGCAGCGCTGCCCCGACGCTCCCGCGGTGCAGCTCTTTTAGTGATGCGGGGCAGCGGCCACACCTGCTGCAGTACCTTTATTGTACCTCGTTTACCATGCTCAGCATTTTATTCCCTTTACACCTCTCAAGCTTTCCGGACCCCTTTTTAACCAGCAGCGCTGCCCCGACGCTCCCGCGGTGCAGCTCTTTTAGTGATGCGGGGCAGCGGCCACTCCTGCTGCAGTATCTTTATTGTACCTCTTTTACCATGCTCAGCATTTCATTCCCTTTACACCTCTCAGCTTTTCCGGACCCCTTTTTAACCAGCAGCGCTGCCCCGACCGTCCCGCGGTGCAGCTCTTTTAGTGACACGGGGCAGCGGCCACACCTGCTGCAGTACCTTTATTGTACCTCGTTTACAATGCTCAGCATTTTATTCCCTTTACACCTCTCAGCCTTTCCCGTGCCGCTCTTTTTAACCAGCAGCGCTGCCCCGACGCTCCCGAGGTGCAGCTCTTTTAGTGACACGGGGCAGCAGCCACACCTGCTGCACTACCTTTATTGTACCTCGTTTACCATGCTCAGCATTTCATTCCCTTTACACCTCTCACGCTTTCCGGACCCCTTTTTAACCAGCAGCGCTGCCCCGACGCTCCCGCGGTGCAGCGCTTTTAGTGATGCGGGGCAGCGGCCACTCCTGCAGCAGTATCTTTATTGTACCTCTTTTACCATGCTCAGCATTTCATTCCCTTTACACCTCTCACGCTTTCCGGACCCCTTTTAAGCCGGCAGCGCTGCCCCGACGCTCCCGAGGTGCAGCTCTTTTAGTGATGCGGGGCAGCGGCCACACCTGCTGCTGTACCTTTATTGTACCTCGTTTACCATGCTCAGCATTTCATTCCCTTTACACCTCTCAGCCTTTCCCGTGCCGCTCTTTTTAACCAGCAGCGCTGCCCCGACGCTCCCGCGGTGCAGCTCTTTTAGTGATGCGGGGCAGCGGCCACACCTGCTGCTGTACCTTTATTGTACCTCGTTTACCATGCTCAGCATTTCATTCCCTTTACACCTCTCAGCCTTTCCCGTGCCGCTCTTTTTAACCAGCAGCGCTGCCCCGACGCTCCCGCGGTGCAGCTCTTTTAGTGATGCGGGGCAGCGGCCACACCTGCTGCTGTACCTTTATTGTACCTCGTTTACCATGCTCAGCATTTTATTCCCTTTACACCTCTCAAGCTTTCCGGACCCCTTTTTAACCAGCAGCGCTGCCCCGACGCTCCCGCGGTGCAGCTCTTTTAGTGATGCGGGGCAGCGGCCACTCCTGCTGCAGTATCTTTATTGTACCTCTTTTACCATGCTCAGCATTTCATTCCCTTTACACCTCTCAGCTTTTCCGGACCCCTTTTTAACCAGCAGCGCTGCCCCGACCGTCCCGCGGTGCAGCTCTTTTAGTGACACGGGGCAGCGGCCACACCTGCTGCAGTACCTTTATTGTACCTCGTTTACAATGCTCAGCATTTTATTCCCTTTACACCTCTCAGCCTTTCCCGTGCCGCTCTTTTTAACCAGCAGCGCTGCCCCGACGCTCCCGAGGTGCAGCTCTTTTAGTCACACGGGGCAGCGGCCACTCCTGCTGCAGTACCTTTACAGTATTTCTTAAACCATTGTCAATATTTTATTGCGCTCACACTTCCCAGCCTTTCCCATGCTGCTCTTTTTAACCAGCAGCGCTGCCCCGACGCTCCCGCGGTGCAGCTCTTTTAGTCACACGGGGCAGCGGCCACTCCTGCTGCAGTACCTTTATTGTACCTCGTTTACCATGCTCAGCATTTTATTCCCTTTACACCTCTCAGCCTTTCCCGTGCCGCTCTTTTTAACCAGCAGCGCTGCCCCGACGCTCCCGCGGTGCAGCTCTTTTAGTCACACGGGGCAGCGGCCACACCTGCTGCTGTACCTTTATTGTACCTCGTTTACCATGCTCAGCATTTTATTCCCTTTACACCTCTCACGCTTTCCGGACCCCTTTTTAACCAGCAGCGCTGCCCCGACCGTCCCGCGGTGCAGCTCTTTTAGTGATGCGGGGCAGCGGTCACTCCTGCTGCAGTACCTTTACAATATTTCTTAGACCATTGTCAATACTTTATTGCGCTGACGTTTCCCAGCCTTTCCCGTGCCGCTCTTTTTAACCAGCAGCGCTGCCCCGACGCTCCCGCGGTGCAGCTCCCTTAGTGACACGGGGCAGGGGCCGAGAGCCCTCTAGGTGCGGCTCCTCTATAGCACTTTACCGTTTTCTATTTTATTTCATTGGCACCTCGCGCGTTGCGCCGGGCGCCTCATTCGGGGACATGCGCCGGCTCCCACAGCGCCCCGCCCGCCGCCGCTCCCCGGGGGCCTCCCCGCTGCTCTCGGGAGATCGCACACCGCACGCGGCCCAAGCCCCGTCTCGCCGACGGCACTCACCACCCGCCGCCCGCCGCCGCGTTCTCCCGCTCCCTACCGGCACGAAGCGGCGCTGCCGATGACGGAGCCGATGCGCGGCTGCCACGCCGCTCTCTCCGCGCCTCAGGGCCGGCGCCTTCGGCCGCACACGGCGGCGTCCCCGCATCCGGGCCAGCCCGCGGAGCTCCTGCCGCCGCCGCCGCCGCCCCCCGACTGAGGGGCCGCGACGCCGGCGCCCCCTTTTATACTCCGCACCCCCTTTTCCCGCCACTGCCGCGGTGGGCTCCCCCCGCCTCAAAATCGCCCAGAAGCGCCCGAGGCGGGAACGGCGCAGCCCCACCGGCGCCTCGGAGAAGCTCTTCTAGTGACAAGGAGCAGCGGCCACTCCTGCTGCAGTACCTTTATTGTACCTCGTTTACCATGCTCAGCATTTTATTCCCTTTACACCTCTCACGCTTTCCGGACCCCTTTTTAACCAGCAGCGCTGCCCCGACGCTCCCGCGGTGCAGCTCTTTTAGTGATGCGGGGCAGCGGCCACTCCTGCAGCAGTATCTTTATTGTACCTCTTTTACCATGCTCAGCATTTCATTCCCTTTACACCTCTCACGCTTTCCGGACCCCTTTTAAGCCGGCAGCACTGCCCCGACGCTCCCGAGGTGCAGCTCTTTTAGTCACACGGGGCAGCGGCCACTCCTGCTGCAGTACCTTTACAATATTTCTTAGACCATTGTCAATATTTTATTGCGCTCACACTTCCCAGCCTTTCCCATACTGCTCTGTTTAACCAGCAGCGCTGCCCCGACGCTCCCGCGGTGCAGCTCTTTTAGTGACACGGGGCAGCAGCCACTCCTGCTGCAGTACTTTTAAAGGATTTTCGACCATTTTATTTTATACCCTTCACAGATGCGACCTTTGCCGTGACACCTTTGAAGCAGCACCCCTGCCCCACGTGCGCCGCGGTGCAGCTCATTTTATCCTGAGGAAGTGGCTACTCCTGCTGCGGTGTTGTTGTTATTTCTCAGACCTTTCTCTATATTTTATTTCCCTCACACCTCCAGTCCTTTTACGTGCCGCACGTTTACCGTCAGCACCACCCCAAAGGTGCCGCGGTGCAGCTGTTTTAGTGAACCCACGCAGCGGCCACAACTGCTGCTGTACCTTTTGAGTATTTTTTAGACCATTCTCAATATTTTATTGCGCTCACACTTCCCAGCCTTTCCGTGCTGCTCTTTTTAACCAGCAGCGCTGCCCCGACGCTCCCGCGGTGCAGCGCTTTTAGTGATGCGGGGCAGCGGCCACTCCTGCTGCAGTATCTTTATTGTACCTCGTTTACCATGCTCAGCATTTCATTCCCTTTACACCTCTCAGCCTTTCCCGTGCCGCTCTTTTTAACCAGCAGCGCTGCCCCGACGGTCCCGCGGTGCAGCTCTTTTAGTGATGCGGGGCAGCGGCCACACCTGCTGCAGTACCTTTATTGTACCTCGTTTACCATGCTCAGCATTTTATTCCCTTTACACCTCTCAGCCTTTCCCGTGCCGCTCTTTTTAACCAGCAGCGCTGCCCCGACGCTCCCGCGGTGCAGCTCTTTTAGTGACACGGGGCAGCGGCCACACCTGCTGCTGTACCTTTATTGTACCTCGTTTACCATGCTCAGCATTTTATTCCCTTTACACCTCTCACGCTTTCCGGACCCCTTTTTAACCAGCAGCGCTGCCCCGACCGTCCCGCGGTGCAGCTCTTTTAGTGATGCGGGGCAGCGGCCACTCCTGCTGCTGTACCTTTATTGTACCTCGTTTACCATGCTCAGCATTTCATTCCCTTTACACCTCTCACGCTTTCCAGTGCCGCTCTTTTTAACCAGCAGCGCTGCCCCGACGCTCCCGCGGTGCAGCTCTTTTAGTGATGCGGAGCAGCGGCCACACCTGCTGCAGTATCTTTATTGTACCTCTTTTACCATGCTCAGCATTTCATTCCCTTTACACCTCTCAGCTTTTCCGGACCCCTTTTTAACCAGCAGCGCTGCCCCGACCGTCCCGCGGTGCAGCTCTTTTAGTGACACGGGGCAGCGGCCACACCTGCTGCAGTACCTTTATTGTACCTCGTTTACAATGCTCAGCATTTTATTCCCTTTACACCTCTCAGCCTTTCCCGTGCCGCTCTTTTTAACCAGCAGCGCTGCCCCGACGCTCCCGAGGTGCAGCTCTTTTAGTCACACGGGGCAGCGGCCACTCCTGCTGCAGTACCTTTACAGTATTTCTTAAACCATTGTCAATATTTTATTGCGCTCACACTTCCCAGCCTTTCCCATGCTGCTCTTTTTAACCAGCAGCGCTGCCCCGACGCTCCCGAGGTGCAGCTCTTTTAATTACGCGGAGCAGCGGCCACTCCTGCTGCAGTACCTTTACAATATTTCTTAGACCATTGTCAATATTTTATTCCGGTCACACTTCCCAGTCTTTCCCGTGCCGCTCTTTTTAACCAGCAGCGCTGCCCCGACGCTCCCGCGGTGCAGCTCTTTTAGTGATGCGGGGCAGCGGCCACTCCTGCTGCAGTACCTTTATTGTACCTCGTTTACCATGCTCAGCATTTTATTCCCTTTACACCTCTCAGCCTTTCCCGTGCCGCTCTTTTTAACCAGCAGCGCTGCCCCGACGCTCCCGCGGTGCAGCTCTTTTAGTCACACGGGGCAGCGGCCACACCTGCTGCTGTACCTTTATTGTACCTCGTTTACCATGCTCAGCATTTTATTCCCTTTACACCTCTCACGCTTTCCGGACCCCTTTTTAACGAGCAGCGCTGCCCCGACCGTCCCGCGGTGCAGCTCTTTTAGTGATGCGGGGCAGCGGTCACTCCTGCTGCAGTACCTTTACAATATTTCTTAGACCATTGTCAATACTTTATTGCGCTGACGTTTCCCAGCCTTTCCCGTGCCGCTCTTTTTAACCAGCAGCGCTGCCCCGACGCTCCCGCGGTGCAGCTCCCTTAGTGACACGGGGCAGGGGCCGAGAGCCCTCTAGGTGCGGCTCCTCTATAGCACTTTACCGTTTTCTATTTTATTTCATTGGCACCTCGCGCGTTGCGCCGGGCGCCTCATTCGGGGACATGCGCCGGCTCCCACAGCGCCCCGCCCGCCGCCGCTCCCCGGGGGCCTCCCCGCTGCTCTCGGGAGATCGCACACCGCACGCGGCCCAAGCCCCGTCTCGCCGACGGCACTCACCACCCGCCGCCCGCCGCCGCGTTCTCCCGCTCCCTACCGGCACGAAGCGGCGCTGCCGATGACGGAGCCGATGCGCGGCTGCCACGCCGCTCTCTCCGCGCCTCAGGGCCGGCGCCTTCGGCCGCACACGGCGGCGTCCCCGCATCCGGGCCAGCCCGCGGAGCTCCTGCCGCCGCCGCCGCCGCCCCCCGACTGAGGGGCCGCGACGCCGGCGCCCCCTTTTATACTCCGCACCCCCTTTTCCCGCCACTGCCGCGGTGGGCTCCCCCCGCCTCAAAATCGCCCAGAAGCGCCCGAGGCGGGAACGGCGCAGCCCCACCGACGCCTCGGAGAAGCTCTTCTAGTGACAAGGAGCAGCGGCCACTCCTGCTGCAGTACCTTTATTGTACCTCGTTTACCATGCTCAGCATTTTATTCCCTTTACACCTCTCACGCTTTCCGGACCCCTTTTTAACCAGCAGCGCTGCCCCGACGCTCCCGCGGTGCAGCTCTTTTAGTGATGCGGGGCAGCGGCCACTCCTGCAGCAGTATCTTTATTGTACCTCTTTTACCATGCTCAGCATTTCATTCCCTTTACACCTCTCACGCTTTCCGGACCCCTTTTAAGCCGGCAGCACTGCCCCGACGCTCCCGAGGTGCAGCTCTTTTAGTCACACGGGGCAGCGGCCACTCCTGCTGCAGTACCTTTACAATATTTCTTAGACCATTGTCAATATTTTATTGCGCTCACACTTCCCAGCCTTTCCCATACTGCTCTGTTTAACCAGCAGCGCTGCCCCGACGCTCCCGCGGTGCAGCTCTTTTAGTGACACGGGGCAGCAGCCACTCCTGCTGCAGTACTTTTAAAGGATTTTCGACCATTTTATTTTATACCCTTCACAGATGCGACCTTTGCCGTGACACCTTTGAAGCAGCACCCCTGCCCCACGTGCGCCGCGGTGCAGCTCATTTTATCCTGAGGAAGTGGCTACTCCTGCTGCGGTGTTGTTGTTATTTCTCAGACCTTTCTCTATATTTTATTTCCCTCACACCTCCAGTCCTTTTACGTGCCGCACGTTTACCGTCAGCACCACCCCAAAGGTGCCGCGGTGCAGCTGTTTTAGTGAACCCACGCAGCGGCCACAACTGCTGCTGTACCTTTTGAGTATTTCTTAGACCATTCTCAATATTTTATTGCGCTCACACTTCCCAGCCTTTCCGTGCTGCTCTTTTTAACCAGCAGCGCTGCCCCGACGCTCCCGCGGTGCAGCGCTTTTAGTGATGCGGGGCAGCGGCCACACCTGCTGCAGTATCTTTATTGTACCTCGTTTACCATGCTCAGCATTTTATTCCCTTTACACCTCTCAGCCTTTCCCGTGCCGCTCTTTTTAACCAGCAGCGCTGCCCCGACGCTCCCGCGGTGCAGCTCTTTTAGTGACACGGGGCAGCGGCCACACCTGCTGCTGTACCTTTATTGTACCTCGTTTACCATGCTCAGCATTTTATTCCCTTTACACCTCTCACGCTTTCCGGACCCCTTTTTAACCAGCAGCGCTGCCCCGACCGTCCCGCGGTGCAGCTCTTTTAGTGATGCGGGGCAGCGGCCACTCCTGCTGCTGTACCTTTATTGTACCTCGTTTACCATGCTCAGCATTTCATTCCCTTTACACCTCTCACGCTTTCCGGACCCCTTTTTAACCAGCAGCGCTGCCCCGACGCTCCCGAGATGCAGCTCTTTTAGTGATGCGGGGCAGCGGCCACTCCTGCTGCTGTACCTTTTCAATATTTCTTAGACCATTGTCAATATTTTATTGCGCTCACACTTCCCAGCCTTTCCCATGCTGCTCTGTTTAACCAGCAGCGCTGCCCCGACGCTCCCGAGGTGCAGCTCTTTTAGTGATGCGGGGCAGCGGCCACACCTGCTGCACTACCTTTATTGTACCTCGTTTACCATGCTCAGCATTTTATTCCCTTTACACCTCTCACGCTTTCCGGACCCCTTTTTAACCAGCAGCACTGCCCCGACGCTCCCGCGGTGCAGCTCTTTTAGTCACAGGGGGCAGCGGCCACACCTGCTGCAGTACCTTTATTGTACCTCTTTTACCATGCTCAGCATTTCATTCCCTTTACACCTCTCACGCTTTCCCGTGCCGCTCTTTTTAACCAGCAGCGCTGCCCCGACGCTCCCGCGGTGCAGCTCTTTTAGTCACACGGGGCAGCGGCCACTCCTGCTGCTGTACCTTTATTGTACCTCGTTTACAATGCTCAGCATTTTATTCCCTTTACACCTCTCAGCCTTTCCCGTGCCGCTCTTTTTAACCAGCAGCGCTGCACCGACGCTCCCGAGGTGCAGCTCTTTTAGTCACACGGGGCAGCGGCCACACCTGCTGCTGTACCTTTATTGTACCTCGTTTACCATGCTCAGCATTTCATTCCCTTTACACCTCTCACGCTTTCCGGACCCCTTTTTAACCAGCAGCGCTTCCCCGACCGTCCCGCGGTGCAGCTCTTTTAGTGACGCGGGGCAGCGGCCACACCTGCTGCAGTATCTTTATTGTACCTCGTTTACAATGCTCAGCATTTCATTCCCTTTACACCTCTCAGCCTTTCCCGTGCCGCTCTTTTTAACCAGCAGCGCTGCCCCGACGCTCCCGAGGTGCAGCTCTTTTAGTCACACGGGGCAGCGGCCACTCCTGCTGCAGTACCTTTACAGTATTTCTTAAACCATTGTGAATATTTTATTGCGCTCACACTTCCCAGCCTTTCCCATGCTGCTCTTTTTAACCAGCAGCGCTGCCCCGACCGTCCCGCGGTGCAGCTCTTTTAGTGATGCGGGGCAGCGGCCACACCTGCAGCAGTATCTTTATTGTACCTCGTTTACCATGCTCAGCATTTCATTCCCTTTACACCTCTCAGCCTTTCCGGGCCCCTTTTTAACCAGCAGCGCTGCCCCGACGCTCCCGCGGTGCAGCTCTTTTAGTGATGCGGGGCAGCGGCCACTCCTGCTGCTGTACCTGTATTGTACCTCGTTTACCATGCTCAGCATTTCATTCCCTTTACACCTCTCAGCCTTTCCCGTGCCGCTCTGTTTAACCAGCAGCCCTGCCCCGACGCTCCCACGGTGCAGCTCTTTTAGTCACACGGGGCAGCGGCCACACCTGCTGCAGTACCTTTATTGTACCTCGTTTACCATGCTCAGCATTTTATTCCCTTTACACCTCTCACGCTTTCCGGACCCCTTTTTAACCAGCAGAGCTGCCCCGATGGTCCCGCGGTGCAGCTCTTTTAGTGATGCGGGGCAGCGGCCACTCCTGCAGCAGTACCTTTACAATATTTCTTAGACCATTGTCAATATTTTATTGCGCTCACACTTCCCAGCCTTTCCCATACTGCTCTGTTTAACCAGCAGCGCTGCCCCGACGCTCCCGCGGTGCAGCTCTTTTAGTGACACGGGGCAGCAGCCACTCCTGCTGCAGTACTTTTAAAGGATTTTCGACCATTTTATTTTATACCCTTCACAGATGCGACCTTTGCCGTGACACCTTTGAAGCAGCACCCCTGCCCCACGTGCGCCGCGGTGCAGCTCATTTTATCCTGAGGAAGTGGCTACTCCTGCTGCGGTGTTGTTGTTATTTCTCAGACCTTTCTCTATATTTTATTTCCCTCACACCTCCAGTCCTTTTACGTGCCGCACGTTTACCGTCAGCACCACCCCAAAGGTGCCGCGGTGCAGCTGTTTTAGTGAACCCACGCAGCGGCCACAACTGCTGCTGTACCTTTTGAGTATTTCTTAGACCATTCTCAATATTTTATTGCGCTCACACTTCCCAGCCTTTCCGTGCTGCTCTTTTTAACCAGCAGCGCTGCCCCGACGCTCCCGCGGTGCAGCTCTTTTAGTGACACGTGGCAGCGGCCACACCTGCTGCAGTACCTTTATTGTACCTCGTTTACCATGCTCAGCATTTCATTCCCTTTACACCTCTCAGCCTTTCCCGTGCCGCTCTTTTTAACCAGCAGCGCTGCCCGGACGCTCCCGCGGTGCAGCTCTTTTAGTGACACGGGGCAGCGGCCACTCCTGCTGCAGTACCTTTATTGTACCTCGTTTACCATGCTCAGCATTTTATTCCCTTTACACCTCTCAAGCTTTCCGGACCCCTTTTTAACCAGCAGCGCTGCCCCGACCGTCCCGCGGTGCAGCTCTTTTAGTGACGCGGAGCAGCGGCCACTCCTGCTGCTGTACCTTTATTGTACCTCGTTTACCATGCTCAGCATTTTATTCCCTTTACACCTCTCACGCTTTCCGGACCCCTTTTTAGCCAGCAGCGCTGCCCCGACGCTCCCGAGGTGCAGCTCTTTTAGTGATGCGGGGCAGCGGCCACTCCTGCTGCAGTACCTTTACAATATTTCTTAGACCATTGTCAATATTTTATTCCGCTCACACTTCCCAGCCTTTCCCGTGCCGCTCTTTTTAACCAGCAGCGCTGCCCCGACGCTCCCGCGGTGCAGCTCTTTTAGTGATGCGGGGCAGCGGCCACTCCTGCTGCAGTACCTTTATTGTACCTCGTTTACCATGCTCAGCATTTTATTCCCTTTACACCTCTCACGCTTTCCGGACCCCTTTTTAACCAGCAGCGCTGCCCCGACCGTCCCGCGGTGCAGCTCTTTTAGTGATGCGGGGCAGCGGCCACTCCTGCTGCAGTACCTTTACAATATTTCTTAGACCATTGTCAATATTTTATTCCGCTCACACTTCCCAGCCTTTCCCGTGCCGCTCTGTTTAACCAGCAGCCCTGCCCCGACGCTCCCGCGGTGCAGCTCTTTTAGTCACACGGGGCAGCGGCCACACCTGCTGCTGTACCTTTATTGTACCTCGTTTACCATGCTCAGCATTTCATTCCCTTTACACCTCTCACGCTTTCCGGACCCCTTTTTAACCAGCAGCGCTGCCCCGACGCTCCCGCGGTGCAGCTCTTTTAGTGATGCGGGGCAGCGGCCACTCCTGCTGCAGTACCTTTACAATATTTCTTAGACCATTGTCAATACTTTATTGCGCTGACGTTTCCCAGCCTTTCCCGTGCCGCTCTTTTTAACCAGCAGCGCTGCCCCGACGCTCCCGCGGTGCAGCTCCCTTAGTGACACGGGGCAGGGGCCGAGAGCCCTCTAGGTGCGGCTCCTCTATAGCACTTTACCGTTTTCTATTTTATTTCATTGGCACCTCGCGCGTTGCGCCGGGCGCCTCATTCGGGGACATGCGCCGGCTCCCACAGCGCCCCGCCCGCCGCCGCTCCCCGGGGGCCTCCCCGCTGCTCTCGGGAGATCGCACACCGCACGCGGCCCAAGCCCCGTCTCGCCGACGGCACTCACCACCCGCCGCCCGCCGCCGCGTTCTCCCGCTCCCTACCGGCACGAAGCGGCGCTGCCGATGACGGAGCCGATGCGCGGCTGCCACGCCGCTCTCTCCGCGCCTCAGGGCCGGCGCCTTCGGCCGCACACGGCGGCGTCCCCGCATCCGGGCCAGCCCGCGGAGCTCCTGCCGCCGCCGCCGCCGCCCCCCGACTGAGGGGCCGCGACGCCGGCGCCCCCTTTTATACTCCGCACCCCCTTTTCCCGCCACTGCCGCGGTGGGCTCCCCCCGCCTCAAAATCGCCCAGAAGCGCCCGAGGCGGGAACGGCGCAGCCCCACCGGCGCCTCGGAGAAGCTCTTCTAGTGACAAGGAGCAGCGGCCACTCCTGCTGCAGTACCTTTATTGTACCTCGTTTACCATGCTCAGCATTTTATTCCCTTTACACCTCTCACGCTTTCCGGACCCCTTTTTAACCAGCAGCGCTGCCCCGACGCTCCCGCGGTGCAGCTCTTTTAGTGATGCGGGGCAGCGGCCACTCCTGCAGCAGTATCTTTATTGTACCTCTTTTACCATGCTCAGCATTTCATTCCCTTTACACCTCTCACGCTTTCCGGACCCCTTTTAAGCCGGCAGCACTGCCCCGACGCTCCCGAGGTGCAGCTCTTTTAGTCACACGGGGCAGCGGCCACTCCTGCTGCAGTACCTTTACAATATTTCTTAGACCATTGTCAATATTTTATTGCGCTCACACTTCCCAGCCTTTCCCATACTGCTCTGTTTAACCAGCAGCGCTGCCCCGACGCTCCCGCGGTGCAGCTCTTTTAGTGACACGGGGCAGCAGCCACTCCTGCTGCAGTACTTTTAAAGGATTTTCGACCATTTTATTTTATACCCTTCACAGATGCGACCTTTGCCGTGACACCTTTGAAGCAGCACCCCTGCCCCACGTGCGCCGCGGTGCAGCTCATTTTATCCTGAGGAAGTGGCTACTCCTGCTGCGGTGTTGTTGTTATTTCTCAGACCTTTCTCTATATTTTATTTCCCTCACACCTCCAGTCCTTTTACGTGCCGCACGTTTACCGTCAGCACCACCCCAAAGGTGCCGCGGTGCAGCTGTTTTAGTGAACCCACGCAGCGGCCACAACTGCTGCTGTACCTTTTGAGTATTTCTTAGACCATTCTCAATATTTTATTGCGCTCACACTTCCCAGCCTTTCCGTGCTGCTCTTTTTAACCAGCAGCGCTGCCCCGACGCTCCCGCGGTGCAGCTCTTTTAGTGACACGTGGCAGCGGCCACACCTGCTGCAGTACCTTTATTGTACCTCGTTTACCATGCTCAGCATTTTATTCCCTTTACACCTCTCACGCTTTCCGGACCCCTTTTTAACCAGCAGCGCTGCCCCGACGCTCCCGCGGTGCAGCTCTTTTAGTGACACGGGGCAGCGGCCACACCTGCTGCTGTACCTTTATTGTACCTCGTTTACCATGCTCAGCATTTTATTCCCTTTACACCTCTCAGCCTTTCCCGTGCCGCTCTTTTTAACCAGCAGCGCTGCGCCGACGCTCCCGCGGTGCAGCTCTTTTAGTGATGCGGGGCAGCGGCCACTCCTGCAGCAGTATCTTTATTGTACCTCTTTTACCATGCTCAGCATTTCATTCCCTTTACACCTCTCACGCTTTCCAGTGCCGCTCTTTTTAACCAGCAGCGCTGCCCCGACGGTCCCGCGGTGCAGCTCTTTTAGTGATGCGGAGCAGCGGCCACACCTGCTGCTGTACCTTTATTGTACCTCGTTTACCATGCTCAGCATTTTATTCCCTTTACACCTCTCACGTTTTCCGGACCCCTTTTTAACCAGCAGCGCTGCCCCGACGCTCCCGAGATGCAGCTCTTTTAGTGATGCGGGGCAGCGGCCACTCCTGCTGCAGTACCTTTACAATATTTCTTAGACCATTGTCAATATTTTATTGCGCTCACACTTCCCAGCCTTTCCCATGCTGCTCTGTTTAACCAGCAGCGCTGCCCCGACGCTCCCGAGGTGCAGCTCTTTTAGTGATGCGGGGCAGCGGCCACACCTGCTGCACTACCTTTATTGTACCTCGTTTACCATGCTCAGCATTTTATTCCCTTTACACCTCTCACGCTTTCCGGACCCCTTTTTAACCAGCAGCGCTGCCCCGACCGTCCCGCGGTGCAGCTCTTTTAGTGATGCGGGGCAGCGGCCACTCCTGCTGCAGTACCTTTACAATATTTCTTAGACCATTGTCAATACTTTATTGCGCTGACGTTTCCCAGCCTTTCCCGTGCTGCTCTGTTTAACCAGCAGCGCTGCCCCGACGCTCCCGCGGTGCAGCTCCCTTAGTGACACGGGGCAGGGGCCGAGAGCCCTCTAGGTGCGGCTCCTCTATAGCACTTTACCGTTTTCTATTTTATTTCATTGGCACCTCGCGCGTTGCGCCGGGCGCCTCATTCGGGGACATGCGCCGGCTCCCACAGCGCCCCGCCCGCCGCCGCTCCCCGGGGGCCTCCCCGCTGCTCTCGGGAGATCGCACACCGCACGCGGCCCAAGCCCCGTCTCGCCGACGGCACTCACCACCCGCCGCCCGCCGCCGCGTTCTCCCGCTCCCTACCGGCACGAAGCGGCGCTGCCGATGACGGAGCCGATGCGCGGCTGCCACGCCGCTCTCTCCGCGCCTCAGGGCCGGCGCCTTCGGCCGCACACGGCGGCGTCCCCGCATCCGGGCCAGCCCGCGGAGCTCCTGCCGCCGCCGCCGCCGCCCCCCGACTGAGGGGCCGCGACGCCGGCGCCCCCTTTTATACTCCGCACCCCCTTTTCCCGCCACTGCCGCGGTGGGCTCCCCCCGCCTCAAAATCGCCCAGAAGCGCCCGAGGCGGGAACGGCGCAGCCCCACCGGCGCCTCGGAGAAGCTCTTCTAGTGACAAGGAGCAGCGGCCACTCCTGCTGCAGTACCTTTATTGTACCTCGTTTACCATGCTCAGCATTTCATTCCCTTTACACCTCTCAGCCTTTCCCGTGCCGCTCTTTTTAACCAGCAGCGCTGCCCGGACGCTCCCGCGGTGCAGCTCTTTTAGTGACACGGGGCAGCGGCCACTCCTGCTGCAGTACCTTTATTGTACCTCGTTTACCATGCTCAGCATTTTATTCCCTTTACACCTCTCAAGCTTTCCGGACCCCTTTTTAACCAGCAGCGCTGCCCCGACCGTCCCGCGGTGCAGCTCTTTTAGTGACGCGGGGCAGCGGCCACACCTGCTGCTGTACCTTTATTGTACCTCGTTTACAATGCTCAGCATTTTATTCCCTTTACACCTCTCAGCCTTTCCCGTGCCGCTCTTTTTAACCAGCAGCGCTGCCCCGACCGTCCCGCGGTGCAGCTCTTTTAGTGACGCGGAGCAGCGGCCACTCCTGCTGCTGTACCTTTATTGTACCTCGTTTACCATGCTCAGCATTTTATTCCCTTTACACCTCTCACGCTTTCCGGACCCCTTTTTAGCCAGCAGCGCTGCCCCGACGCTCCCGAGGTGCAGCTCTTTTAGTGATGCGGGGCAGCGGCCACTCCTGCTGCAGTACCTTTACAATATTTCTTAGACCATTGTCAATATTTTATTCCGCTCACACTTCCCAGCCTTTCCCGTGCCGCTCTTTTTAACCAGCAGCGCTGCCCCGACGCTCCCGCGGTGCAGCTCTTTTAGTGATGCGGGGCAGCGGCCACTCCTGCTGCAGTACCTTTATTGTACCTCGTTTACCATGCTCAGCATTTCATTCCCTTTACACCTCTCACGCTTTCCA
This sequence comes from Coloeus monedula, assembly GCF_965178545.1. Classification (NCBI taxonomy): domain Eukaryota; kingdom Metazoa; phylum Chordata; class Aves; order Passeriformes; family Corvidae; genus Coloeus; species Coloeus monedula. The sequence goes on along the minus strand of NW_028120799.1, from coordinate 74,545 downwards.
GTGCCGCTCTTTTTAACCAGCAGCGCTGCCCCGACGGTCCCGCGGTGCAGCTCTTTTAGTGATGCGGAGCAGCGGCCACACCTGCTGCTGTACCTTTTTTGTACCTCGTTTACCATGCTCAGCATTTTATTCCCTTTACACCTCTCACGCTTTCCGGACCCCTTTTTAACCAGCAGCGCTGCCCCGACCGTCCCGCGGTGCAGCTCTTTTAGTGATGCGGGGCAGCGGCCACTCCTGCTGCAGTACCTTTACAATATTTCTTAGACCATTGTCAATATTTTATTCCGCTCACACTTCCCAGCCTTTCCCGTGCCGCTCTGTTTAACCAGCAGCCCTGCCCCGACGCTCCCGCGGTGCAGCTCTTTTAGTCACACGGGGCAGCGGCCACACCTGCTGCTGTACCTTTATTGTACCTCGTTTACCATGCTCAGCATTTCATTCCCTTTACACCTCTCACGCTTTCCGGACCCCTTTTTAACCAGCAGCGCTGCCCCGACGCTCCCGCGGTGCAGCTCTTTTAGTGATGCGGGGCAGCGGCCACTCCTGCTGCAGTACCTTTACAATATTTCTTAGACCATTGTCAATATTTTATTGCGCTCACACTTCCCAGCCTTTCCCATACTGCTCTGTTTAACCAGCAGCGCTGCCCCGACGCTCCCGCGGTGCAGCTCTTTTAGTGACACGGGGCAGCAGCCACTCCTGCTGCAGTACTTTTAAAGGATTTTCGACCATTTTATTTTATACCCTTCACAGATGCGACCTTTGCCGTGACACCTTTGAAGCAGCACCCCTGCCCCAGGTGCGCCGCGGTGCAGCTCATTTTATCCTGAGGAAGTGGCTACTCCTGCTGCGGTGTTGTTGTTATTTCTCAGACCTTTCTCTATATTTTATTTCCCTCACACCTCCAGTCCTTTTACGTGCCGCACGTTTACCGTCAGCACCACCCCAAAGGTGCCGCGGTGCAGCTGTTTTAGTGAACCCACGCAGCGGCCACAACTGCTGCTGTACCTTTTGAGTATTTCTTAGACCATTCTCAATATTTTATTGCGCTCACACTTCCCAGCCTTTCCGTGCTGCTCTTTTTAACCAGCAGCGCTGCCCCGACGCTCCCGCGGTGCAGCTCTTTTAGTGACACGGGGCAGCGGCCACACCTGCTGCTGTACCTTTATTGTACCTCGTTTACCATGCTCAGCATTTCATTCCCTTTACACCTCTCACGCTTTCCGGACCCCTTTTTAACCAGCAGCGCTTCCCCGACCGTCCCGAGGTGCAGCTCTTTTAGTGATGCGGGGCAGCGGCCACTCCTGCTGCAGTACCTTTACAATATTTCTTAGACCATTGTGAATATTTTATTCCGCTCACACTTCCCAGCCTTTCCGTGCCGCTCTTTTTAACCAGCAGCGCTGCCCCGACCGTCCCGCGGTGCAGCTCTTTTAGTGATGCGGGGCAGCGGCCACTCCTGCTGCAGTACCTTTACAATATTTCTTAGACCATTGTCAATACTTTATTGCGCTGACGTTTCCCAGCCTTTCCCGTGCCGCTCTTTTTAACCAGCAGCGCTGCCCCGACGCTCCCGCGGTGCAGCTCCCTTAGTGACACGGGGCAGGGGCCGAGAGCCCTCTAGGTGCGGCTCCTCTATAGCACTTTACCGTTTTCTATTTTATTTCATTGGCACCTCGCGCGTTGCGCCGGGCGCCTCATTCGGGGACATGCGCCGGCTCCCACAGCGCCCCGCCCGCCGCCGCTCCCCGGGGGCCTCCCCGCTGCTCTCGGGAGATCGCACACCGCACGCGGCCCAAGCCCCGTCTCGCCGACGGCACTCACCACCCGCCGCCCGCCGCCGCGTTCTCCCGCTCCCTACCGGCACGAAGCGGCGCTGCCGATGACGGAGCCGATGCGCGGCTGCCACGCCGCTCTCTCCGCGCCTCAGGGCCGGCGCCTTCGGCCGCACACGGCGGCGTCCCCGCATCCGGGCCAGCCCGCGGAGCTCCTGCCGCCGCCGCCGCCGCCCCCCGACTGAGGGGCCGCGACGCCGGCGCCCCCTTTTATACTCCGCACCCCCTTTTCCCGCCACTGCCGCGGTGGGCTCCCCCCGCCTCAAAATCGCCCAGAAGCGCCCGAGGCGGGAACGGCGCAGCCCCACCGGCGCCTCGGAGAAGCTCTTCTAGTGACAAGGAGCAGCGGCCACTCCTGCTGCAGTACCTTTATTGTACCTCGTTTACCATGCTCAGCATTTTATTCCCTTTACACCTCTCACGCTTTCCGGACCCCTTTTTAACCAGCAGCGCTGCCCCGACGCTCCCGCGGTGCAGCGCTTTTAGTGATGCGGGGCAGCGGCCACTCCTGCAGCAGTATCTTTATTGTACCTCTTTTACCATGCTCAGCATTTCATTCCCTTTACACCTCTCACGCTTTCCGGACCCCTTTTAAGCCGGCAGCACTGCCCCGACGCTCCCGAGGTGCAGCTCTTTTAGTCACACGGGGCAGCGGCCACTCCTGCTGCAGTACCTTTACAATATTTCTTAGACCATTGTCAATATTTTATTGCGCTCACACTTCCCAGCCTTTCCCATACTGCTCTGTTTAACCAGCAGCGCTGCCCCGACGCTCCCGCGGTGCAGCTCTTTTAGTGACACGGGGCAGCAGCCACTCCTGCTGCAGTACTTTTAAAGGATTTTCGACCATTTTATTTTATACCCTTCACAGATGCGACCTTTGCCGTGACACCTTTGAAGCAGCACCCCTGCCCCACGTGCGCCGCGGTGCAGCTCATTTTATCCTGAGGAAGTGGCTACTCCTGCTGCGGTGTTGTTGTTATTTCTCAGACCTTTCTCTATATTTTATTTCCCTCACACCTCCAGTCCTTTTACGTGCCGCACGTTTACCGTCAGCACCACCCCAAAGGTGCCGCGGTGCAGCTGTTTTAGTGAACCCACGCAGCGGCCACAACTGCTGCTGTACCTTTTGAGTATTTCTTAGACCATTCTCAATATTTTATTGCGCTCACACTTCCCAGCCTTTCCGTGCTGCTCTTTTTAACCAGCAGCGCTGCCCCGACGCTCCCGCGGTGCAGCGCTTTTAGTGATGCGGGGCAGCGGCCACTCCTGCTGCAGTATCTTTATTGTACCTCGTTTACCATGCTCAGCATTTCATTCCCTTTACACCTCTCACGCTTTCCGGACCCCTTTTTAACCAGCAGCGCTGCCCCGACCGTCCCGCGGTGCAGCTCTTTTAGTGATGCGGGGCAGCGGCCACTCCTGCTGCTGTACCTTTATTGTACCTCGTTTACCATGCTCAGCATTTTATTCCCTTTACACCTCTCAAGCTTTCCGGACCCCTTTTTAACCAGCAGCGCTGCCCCGACGCTCCCGCGGTGCAGCTCTTTTAGTGATGCGGGGCAGCGGCCACTCCTGCTGCAGTATCTTTATTGTACCTCTTCTACCATGCTCAGCATTTCATTCCCTTTACACCTCTCAGCTTTTCCGGACCCCTTTTTAACCAGCAGAGCTGCCCCGACCGTCCCGCGGTGCAGCTCTTTTAGTGACACGGGGCAGCGGCCACACCTGCTGCAGTACCTTTATTGTACCTCGTTTACAATGCTCAGCATTTTATTCCCTTTACACCTCTCAGCCTTTCCCGTGCCGCTCTTTTTAACCAGCAGCGCTGCCCCGACCGTCCCGCGGTGCAGCTCTTTTAGTGATGCGGGGCAGCGGCCACACCTGCTGCTGTACCTTTATTGTACCTCGTTTACCATGCTCAGCATTTTATTCCCTTTACACCTCTCACGTTTTCCGGACCCCTTTTTAACCAGCAGCGCTGCCCCGACGCTCCCGAGATGCAGCTCTTTTAGTGATGCGGGGCAGCGGCCACTCCTGCTGCAGTACCTTTACAATATTTCTTAGACCATTGTCAATATTTTATTGCGCTCACACTTCCCAGCCTTTCCCATGCTGCTCTGTTTAACCAGCAGCGCTGCCCCGACGCTCCCGAGGTGCAGCTCTTTTAGTGATGCGGGGCAGCGGCCACACCTGCTGCACTACCTTTATTGTACCTCGTTTACCATGCTCAGCATTTTATTCCCTTTACACCTCTCACGCTTTCCGGACCCCTTTTTAACCAGCAGCGCTGCCCCGACCGTCCCGCGGTGCAGCTCTTTTAGTGATGCGGGGCAGCGGCCACTCCTGCTGCAGTACCTTTACAATATTTCTTAGACCATTGTCAATACTTTATTGCGCTGACGTTTCCCAGCCTTTCCCGTGCTGCTCTGTTTAACCAGCAGCGCTGCCCCGACGCTCCCGCGGTGCAGCTCCCTTAGTGACACGGGGCAGGGGCCGAGAGCCCTCTAGGTGCGGCTCCTCTATAGCACTTTACCGTTTTCTATTTTATTTCATTGGCACCTCGCGCGTTGCGCCGGGCGCCTCATTCGGGGACATGCGCCGGCTCCCACAGCGCCCCGCCCGCCGCCGCTCCCCGGGGGCCTCCCCGCTGCTCTCGGGAGATCGCACACCGCACGCGGCCCAAGCCCCGTCTCGCCGACGGCACTCACCACCCGCCGCCCGCCGCCGCGTTCTCCCGCTCCCTACCGGCACGAAGCGGCGCTGCCGATGACGGAGCCGATGCGCGGCTGCCACGCCGCTCTCTCCGCGCCTCAGGGCCGGCGCCTTCGGCCGCACACGGCGGCGTCCCCGCATCCGGGCCAGCCCGCGGAGCTCCTGCCGCCGCCGCCGCCGCCCCCCGACTGAGGGGCCGCGACGCCGGCGCCCCCTTTTATACTCCGCACCCCCTTTTCCCGCCACTGCCGCGGTGGGCTCCCCCCGCCTCAAAATCGCCCAGAAGCGCCCGAGGCGGGAACGGCGCAGCCCCACCGGCGCCTCGGAGAAGCTCTTCTAGTGACAAGGAGCAGCGGCCACTCCTGCTGCAGTACCTTTATTGTACCTCGTTTACCATGCTCAGCATTTTATTCCCTTTACACCTCTCACGCTTTCCGGACCCCTTTTTAACCAGCAGCGCTGCCCCGACGCTCCCGCGGTGCAGCGCTTTTAGTGATGCGGGGCAGCGGCCACTCCTGCAGCAGTATCTTTATTGTACCTCTTTTACCATGCTCAGCATTTCATTCCCTTTACACCTCTCACGCTTTCCGGACCCCTTTTAAGCCGGCAGCACTGCCCCGACGCTCCCGAGGTGCAGCTCTTTTAGTGATGCGGGGCAGCGGCCACACCTGCTGCAGTACCTTTATTGTACCTCGTTTACCATGCTCAGCATTTCATTCCCTTTACACCTCTCACGCTTTCCGGACCCCTTTTTAACCAGCAGCGCTTCCCCGACCGTCCCGCGGTGCAGCTCTTTTAGTGATGCGGGGCAGCGGCCACACCTGCTGCAGTACCTTTATTGTACCTCGTTTACCATGCTCAGCATTTCATTCCCTTTACACCTCTCACCCTTTCCCGTGCCGCTCTTTTTAACCAGCAGCGCTGCCCCGACGCTCCCGCGGTGCAGCTCTTTTAGTGATGCGGGGCAGCGGCCACACCTGCTGCAGTACCTTTATTGTACCTCGTTTACCATGCTCAGCATTTTATTCCCTTTACACCTCTCAAGCTTTCCGGACCCCTTTTTAACCAGCAGCGCTGCCCCGACGCTCCCGCGGTGCAGCTCTTTTAGTGATGCGGGGCAGCGGCCACTCCTGCTGCAGTATCTTTATTGTACCTCTTTTACCATGCTCAGCATTTCATTCCCTTTACACCTCTCACGCTTTCCGGACCCCTTTTTAGCCAGCAGCGCTGCCCCGACCGTCCCGCGGTGCAGCTCTTTTAGTGACGCGGGGCAGCGGCCACACCTGCTGCAGTACCTTTATTGTACCTCGTTTACAATGCTCAGCATTTTATTCCCTTTACACCTCTCAGCCTTTCCCGTGCCGCTCTTTTTAACCAGCAGCGCTGCCCCGACGCTCCCGAGGTGCAGCTCTTTTAGTCACACGGGGCAGCGGCCACTCCTGCTGCAGTACCTTTACAGTATTTCTTAGACCATTGTCAATATTTTATTGCGCTCACACTTCCCAGCCTTTCCCATGCTGCTCTTTTTAACCAGCAGCGCTGCCCCGACCGTCCCGCGGTGCAGCTCTTTTAGTGATGCGGGGCAGCGGCCACACCTGCAGCAGTATCTTTATTGTACCTCGTTTACCATGCTCAGCATTTCATTCCCTTTACACCTCTCAGCCTTTCCGGGCCCCTTTTTAACCAGCAGCGCTGCCCCGACGCTCCCGCGGTGCAGCTCTTTTAGTCACACGGGGCAGCGGCCACACCTGCTGCTGTACCTTTATTGTACCTCGTTTACCATGCTCAGCATTTCATTCCCTTTACACCTCTCAGCCTTTCCCGTGCCGCTCTTTTTAACCAGCAGCGCTGCCCCGACCGTCCCGCGGTGCAGCTCTTTTAGTCACACGGGGCAGCGGCCACTCCTGCTGCAGTACCTTTACAATATTTCTTAGACCATTGTCAATACTTTATTGCGCTGACGTTTCCCAGCCTTTCCCGTGCCGCTCTTTTTAACCAGCAGCGCTGCCCCGACGCTCCCGCGGTGCAGCTCCCTTAGTGACACGGGGCAGGGGCCGAGAGCCCTCTAGGTGCGGCTCCTCTATAGCACTTTACCGTTTTCTATTTTATTTCATTGGCACCTCGCGCGTTGCGCCGGGCGCCTCATTCGGGGACATGCGCCGGCTCCCACAGCGCCCCGCCCGCCGCCGCTCCCCGGGGGCCTCCCCGCTGCTCTCGGGAGATCGCACACCGCACGCGGCCCAAGCCCCGTCTCGCCGACGGCACTCACCACCCGCCGCCCGCCGCCGCGTTCTCCCGCTCCCTACCGGCACGAAGCGGCGCTGCCGATGACGGAGCCGATGCGCGGCTGCCACGCCGCTCTCTCCGCGCCTCAGGGCCGGCGCCTTCGGCCGCACACGGCGGCGTCCCCGCATCCGGGCCAGCCCGCGGAGCTCCTGCCGCCGCCGCCGCCGCCCCCCGACTGAGGGGCCGCGACGCCGGCGCCCCCTTTTATACTCCGCACCCCCTTTTCCCGCCACTGCCGCGGTGGGCTCCCCCCGCCTCAAAATCGCCCAGAAGCGCCCGAGGCGGGAACGGCGCAGCCCCACCGGCGCCTCGGAGAAGCTCTTCTAGTGACAAGGAGCAGCGGCCACTCCTGCTGCAGTACCTTTATTGTACCTCGTTTACCATGCTCAGCATTTTATTCCCTTTACACCTCTCAGCCTTTCCCGTGCCGCTCTTTTTAACCAGCGGCGCTGCCCCGACGTTCCCGAGGTGCAGCTCTTTTAGTGATGCGGAGCAGCGGCCACACCTGCTGCTCTACCTTTATTGTACCTCGTTTACCATGCTCAGCATTTTATTCCCTTTACACCTCTCAGCCTTTCCCGTGCCGCTCTTTTTAACCAGCAGCGCTGCCCCGACCGTCCCGCGGTGCAGCTCTTTTAGTGACGCGGGGCAGCGGCCACACCTGCTGCTGTACCTTTATTGTACCTCGTTTACCATGCTCAGCATTTCATTCCCTTTACACCTCTCACGCTTTCCGGACCCCTTTTTAACCAGCAGAGCTGCCCCGACGGTCCCGCGGTGCAGCTCTTGTAGTGATGCGGGGCAGCGGCCACTCCTGCTGCAGTACTTTTAAAGGATTTTCGACCATTTTATTTTATACCCTTCACAGATGCGACCTTTGCCGTGACACCTTTGAAGCAGCGCCCCTGCCCCACGTGCGCCGCCGTGCAGCTCATTTTATCCTGAGGAAGTGGCTACTCCTGCTGCGGTGTTGTTATTATTTCTCAGACCTTTCTCTATATTTTATTTCCCTCACACCTCCAGTCCTTTTACGTGCCGCACGTTTACCGTCAGCACCACCCCAAAGGTGCCGCGGTGCAGCTGTTTTAGTGAACCCACGCAGCGGCCACTCCTGCTGCTGTACCTTTTGAGTATTTTTTAGACCATTCTCAATATTTTATTGCGCTCACACTTCCCAGCCTTTCCGTGCTGCTCTTTTTAACCAGCAGCGCTGCCCCGACGCTCCCGCGGTGCAGCTCTTTTAGTGACACGGGGCAGCAGCCACACCTGCTGCACTACCTTTATTGTACCTCGTTTACCATGCTCAGCATTTTATTCCCTTTACACCTCTCACGCTTTCCGGACCCCTTTTAAGCCGGCAGCGCTGCCCCGACGCTCCCGAGGTGCAGCTCTTTTAGTGATGCGGGGCAGCGGCCACACCTGCTGCAGTACCTTTATTGTACCTCGTTTACCATGCTCAGCATTTCATTCCCTTTACACCTCTCAGCCTTTCCCGTGCCGCTCTTTTTAACCAGCAGCGCTGCCCCGACGCTCCCGCGGTGCAGCTCTTTTAGTGATGCGGGGCAGCGGCCACACCTGCTGCAGTACCTTTATTGTACCTCGTTTACCATGCTCAGCATTTTATTCCCTTTACACCTCTCAAGCTTTCCGGACCCCTTTTTAGCCAGCAGCGCTGCCCCGACGCTCCCGCGGTGCAGCTCTTTTAGTGATGCGGGGCAGCGGCCACTCCTGCTGCAGTATCTTTATTGTACCTCTTTTACCATGCTCAGCATTTCATTCCCTTTACACCTCTCAGCTTTTCCGGACCCCTTTTTAACCAGCAGCGCTGCCCCGACCGTCCCGCGGTGCAGCTCTTTTAGTGACACGGGGCAGCGGCCACACCTGCTGCAGTACCTTTATTGTACCTCGTTTACAATGCTCAGCATTTTATTCCCTTTACACCTCTCAGCCTTTCCCGTGCCGCTCTTTTTAACCAGCAGCGCTGCCCCGACGCTCCCGAGGTGCAGCTCTTTTAGTCACACGGGGCAGCGGCCACTCCTGCTGCAGTACCTTTACAGTATTTCTTAAACCATTGTCAATATTTTATTGCGCTCACACTTCCCAGCCTTTCCCATGCTGCTCTTTTTAACCAGCAGCGCTGCCCCGACGCTCCCGAGGTGCAGCTCTTTTAGTGACGCGGAGCAGCGGCCACTCCTGCTGCAGTACCTTTACAATATTTCTTAGACCATTGTCAATATTTTATTGCGCTCACACTTCCCAGCCTTTCCCGTGCCGCTCTTTTTAACCAGCAGCGCTGCCCCGACGCTCCCGCGGTGCAGCTCTTTTAGTGATGCGGGGCAGCGGCCACTCCTGCTGCAGTACCTTTATTGTACCTCGTTTACCATGCTCAGCATTTTATTCCCTTTACACCTCTCAGCCTTTCCCGTGCCGCTCTTTTTAACCAGCAGCGCTGCCCCGACGCTCCCGCGGTGCAGCTCTTTTAGTCACACGGGGCAGCGGCCACACCTGCTGCTGTACCTTTATTGTACCTCGTTTACCATGCTCAGCATTTTATTCCCTTTACACCTCTCACGCTTTCCGGACCCCTTTTTAACCAGCAGCGCTGCCCCGACCGTCCCGCGGTGCAGCTCTTTTAGTGATGCGGGGCAGCGGTCACTCCTGCTGCAGTACCTTTACAATATTTCTTAGACCATTGTCAATACTTTATTGCGCTGACGTTTCCCAGCCTTTCCCGTGCCGCTCTTTTTAACCAGCAGCGCTGCCCCGACGCTCCCGCGGTGCAGCTCCCTTAGTGACACGGGGCAGGGGCCGAGAGCCCTCTAGGTGCGGCTCCTCTATAGCACTTTACCGTTTTCTATTTTATTTCATTGGCACCTCGCGCGTTGCGCCGGGCGCCTCATTCGGGGACATGCGCCGGCTCCCACAGCGCCCCGCCCGCCGCCGCTCCCCGGGGGCCTCCCCGCTGCTCTCGGGAGATCGCACACCGCACGCGGCCCAAGCCCCGTCTCGCCGACGGCACTCACCACCCGCCGCCCGCCGCCGCGTTCTCCCGCTCCCTACCGGCACGAAGCGGCGCTGCCGATGACGGAGCCGATGCGCGGCTGCCACGCCGCTCTCTCCGCGCCTCAGGGCCGGCGCCTTCGGCCGCACACGGCGGCGTCCCCGCATCCGGGCCAGCCCGCGGAGCTCCTGCCGCCGCCGCCGCCGCCCCCCGACTGAGGGGCCGCGACGCCGGCGCCCCCTTTTATACTCCGCACCCCCTTTTCCCGCCACTGCCGCGGTGGGCTCCCCCCGCCTCAAAATCGCCCAGAAGCGCCCGAGGCGGGAACGGCGCAGCCCCACCGGCGCCTCGGAGAAGCTCTTCTAGTGACAAGGAGCAGCGGCCACCCCTGCTGCAGTACCTTTATTGTACCTCGTTTACCATGCTCAGCATTTCATTCCCTTTACACCTCTCAGCCTTTCCCGTGCCGCTCTTTTTAACCAGCAGCGCTGCCCCGACGGTCCCGCGGTGCAGCTCTTTTAGTGACACGGAGCAGCGGCCACTCCTGCTGCAGTACCTTTATTGTACCTCGTTTACCATGCTCAGCATTTTATTCCCTTTACACCTCTCACGCTTTCCGGACCCCTTTTTAACCAGCAGCGCTGCCCCGACGCTCCCGCGGTGCAGCTCTTTTAGTGATGCGGGGCAGCGGCCACTCCTGCAGCAGTATCTTTATTGTACCTCTTTTACCATGCTCAGCATTTCATTCCCTTTACACCTCTCACGCTTTCCGGACCCCTTTTAAGCCGGCAGCACTGCCCCGACGCTCCCGAGGTGCAGCTCTTTTAGTCACACGGGGCAGCGGCCACTCCTGCTGCAGTACCTTTACAATATTTCTTAGACCATTGTCAATATTTTATTGCGCTCACACTTCCCAGCCTTTCCCATACTGCTCTGTTTAACCAGCAGCGCTGCCCCGACGCTCCCGCGGTGCAGCTCTTTTAGTGACACGGGGCAGCAGCCACTCCTGCTGCAGTACTTTTAAAGGATTTTCGACCATTTTATTTTATACCCTTCACAGATGCGACCTTTGCCGTGACACCTTTGAAGCAGCACCCCTGCCCCACGTGCGCCGCGGTGCAGCTCATTTTATCCTGAGGAAGTGGCTACTCCTGCTGCGGTGTTGTTGTTATTTCTCAGACCTTTCTCTATATTTTATTTCCCTCACACCTCCAGTCCTTTTACGTGCCGCACGTTTACCGTCAGCACCACCCCAAAGGTGCCGCGGTGCAGCTGTTTTAGTGAACCCACGCAGCGGCCACAACTGCTGCTGTACCTTTTGAGTATTTCTTAGACCATTCTCAATATTTTATTGCGCTCACACTTCCCAGCCTTTCCGTGCTGCTCTTTTTAACCAGCAGCGCTGCCCCGACGCTCCCGCGGTGCAGCGCTTTTAGTGATGCGGGGCAGCGGCCACTCCTGCTGCAGTATCTTTATTGTACCTCGTTTACCATGCTCAGCATTTCATTCCCTTTACACCTCTCAGCCTTTCCCGTGCCGCTCTTTTTAACCAGCAGCGCTGCCCCGACGGTCCCGCGGTGCAGCTCTTTTAGTGACACGGGGCAGCGGCCACACCTGCTGCTGTACCTTTATTGTACCTCGTTTACCATGCTCAGCATTTCATTCCCTTTACACCTCTCACGCTTTCCGGACCCCTTTTTAACCAGCAGCGCTGCCCCGACCGTCCCGCGGTGCAGCTCTTTTAGTGATGCGGGGCAGCGGCCACTCCTGCTGCTGTACCTTTATTGTACCTCGTTTACCATGCTCAGCATTTCATTCCCTTTACACCTCTCACGCTTTCCAGTGCCGCTCTTTTTAACCAGCAGCGCTGCCCCGACGCTCCCGCAGTGCAGCTCTTTTAGTGATGCGGAGCAGCGGCCACACCTGCTGCAGTACCTTTATTGTACCTCGTTTACCATGCTCAGCATTTTATTCCCTTTACACCTCTCAAGCTTTCCGGACCCCTTTTTAACCAGCAGCGCTGCCCCGACGCTCCCGCGGTGCAGCTCTTTTAGTGATGCGGGGCAGCGGCCACTCCTGCTGCAGTATCTTTATTGTACCTCTTCTACCATGCTCAGCATTTCATTCCCTTTACACCTCTCAGCTTTTCCGGACCCCTTTTTAACCAGCAGCGCTGCCCCGACCGTCCCGCGGTGCAGCTCTTTTAGTGACACGGGGCAGCGGCCACACCTGCTGCAGTACCTTTATTGTACCTCGTTTACCATGCTCAGCATTTTATTCCCTTTACACCTCTCAGCCTTTCCCGTGCCGCTCTTTTTAACCAGCAGCGCTGCCCCGACCGTCCCGCGGTGCAGCTCTTTTAGTGATGCGGGGCAGCGGCCACTCCTGCTGCTGTACCTTTATTGTACCTCGTTTACCATGCTCAGCATTTCATTCCCTTTACACCTCTCACGCTTTCCAGTGCCGCTCTTTTTAACCAGCAGCGCTGCCCCGACGCTCCCGCAGTGCAGCTCTTTTAGTGATGCGGAGCAGCGGCCACACCTGCTGCAGTACCTTTATTGTACCTCGTTTACCATGCTCAGCATTTTATTCCCTTTACACCTCTCAAGCTTTCCGGACCCCTTTTTAACCAGCAGCGCTGCCCCGACGCTCCCGCGGTGCAGCTCTTTTAGTGATGCGGGTCAGCGGCCACTCCTGCTGCAGTATCTTTATTGTACCTCTTCTACCATGCTCAGCATTTCATTCCCTTTACACCTCTCAGCTTTTCCGGACCCCTTTTTAACCAGCAGCGCTGCCCCGACCGTCCCGCGGTGCAGCTCTTTTAGTGACACGGGGCAGCGGCCACACCTGCTGCAGTACCTTTATTGTACCTCGTTTACAATGCTCAGCATTTTATTCCCTTTACACCTCTCAGCCTTTCCCGTGCCGCTCTTTTTAACCAGCAGCGCTGCCCCGACGCTCCCGAGGTGCAGCTCTTTTAGTCACACGGGGCAGCGGCCACTCCTGCTGCAGTACCTTTACAGTATTTCTTAAACCATTGTCAATATTTTATTGCGCTCACACTTCCCAGCCTTTCCCATGCTGCTCTTTTTAACCAGCAGCGCTGCCCCGACGCTCCCGAGGTGCAGCTCTTTTAGTGACGCGGAGCAGCGGCCACTCCTGCTGCAGTACCTTTACAATATTTCTTAGACCATTGTCAATATTTTATTCCGCTCACACTTCCCAGCCTTTCCCATGCTGCTCTTTTTAACCAGCAGCGCTGCCCCGACGCTCCCGCGGTGCAGCTCTTTTAGTGACACGGGGCAGCGGCCACACCTGCTGCTGTACCTTTATTGTACCTCGTTTACCATGCTCAGCATTTCATTCCCTTTACACCTCTCACGCTTTCCAGTGCCGCTCTTTTTAACCAGCAGCGCTGCCCCGACGCTCCCGCAGTGCAGCTCTTTTAGTGATGCGGAGCAGCGGCCACACCTGCTGCTGTACCTTTATTGTACCTCGTTTACCATGCTCAGCATTTTATTCCCTTTACACCTCTCACGCTTTCCGGACCCCTTTTTAACCAGCAGCGCTGCCCCGACGCTCCCGAGATGCAGCTCTTTTAGTGATGCGGGGCAGCGGCCACTCCTGCTGCTATACCTTTTCAATATTTCTTAGACCATTGTCAATATTTTATTGCGCTCACACTTCCCAGCCTTTCCCATGCTGCTCTGTTTAACCGGCAGCGCTGCCCCGACGCTCCCGAGGTGCAGCTCTTTTAGTGATGCGGGGCAGCGGCCACACCTGCTGCTGTACCTTTATTGTACCTCGTTTACCATGCTCAGCATTTTATTCCCTTTACACCTCTCACGCTTTCCGGACCCCTTTTTAACCAGCAGCGCTGCCCCGACGCTCCCGCGGTGCAGCTCTTTTAGTCACACGGGGCAGCGGCCACTCCTGCTGCTGTACCTTTATTGTACCTCGTTTACAATGCTCAGCATTTTATTCCCTTTACACCTCTCACGCTTTCCGGACCCCTTTTTAACCAGCAGCGCTGCCCCGACCGTCCCGCGGTGCAGCTCTTTTAGTGACGCGGGGCAGCGGCCACACCTGCTGCAGTATCTTTATTGTACCTCGTTTACAATGCTCAGCATTTCATTCCCTTTACACCTCTCAGCCTTTCCCGTGCCGCTCTTTTTAACCAGCAGCGCTGCCCCGACGCTCCCGCGGTGCAGCTCTTTTAGTGATGCGGGGCAGCGGCCACACCTGCTGCAGTACCTTTATTGTACCTCGTTTACCATGCTCAGCATTTTATTCCCTTTACACCTCTCAAGCTTTCCGGACCCCTTTTTAACCAGCAGCGCTGCCCCGACCGTCCCGCGGTGCAGCTCTTTTAGTGACACGGGGCAGCGGCCACACCTGCTGCAGTACCTTTATTGTACCTCGTTTACAATGCTCAGCATTTTATTCCCTTTACACCTCTCAGCCTTTCCCGTGCCGCTCTTTTTAACCAGCAGCGCTGCCCCGACGCTCCCGAGGTGCAGCTCTTTTAGTCACACGGGGCAGCGGCCACTCCTGCTGCAGTACCTTTACAGTATTTCTTAAACCATTGTCAATATTTTATTGCGCTCACACTTCCCAGCCTTTCCCATGCTGCTCTTTTTAACCAGCAGCGCTGCCCCGACGCTCCCGAGGTGCAGCTCTTTTAGTGACGCGGAGCAGCGGCCACTCCTGCTGCAGTACCTTTACAATATTTCTTAGACCATTGTCAATATTTTATTCCGCTCACACTTCCCAGCCTTTCCCGTGCCGCTCTTTTTAACCAGCAGCGCTGCCCCGACGCTCCCGCGGTGCAGCTCTTTTAGTGATGCGGGGCAGCGGCCACTCCTGCTGCAGTACCTTTATTGTACCTCGTTTACCATGCTCAGCATTTCATTCCCTTTACACCTCTCACGCTTTCCAGTGCCGCTCTTTTTAACCAGCAGCGCTGCCCCGACGGTCCCGCGGTGCAGCTCTTTTAGTGATGCGGAGCAGCGGCCACACCTGCTGCTGTACCTTTTTTGTACCTCGTTTACCATGCTCAGCATTTTATTCCCTTTACACCTCTCACGCTTTCCGGACCCCTTTTTAACCAGCAGCGCTGCCCCGACCGTCCCGCGGTGCAGCTCTTTTAGTGATGCGGGGCAGCGGCCACTCCTGCTGCAGTACCTTTACAATATTTCTTAGACCATTGTCAATATTTTATTCCGCTCACACTTCCCAGCCTTTCCCGTGCCGCTCTGTTTAACCAGCAGCCCTGCCCCGACGCTCCCGCGGTGCAGCTCTTTTAGTCACACGGGGCAGCGGCCACACCTGCTGCTGTACCTTTATTGTACCTCGTTTACCATGCTCAGCATTTCATTCCCTTTACACCTCTCACGCTTTCCGGACCCCTTTTTAACCAGCAGCGCTGCCCCGACGCTCCCGCGGTGCAGCTCTTTTAGTGATGCGGGGCAGCGGCCACTCCTGCTGCAGTACCTTTACAATATTTCTTAGACCATTGTCAATATTTTATTGCGCTCACACTTCCCAGCCTTTCCCATACTGCTCTGTTTAACCAGCAGCGCTGCCCCGACGCTCCCGCGGTGCAGCTCTTTTAGTGACACGGGGCAGCAGCCACTCCTGCTGCAGTACTTTTAAAGGATTTTCGACCATTTTATTTTATACCCTTCACAGATGCGACCTTTGCCGTGACACCTTTGAAGCAGCACCCCTGCCCCACGTGCGCCGCGGTGCAGCTCATTTTATCCTGAGGAAGTGGCTACTCCTGCTGCGGTGTTGTTGTTATTTCTCAGACCTTTCTCTATATTTTATTTCCCTCACACCTCCAGTCCTTTTACGTGCCGCACGTTTACCGTCAGCACCACCCCAAAGGTGCCGCGGTGCAGCTGTTTTAGTGAACCCACGCAGCGGCCACAACTGCTGCTGTACCTTTTGAGTATTTCTTAGACCATTCTCAATATTTTATTGCGCTCACACTTCCCAGCCTTTCCGTGCTGCTCTTTTTAACCAGCAGCGCTGCCCCGACGCTCCCGCGGTGCAGCTCTTTTAGTGACACGGGGCAGCGGCCACACCTGCTGCTGTACCTTTATTGTACCTCGTTTACCATGCTCAGCATTTCATTCCCTTTACACCTCTCACGCTTTCCGGACCCCTTTTTAACCAGCAGCGCTTCCCCGACCGTCCCGAGGTGCAGCTCTTTTAGTGATGCGGGGCAGCGGCCACTCCTGCTGCAGTACCTTTACAATATTTCTTAGACCATTGTGAATATTTTATTCCGCTCACACTTCCCAGCCTTTCCGTGCCGCTCTTTTTAACCAGCAGCGCTGCCCCGACCGTCCCGCGGTGCAGCTCTTTTAGTGATGCGGGGCAGCGGCCACTCCTGCTGCAGTACCTTTACAATATTTCTTAGACCATTGTCAATACTTTATTGCGCTGACGTTTCCCAGCCTTTCCCGTGCCGCTCTTTTTAACCAGCAGCGCTGCCCCGACGCTCCCGCGGTGCAGCTCCCTTAGTGACACGGGGCAGGGGCCGAGAGCCCTCTAGGTGCGGCTCCTCTATAGCACTTTACCGTTTTCTATTTTATTTCATTGGCACCTCGCGCGTTGCGCCGGGCGCCTCATTCGGGGACATGCGCCGGCTCCCACAGCGCCCCGCCCGCCGCCGCTCCCCGGGGGCCTCCCCGCTGCTCTCGGGAGATCGCACACCGCACGCGGCCCAAGCCCCGTCTCGCCGACGGCACTCACCACCCGCCGCCCGCCGCCGCGTTCTCCCGCTCCCTACCGGCACGAAGCGGCGCTGCCGATGACGGAGCCGATGCGCGGCTGCCACGCCGCTCTCTCCGCGCCTCAGGGCCGGCGCCTTCGGCCGCACAGGGCGGCGTCCCCGCATCCGGGCCAGCCCGCGGAGCTCCTGCCGCCGCCGCCGCCGCCCCCCGACTGAGGGGCCGCGACGCCGGCGCCCCCTTTTATACTCCGCACCCCCTTTTCCCGCCACTGCCGCGGTGGGCTCCCCCCGCCTCAAAATCGCCCAGAAGCGCCCGAGGCGGGAACGGCGCAGCCCCACCGGCGCCTCGGAGAAGCTCTTCTAGTGACAAGGAGCAGCGGCCACTCCTGCTGCAGTACCTTTATTGTACCTCGTTTACCATGCTCAGCATTTTATTCCCTTTACACCTCTCACGCTTTCCGGACCCCTTTTTAACCAGCAGCGCTGCCCCGACGCTCCCGCGGTGCAGCGCTTTTAGTGATGCGGGGCAGCGGCCACTCCTGCAGCAGTATCTTTATTGTACCTCTTTTACCATGCTCAGCATTTCATTCCCTTTACACCTCTCACGCTTTCCGGACCCCTTTTAAGCCGGCAGCACTGCCCCGACGCTCCCGAGGTGCAGCTCTTTTAGTGATGCGGGGCAGCGGCCACACCTGCTGCAGTACCTTTATTGTACCTCGTTTACCATGCTCAGCATTTCATTCCCTTTACACCTCTCACGCTTTCCGGACCCCTTTTTAACCAGCAGCGCTTCCCCGACCGTCCCGCGGTGCAGCTCTTTTAGTGATGCGGGGCAGCGGCCACACCTGCTGCAGTACCTTTATTGTACCTCGTTTACCATGCTCAGCATTTCATTCCCTTTACACCTCTCACCCTTTCCCGTGCCGCTCTTTTTAACCAGCAGCGCTGCCCCGACGCTCCCGCGGTGCAGCTCTTTTAGTGATGCGGGGCAGCGGCCACACCTGCTGCAGTACCTTTATTGTACCTCGTTTACCATGCTCAGCATTTTATTCCCTTTACACCTCTCAAGCTTTCCGGACCCCTTTTTAACCAGCAGCGCTGCCCCGACGCTCCCGCGGTGCAGCTCTTTTAGTGATGCGGGGCAGCGGCCACTCCTGCTGCAGTATCTTTATTGTACCTCTTTTACCATGCTCAGCATTTCATTCCCTTTACACCTCTCACGCTTTCCGGACCCCTTTTTAGCCAGCAGCGCTGCCCCGACCGTCCCGCGGTGCAGCTCTTTTAGTGACGCGGGGCAGCGGCCACACCTGCTGCAGTACCTTTATTGTACCTCGTTTACAATGCTCAGCATTTTATTCCCTTTACACCTCTCAGCCTTTCCCGTGCCGCTCTTTTTAACCAGCAGCGCTGCCCCGACGCTCCCGAGGTGCAGCTCTTTTAGTCACACGGGGCAGCGGCCACTCCTGCTGCAGTACCTTTACAGTATTTCTTAGACCATTGTCAATATTTTATTGCGCTCACACTTCCCAGCCTTTCCCATGCTGCTCTTTTTAACCAGCAGCGCTGCCCCGACCGTCCCGCGGTGCAGCTCTTTTAGTGATGCGGGGCAGCGGCCACACCTGCAGCAGTATCTTTATTGTACCTCTTTTACCATGCTCAGCATTTCATTCCCTTTACACCTCTCAGCCTTTCCCGTGCCGCTCTTTTTAACCAGCAGCGCTGCCCCGACCGTCCCGCGGTGCAGCTCTTTTAGTCACACGGGGCAGCGGCCACTCCTGCTGCAGTACCTTTACAATATTTCTTAGACCATTGTCAATACTTTATTGCGCTGACGTTTCCCAGCCTTTCCCGTGCCGCTCTTTTTAACCAGCAGCGCTGCCCCGACGCTCCCGCGGTGCAGCTCCCTTAGTGACACGGGGCAGGGGCCGAGAGCCCTCTAGGTGCGGCTCCTCTATAGCACTTTACCGTTTTCTATTTTATTTCATTGGCACCTCGCGCGTTGCGCCGGGCGCCTCATTCGGGGACATGCGCCGGCTCCCACAGCGCCCCGCCCGCCGCCGCTCCCCGGGGGCCTCCCCGCTGCTCTCGGGAGATCGCACACCGCACGCGGCCCAAGCCCCGTCTCGCCGACGGCACTCACCACCAGCCGCCCGCCGCCGCGTTCTCCCGCTCCCTACCGGCACGAAGCGGCGCTGCCGATGACGGAGCCGATGCGCGGCTGCCACGCCGCTCTCTCCGCGCCTCAGGGCCGGCGCCTTCGGCCGCACAGGGCGGCGTCCCCGCATCCGGGCCAGCCCGCGGAGCTCCTGCCGCCGCCGCCGCCGCCCCCCGACTGAGGGGCCGCGACGCCGGCGCCCCCTTTTATACTCCGCACCCCCTTTTCCCGCCACTGCCGCGGTGGGCTCCCCCCGCCTCAAAATCGCCCAGAAGCGCCCGAGGCGGGAACGGCGCAGCCCCACCGGCGCCTCGGAGAAGCTCTTCTAGTGACAAGGAGCAGCGGCCACTCCTGCTGCAGTACCTTTATTGTACCTCGTTTACCATGCTCAGCATTTTATTCCCTTTACACCTCTCAGCCTTTCCCGTGCCGCTCTTTTTAACCAGCGGCGCTGCCCCGACGTTCCCGAGGTGCAGCTCTTTTAGTGATGCGGAGCAGCGGCCACACCTGCTGCTCTACCTTTATTGTACCTCGTTTACCATGCTCAGCATTTTATTCCCTTTACACCTCTCAGCCTTTCCCGTGCCGCTCTTTTTAACCAGCAGCGCTGCCCCGACCGTCCCGCGGTGCAGCTCTTTTAGTGACGCGGGGCAGCGGCCACACCTGCTGCTGTACCTTTATTGTACCTCGTTTACCATGCTCAGCATTTCATTCCCTTTACACCTCTCACGCTTTCCGGACCCCTTTTTAACCAGCAGAGCTGCCCCGACGGTCCCGCGGTGCAGCTCTTGTAGTGATGCGGGGCAGCGGCCACTCCTGCTGCAGTACTTTTAAAGGATTTTCGACCATTTTATTTTATACCCTTCACAGATGCGACCTTTGCCGTGACACCTTTGAAGCAGCGCCCCTGCCCCACGTGCGCCGCGGTGCAGCTCATTTTATCCTGAGGAAGTGGCTACTCCTGCTGCGGTGTTGTTATTATTTCTCAGACCTTTCTCTATATTTTATTTCCCTCACACCTCCAGTCCTTTTACGTGCCGCACGTTTACCGTCAGCACCACCCCAAAGGTGCCGCGGTGCAGCTGTTTTAGTGAACCCACGCAGCGGCCACTCCTGCTGCTGTACCTTTTGAGTATTTTTTAGACCATTCTCAATATTTTATTGCGCTCACACTTCCCAGCCTTTCCGTGCTGCTCTTTTTAACCAGCAGCGCTGCCCCGACGCTCCCGCGGTGCAGCTCTTTTAGTGACACGGGGCAGCAGCCACACCTGCTGCACTACCTTTATTGTACCTCGTTTACCATGCTCAGCATTTCATTCCCTTTACACCTCTCACGCTTTCCGGACCCCTTTTTAACCAGCAGCGCTGCCCCGACCGTCCCGCGGTGCAGCTCTTTTAGTGATGCGGGGCAGCGGCCACACCTGCTGCAGTATCTTTATTGTACCTCGTTTACCATGCTCAGCATTTCATTCCCTTTACACCTCTCAGCCTTTCCCGTGCCGCTCTTTTTAACCAGCAGCGCTGCCCCGACGCTCCCGCGGTGCAGCTCTTTTAGTGATGCGGGGCAGCGGCCACACCTGCTGCAGTACCTTTATTGTACCTCGTTTACCATGCTCAGCATTTTATTCCCTTTACACCTCTCACGCTTTCCGGACCCCTTTTTAACCAGCAGCGCTGCCCCGACGCTCCCGCGGGGCAGCGCTTTTAGTGATGCGGGGCAGCGGCCACTCCTGCAGCAGTATCTTTATTGTACCTCTTTTACCATGCTCAGCATTTCATTCCCTTTACACCTCTCACGCTTTCCGGACCCCTTTTAAGCCGGCAGCGCTGCCCCGACGCTCCCGAGGTGCAGCTCTTTTAGTGACGCGGGGCAGCGGCCACACCTGCTGCAGTATCTTTATTGTACCTCGTTTACAATGCTCAGCATTTCATTCCCTTTACACCTCTCAGCCTTTCCCGTGCCGCTCTTTTTAACCAGCAGCGCTGCCCCGACGCTCCCGCGGTGCAGCTCTTTTAGTGATGCGGGGCAGCGGCCACACCTGCTGCAGTACCTTTATTGTACCTCGTTTACCATGCTCAGCATTTTATTCCCTTTACACCTCTCAAGCTTTCCGGACCCCTTTTTAGCCAGCAGCGCTGCCCCGACGCTCCCGCGGTGCAGCTCTTTTAGTGATGCGGGGCAGCGGCCACACCTGCAGCAGTATCTTTATTGTACCTCGTTTACCATGCTCAGCATTTCATTCCCTTTACACCTCTCAGCCTTTCCGGGCCCCTTTTTAACCAGCAGCGCTGCCCCGACGCTCCCGCGGTGCAGCTCTTTTAGTGATGCGGGGCAGCGGCCACTCCTGCTGCTGTACCTTTATTGTACCTCGTTTACCATGCTCAGCATTTCATTCCCTTTACACCTCTCACGCTTTCCGGACCCCTTTTTAACCAGCAGCGCTGCCCCGACGCTCCCGCGGTGCAGCTCTTTTAGTGACACGGGGCAGCGGCCACACCTGCTGCTGTACCTTTATTGTACCTCGTTTACCATGCTCAGCATTTTATTCCCTTTACACCTCTCAGCCTTTCCCGTGCCGCTCTTTTTAACCAGCAGCGCTGCGCCGACGCTCCCGCGGTGCAGCTCTTTTAGTGATGCGGGGCAGCGGCCACTCCTGCAGCAGTATCTTTATTGTACCTCTTTTACCATGCTCAGCATTTCATTCCCTTTACACCTCTCACGCTTTCCAGTGCCGCTCTTTTTAACCAGCAGCGCTGCCCCGACGCTCCCGCGGTGCAGCTCTTTTAGTGATGCGGAGCAGCGGCCACACCTGCTGCTGTACCTTTATTGTACCTCGTTTACCATGCTCAGCATTTTATTCCCTTTACACCTCTCACGTTTTCCGGACCCCTTTTTAACCAGCAGAGCTGCCCCGACGCTCCCGAGATGCAGCTCTTTTAGTGATGCGGGGCAGCGGCCACTCCTGCTGCTGTACCTTTTCAATATTTCTTAGACCATGGTCAATATTTTATTGCGCTCACACTTCCCAGCCTTTCCCATGCTGCTCTGTTTAACCAGCAGCGCTGCCCCGACGCTCCCGAGGTGCAGCTCTTTTAGTGATGCGGGGCAGCGGCCACACCTGCTGCACTACCTTTATTGTACCTCGTTTACCATGCTCAGCATTTTATTCCCTTTACACCTCTCACGCTTTCCGGACCCCTTTTTAACCAGCAGCGCTGCCCCGACCGTCCCGCGGTGCAGCTCTTTTAGTGATGCGGGGCAGCGGCCACTCCTGCTGCAGTACCTTTACAATATTTCTTAGACCATTGTCAATACTTTATTGCGCTGACGTTTCCCAGCCTTTCCCGTGCTGCTCTGTTTAACCAGCAGCGCTGCCCCGACGCTCCCGCGGTGCAGCTCCCTTAGTGACACGGGGCAGGGGCCGAGAGCCCTCTAGGTGCGGCTCCTCTATAGCACTTTACCGTTTTCTATTTTATTTCATTGGCACCTCGCGCGTTGCGCCGGGCGCCTCATTCGGGGACATGCGCCGGCTCCCACAGCGCCCCGCCCGCCGCCGCTCCCCGGGGGCCTCCCCGCTGCTCTCGGGAGATCGCACACCGCACGCGGCCCAAGCCCCGTCTCGCCGACGGCACTCACCACCCGCCGCCCGCCGCCGCGTTCTCCCGCTCCCTACCGGCACGAAGCGGCGCTGCCGATGACGGAGCCGATGCGCGGCTGCCACGCCGCTCTCTCCGCGCCTCAGGGCCGGCGCCTTCGGCCGCACACGGCGGCGTCCCCGCATCCGGGCCAGCCCGCGGAGCTCCTGCCGCCGCCGCCGCCGCCCCCCGACTGAGGGGCCGCGACGCCGGCGCCCCCTTTTATACTCCGCACCCCCTTTTCCCGCCACTGCCGCGGTGGGCTCCCCCCGCCTCAAAATCGCCCAGAAGCGCCCGAGGCGGGAACGGCGCAGCCCCACCGGCGCCTCGGAGAAGCTCTTCTAGTGACAAGGAGCAGCGGCCACTCCTGCTGCAGTACCTTTATTGTACCTCGTTTACCATGCTCAGCATTTCATTCCCTTTACACCTCTCAGCCTTTCCCGTGCCGCTCTTTTTAACCAGCAGCGCTGCCCGGACGCTCCCGCGGTGCAGCTCTTTTAGTGACACGGGGCAGCGGCCACTCCTGCTGCAGTACCTTTATTGTACCTCGTTTACCATGCTCAGCATTTTATTCCCTTTACACCTCTCAAGCTTTCCGGACCCCTTTTTAACCAGCAGCGCTGCCCCGACCGTCCCGCGGTGCAGCTCTTTTAGTGACGCGGGGCAGCGGCCACACCTGCTGCTGTACCTTTATTGTACCTCGTTTACCATGCTCAGCATTTCATTCCCTTTACACCTCTCACGCTTTCCGGACCCCTTTTTAGCCAGCAGCGCTGCCCCGACGCTCCCGAGGTGCAGCTCTTTTAGTGATGCGGGGCAGCGGCCACTCCTGCTGCAGTACCTTTACAATATTTCTTAGACCATTGTCAATATTTTATTCCGCTCACACTTCCCAGCCTTTCCCGTGCCGCTCTTTTTAACCAGCAGCGCTGCCCCGACGCTCCCGCGGTGCAGCTCTTTTAGTGATGCGGGGCAGCGGCCACTCCTGCTGCAGTACCTTTATTGTACCTCGTTTACCATGCTCAGCATTTCATTCCCTTTACACCTCTCAGCCTTTCCCGTGCCGCTCTTTTTAACCAGCAGCGCTGCCCCGACGCTCCCGCGGTGCAGCTCTTTTAGTCACACGGGGCAGCGGCCACACCTGCTGCTGTACCTTTATTGTACCTCGTTTACCATGCTCAGCATTTCATTCCCTTTACACCTCTCAGCCTTTCCCGTGCCGCTCTTTTTAACCAGCAGCGCTGCCCCGACCGTCCCGCGGTGCAGCTCTTTTAGTCACACGGGGCAGCGGCCACTCCTGCTGCAGTACCTTTACAATATTTCTTAGACCATTGTCAATACTTTATTGCGCTGACGTTTCCCAGCCTTTCCCGTGCCGCTCTTTTTAACCAGCAGCGCTGCCCCGACGCTCCCGCGGTGCAGCTCCCTTAGTGACACGGGGCAGGGGCCGAGAGCCCTCTAGGTGCGGCTCCTCTATAGCACTTTACCGTTTTCTATTTTATTTCATTGGCACCTCGCGCGTTGCGCCGGGCGCCTCATTCGGGGACATGCGCCGGCTCCCACAGCGCCCCGCCCGCCGCCGCTCCCCGGGGGCCTCCCCGCTGCTCTCGGGAGATCGCACACCGCACGCGGCCCAAGCCCCGTCTCGCCGACGGCACTCACCACCAGCCGCCCGCCGCCGCGTTCTCCCGCTCCCTACCGGCACGAAGCGGCGCTGCCGATGACGGAGCCGATGCGCGGCTGCCACGCCGCTCTCTCCGCGCCTCAGGGCCGGCGCCTTCGGCCGCACAGGGCGGCGTCCCCGCATCCGGGCCAGCCCGCGGAGCTCCTGCCGCCGCCGCCGCCGCCCCCCGACTGAGGGGCCGCGACGCCGGCGCCCCCTTTTATACTCCGCACCCCCTTTTCCCGCCACTGCCGCGGTGGGCTCCCCCCGCCTCAAAATCGCCCAGAAGCGCCCGAGGCGGGAACGGCGCAGCCCCACCGGCGCCTCGGAGAAGCTCTTCTAGTGACAAGGAGCAGCGGCCACTCCTGCTGCAGTACCTTTATTGTACCTCGTTTACCATGCTCAGCATTTTATTCCCTTTACACCTCTCAGCCTTTCCCGTGCCGCTCTTTTTAACCAGCGGCGCTGCCCCGACGTTCCCGAGGTGCAGCTCTTTTAGTGATGCGGAGCAGCGGCCACACCTGCTGCTCTACCTTTATTGTACCTCGTTTACCATGCTCAGCATTTTATTCCCTTTACACCTCTCAGCCTTTCCCGTGCCGCTCTTTTTAACCAGCAGCGCTGCCCCGACCGTCCCGCGGTGCAGCTCTTTTAGTGACGCGGGGCAGCGGCCACACCTGCTGCTGTACCTTTATTGTACCTCGTTTACCATGCTCAGCATTTCATTCCCTTTACACCTCTCACGCTTTCCGGACCCCTTTTTAACCAGCAGAGCTGCCCCGACGGTCCCGCGGTGCAGCTCTTGTAGTGATGCGGGGCAGCGGCCACTCCTGCTGCAGTACTTTTAAAGGATTTTCGACCATTTTATTTTATACCCTTCACAGATGCGACCTTTGCCGTGACACCTTTGAAGCAGCGCCCCTGCCCCACGTGCGCCGCGGTGCAGCTCATTTTATCCTGAGGAAGTGGCTACTCCTGCTGCGGTGTTGTTATTATTTCTCAGACCTTTCTCTATATTTTATTTCCCTCACACCTCCAGTCCTTTTACGTGCCGCACGTTTACCGTCAGCACCACCCCAAAGGTGCCGCGGTGCAGCTGTTTTAGTGAACCCACGCAGCGGCCACTCCTGCTGCTGTACCTTTTGAGTATTTTTTAGACCATTCTCAATATTTTATTGCGCTCACACTTCCCAGCCTTTCCGTGCTGCTCTTTTTAACCAGCAGCGCTGCCCCGACGCTCCCGCGGTGCAGCTCTTTTAGTGACACGGGGCAGCAGCCACACCTGCTGCACTACCTTTATTGTACCTCGTTTACCATGCTCAGCATTTCATTCCCTTTACACCTCTCACGCTTTCCGGACCCCTTTTTAACCAGCAGCGCTGCCCCGACCGTCCCGCGGTGCAGCTCTTTTAGTGATGCGGGGCAGCGGCCACACCTGCTGCAGTATCTTTATTGTACCTCGTTTACCATGCTCAGCATTTCATTCCCTTTACACCTCTCAGCCTTTCCCGTGCCGCTCTTTTTAACCAGCAGCGCTGCCCCGACGCTCCCGCGGTGCAGCTCTTTTAGTGATGCGGGGCAGCGGCCACACCTGCTGCAGTACCTTTATTGTACCTCGTTTACCATGCTCAGCATTTTATTCCCTTTACACCTCTCACGCTTTCCGGACCCCTTTTTAACCAGCAGCGCTGCCCCGACGCTCCCGCGGGGCAGCGCTTTTAGTGATGCGGGGCAGCGGCCACTCCTGCAGCAGTATCTTTATTGTACCTCTTTTACCATGCTCAGCATTTCATTCCCTTTACACCTCTCACGCTTTCCGGACCCCTTTTAAGCCGGCAGCGCTGCCCCGACGCTCCCGAGGTGCAGCTCTTTTAGTGACGCGGGGCAGCGGCCACACCTGCTGCAGTATCTTTATTGTACCTCGTTTACAATGCTCAGCATTTCATTCCCTTTACACCTCTCAGCCTTTCCCGTGCCGCTCTTTTTAACCAGCAGCGCTGCCCCGACGCTCCCGCGGTGCAGCTCTTTTAGTGATGCGGGGCAGCGGCCACACCTGCTGCAGTACCTTTATTGTACCTCGTTTACCATGCTCAGCATTTTATTCCCTTTACACCTCTCAAGCTTTCCGGACCCCTTTTTAGCCAGCAGCGCTGCCCCGACGCTCCCGCGGTGCAGCTCTTTTAGTGATGCGGGGCAGCGGCCACACCTGCAGCAGTATCTTTATTGTACCTCGTTTACCATGCTCAGCATTTCATTCCCTTTACACCTCTCAGCCTTTCCGGGCCCCTTTTTAACCAGCAGCGCTGCCCCGACGCTCCCGCGGTGCAGCTCTTTTAGTGATGCGGGGCAGCGGCCACTCCTGCTGCTGTACCTTTATTGTACCTCGTTTACCATGCTCAGCATTTCATTCCCTTTACACCTCTCACGCTTTCCGGACCCCTTTTTAACCAGCAGCGCTGCCCCGACGCTCCCGCGGTGCAGCTCTTTTAGTGACACGGGGCAGCGGCCACACCTGCTGCTGTACCTTTATTGTACCTCGTTTACCATGCTCAGCATTTTATTCCCTTTACACCTCTCAGCCTTTCCCGTGCCGCTCTTTTTAACCAGCAGCGCTGCGCCGACGCTCCCGCGGTGCAGCTCTTTTAGTGATGCGGGGCAGCGGCCACTCCTGCAGCAGTATCTTTATTGTACCTCTTTTACCATGCTCAGCATTTCATTCCCTTTACACCTCTCACGCTTTCCAGTGCCGCTCTTTTTAACCAGCAGCGCTGCCCCGACGCTCCCGCGGTGCAGCTCTTTTAGTGATGCGGAGCAGCGGCCACACCTGCTGCTGTACCTTTATTGTACCTCGTTTACCATGCTCAGCATTTTATTCCCTTTACACCTCTCACGTTTTCCGGACCCCTTTTTAACCAGCAGAGCTGCCCCGACGCTCCCGAGATGCAGCTCTTTTAGTGATGCGGGGCAGCGGCCACTCCTGCTGCTGTACCTTTTCAATATTTCTTAGACCATGGTCAATATTTTATTGCGCTCACACTTCCCAGCCTTTCCCATGCTGCTCTGTTTAACCAGCAGCGCTGCCCCGACGCTCCCGAGGTGCAGCTCTTTTAGTGATGCGGGGCAGCGGCCACACCTGCTGCACTACCTTTATTGTACCTCGTTTACCATGCTCAGCATTTTATTCCCTTTACACCTCTCACGCTTTCCGGACCCCTTTTTAACCAGCAGCGCTGCCCCGACCGTCCCGCGGTGCAGCTCTTTTAGTGATGCGGGGCAGCGGCCACTCCTGCTGCAGTACCTTTACAATATTTCTTAGACCATTGTCAATACTTTATTGCGCTGACGTTTCCCAGCCTTTCCCGTGCTGCTCTGTTTAACCAGCAGCGCTGCCCCGACGCTCCCGCGGTGCAGCTCCCTTAGTGACACGGGGCAGGGGCCGAGAGCCCTCTAGGTGCGGCTCCTCTATAGCACTTTACCGTTTTCTATTTTATTTCATTGGCACCTCGCGCGTTGCGCCGGGCGCCTCATTCGGGGACATGCGCCGGCTCCCACAGCGCCCCGCCCGCCGCCGCTCCCCGGGGGCCTCCCCGCTGCTCTCGGGAGATCGCACACCGCACGCGGCCCAAGCCCCGTCTCGCCGACGGCACTCACCACCCGCCGCCCGCCGCCGCGTTCTCCCGCTCCCTACCGGCACGAAGCGGCGCTGCCGATGACGGAGCCGATGCGCGGCTGCCACGCCGCTCTCTCCGCGCCTCAGGGCCGGCGCCTTCGGCCGCACACGGCGGCGTCCCCGCATCCGGGCCAGCCCGCGGAGCTCCTGCCGCCGCCGCCGCCGCCCCCCGACTGAGGGGCCGCGACGCCGGCGCCCCCTTTTATACTCCGCACCCCCTTTTCCCGCCACTGCCGCGGTGGGCTCCCCCCGCCTCAAAATCGCCCAGAAGCGCCCGAGGCGGGAACGGCGCAGCCCCACCGGCGCCTCGGAGAAGCTCTTCTAGTGACAAGGAGCAGCGGCCACTCCTGCTGCAGTACCTTTATTGTACCTCGTTTACCATGCTCAGCATTTCATTCCCTTTACACCTCTCAGCCTTTCCCGTGCCGCTCTTTTTAACCAGCAGCGCTGCCCGGACGCTCCCGCGGTGCAGCTCTTTTAGTGACACGGGGCAGCGGCCACTCCTGCTGCAGTACCTTTATTGTACCTCGTTTACCATGCTCAGCATTTTATTCCCTTTACACCTCTCAAGCTTTCCGGACCCCTTTTTAACCAGCAGCGCTGCCCCGACCGTCCCGCGGTGCAGCTCTTTTAGTGACGCGGGGCAGCGGCCACACCTGCTGCTGTACCTTTATTGTACCTCGTTTACCATGCTCAGCATTTCATTCCCTTTACACCTCTCACGCTTTCCGGACCCCTTTTTAGCCAGCAGCGCTGCCCCGACGCTCCCGAGGTGCAGCTCTTTTAGTGATGCGGGGCAGCGGCCACTCCTGCTGCAGTACCTTTACAATATTTCTTAGACCATTGTCAATATTTTATTCCGCTCACACTTCCCAGCCTTTCCCGTGCCGCTCTTTTTAACCAGCAGCGCTGCCCCGACGCTCCCGCGGTGCAGCTCTTTTAGTGATGCGGGGCAGCGGCCACTCCTGCTGCAGTACCTTTATTGTACCTCGTTTACCATGCTCAGCATTTCATTCCCTTTACACCTCTCAGCCTTTCCCGTGCCGCTCTTTTTAACCAGCAGCGCTGCCCCGACGCTCCCGCGGTGCAGCTCTTTTAGTCACACGGGGCAGCGGCCACACCTGCTGCTGTACCTTTATTGTACCTCGTTTACCATGCTCAGCATTTCATTCCCTTTACACCTCTCACGCTTTCCGGACCCCTTTTTAACCAGCAGAGCTGCCCCGATGGTCCCGCGGTGCAGCTCTTTTAGTGATGCGGGGCAGCGGCCACTCCTGCTGCAGTACCTTTACAATATTTCTTAGACCATTGTCAATATTTTATTGCGCTCAAACTTCCCAGCCTTTCCCATACTGCTCTGTTTAACCAGCAGCGCTGCCCCGACGCTCCCGCGGTGCAGCTCTTTTAGTGACACGGGGCAGCAGCCACTCCTGCTGCAGTACTTTTAAAGGATTTTCGACCATTTTATTTTATACCCTTCACAGATGCGACCTTTGCCGTGACACCTTTGAAGCAGCACCCCTGCCCCACGTGCGCCGCGGTGCAGCTCATTTTATCCTGAGGAAGTGGCTACTCCTGCTGCGGTGTTGTTGTTATTTCTCAGACCTTTCTCTATATTTTATTTCCCTCACACCTCCAGTCCTTTTACGTGCCGCACGTTTACCGTCAGCACCACCCCAAAGGTGCCGCGGTGCAGCTGTTTTAGTGAACCCACGCAGCGGCCACTCCTGCTGCAGTACCTTTACAATATTTCTTAGACCATTGTCAATACTTTATTGCGCTGACGTTTCCCAGCCTTTCCCGTGCCGCTCTTTTTAACCAGCAGCGCTGCCCCGACGCTCCCGCGGTGCAGCTCTTTTAGTGATGCGGGGCAGCGGCCACACCTGCTGCTGTACCTTTATTGTACCTCGTTTACCATGCTCAGCATTTTATTCCCTTTACACCTCTCAGCCTTTCCCGTGCCGCTCTTTTTAACCAGCAGCGCTGCCCCGACGCTCCCGCGGTGCAGCTCTTTTAGTGACACGGGGCAGCAGCCACTCCTGCTGCAGTACTTTTAAAGGATTTTCGACCATTTTATTTTATACCCTTCACAGATGCGACCTTTGCCGTGACACCTTTGAAGCAGCGCCCCTGCCCCACGTGCGCCGCGGTGCAGCTCATTTTATCCTGAGGAAGTGGCTACTCCTGCTGCGGTGTTGTTATTATTTCTCAGACCTTTCTCTATATTTTATTTCCCTCACACCTCCAGTCCTTTTACGTGCCGCACGTTTACCGTCAGCACCACCCCAAAGGTGCCGCGGTGCAGCTGTTTTAGTGAACCCACGCAGCGGCCACAACTGCTGCTGTACCTTTACAATATTTCTTAGACCATTGTCAATATTTTATTGCGCTCACACTTCCCAGCCTTTCCGTGCTGCTCTTTTTAACCAGCAGCGCTGCCCCGACGCTCCCGCGGTGCAGCTCTTTTAGTGACGCGGGGCAGCGGCCACACCTGCTGCTGTACCTTTATTGTACCTCGTTTACCATGCTCAGCATTTCATTCCCTTTACACCTCTCAGCCTTTCCCGTGCCGCTCTTTTTAACCAGCAGCGCTGCCCCGACCGTCCCGCGGTGCAGCTCTTTTAGTGATGCGGGGCAGCGGCCACACCTGCAGCAGTATCTTTATTGTACCTCGTTTACCATGCTCAGCATTTCATTCCCTTTACACCTCTCAGCCTTTCCGGGCCCCTTTTTAACCAGCAGCGCTGCCCCGACGCTCCCGCGGTGCAGCTCTTTTAGTCACACGGGGCAGCGGCCACTCCTGCTGCTGTACCTTTATTGTACCTCGTTTACCATGCTCAGCATTTCATTCCCTTTACACCTCTCAGCCTTTCCTGTGCCGCTCTTTTTAACCAGCAGCGCTGCCCCGACGCTCCCGCGGTGCAGCTCTTTTAGTGATGCCGGGCAGCGGCCACTCCTGCTGCTGTACCTTTACAATATTTCTTAGACCATTGTCAATACTTTATTGCGCTGACGTTTCTCAGCCTTTCCCGTGCTGCTCTGTTTAACCAGCAGCGCTGCCCCGACGCTCCCGCGGTGCAGCTCCCTTAGTGACACGGGGCAGGGGCCGAGAGCCCTCTAGGTGCGGCTCCTCTATAGCACTTTACCGTTTTCTATTTTATTTCATTGGCACCTCGCGCGTTGCGCCGGGCGCCTCATTCGGGGACATGCGCCGGCTCCCACAGCGCCCCGCCCGCCGCCGCTCCCCGGGGGCCTCCCCGCTGCTCTCGGGAGATCGCACACCGCACGCGGCCCAAGCCCCGTCTCGCCGACGGCACTCACCACCCGCCGCCCGCCGCCGCGTTCTCCCGCTCCCTACCGGCACGAAGCGGCGCTGCCGATGACGGAGCCGATGCGCGGCTGCCACGCCGCTCTCTCCGCGCCTCAGGGCCGGCGCCTTCGGCCGCACAGGGCGGCGTCCCCGCATCCGGGCCAGCCCGCGGAGCTCCTGCCGCCGCCGCCGCCGCCCCCCGACTGAGGGGCCGCGACGCCGGCGCCCCCTTTTATACTCCGCACCCCCTTTTCCCGCCACCGCCGCGGTGGGCTCCCCCCGCCTCAAAACCGCCCAGAAGCGCCCGAGGCATGATATCCCCCGCGCCGGAATCCCTCCTGTCCTGGAAGAGGTAAGGTAAAGAAAAAAAATAGAACTCCGAGCTTTCCACAAATGTCCCAAAAAACGAAGCAGCTGTGAGGGGCTTCGAGCTGTGCCTGGTCCCTCAGGTAACGGCGCTTTCCATTGGCTGCCGGAGTGGCCAGGGCTCCTATTGGCTGCCGGACGCTGCGACGCTTCCGATTGGCTGCTGCGCGATCCGCAGCCCCCGGGCAGCTGCTGCTGGGGGGCTCGCCAGGCGGGCTGCCGCCGGAGCAGGACACACGGCAACGCCAGCCGGCGTCCAGCGGTGCTCGGTGTCTGTCGGCGTTTGCAGTTCAGACAGACATATTGAATCCAAATTGCCGGCGATTCCCACCACATGCTATTTCTCCTCTGTTTTCCTGGATGGATTTGACAGCGCTTTCTTTCCCCCCCACAGAGTTGGAAAGCAAAATGCTCAGCTGCCCCCTGGCCATCTCCGCTTCCTTCCACAGCTCCAGCCTTGTCCCTCTTTCTCTCCCCTTTACTTTGCACCAGGTTCTCCCTCCTCCTTTCCCAGGCAGGTCGCAGCAGAGACATTTCACCCACCGGCACCACCTGCTTCCTCTCACTCCGTCCCAGTTTGCCCACTTTGAACTACTGTAGCCGCCTGCCCGCGGAGCCGGACCCGCCCCGCGCCTGGGTAATGGTGGCGTGAATTATCGCAGGGATTATTGGGGTGGGCTGGGCCTGGCCAGGTGCCTGGTGCCAGCGAAACCGCTCTGTCCCTCTCCTCCTCACCCTGGGCAGGGAACAGAACACATCAGGAAAGACTTGAGGATCGGGAAAAGGGCCTAGACAGATCACTCACCGGTCACTGGAGCAAGAGACACGACTGGGGGGAATAAATTGAATTTCTTGTCAAACAAATCAGAGCAAGAGAATGAGAGGTAAAGCTGCAGGGGTTCAAGCCTAGGAACGAGGACTTTTTCCTCGGCAGCTCGCAGCTGCACGAGGGGGATAAAGGATCCCCCGGGGCCCCCGAGCAGCGGCTCTGCCCCTCCTCAATGGGGATGTGTCCAGACCCGCCGGTCCATCCCGGGCTTTGGGGGGCAAGAGTGGAGCAGGCGCTGAGCTGCTCCATGGAGCTTCCAGCCCCTGTTTGATCTGTCGGGGCGTGACACAGTCACTGCTGGGCGTCCGTCGGCGCTCGGTGTCTGTCGGAGTTTGCAATCCCGACAGATAAATTGAGTCCAAACCGGCAGCGCCAGCTCATCTTTACTGTTCTTTTTCAATTTCTTAATGAATTATGGGAAAACTCCCTTTAGTCGCCATTTCAAAGCCTTGAATCAAGGGGAAAACGGAGGTTCCCTCTCAATTTAGACCCGTAATTGATGCATAAGGAGGGTCTCCCCTAAATTTAAACCCAAATAAAAAGTGAATCAAGGAGGAGTTTTGCTCAATTTTGCCTCCTAAAATGAGGGGAAATGCAGCTCCCTCTTCAATTTCCCTCAAGAAACACCATTTTGGGGTCTTTTGGACACATTTTTCCTCTCTGAAGGTCCCTTCAAATGAGGGTCCCCCCTCGATGGAACTCTTATAATGGCACATAAAGAGGTTCTTCTCAAGGGAAGCCCTTTAAAACCAGGGACGGTGGTGTTTTGCCCTCAATTTTAACCTTAAGATGATGAAATTGGGGCGGTTTCCCTCAATTCAAATCCATCAAACAGCACCATAAAGGCTTTCTTCTTCCATTTAGATACAAAAATAATGGAAAACGGTGATTCCCTGCCAATTGAGATACAAAATCATGAAAATGTGTGTTCCTTCAATTGAGACCTTCCAAATCGTAGATGAAGTGGGATCCTCCTAAGTTCAAACACAGTTACAGAAACTGTTTTCTCCTCCATTTAAATCCTTTTTCTTCTCGTACTCCCCCCCGCACCCCCCCCCAACTTTTTTTTTGGGGGGGGGGGGGGGGGGGGCGGGGCACTAGGAGCACTTCCTCCGCCTCACTGGTCGCACTTGGGGCTGCTGCACGTTGGAGAGTGGTGGGAAGTTTCCTCCCAGTTCCCTCCCAGTGTTCCCAGTATCTCTTCCAGTGCTCCCACTGGCAGAACACTGGGGGACACTGCATGGTCTGATGATGGGGGGGTGCATTGTCGAGGATCACAGAGGGGCCCGGGGGGTCCCGGGCGTCCTTGGGGGGGTTCCAGGTTCAGCAGTAGGATTTTTCTGACTATGAGTGAGCTGTGTGGCCTTTGGAGGTGTCCCTTCCTCTCCTGCTCACAACAGAGCAGCTCAGAGGTGATTTGGCTCCTGAGCGTTTCAATTTAGGCCCCCAAAGAGAGGAGGAGCTGCTGCCCACATTACACCTTACAGCTCTGCCAAGGGGCATCTAACCCCATGTGTGCTCAGGAGGTGGGGATGCAAACCCCAAATCCCATCTCCACCTCCCTCTGCAGTCCTTTAAGGGGTTCCTCTAGTCTGGAAAACCAGTCCCATAACTACAGTAAACCCAGAGTCTCCTGAGTGAGAAACCACGTACTTGTAATTCCTCTGCAATAGCCTCATCCCACCTCCAGCAGCCCCTGGGAAGCTGCAGGCAAGAACACCTAACCTGGTAAGCAACTCCATTTCTTGGCAGATTTCCAGGGCAATGCAAAAACATTTCAAAGTATTTTTTCAAAACATCTGCTTATTGTCCTTTAATGCAAAATAGTGATTCCATACCAGTCCTAAGAAGAACAGGCCCAGAGAAGACCTTGCTCTCTACAACTCCCTGACAGGAGGGTGTAGCCAGGTGAGGATTGGCTGCTTCTCCCAGGCAACCAGGAACAGGACAAGAGGAAACGGCCTCAAGCCGCACCAGGGTTGGACATCAAGAGGACTTTCTTCCTGGAAAGGGTGGTCAGGCCTTGGCAGGGGCTGCCCAGGGAGGTTTGGAGTCCCCGTTCCTGGAGGTGTCCGAGGAACACCTGGACATGGCACTCAGTGCTCTGGGCTGGGTGACAAGGTAGGGATTGGGCACACGTTGGACTCGATGACCTTAGAGGGCTTTTCCAACCTCAGTGGTTCTATGATTCTCATTATTCCAAATTCATTTGCAAAAGCTCTCACACCTCTAGTCACACCTTAGCAGGTGTGTAGGCCCAAGCTCATACATTTGAGA
This sequence comes from Coloeus monedula, assembly GCF_965178545.1. Lineage (NCBI taxonomy): Eukaryota > Metazoa > Chordata > Aves > Passeriformes > Corvidae > Coloeus > Coloeus monedula. Next base: position 40,060 of record NW_028120799.1, on the reverse strand, counting down.
GATTTACTGCCTCCAGTGGGATCTACACCGCAATTTCAGGGAGAGGCAAGACTTCAGCCGTTACGAGAGAAAACTTTGCAAAAGCATTCCCTGGAGAGACATCCTGAAGGAAGGTGTCTCCCCCTCTTCTGACCATAGAGAGAGCTGAGTCTCCAGTGTTAATTCTAAAACTTTCAAGCTCCAAGTCTGACTCCCAGAAATTTTATTGGCCCCACTTCCCAGCACAATACTCAGACCTCACACGTCGAGGAAAAAAGCAGTGCAGATTAAATAATTAATGCTTCTGGGTACTGTTCTCCCTCTAAACTACACACAATCCCAAAGGAACAAAACCCTTAAAGAAGATGGATTGCTCTTGCTAGCAGGAGAAATCTGACAGGGACATACTTCATCATTCTGCCAAGGCTTTGTCAAACACCTCAGCTCCTGCACTTCAGGGAATAAGAAGTGGCTTATAAGAAGTGACTTTTATGTCAGTGAGCATGTTATTATGGATTAATCTCGCACTGGAAAACAGTCTTCATACTCTATTGCATCACCCAAAGAGTTTGGAGGCTGCTGCCTAGTGAGCTCCTGAGTTGTATCTTCCTTGTCAATCTTATCAGCCCCTTGTTTGATTGTAAAATCGTAAACAAAATGCAGCAAGCATTGGCCCAACGGCTCAGGACTTGCATATCTCTTCCAAAGAGAGGGAGAAAAAAGAGTGTTTCTCCCAAGTCACAGAGTTTAAAAGTTCATGTTATCTACATAAATTTTTAAAAGAAAAAGAGGAACAGTAAAATATCAGTTACTGTGCCAGTGGTGCTCCACTCTATTTCTGTTCTCTTCTTCCACTTGTAGCATCTCTAGGAATACTTTAAAACCAGCCAACCAACCAAAACAACAACAAAAAGCCAACGTTGAATTGAAGCTGAACAAGAAGCAATGTGGCTGCTGGCTTGTGAGCACTCCACTGCCTGAGTTCCAGTAAGGGAGTTTATCCTCTCCACAGTTTTGAGCCAGATCCCAAAGTACTGAGCATCAGCTTTTAGCTTTTTAAAGAATTTAACTGTAAGAAAAGCTGCTGGGGAGGGCCATGCTCCAGGCACATCCATGGGATTTCACCTGTGCAGCTCCCTAAGCTGAACTTGTGTCTTTTCCTCTACCTTGCTGGGCTTGGCTCATGCATTTCTTGAGGGGAAGGCCCTGCACTGATCAAAGCATGTACTGACCTCAGATAAACAGCTTCTGTCAGTGTGGATCTATCCTAAATGGACCATTTCCCAAAGTAATTCAAGTGCCTGAATTTCACTTACTCAAAACTGCTTTTAAAGAAACCGGGTTTAACACACTCCGTTTCTAAGCAACTACTGGGCAGCGCTCCTTCACTCCCTGTCAGTGTTATTCTCTGACCCTTGGAGAAAGGCTTTAAAGCAACAAAGGGCTTGTTAAGCACCAATAATTTACTCAGTCAAGAATTCAAATCAATAGCAAGGGCAGAGCCTGACTTCAAAACCTATTTTAAACCAGAATTTAAAAGCAGTTGCATTGCCAATTGACAGGATTAGAAAGGTTTCCTTAGCAGTTGTGATTACAAAGTAATGAACTGTGCATGGAGCAGGTGGGGGGCAAGGGGGAAGACAGGAGAAACCTTCATTTGCACTGTGGGTTTTTAACCATCATGGTCACATCTCAAGGACCTGCAGAAACCAGTCTAATCTCAAAAAAGGAAAAACTTCCTGGATATTTTTCATTTCAGCAAGAGCCTAAGGAAGCCCTCAGCAGCAGGAGATTGGAATAACTGCAATCCCTTGAGCAAAGGGAGCAGGGTGTGCTCCTCAAAGCCAGACCTTCATCCATAGCACCCAGAAGGTAGCAAAACAAGGATACAACAAAGCCTTAAGTGGGGAATGGGTTATCAAGGGTTTTATAAGGAAAGAACGAGGTCTGAAAAACAGGACCTGGAGGGTGAGAGAGGAAAGAAATAGCGAGATAGCTGAGGCCTCTTGGGAAAAAAAAAAGGGGGGAAAGGTCGGGATTAAATTCTAACTCAGCTGGAGCTGATCTTAAATGTAATAAGGGGAAATGGCAGCAAGAGGAGATTTCTTTATAGCAGCAAAGTACTGGGATAAATTCACTATAGAAACTGAGAAATCTTTAGCAGCAGCAGCTCTCTGCAAAGAGGTCAGGCATCCATTCCTCATGGCAAAGCAGGGCACAGGGAATTGGGCCAGATAACCTCCCCAGACTGATCCCAGCCCTAATTTCAAAAAATTGCACAAAAATGTAATTGTGCATTAACACAGCAAAGTCTTCTTTCCAGCTTATCAGGCTTTGAGATGCCTTAGATTGAGATCCAGCTCCTACCACTGTGCTGTGCTCGGACTCTCCCCCCCTTTCCCCGACCCAATCTCCTGAGCAACCAACAGCTCGCAAGGAGCTGGCACCCCTGGAATTTCACACTCAGCATCTCTTCCAAGCTCAACAGGTGAACAAACAGGTACTCCAACACCTCCTTCTTTTGTACTTCGGGCAGCACAGACCCACTGGAAGAAACTGGAATCCAAGGGCAGATGTAAACATGGGACTCCCGCTTGCCACTGTCTCCACCCGTTCTCCAGCTCAGCCCTGGGCTGGGAAACAAAAGACAACAAACATTTAAAAAACATCCTTGAGGTGTCTTGAGGATGCCCAGGCCTAGAAGAAAGGCCTTCCCATCACCCTCTTGGCCTTTTCCCACTCTGAGGAACTGTGGAAATGCACATCCACACCCAAGCTGGACAGCCTGGGATCTTTTCTGCACACCAAACGCCACAGTCCCGAGCACCAGGAGCCTGAAGATGCCCTGGATTGCAATTCACAGCCTCAGTGAACCCTGCACAGGACAGCCAAGTCGTTTGTGTGCAGAAGAAATAAAAGTTGCTATTTTTAGTAGTTAAAATACTCGTGGGAGTTATTGGCTGCTTACACCCGTGGGCTTCATAGGGCCTCCCATACTTATGGATTTATCAGAAGAAGCAGTTTCAAGTTCCTTCTTTTTCGAGCCCAACTCCAAATGGGAAACTTCTCACGAGTGCTCCTGAGAGAGTCAAGTGGAACTTCAGGAGCTCAGGAAAGCGACTCCCTCCCCTGAGTCCTGTCTCACCTGCCCGAGCACCCGGTGCTTTTATACCACCTCTCTCCCTGCTTTCCACGTTCATTTAAATGTAAGAAACCTGCACGTTCTCGCTCCAGCACCAGCCGCGTCTTCCCTGCGCCCGCACACTGCCGCCCCTGCTCAGGCGCTGCTCCCCTCGGTTGCGCTGCCCCTTGCCACGGGGCCGAGGTGGGACAAACTCCAGGTTTTGTTTCCCAGGAAAGGCTCTGCAGGGAGGTCCCGCCGTGCCGCCCGCAAGCCCCGGCCCCGGCCCCAGCCCCAGCCCCGCAGCTCCTCCCCGGCTCCGCGCCCGCGCCGGGACCGCCTTCACCCCGCGCAGCCCCCGCCGCCCGCTCCCGCCCGGCTCTGCTCCGGGGCCGCCCCCCCTCGGGTCTTTTCCCGGCACACGCTGCGTCGCCGTTCTCCGCTCACTTTCCACCCCGCTGCAGCCACAGCAACAGCCGCCCTCCTCCATTGTCACCACAACCCTCGCCCACCGCTGCCGCAGCCGGGAACCGAACCCGGCGCTCCCAAGCCGCTCCCGGGCAGCGCCCGACGGTACCCACAGAGCAACAGCACCGGGCGGGTAAAGCCAGTGCGCATGCGCAGCGCTGCCCGGCTCCGCCCCGCCCTTCAACACCACATGACGTAACCAGGCACAGCACTGCTCCTGCGCTTCCCTTCCCACAACACCGCGCATGCTCAGCATTGTTTCCATTTCTCCCTTAATGACCACACAACGAAGAGCTTCCCCAGGAAAGCTGTTTTGGACAAATCTCATCAAACTGTGCTGGGGGAGAACAGACACCACAAAAACTGGGATTTGCTGGCACAGGGCCTTGGACATCACACATCCTTCCCTGTTCTTGGATAACAGAGTTATCACAGATCTCCTGAGTAGCTACACCAGTAAAAAAGTGACTTTTCCAGCCCAGATGCAGCTGCATAAGCGTTCGGAGTGGCAAAATGAAAGGAATGTAAAAATCCCACCATGGAGTGAGATGGTGCCGCCTCCTGCACCTGGGCCACCGTGGAACACTCCAGGCTGGGGGAACAGGGGCTGGAAAACTGGGAAAGGCCCTGGGGGTGCTGGGGACAGCAGCTGGACACGAGCTGGGTGTGCCCAGGTGGGCAAAGCCAAGGGCACCTGGGCTGTGCCACCTTGGGGTGACAGCAGGGCCGGGGCAGTGCCCGTCCCTGTGCTGGCACTGCTGGGGCACCTCCAGTGCTGGGGGCAGCTCTGGGACAAGAGGGACATGGAGGGGCTGGAGCCAGTCCAGGGAAGGGAACGGAGCTGGGAAGGGGCTGGAGAGTTCCTGAGGGAGCTGGGAAAGGGGCTCAGGCTGGAGCAAAGGAGGCTCAGGGGGGACCTTGTGGCTCTGCACAAGTCCCTGACAGGAGGGGGCAGCCGGGGGGGTCGGGCTCTGCTCCCAGGGAACAGGGACAGGAGGAGAGGGAACGGCCTCAGGCTGGGCCAGGGGAGGCTCAGGGTGGATATTGGGGAAATTCCTCCATGGAAAGGGCGCTCCGGCCTTGGCACAGCTGCCCAGGGAGGTTTGGAGTGCCCACCCCCGGGAGTGCTCCAACACCTGTGGCTGTGGCATGGGCGGACGTGGTCAGCGGTGGCCGTGGTGGTGCTGGTTGCACTCAGTGATCTCCGAGGTCTTTTCCAACCTTGATTCCGCTCTCAAGTCAGCCCCACGGAGGAGCAGCACAAAAGGCACCCCCAGGCTGCGAGCGGAGGGTTCAGAACACGCTGCGGCAGCAGGAACGAAGCTCTGCAGGATGAAACTGAAAAGGGGAGAAATGCCGGGCTCTGTGAAAGGGAACAACTGAGAGAGCCACAAACAAGCCACCAAACTTCTCACAGGGGACACCACCAGCAGCACAGATGTGAAGGGACTTCTTTTTGCCCCAGAACTGTGAATCCACAGCCCAAGCCACGTGCACACACTGCAGATGTGTATTTTTACTGCCAGCAAGCACCTGGGAATAAAAAACCTCAGCCCCAAAGCTTGATGTCTAAACAGCAACACAGAAGTTCTAAACCAGCTGTCGAGAGAAACAAAACACAGCAAAAACAAAGCAGAAAGGGAGCAAAAAACTTGTCACGCTGGCCGTGTTTCCGAGGGTGACAGGTTCTGCTGTGCTGGGAATGCAGCACAAAACACAAAAATCCTACTGCAACTCCTGGATCCCACAGCAGGAAGGACATGGAGATTCCCAGTGGGAATCAGGGATGCAGGACTCGGCTGTGCTGCCATCACTCCCTCAGGAATAGCCAGGTTTAGCTCATTCTGTCTGCCCAGAGAGGGGGGATCTGCTCCTGGATCCCCTGGAATGTTCCAGGCCAGGCTGGACATTGGGGCTGGGAAGAGCCCAGGACAGTGGGAGGTGTCCCTGCCCGTGGCAGCGCTGGCACTGGATGAGCTTGAAGGTCCTTCCAAGCCCAAATGGTTCTGTGAGTCTTAGAGCCCTGAAATTCTCATGACAGAGGTGGAAGTGCAAGAGCTTAAGGTCCCTTCCCAAAAAAACCCCATTGCACGACTCTGCAGCTTCTGGAGCCCTGGGTCCATGGAAATGCAGTTTCAGAGGAGCTCCGAGGAAATGGGTGTTTTGGGGAGAGCAGAGTGGCTGGAAGAGAGGAACAGGAACAGTCTCCTCGAGCAAGCCCTTGTGTCTCAGGGAGCGGGATCGGCTCGCTCCTAACGCACCTGGTGACTCCCAGAGCGGGGGATGGAAATGCAGCCCAGGTCCGAAAGAAACCCTGCCCGGGAAGGCGGGCTGGGATTGTGAGCTGGCTGCGGGAGCTCGCTGTTAAAGGCGATCTTTTGGGTGTTTGGGTGCGCCTTTGTCTCTGTGCGAAGCACCCGGCCGTAGCGCCCTTTGTGCTGCTGTCTCCTGATTTCCTTAAACTTTTCTTAAACGGTCCCTTTTCTTCAACTTTCCTTCAAATTCTAGAGTGAAGCTCGTTTTGGCAGCTGCGCGTGCGCGGATCCTTCCGCGTGCGCAGATGGCCGGGGCGCGCGGATCAGTGCGCATGCGCGGGCGGGGACGCATCACCGGTGATGCCTCCGCGGGCAGGACCGCATCACAAATAGTCCCTTTTGGCGTATCACTCCGCGTGGGGGCGCATCACCGCTGATCCCTCCGCGGGCAGGACCGCATCACAAATAGTCCCTCCTGGCGGATCACTCCGCCTGCGCATAACCGCTGATCCCTCCGCGGGCAGGGCCGCATCACCGCTGATCCCTCTGTTCTGAACGGGATTGTGATGTTGGCTTTTTGCATGTTCCATCAGTGTTTCACAATTTGGTGGCCCATACGGGGATAAAGGCTCAGCTCTGGGATCTCCCGGGGAACCCAGAGCAGGGGGGTGCCCCCGCCCACTTTTGGCGGCCTCGCTTTGTGTTTCTCGGCGGGGTCAGGGGGGTTTGCAGTCAAACACCCGGAGGGCAAGAGAGGAGACAAAGCAACAAGAAAGGAAAGAAAAGGCTCCCTGAGGTACCACGGTAATTAAACACATAAAATCTTGTGCACCAAGACTCCGAGAAAAGTGAGTATTTTTTCTTTCCTCTTTTTGGGGGGATAAGGGGGATGAAAGTGTGTGCATGAGACGCGGGCTGGTTACCCCAGAGCTGCGAAGCGAGTGTGGAGCCTCTGAGGCTGCGGCTCTGCTCTGCCGCCAGGGAAGCAGTCAGTAAAGAGGTGAAGCCAAAGATAAAAGGAGTGAGAGAAGCCCCGGGTTAACTGGGACGGGCTTTCAGGGAAGGGATTGGAGTCCTTGAAGGAGGGGAGTCAAGAATTTCCTAGTATTGGATCCAAGAAATTTAGGGTTTAAGACTGCTGGATCGAGGGTTCAAAAATCCTGCTAAATGGAGGGTTAGTTCCGAGACATTTGGGTTTTGAGACTGCTGGATTGAGAGTTTAAAAGATTTCAAGAAATCCAGGCTTAATTCTGCCAAATTGAGGACAAATCCGAGACATTTGGGGCTTGAGGCTGCTGGGTTGAAAGTTTAAAAAAAAAAAAAAAAAAAAAAAATTCAAGAAATCCAGGCTTAATTCTGTCAAATTGAGGATTACTTCAAGAAACCTGGAATTTTGGGCCCAGGGGTGAGCATCGGCTAACAATTTGAAATTAAAAGGGACCTAAGCCTTGTGTGGTTGTGACTGATAACGCTTGAGAAAGAGAAGTTGGAACAATAAAAAGGAGCGATGAGAATGAATGAGAATGTATGTGATAGAAATGCTAAAGCTTGAAATATAACTTTTCTGGAAGGAGGCATATTTTATTAAGAGGAGGGAACTGTTGTATTCTAGGAGAAGAAACGGGAAAGAGGTGGTGAAGTTTGAAGAGTTGTTTTGTTGGTTTTTATTAAAAAGGTGGGAAACAAAGGCCTGGGAAAGATAGATAAGATTCTGAGAAAATGGGACATAAAACTAGTAAGCAAGAGTCAGGGAATAAAAAAAGGGAATAGAGGCGTGCCAGTGGAAATACCCCAGGAAAGCCCTTGGGGAGTTATGCTGGCTAACTGGAATACAAACCCAAGTACAAAGGAAACGAGCAAAGTCAAAATGATCCAGTTTTGTATGTTTGGTTGGGCCGAGAAGGAAATAAGATCCGACCATGTCTTCTGGCCCAGACATGGCTCTTGAAGTCTGGATCTGTCAGGCTTTACAAGTATTGGTAAATTCAAAAGAACTCGTTAACACAGAAGAAAGCAAGTACGCTTCATGCTGGGTGGGAAACAGAGTCTAAGGGGATAAGAATTTTAAAGTTGTCCGAGACCCAAGGAAAGGAGCAAAGGGAAAGCAAGAAAGAGAAGGGCTGGGAGCCCCTGGAAGCATCGCCCCCTCCACTCCCGCCTGTCTCGCCCCAAGCCCAGGCTCCTGTGGCGCCGCTCGCAGCTGCAGCGCCGCTCCCGGAGCCCGAGGTCGCGCCTGTGCCGGCTCTCAGGCACCGCCCGCGGCTCCACCGCTTGTCCCAGCGGCGGCGGCTCCGCCGGTAGCCCCGCTGTTCCCGCCGCCCCCTCCAGCCCCTGCGGCTCCAGCGGTAGCCCAGCCCGCCGCTTTCGGTGCCCCTGTGCCCGTCCCTAGCCCGGCTCTCCGCTCCACACCAGCCCAGCCCGCCGCTTTTGGGGCCCACCCCGGCCCCGCCCCGGCCCCAGCCCCGCTCCCGATGTCCGCGGCCGTTCCAGCAGCCCCTGCCCCCGCTGCGTTCTCTGCCGCGGCTCCATTGAACCCGGCTTCGGCCCCGCGGGCCGCGCTGGGCTCACCGGCAGCTCGGCCTCCTGGCGCCGTGGCTGCTGCGGACCCGTGCAGAGGCTCCACGCCAGCCTCTGGTACCGGCCCCAAGAGCTGCTCTGCCCTTGGCGGTGCCGGCAGCAGCCTCCGCCTTTGCTCCCCCGCTCCTGCAGGAATCGGCCTCCGAGAGGATCCCCACCTTCTACCCCCCCTCCCTCCCTCGCCTGCACCGTTCCCCTGGCAACGACCGCTTCTGCTGCTCCTCTGAAAGGAGAAGCAAAACGCCAAAGTTCCATCTCGAGGAACGAGCCCTTGCAGAAGGAAATAATATCTGGAGACGGTTCTTCCAGATGTGTCCAAGGAAAAAGAATGTCAGGGTAGGCTTTAGTTGATGGGGGGACTATGCACACTGGAAGATTTAGCACACAAGAAGGGAAATACATCTACTGATTCAAGGTACGCTTTTGGAGGGGTGCATGCCTTGGGAAAATCTGGGACACCCCACCTCTGCTTCTTTAAGTGTCTCCATGTGGGACATCAATTAAATGTGGACAAATTTTAGAATGCAGCTTCCAAGTCAAGTTACCTGCTAGGAAATGACTCCAGCTCTCTGGCACCTTGGGCTGTTTTAAACACAGCCTGGCCCTTCATGGCTGAGGCTCTGAGTTATTGCACAGGCATTCAGGGCTGACAGTTCCCTGCAGGGAGAGCTCAGCACATGTCCACAGAGGCAATCCCAGCATGTGCAAGAAAGAAAGAAGCAGCAAAAGGTTATTGCTTCTCTTTCAAAAGTTATTTCAAGTACTCAAACCCAAACCAACCTTTGCTCTCGATTTTGGCTCCTTTGCAGACTGCCTCTGCCGTGGGGTTTTCTCCAGGAGAAGCAAAGGAATTGCTCATGGAACAGTGCAGATTAAGTTATCCCAAAGGGAAGTAAAGAAAAATATCTCATTTTTCCATCAAAATGCTCATGCTCTTTCCTACAGATTATTTCAAGTTTTTCCCACAAGCTTTGCCCTACCCATCATCCCATTTTTACCCCAAAAAGTAATTTTCTCTATCCTCAAGAATGTCTCAGTGTCTATCCCCAAAATTTTCACTGTGCCTCTGCAAGTGACTACCTCAGTTTACCTCATGCTGTTCATTCTCTTCCCTGGGGATTGCTCCAGATTTTCCCTCCAAGCTGTCCCTGTCTGTCCACTTCTGCTTTCTTCTTTTTTACAAGAAAGTATTCATTCACTACTCTGGATATTAGCTCCAGTTTTACCCCCCAAAATTTCCCTAACATTCACTAGTCATTGCCTGATTTTTACCTCAGTATGTTCATTCTCTCCCCCTACAGATAACCTCAGATTTTACCCCCAGTATTTTCCCTACCTGCCCACTAACTATTTACTCTTTTTGACCTATAAATACTCTCTTTCTACCCTGGAGATTTCATCAAGTTTTACCCTGAAATATTTCACTATCTTTCCAGTACTGTCTCACTTTACCTCATGATGTACGCTCTCCCTGCCACACTTCACCCCAGATTTCACCTCCAAAATTATTGCTGCTTGTCCACTACTTATTACCTGATTTTCACTTCAGTAGGTCCATTCTCTGCCCAACAGGTCATTTTAATTTCTACCCCCCAAAACTTTTCCAACCTCTCACCTAGTGATTGCCTCAGTTTACCTCAAAAATGCTGTCTCCCCTAGAGATTACCTCAGACTTGACCCCCACATTTTTTCCCTGTCTGCAAGTTACTACCTCCGTTTAACTTCAGTATGTTCGTTCTCTGCACTACAGACTCAAGTTTACTCTCAAAATCTCCCTGCCTCTCCAACACTGATTACTTCCTTTTTACCTCAAAAGATTGATTCATTTTCTACCATGGAGGTTACATCAAGTTTCACCCCCAGAATTTACTAATACTTCCACAACTGATTCACTCAGTTTTACCTCAAAAAGTGTTCATTCCCTCACCTAGAGATGACCTTGTATTTAACCCCCAAAGGTTTCCCTACCTGTGCACAACTGATTGCTATAGTTTACTTCAAAATCTTCATGCTCTCCACTACAGGTCACCTTGAGTTTAGTTCAAAAGTTTTCCCTACCTGTCCATTACTGATTATCTCAATTTTTACCTAAAATAAGTCATTCTCTTCCTACAGACACCAGATAGCAAATCATACAAAGATCTAAAACTCTGCACAAGAAACAGCAGAAAGTTTTCCATGAATAACACAAGTTCCTTTTTTCCCTCCTCTGCCTAGGACTGCTACCAGGAGACAGGAGAGTTGTTATCAACACTCAAACCTCCCAAGCGTTGTTATTTCTCAGAGAGCTGCGCTGGCACTGAGCTACTCCCATGCGCCTGCAGGGCTCTGGGGAGGAGCAAGACAACATCCCACTCCTGCCTGGAGAAATTTCACCCCTGTAAAAAGTCATTTCCCTTCTCTCTCTCTGAGCCACGGCCAAAGCAGCTGTGTAGAAATACATGAACTATTCATGGAAGGGATTATTCAGTTGTGGGAAAAACGCTAAAGAAAGACTATCACCCCAAATTTCAGGGTGAAAACACACTGCTTGTTAACAGGAGCACACAAACTCATTTAAACCAGAGAGGAAACTGCACATCAGGAAAAGAGCTGAAAGATATGCTCTGCCTTGATTGATAATTCCAAAGGAAATGCCCCACGGATCATAGGCAATTACCTATAATTTTACCTCCCTAATCACTGGATTTCTGACTTGGGTTGCTGTGGAAGTGTTTCACAGATGCCTTGAGGGGTCAGGGGCTTGGTTGGATTCTTTGTGGTTAGTCCTGACAGGCCCAGGCCAAACCCACCCACCTGCATCGCTGCTCTACCCCAAATTTGCATGAAATACTGAGAACAGTTTATAAATACTCCCCTTCCCTGTCCTTCCTTACACAACCATGGAGCAAATGTACTCTATCCCTTGTTCCCAAGAGCACCTCTCCAGCCCAAATCCCAGTTTTCACAAACACAAACCAAACAGACCTAAGACAATTATTCCATCAGTGCCTGCAATTCTGAGCTCCCTGTTCCCTGCCACTCACACAGCAATCTCACCTCAGCCCAGAGACTCCCTGTCCCCAAAGGGAAACAGAACCTGACGGGGCACAGCTCTGGCACCGCATTTCCCCTTGTTCCTGGAAAGCCCAAGTAAATCCAGTCCCTCAGACCTTGCATCCCTGAACACCAGGAGAGCTGGAGTTTTACCCAGATCCCAGTGCCCTGCACGGCTGCGCTGACACGAGCACAGGCCGATCGCTCCGCCCAGCACCATCCCTCATTTTCCTCCCATTGCTCCCCAAGTGTCCCCAAACCACCCCGTGTCTGTGCTGGGGCCAGGGCCTGCCCCAAGCCCGACCAGAGGCTGTCACCCAGCCCTGCACCAGCTGCTGCCCCTGGGAGAGCTGGGAATGCACTGAGAGCTCGGCTCCCCAGTCCTCAGACACACAAATAATGCCCAACCTGCCCCTCTGGGCACAGCCAAACACCACAACTCCATCATCCCCAAGCAACTCTGGCAGTTGCCTCTTCACCTCTGCCCTTTTCCAAAGGACACAGGTAGGACTGGGGTGTCAGAAATGGCATTCCCTAGGCAGTTCATCCAAGCACAGAGGAGAAGAGGAACCCTGTGTCCCTCTGACTGACCCCACAGCATGGGCAGGACCAGCTGGGTTTTTTGTATTCTAAATTTTAAAATGAACTGAAGAACCTGAAAGGCAAGAAACAACACATGCATAAGGTTAGAGCCAGTCAACACACACACAGACAGACACACCCTCAGACACCCCTTCCTCAGCTTACACGCTGACTGCGGCCCTTACTAGAAACAGTCCCCCCTAAAGAAGATGCTTTAACATCTTCTTCCATCTGCTGCTCCTTGATGTGGAACAGTAGATCCTGGGAAAATTGGTAGCATCAGTGACCATAGGGATCAAAATCTGCCTCGGGGACCTGCAAGACAGCATGAGGCAGTCTGCAAGTAGCTGACAGATAGGAGTTATCCCCACACCAGGCCCATAAGCTTTCTACCCAAAAGCCCATAGACAAGAGATGAGAGTTTAAAACTGTTCAAACTAGCCATGACTGAATGTGCCAGGGCAGGGCAGCTCCAAGCATAAGCAGCACATGGACACACAGTGCATCAAATATAAGCAGAGATGACATGAAGACTTGAGATAACGCTTCAGAAGATAAATTCTTGAGACCAGGATGCTTTGAGGCAACGGAAGCTACGAAACTACTGCAGTGAGGAAGGTCTAGTACACTTCATATAGAAGTCCAAGGGAATGGCACATGAAAAAAAGATACTACCAAAACTGAGAAGGAAGATGGATAGGAACACCTTGTGTACTTCTTCTGGTCTCAAAAAGCAAAACCATAAAGATGCCAGAATAAGCCCGATCCAGGAAAGTATGCAAGTGCTCCTGCTGCCAATATGGCCCATAACGATGCCTGTAAAGCATTGAGACATCACAAAGCCCTATGACACTGAAGACAACGGACACAGACCACATAACATAGACATCAACTGAAACTGCCCAGCAATTTTACTTGATGGACCAAGATTCCTAGCGCAAGATGAGTCAGAGGCCAATGACGCCGAAGGAAAGAAGGCTCTATGGCAGTAGTACGGGACAGTGAAATGTAAACTCCTTATGAGAAGTTAGTGCCAAAGCTGGTAAGAGGATGCTCAAGAAGTGCAGTAGGCCTAGAGAAGGAGGCAACGACTGCCAGCTGATACAAAGGGATCCCTAGAGAATGATTCTGCCGCCAAAGGCTGAAGTGACATCACAAAACATGACCGACCAACAAATGGCCAAGATGCAAGGTGCCTGCGTGCTATGTTCAAAAGTGCTCCAAAGCGTGGCTACACTGAAGAGTAGGCAAACTTTAGACCGTGGCAATCATGCCAGACCTGAAGGCAGGCTCCTCAGGTGAAAAGATGGACAATGACATCGAGACTCAAAATCCAATGATGCGAAGCTCACAAGAACATGGAGATGGGTTGGAACTGCCCGGCCCGGCAAAGGCTTGAGTGATGCTGAAGAGAAACCCTCTCTCCCTTAACTCCAAGGGGCCCGGCCTACTACAGCCCTCTCCTCTAAGCTAACTTCAAATTGCCTCCTGTGATTCCAAAGGTTTTTGCCTTCTCCCAACCAACAGTCCCCACACTTAGCTCTCCAAAGACCAGCAGACAAAATCCATCCTCAACAGAAAAGAATGCTTCAGCACCGTGGATGTCAATACATGGCCCACAGCCCACTTGGGCAGCTACAAAAGATAGAGAATAATGACAAAATTCAGACTGTGATGACACGTCCCAGAAGTGACCCCTTGCACAATGCCCCTCTCCCTCATAACTGCCGAGGCTCATCGCTCACCGGCCATTTCCAAACTTAGGCTCTGCACCTACTTGTAGTACCTAAGACAACAAAACAGAAACTGCGACTGTTGCCCTCCAGAAGAATAAATGCACGGGCTCCCTCTGCACCACTGGCCCAGGCTCACCTCAAATCTCCATCCGACTCCAGAGGTGGCCCAGACGATACCTGCAAAGCGAAAAGGGACACGCTTCGCATGCTGCCACGTACCTCTCACCTATCAGTCGCCCCACCTAAATGCCAACTCACCTGCTCGCCTCTGTCCCCCTTGGCATGCCCAGGGCAGCAGCAGCACCTGCAGAGAAGCAAAGCAAAAAAACATGCTGAGAGACTGAAACCACAGCCTCCCTGCTCCAACTGAAGTACACCACACCTATAGCTTAAGCTTGCACCCACCTGGCCTCCAGCATCCCAGGGCCGGGACCACCTAAAATGCATAAACAAAAACAGATGCTTAGAGCTGCACCAGAAACTGATACCCAAGCAGTAACAACTCATTCTGGCCACCAGTCACCGCTCACCTCGCTCCATCGACCTTGACCACTGATCTTCAGCATTACTTCCTACAAATAAAGATGAAGAACAAAGCTGTAACACAGGCACCATTTACACTTGCCCTGCAAAGACAAACGGTGACTGACCTTCCTGTGGGAACCACCTCACCTGGTATGGGGCACTCTGCCACAGATTCAATCCATCTGCATCTGAAAGAAAGTTATGACAAAAGTCAAAGTGCTGCATCAGAACTTAGCAGCTCCAGACATCTTGTGTCAATCTAGAAATACCATCTTGAGTCCAACTAATCCCTACATTACAAATGTCAAGTCCCTAGGACTTATCCTATTACACCTACACCCAGACTATGTAGCAGGGCAAAGCAGCCCCGGGCCAAACACACAGACACCTGTGACACAGGAGATGACAAACAAGGGGATGCAACAAGGAGAGGAAAGTCTCAGCAAGAAGAATTACCAATGACATGACCTAGATGAGGCCGATGAGGCTCAAAGAGCTCTGGCAGAAAAAGACCCTAACAGAAGGACTTATGCCAAGAACCACAAAGATGGACGCCCGAGAATCGTACGGTTGGAATCCTCTACCTATCCTCGCATTCTCCCAAGTCCTAATCTGTTATAAGGGATTGTTGCAGTGCACAGCTGTCAATACAGCTCAGAACAAGACTGTAAAAGGTGTCTGACTCAATTGTGCTAAAGAGAGATGCGATTCCGATGCATGTCCGAGCCTGCAAGTCAAAGGTTCAAGGGTACCAGCGTCGGGCCAAGGAACGCAAAGGAGCTGCTAAGGATGATGCCCAGCATTTCCGATAAGCCCCTCAAAGGGGTAAGGCAAAAGACATGTGACACAAGATGCCCACAATAGAGACACAGAACACACAATAGACAAGTGACACAACACACACCGGGACTGCTCTGCCCTGCACACCTCAGCATTGTGATCAAAAGCGAGACTTGCCCTTTACGTGGCCTAAGGGCCCCTCTCGTGGACATCCCCATCTCCAAAGCTAATTCAAAAATCCCTCCCACCAAGTCCTGACCCAGCACCCCACTCTCATCCCCCTCCCTGAGGTGTAGCCCTCGACTTAGCTCTCAGATATCCAGGGATGCAAATCCTCATCAGGTGCAAAAGAAGGCCGCCTCATCATCTGGGAAGTTCCTGCCCTCAGAGGGCTCTTCTCTCTTAGTCTACTGCAATAAAGAAAACCAAACATCAGTGCCTGAACTCAGCAGCACATCAGCCAAAACCCAACAATTCCACTACTCACCGGCTCCTGAGAACGCCCCGGTCCTCGGCTCACACGCTGGGGCCGCACTCCGACACCGCCGTCGCAGGGTATCCCTGGGTTAAGGGGAGACAAGGTGATGTGGCATTGCTGAAACTTGAGGGGACCCTCGCTCCTCCCTCCCTCCCCGACTCGCCACAACTCCTCAGCCATTGCCAAAAGCTGCCCAGATGGCACCTTCAAACAGAAAAGGTACAGGCTTCATTGCAGAGCCCTGTAATACTTCTGGAAGGCTCACAGGGGCAGCTCAAGGGTGATAAACTGGCTCCATCAGCTGGTCCATGAGGGGGTTCAGCCCCTGCAGGCATAATACAAGTGGGCCACCTAAAACACACAAATGGATGCTTAGACAATGCATGCTTTGAGCTGCCCCAGAATTTCGCACCCAAGCAATACCTGGTCACTGGTACTGGTCACTGCTTACCTCACTCACTTGACCTTGATTGCTGATATCCAGGTTTACTTCCTAAAAATAAAGAGAAAGAACAGCCCTGCAACATAACCAAAATGAAACACCACCCCTGAAAAGCTGAATGATGACCAACCTTCCCAGGGGAGAAGGGGCAAAACAAAATGGAAAGGCACATGCCCATGTAGCGTCCAAAAGTGTTGCATTGCCAAGGTAGGTTCCACCTGAAAGTGCTCGACTGTGACCTCTTTCTGCAAGGGTGTCTGTCATGTTGGAGTAGCGATTTGAATGCTGCAGACCACCTGTAAAACACAAAAAAAAAAAAATCAAAGGCTTATAGTTTCATCACTAATACAACAACTCCAGTAGCAGCCAGTTCTGTGCTTGAATCAATACTCATCCAGCTCATGGTCCCCCCGGTGCCAATACCCTGCTGTGCCAAGTGCCTCGCATCTTCAAAATGAAAATCCAAACAGTGAGGTAAACATAGAGCCCAAAGTCAGGCCGTAGCTTGGACTTCAGGCACTGACCCACCTCGTTGCTGTGCTCCTCTGGTCTCCTCTGTTCACATCAGGTTTACATGCTCTCCCTCTGCAAAAGAATTATTTGTCAAAGTTACCCAGCTTAGCCTTTCCCAAGTTCTCATTCCTCAAAGCAAACTGCCTAGGATCCCACAGCAGTGGGCCTTAGGACAAACTACTATGAAACTGCAAGACACCACTGCACCACTCCCACGTCTCCACTGAACACCACACAGACTGGCCACAGTCACTCCATCCGAGGCGTGGCTCAGGTGGCTGAGCAAAGCAAAAGGCTCCCTGTAAAGTCTCCTTTCTTCTCCACCTATCCCCCCACCAGGACTACTCTACAGGGCAGAGCAATTCCAGGCTAGACACAAACTCAAACAACACATTATACTACAAGCAGTGTGATATGAAGATGATAAAAAAACCTCTCGGCAAGAAGAACGATGGCAAGGACAGAGATGACGCCAAAAGAAACAACCAATAGTATGGCATTGGTGGATGAAGGGGGCTCTAAGGAGCAGAAGAAAAGACTGGAACAGTGACCTGTTCTAAGAACTGTCAGTCACAATGATCAAGATGGCTGTGAGAGACAAGGCCACATTTAGAATGCTCCCATATCCTGACAATCTTACAAGCCCCAGGACATTACAGCTCACGGCTGGAAAGGATGGATGGCAGTACAGCCAGGAACAAGGCCTCCAAAGAGATCCGACTCAATGCTTTCAAGATGTGATTCCAAGATGTGGCCAAGCCCACTGGTAAAAGAACAAGTGATATTGGCATCCTACCAAGAAGTACGAAAGTTCAAGAAGCTAGAGATGATGGCCAATGCTTATGACAAGCCCCTTAAGGATAAAAGGCAGAGAGATCTGATCCAAGGGAAGCCAAAGACACAGAACACACACCGGACAAGACAACACACACTGGAACTGCTCTGCGCTGCACACCCTACAGTTGCAGTCAAAAGTAGGGCTACTCCCTTTAGCTTACCTAAGAAGGCCCTTGGAGAGCATCCCTTTCCCCTACACTACTTTTTAAATCTCTCCCAGCAATTTCCAACCCACTAGCCTGCTATCATCCCTTCTCCGGGCCCCGGCCCCCAACTTAGCTTTCAGATGACCAGTGATGTGAATCCACACTGGATACAAAAGGAGTCCACCTCAGCCATCTCCAAAGGCACTGTGATCACCAGGCTGGCCTCTTAGTCAGCTATGACAAAGAAAACCAAAATCAATGCACCAGTGTAGTGGCATACAAGCCAAATCCCAACAAGTCAGCTACTAACTGGGAGCCTGCTCCCACTCGTACTTGCAGTCCTTAACTTACCTATCAGAAGCCTCCATCTCCAATGTCATCTCTGACCCAGGGTAGCTCCCTCTTGCAGCACAATGAATCTGCTGAACAAATTTGAAGTGTCATACTTGACACAATCTGGAATTTCAGCAAGTTGCAATGCTTCTAAGAAAAACAAGGGGAAAAAAAAATTACAAAAAGTACCAAGCACCTTATCAACCCTGAACACTCAATCCAAAAATCATGAACTACGGACTCAATGCTATCTTCTTCACAGTGTCTTCAAAGCTTCTGTTGCTTTAGATGCCAAAAATACCTGCTGAAAGAAAGCTGAAAAAACCTGAAAGACCCCCCCTTCATGGAAATAAGAAGACACCCTTACCCCCACTAACCCCACAACAGGAATGGGCCTCTTTTACCCTGGGCTGGGGTTAATATACCCCTGGCCGGGCCCGCCTCTCTTTCCCACCATGCCCGGGGAAAAGGGAGGAGGCAATTTTACCATAAGGGATAAAAGCACTGGGAGGAGCTGCAGCTGTTTGGCTGCTCTGCCTTAAATTCCAGGTGAGTGAAGGGCTCTGTAGATGCCTTCTGTTTTACTACAGCTGCATCCACTGAAAGGGTAAAAACACTCCTTGTTTTGGCAGCGTAGACAGATGAGTTGCATTCTTCCTTGTTAAGTTCTGTAATTGTTCATTAGTGACTATTGAGTCACAGGAATATGGAGGGTGGAGAAGAATAGTAGTAATATACATGGTGTAACTCCTGTTGGGGTCTCTAATTAGGGCTGTATTCATTATAAATAAAACTGAAAAAATAATGGGCTCTCTGGCAGCAGGAGGGTTTTGTGAGTGCTGGGCTCGCTCCCTTGTGAGAGATTGGGTACCACTACCCAGCTAGAAGTGCCCTGAGGTACAGATTTAAATTCTTAAAATGCTGAAAAAGGGGGAGCTTCTTTCAATTGAACCCCTTCAAATGAGAGACTAGGGAGTGTTTGTCTCTACTTAAATAGATGCCATAGCAATAAATGGGTTCTCTCCTCTGAATCCCCGAAAATACTGGAAAAAGAGGGGTTTTCCTTACTTCAGGTCTCTCCAGTGATGGAAAAAGGGGGATTTCTCCCTCAATTCAAACCCTTATAAAGGAGGGACAACTGGGCTTTCCCCTCAATTTAAACCTTGGGATGATGAAAATGGGGGAGTTATGCTTAATTCAAACCAATAAAACAGCATTGTCAAGGTTTTCCCCTTCTATTTAAACTGGAGAATAATGGAAAATGGGGATTCCCTGTCAAGTGATACCCCTAAGAGAATGGAAAAGGCAGGGTTTCCTTCAACTGATACCCTTAAAATTGCAGAGGAAGGGGATTCCCCCTCAATTTCAACACAGACAATTATGGAAAAGGACGTTTTTTCCCTCTGTTTAAATCCCTTTTCTCCTCATAACCCCCCTTTTTTTCTGGGGGCACTGGGGAAGAGCTGCCAAGATGAAAGGGGAAAGTGGAATGTTTCCCTGGGACCCCACATGCTGCCCTGCCTGCTCAGGTGCTGCCCCTTGGCACGAGGGGTTTTCCCTGGGCATTTTCTGGGAGCAGTGCTCTGTGCCCAGGTGCCTCCGGTTGCTCCCCAGCTCCTGCCGGATGCTCTGACCATTGTCCCTGGAGGGACACTCGGGATGCCCCCATTGCCCCTCTGGACCAGCAGCTCCCTGCACAGGTGTGCCCGGGGAACCCTCGGAGAACGGCCTCTGGCAGGAGCCGCCCCCTCCTCATCCTGGCCGCTCACACCTGGGGCTGCTGCGCCTTGGAGCAGGGGCTGAGGAGGAGAAAGGTCCTGCTGGTCCTTCCCTGCCCTGCACAGCCCTTGGTGTGCCCCTGAAACACCGGGGTGCCGGGCTTTCCTTGCTGTGGGAGACTGGGTGGTTCTTTGATCCCAGACTCTGCTCTTCCCCGGGCACGGCACATGGACAGGGGGCAGAGATGGGCCCTCAGAGGAGCGGGGGCTGCTCCTCGCTCTCGGGGCGCCGCGGGCGCTGTGCAGCCTTCCCCTTTTACTTCCCAGTTCCTCATTTTGTGCCTCCTTTTCCCTTGGGGATGCGCCCGGGCCGCATTCCAGCGGCCGCCACGGCAACAGCACCTGCGGGCGGCGGGGTGGGCGGGGTTTTATCCACTGAAAACACACATTGTCATTAAAATCTGTTTCCTATCTAATACACAAAAATCACTTTCCTAGAAGGAATTTCCATGCATTCACCTCCTCCTGGAAGTCTTTTGATGGTCCTGCAGATTCATTAAGAGGGGTCCCTGCTGGTCATATTCACTGAATGCTTCAGTATTAAAGGTGACCTTGCCTTGAGCTATTTTTCTGGGCGTGCACTGTTGCTTCTTGTGACAGAACTGCCCCAGAACCACTGCAGGCCTCCTGATCTGTTCCAGCACCGGCTCCAGCCTCAATTTCTTGCCCTGTGTGCACACATTTAAATCCTTTAATCTTTTTCACTACTTGGTCTTTCAGCAACATCGGGGAGCTGAAAATGTTTATTCTCTATGTTATTTCTCAATCCCCTGCTGAACAGCCCAACCCTCCCTCCTCCTTCTCCCACCCCACCATTCCCACCACCCTGCTCCCCTGCACATCTCACTTCTCTCCACCAAACCCTTCCCGCTGCAGGGAGCTGCTGAGGAGCCGCTTGGTCCATCCCTGGATTCTCCAAGCACTGACTGCCCATCCACTCTGACCACAGCCGGGGCCACATCCCACCGCCTGCCCAGCGTCCATCCATGGCGGTGAGCTCCGTGTCCCCACCTTCTGCCTCACCCACCAAAGGAGATGATCCATGTGAAATAGATGTCACCGACATGGCCATACACAGTGTGACACTGCTCATCTGTCTCTGTGCGCTGGCCGGGAACGGGGCTCTTCTGCCTCCTCAGATGGAAAGGGCGTACTGCCGGCATCTTTAGCCTGGCTGTCACTGACTTCATCTTCCTCCTCATTGCGGTCCCCTCTGCCCTGCTCTTCCTGCTGGAAGATGTGTCCTGCTCTCCTGTCATGCCCCTGATGTACGTGAGATTCCTTTACCTGGTGTCAGCGTTCTCCTGCTACTTACTGGGTGCTCTTCTGGATGACAGCCATCAGTGCCAAAAAGGACACGGAAAAGCTCTGCAAGCTCTGCTGCCGCTGTGACCTTCCCAATCCCATGATGTGGGTGCTGTGGGGTGCTCAATGCTTGACCTTCTTCGTTCCCATCATTCTCATTCCCACAGTGGCTTCCCTGTGCCCGTCACACGAGCAGGAGCACTGCCGGGTGGCTCTCATCTCCATGTTCTCCGTTACCCTGCTCCTCTTTGCTGCACCCGTGGTCATTACCCGCATAATAATCAACATGTTCCGCTGGGTCCCGGTGTTTCCCGGTCTGTCCCGGTCTATCCCGCGGGGAGGCGGGGCCTGGCCCGCGCCACGCCCCTTACGCGCGCGCTCCGCCGGGGTCACGTGGTTCCCCGCGCGTCACGTAATCGGGGCGGGGGCCGCCAGGAAGCGCCAGGCGGGACCGGGCCGGGATCGGGATCGGGATCGGGATCGGGATCGGGATCGGGATCGGGATCGGGATCGGGATCGGGATCGGGGTTGGGACCGGGCCCAGCGCAGCCCCGGCCAAGCCGCAGCCCTGCCCGAGCCCTGCGAGCCGCCAGCCCGGCGCCGGCCCGCCATGGACCGCCGGGACGCCTCCGGATCGGCCGCCCGCTTGGCAGCTGCCCTCCCCTCCCTCCCCCGGGCCGGGCCCGCCCCGCGCCCCCCGGCGCTTCGTGACTCGCCGGCGGCTCCTCGGCTCCTCCATCGTTCGCCGGTGGCGGCAGCCAAGAGATAGTCCGGGCCTAGCGGAGCGGCCAGCGCAGGTGAGCACGGCCGGGCCTGGCCTGGCGCCGGGGCCACGCCGTCCCCGCCCCGGGCACTCCCGGGACATCCCGGCCGCCCCCTGGGCGGCAGCGGCGGGCCCGAGGGCGGCATCGGCCGCTGCGGGCGCAGCTCCCGCCGGGACCCGCAGCTTTCCCCGCGCTCGCGCCCCGCGGTGGGGGACACCCCGGGAGGGCGGGGGTCCCTCCCCGGGCAGCGCAACCCGGGGCATTCCCTGGAACGGGGACTCGGGGCCGGCGGGGCCGCTGTGCTGCCCTCCCCGCTGATGGGTTGAATCCTGTTCCGGTCATTGGCTTTGTCAGGGCTTTGTTCCTTCCCCTTTGCTCTCCCGGTTTGGCGCCGGAGCCGCTCCGGGATGGAGCGGGCCGGCACCGGCACGGGCTGCGGGGCTCTGGGGGCGGCCAGCGGCTCTGGGCGGCTTCGCGGGGCTGCCGTGCTCGGGGAATTGACTTCGGGCGGCTGCTGCCGAAGGTGAAGGAGGGAAGAGTCGCGGGTCCGGACACAATCCCGTCCCGGAGTGAGCGGGCGGCTGTTCCTAAAGCCTCATCCTTGGGGGGGTTGTGTTGGACTTTGTAAAAGTCGTTTAACGTTCCTGGGCTCTGGGCTGACTTTTTTCCTTTTTTGCCATTTTTCAATGAGCAAAACAAAGCGAGAAAGTGTTGAGAGGTGTAAGCCAGGTATCCGGTGCATTCAGTGCTGTGCCTGTGATTCTCTTCGGGAGATGAGCAAGTGGTTCAGTGGATTTTGGGGGAGAACTGAGTGCTTGTGCCAAAGCTCGCTCACAGCCTGGGCAGATGCTGTACAGTGGAAAGGGAAAAGGGGCAGGTGTGGGACCCACTGCCCTCCCCCAGCTCATCACTCGCCTTATTATGGCCTTGTTTGGTCATTTTCTCAGGAGTGCCGGTGCTTTGAAGCATTCCTGTGTTCCCAGTGCTGGCAGCCAGGTGCCCACCTGCCCCTGTGGGACTGCCCAGGCCCTTCCTCAGTGCCACTCTTTGGAATGAACTGCTTCTGCTGGGGCCTGTGTGTTCATTTGTCACCTGGGCTCCCTCCCAGCTACTGAACTCCTCTCAGGTGTATTCCTAGTTCCTGACATTCCTTTAAAACTACCGAATTCTTCTCTCAGGTCCCTGGCAAATGGGGCTTTGCAGCCTGGGGGAGTTACTGCAAAACGGGGTCTAGTGAAGCGCTCTGCAGGAGTGGTTGTGCACCTGAATGGTCATTTAATTGTCTCCTCTAATGAGGGAAACGTGATTAAACTCCCGGCGCTGTGCTGCTGTTGTGTGTCAGCCTCGAGGTGTGAGACAGTCCCGGTGTCACACTGGAGTTGCTTAGTGGCTGTGCTGAGACTGGGACAGGTCTTGTTGGTCAGGAGCAAAAGGGAAAATTTATCTTTTGGCTTGCTTAATATCTTGGCTTTATTAATGTATCAATGTCAATTGTTGTCATTTGCTGCCTTCTGCACAGTGTGTTTGCAGCTCTGTGTGAGAGCAGGCTCTCCCCTGTTTGGGATTGAGACAATCCTGGAATATCCTGAGCTGGAAGGGACCCACAGGGATCACCCAGTCCCACCCCCGTCCCTGCCCAGACCCCCCAACAACCCCAGCCTGGGCATCCCTGGCATCGCTGTCCAAACGCTCCTGGAGCTCTGGCAGCCTCGGGGCCGTGCCCATTCCCTGGGGAGCCTGGGCAGTGCCCAGCAGCCTCTGGGGGAAGAGCCTTTCCCTGATCTCAGCGTGAGCCTGCCCTGGCCCAGCTCCAGCTGCTCCCTGGGTCCTGTCTGTGTCCCAGGGAGCGGAGATCAGAGCTGTAGCCCCCGATGTGTTCTGACCTCACACTTCTCTACCAGAACAAACCCAGTGCCCTCAGCAGCTCTTTCATGGTCCTTCCACACCCTTCCCCATCCCCATGTCCCTTCTTTGGATGCTGTCAGCTTTTTATCTTTTTTATATTGTGGCGCCCAAAAGTGCCCCCAGGACTCCAGTACAGTTTAACAGCAATGAAAGAAAACAGTAGATTTCAACTTTGATCTCAAAAGCTGTCTCAGGCCCCTGATACTGCCTCGAAATGTCTTTGCAGTTCTTGCTTTATGACTTGTGTCAAACATGGAGAGAGTGAGACTGAGCCCCTGGGGTCAGGTTCTGTGTGAGAAGCCACACAGCAAGCCAGAAATCTTTGCTCCAGATCACCAGAAATTTACAGTATTGAGGACGGAAATACTGAGAGTTGAGTCTTGGGAGCTGAGCCAGGAAAGCAGCACCTCTGCCATGGGCAGATTTGGCACGTGGAGAGAGCTCGAGCAGCTTGCAAGAGGTCCCAGCAATGTGTGTGTGGAGCTGGGAGGAGCATGAGTTGCAGTGTCGTGTTTGGAGTCCCCCTGGGTGAGGATGTAGGAATAGACTGGAGTTTTTGGTGACTGAGGTTTCTTTTCTGTTTTTGGCCACATCATTTCAGTTTGTTACTCGCCTGTGGTTTGTTCTACAGGCCTGTTTCCTTTCTCTCCTACTATGGTGTCACAGTTATCTTCAGCAGAGGCTCAGCAATAACTAAACTTGAGCTTAGATACTTAAACTTCAGTTCAGAGTAGATACACGGCAGAAATCCTTCCGTGTGAGGGTGGGCAGGCCCTGGCACAGGGTGCCCAGAGCAGCTGTGGCTGCCCCTGGATCCCTGGCAGTGTCCAAGGCCAGGCTGGACACTGGGGCTTGGAGCAGCCTGGGACAGTGGAAGGTGTCCCTGCCCTTGGCAGGGGTGGCACTGGATGGGCTTTAAGGTCCCTTCCCACCAAGACCTCGTCTTCCTTTGCCTTCAGTGTCTGCCTCAGAGTTTGTACCAAAACCAAAGTGAGGTTGGTGTCACCTTCTCTAAACTGGGAGAACAGATCACTCCAAGCTGTGGGGAGATGGAGAGGCTGTAGGATGGAGAGGGTGCAGCCCTGCAGACGCCGAGCTGTGGGGTTGCTGCTTTTCCTCGTTGTTGCTGCGGACACAGCTCAAGGTGGGTCTGAGAGAGACAAACTCTGCTTTTGGGGGTTTGTGTTGATGAGGAGGGGAGGGGAGGTCACTGCTCTGCTTCTTGTAACTGCTGTGGCAGAGCCAGGAGCCCAAGGCAGGACAAGGGCAAAGCAAACCTCTCCGAGCTCTTGGGTTCTCTTCATTCCCAGATATTCTGATTCCTGCCCAAGTCCAAGTTCATTGTGCTGTGCAGGATGCGAGTTTAATCAGGTTTTAGTGCTGGTTTAGCTGAGTGTTTCTAGGGCTTGAGGATGAAGCCAAATGCTCTGCATTGAGAAAGTGATGGATGTTCAGCACAAGATTCTCTTCAGGAACTGGCACGAAAAGTGCTTGCTGAAGCCGAGGGAGGAGCAATTCACAGCTTGGCTGGAAGAGGGAGAAGTGCTCACTGCTGGTCTGTCACTTCATCCTCATGAGTGAGTGTGGGAGCTCCCGAGATCAGCCAGGCTGCAATTTCAGATAGTTTAGATGGGCTGGCCTTGAAAAATTCATATTTTGGTGCCTGGAACAAAAGCTGAAGGTGGCAGGAAGTGGCAGCAGTAGCAGGGAACTGAAGTGACACCACCCTGAGCTCAGAACTAATTTTGGTTGTGACCTTGAGCAGTCCCTGGGCCACACCAGAGCTTTTTGTGTCACCTGCTTTGGGAGGTTCTTCCTTGCCCGTGGAGAAGTTGGGTCTGGCACAGGTCTGCTGTGGAGCACCTGTGCCACCACCTTTAAAGAGCCACCCTGGAGGTGTCAGTGAGCCCCTCAGTGCCTGCCCAGCCTAGAGCAGGGCTGGGAGGGCAGGGGGCTCAGGGAGTGCTCATTCCTGGTGGTGTTGGAGCTCTGAGCCCAGCCCTGAGCTGGGTTTGTGGCTCTGAGGGCACGGGGAGTGTCCGGAGCAGGCCTGGCCTGGGCAGAGTAGGAACTCCTGGAGTAACTCCTGAGTAAGCCACACCTTCCACGCGAGAGGGAGGCACTCCCAGAGTCAGGTGCTGTCTCCTCAGAGGTGCTTTGGGGTTTAATTCTGTTCTCACAGTGACTCCTCTCACCTGGGAGCCCTGTGGTTACCTCCAGAGGGTCTGAGGCCTTAGGGATGTAAATATGGACAGGAGGGGTTGGAATCTGCCTATCAGGGAATCCTCCCCTTGCCCAGAGGAGAGTGTGCAGAACTCTTCTGTGTGATGATAATGTTTTCATACTTTAGGTGTGAAAATAAAAAATGGGAGAAATCTCGTTTTTCTGGCAGCACGCAAAGAACTTTCTTCTGTGTCACCACTAAAACTCTGTGAGGGGATGAACACCTGGGAATCTGAAAGAGACGTAGCTGGAAAGCATCAATATGAATGGATTTTTCTGCTTCTTTTTGCACTTGAAAGAAAGGTGAAAGTTACAGGCTGAGTCAAGCTTTTACCCTTTATTTCAATCAATTCAGTTATTGCTAAATATGGCTACACACAGGTAGCCCAGGTGACAGAGCTGCCTCCAGCTGCTCCTTGGCCCCAGTGTCCCACGCGGGATGCTTGAGTTATCCACTGAGAGCCCCCTTGAGACTGGAGCACAGGTAAATCTGCCTGTCTGAAGGGCAGGATTGTGTCCTAAGTCCCTCCTCATTCCTTCCTTTCCTCAGGCCCCACCATTGTGGCTTGGGTGGCAGTGGCACATTGGAAAGGCCTGGGGGTGCCAGCCCAGGCTCCACCAGCACTTGGCCCACACTGGGGCACAAATTGAGAGATGAACTCTTGGAAGCTTGTCCTGAGGAGGATGAATGGTACCTGCTGGTGAAATTCGGTGCTTTCATGGAGCTGTGATAAACCCCAAAGTCTTAGACTGCCAACCTACAGCCTCTGCACTGTCACATTCCCCAGTTGCATTTTGTATTGGAATTTTACCTGCTCCCACCTGCGTCCTCCTGCTGGCAGTGCCAGCAGCCCACGTGCTGCCTCTCCTGAGAGCAAGTTCCTGCCTGTTTCCTCTCCCAGCCCCAGCTCTTGCTTCCCTCTGGCAGAGGCAGCTTTAGGTGCAATATCCTGATGTTTCTGTGAGTGGGTTTTGGAATAAACCTACACACAGGATGTCCATGGGTTGCTGCTATGGATTCTGTGAAAGGTGATCAGGAAAAGCAAGTTCAGAGTTACTCAGGGGATCCTCTGATTCCTGCCCATCTCACGGAGCTGCTCAGGGTGAAACTACTACTCCCATGCTTTTTATTTTGCTCCTCTTAGTGCTGGTTTTTCCCCAGGTAAGTCAGTGCTGGAGCAGCCCTTGTGGGTTTATCTGTGATGAGCAGTGGTTGTGTCTGCACACAGAGATAGCAGATTCCAGCTGTAGTGTGCAAACGTCAGTGCTTTGTGCCTTAGTGCACAGCCACATTTGTCAGCTGACAGGGCTGATGCGATGAGAAAACCTCGCACTCTCCAATAACCTGAGCACAGGAACTTCCTGCGTTGTTACATTTAACCAAAGCTCTGATAAAAAGTACTACATTAATTTTTCTAATGGAGACGAAATTCCGCATTATCATCATTTACGTTTTTGGATAGTCTTTGATTGACTCTGGTGGGAAGGGAGGTGAATCAGTATCTTGTACTTTAGGGAAAGATCTAGGGGAGAATTGAATTGTACTTCCTTGGAATTCACATCACCCGCCCTTAGTCGGAGATGTTGATCTTGAGAACAACAAGCAGAGAACAGCCCAGGAAGGGCTGAACATGACAAAACAGTGCAGAGCATAAAGAAATCCTCTTTGCTGTGTTCATCATTCTGTCTTCATCTTGGATTGTTTCCACCCTTCTCCTCCACCTGGAAGTCACAAGCATCCTGCAGTGGCAGGTACTCTGGGTTCTTCTGCCAGGAGTAGTCTAAGAACAGCTTTTGCTGGGAGCAGCTCTGACCTTGCTGAAATCACTGCTGAAGCCTCCCCTGACTCTTGCAGTGCCAGAATTTCACGGTGGCAGTGGTGAGGCAGGGACTGAGCCTGGTTCACTGTCCCCAGAGCTCGGGTAGTACAGGACAGTCAGGCCAGTAAAGCCCCTGCTCAGGGCTGGGAACGAGATCCTGGCCGGCTTTCCCTCTCTGCCCCTCTCTGCAGTCCTGCTGGGCTATGTCATGCTACTATGTTAGAGCATTGTTCCATGTATTTTTTTTTTTTTTTGGAAGTAATGCCGGATATTGGCAGTCAGGGGCGATGGAGCGAGGTGAGCAGTGACCAGTGGACAGAATGAGTTGTTACGGCCTCGGTCTCAATGTTTGGAGCAGCTCTAAGCATCCGTTGTTGTTTGTGTGTTTTAGGTGGTCCACTTGCAGGATGTCCTGGCCCTGGATGCTGGAGGGTGCAAGCCTAAGGTATAGGTGTGGTGTACTTCAGTCAGAGCAGGGAGGCTGTGGTTTCACAGTCTCTCAGCACATTTCGTGTGTTTTTGCTTTGCTTCTCTGCAGGTGCTGCTGCTGCCCTGGGCGTGCCAAGGGCCAGAGGCGAGCAGGTGAGTTGGCATTTAGGTGGGGTGGCTGATAGGCCAGCGGTCTATGGCAGCGTGCTGAGCGTGTCCCTTTTCATTGTGCAGGTTTGTCCTGGCCACCTCCAGAGTCAGATCAGGATTTGAGGTGAGCCGGGGCAGTGGTGTGGAGTAGCCCGGGGATGCTCTTCTGGAGGGCAACAGTGACGTTTTCTGTTTTGTTGTCTTAGGTACCGTGAGCAGGTGTGGAGCTGAAGTTTGGAGGGAGCAGGTAAGCGCTGAGCCTCGGCAGTTTCGAGGGAGGGGGCCTTGCGGAAGGGGTCTCTTTTGGCGTGTGTTGTCAGAGGCTGAATTTTCTCCTTGTTCTCCGTCTTTCGCAGCTGCCAAAGCGGACCGTGGGGAACGTGTTGACATCTGAGGTGCTGATGCATTTTTTCTGCCAAGGATGGATTTTGTCCGTTTGTCTTCAGAAAGCTAAGTGTTGGAAGTGGTGGCTGGGAGAAGGGAAAGGCCTTTGGAGTTCCAGGAGGTAATTGGAAGTTAGCTTAGAGGAGAGGGCTGTTGTGGGAGGGCCCCTTGGAAGTAAAGGGAGAGGGTTTCTCCTCAGCATCACCCGAGCCTTTGCTGGGCAGGGCAGTTCCCACCCATCTCTGTCATCGGCCTTTGAGTCTCGACATCATCGTGGATCTTTTTGCCCGAGGAGCTCGCCTTCGGGTCTGGCACGATCGCCACGGTCTCCATTTCACCTACTCGCTGGCATAGCCACCCGCGGGCATCTTGGCCACTTGCTGGATGGTCAAAGGTAAGGGATCAAAGGTCGGGTTGTCAAGGAATGGGTCAAGGGGTCAAAGGTCAGGGGGTAAAAGGTCAAGGCTTGGGCTCAGGATTAGAGGTTCCAGCATGATTTTCCATGGTGGTTCCCAGTGTGGGGACACGGGGTGTGGGGTCAGTGGCGCCGGGGGCGGGCAGGAGCCCCGTGGGCAGTGGCCGGCAGCGGCGGGGACGCCTCCGTACGGTCGCGCCCCTCCAGTGCCAGCAGAAGCCCCCCTGCGCCGTGCGGTGCCCGGCCCCACTCCTTGCCCTCCCCGCCGCTGCCTTCCCGCACTCCCACCGCACCCCCTGCTCCCCTCCAGCCCAGGGAAATGCAGGAAAACACAAAATCATCGAGGTGGAACAGTCACCGGAGCTGCCCGAGCCATCCCCCCGCCTGAAGGCAACAGCTGCCCAGAGCCAGGGGCACCCAGCAGGATGCAGCTCCTCTTTCCCAGGAGCTGGAGGCAGGGGGAGCAGGGAGAATTTCAGCTCCCAGCAGCTTTCTGTGAGTGCTGGATGGACTCTGGGCTGAGCCAGGTGGGAGGTGTGGGTGGTGTTCATGTCCCCAGGAGCTGCTCAAATCCACCTTAAACTCCTGGAATGGTCTGTGCTGGCAAGAACCTTACAGACCATCCTGTTCAGCCCCTTGCCATGGTCAGGGACACCTTCCTGGGGTGTCTGTGCCAGAGTGGTGGAATGGGCAGGACTTTCTCCCTGAGCCCAGTCCCGGGCAAGATTGGGGTTCCCATGGGAAGAAGCCTGTGAGCTGCATTTCCGGACCTGGGAGCCTTCATGCCCGGGAGTATTTCCAGTACTGCTCTTTGGCTTTTTCCATAACTGGGCATGATGTTTCTCCCCAGAGCAAGGTGGTTTTCCCTGGATTGTTGGGGTAAGACACTGGCTGTTTGACAGCTCTGTTGTCTCTTTGTCCTGAATGGAAGAGTGAGGAACGGGGGATGCTCCCGACTGTCCCAGGGATGTGGGAACAGCCCAGTTCCAGTGAGGAATGTGACACCCAGCTCGTGGCGTGTGCCCTGAGATGGTCTTTGCTGTTGTTTTGTCCTTAGAGCCTGTTGGAGTGCTGGCCTGGATTTGGGAGGAGCCAAGTAGCCTGGAGCAGTGAGGTTTTTCCTGTCAGAAATCCATGCTGGGGATGTTTTCCCTGGCTGTCCCAAGGGGAAGGAACAGCTCTGGAGTTTTTGCAGCCACAGGCTGGGGATGCATCCCCTGAAAACCAGTTCAGGATCGTTCATCTGACTCTGTCCCTGACCTGTGGCTTCCAGGGAGCCTTCTGGTCTTCTGGGTATTCCCAGGAGAGGATATTCCACCACCTGACTTTTAAGCCAGGAATTCCAAACCCAGTAAGTTGGTCACATTCTATGGGAGCTGCCCCAATGGTGGGATGGCAGAGGGCACACCCCACGCTGCTGTTTGGGACATTCCTGACTGGAACGGGAGCCAGCTGGGCATTTTGGAGCACTGAGGCCACCAGGGCAGCCTTGAGTGGCATTCCCAGGCAATGCTGAGGCATCCCATGCCTGTGGCAACACATGCCTGATGTGGAGCAGAGAGAGGAAGGGAGAAATTCTGAGTTGATGGGAGGAATGGAATTGGGCTTTCCAGAATGGAATTGGTATAGGTGCTGATGGTATCATGGAATCATGGGGTGGCTTGGAAGGGACACAAAGACCCTCTGGGCTCTGTTATCCCATCCCGTGGCAAAGAACACGTCCAAAACTGCCTCCTCACCCCCATGGAATGGCAGTGGGTGTTGGGAGCTCTGGCTGGAGCACCTGGAGACCAGGTAAGAATAGCAGTGGCATTGTTTTGGCTGCTGCTGGATGTGGTTTTCTCTTGTCAAGATGTTCCTCTGATTGATGTTTTCACAGTAGCTTGCTAGGCCTCATTTGAGGATAATTCCAAGAATTTGGAAGTCGTTGGAAAAGAATGAGGAAAAAAGGTGAACCTGATCCATTTCTAGTAATTCTGAACTTCTCTTGCAGCACCGTTCCAGGGGAAAGCTGGTGAAAGGATAAAGATGCAGAGGAACAAGTGTTGTAAACCCCCCTGCTTCCCTGACAAAGCAAACCTTTCTGCAATCCCAGTAAATCTCTTGGAGAAACTGTGAGATCATAAGGTTTCCTAGGAAAGGAAAACTAAGGACAGAGATGAGGAAATAGGCTTCCAATTAACAATGATTTGATGGAGGTAGGAATGATTCCTGTATGTTTGATGCACCCCTTTTTATTCCTGGGATAATTTTAAATGATTTCTTTAAAAAATCATTTCGATTTGGGAATTCAGATTAGAGAGGAAACGATGCAAAATAAATGCAGGGAGAGATCACAGAATCATCCTGGAATGGCAGAATAGTTTGGGTGGGAAGGGACCTTAAGGATCACCTCATTCCATCCCCAGGGTGCTCCAAGCTGCGGCCAGCCTGGCCTTGAACACTTCCAGGGATGGGGCAGCCACGATTTCCCTGGGTTTACGGGCACAAGAGGAAATTTCCAGCAGGAACTGAGGGGTTTCCCTTGCTCTGCCTGGCCCTAGCAGGGCTTTGGGAGGCAGAGGGTGTGGGAACAGGAGCTTTGTCCACTGCCTTGGGGGAGTCTCTGATGTCCCAAAACCCAGCAGAGCAAGTGGTTGTGGTTTAACATCCCGTTCAAAGGAGATGCCAGGCCAGGAACGGGAATGGACTGCAGAGCAGGGATGGTGGCCAGCAGAGGGGTGAGTGTCCAGGGGGTCCCAGCAGTCCATCCCTGCTGCCCAGGTTTGGGATGAGCAGGCTGGTGAGTGTCCCTGTGCTTGCTCTGCAGGATGAGGAAGCCAGGCCTGCTGAGGAGGAAGATGAGGAAGTGTGTGAGGATGGAGACAGCGGCCACCAAAGGCTGGGGAAGGCACAGATCCAGGTAGGAGACGTTGCCTTGCGAGGAGAGGGACTTGTCTGTCCCGTTGGAATTTGGGGCGTGAGGCCAGTGGAACAAAGGCTTTGATTCCATTTTCTTGCTCGGGTTTTCACGTGCCTTAAGAGAGCTTTGTGAAAATGTCATTATCCCTGATTGAGTCTCTGAAAAACAGGGATTGAAGCTTTCAGAAGGGGCCCAACCCTGCCTGCATGTATCCAAGTGCAGCCCCCACTCCCTGTTTTTGTGTACAGCTGGGATGAGACCTCAGCTGCTGTTACTTGCCAGCTCACAAGTTGTGTAGCTCAGAGCCTCAGCCATGAAGGGCCAGGCTGTGTTTAAAACAGCCCAAGGTGCCAGAGAGCTGGAGTCATTTCCTAGCAGGTAACTTGACTTGGAAGCTGCATTCTAAAATTTGTCCACATTTAATTGATGTCCCACATGGAGACACCTAAAGAAGCAGAGGTGGGGTGTTCCTAAGAAAAGAGCATCTAAATTCTTTGGTGGTAGAGGGCTTAAAGTCTGAGTGGAGGTGCCTTTAGGACACTTCCATTCCAGTATCTGAATGGAATTTAAATGAGGTAGCCAAATCCTGACAAGCTTGTATGAACTCCAAAGCCTCTGCAAGTGGTTTACAGCCAGGGAAGGAGATAAGAGTCTGGAGTCTCTCCCCAAAACCTGGCTGCTGGTTTCTTTGGCCAGGCATAGGAATAATTGCGTATTCCCTGGGGCTCTCCTTATGGGGAGAGGTTTACTTATGTGCCCTGGGTTTATTCAGTGCATCTTCAAAGTGATGGAAACTGATTGCATTGAAATGCCAGGGGTGCCAAATGTTTTCCCCAGCCAGAGCTCGGAGCCAGCCCAGTGGGAAGGGGTTTAGTGGCCATTTTCCCGCTCCCTCGGGGCAGCAGCACTGGAGCACTCGCAGCCACCCGTGCCCGAGGTGCCGAGTACTGGCAGGAGGCAAAGCCAGGGACTGGGCAGGAGGAGCTTGCAGTGCTCCTGGAATCGCAGAGCTGGAGCTGTGGGTTAGACCTCCCAGGAGCTGCTGCCTCACTCAAACCTTGTTTAAAGCTCAGCATCCCTCCTGCTCCCTTGGAATGATTGTTGCTTCTGTTGTTGCTCTTTCCCGATCCATTATGATTATTATTGTAAATTCCCACTCCATTTCTTCCATAGCCCTTTGCTTCCCAGAGGTGGTGCTTTAGGCAAGCCCCTCCAGCCTGGGAAGGGGCTTTTGGCTCCAGACTCAGTCCCAGTCCCCATGAGCAGCTGGAGCTGTGCTGTCCCCAGCAGGTGCCTTTCCTTCCTTCCCTGCTGCACTTTGGCTTTTTGAAGGCTCTCTAGGGGGCTGAGGGGGAAGTTCTTTGTCATTCCAGGGCAGCATAAGCCCTGATCCCACTAAAAGCAGGAGGAATCATTCCATCCTTGGTTTTGGATACACCTTTGGTGTTTTCTCTCTTTTGCTGACATTGTGTGGTGAAGCAGCAGCTCCCTGGAATAATTTTTAGTTGTAAAACAATGAATTCCCTGCTGGAATCCCAGTCCCAGCCCCCCAGATCAAGGTGCAGTTTAAGGCCTTACACCCTGACCAGGACAAGTTCCTGTCCTTAGACATGGAAAACAGGGGAAAACTCAGACTGGATTGGAGCCAGCATCCAGAATGGGGAGAGTGAGGCAGCGTGCTTGGCCCAGGCTGGGGCTGGTACAGGGGGTGTTCCCTGTAGGATGACACCTGTTTGGAGCAGATCCTTCTCTTCCTTTGTCCAAAGTCCAATGGCAAAGGACTGAAGAACCCACAAGTGGGGCCTGGAAGGAAAACGATTCTGTTAAAATTAGGCAAAGAATGCACTAAGAAAAAATGGACATTCTTTTTAGGTATGAAAGTAAGTAGGGGAAAAATGTTGAAAAAGAGCTCTTTTATTTGGTGCCACCTCTCATTGTTTTATGGATAAAACCCTCTAGTGAGCAATCAGAACAGGAGTGGGAAAGCCAGGAGCCTTTGACTTCCACAGTGGACTTAATTGCCATGCTTAATTTCAACAATTTCTTCTCTCTCTCAGGACAGGAAGCCCCACTTAACTTGTCCCATCTTTGCCAAAAGCTTTGGTGTTTGAGCAGCCAAACCCAAGGGGCTCTGGCCCCACCAGCCTGTACTGGAGGGCCCCTGGTCCTGCCTGTGGTGTGGGATGAATCCCCAGTTGTCCCCAGAGGGGGCTGCCCTGGTCCCTGCAGTGCCCAGCACCTGAGACACACAGAGAGCCCTGTCCAAAGGGGCTCCTTGTCAGGAATGTGGCAGCAGCCCCAGGAGCAGGCTGGAGGTGAGAACTGGGGCTGTGTTTGAGACTGACCAGCTCAGCTCAGTGTTTACCTGTGGGGGGAGTTTGGCCCCCCACACTGAGTTGAAGCTGGATCAGGGTGACAGATGCTGCATTTTGGGCACCCTGAGAGTTTCTCTCCCCCTTGGAGATTTCCTGCGGGGATGGGGCAGAGCAGGGAGCAGAATTAACCCTGCACCTCCCGTGGGCACTGCTGGCCTTTGTCTCTCTGCTGTGCCATCAGCCTGTGGGAATTTGCTGCTGCCGCTGCCACCCCACCTGGGGGCTGCGTGCTCCTGGCAGCCCTTCCCAGCCCCACACCCGAGCTCCAGCGCTGCCTCCAGGCTGTGTTGGGAGAGTTTGCTGGGAATGTGCCTCATCCCTGGGAGTATCCTTTCCTTCCAGAGTGGCTGGATGGAGCTTCTGGGCTTGTCAGCTTCAGAGTTTGCTTGCAAAAGTCACTGCAGGGAAGAATGACAAGGAGGTTTGTCAGAGTGCTGCTGTCAGACCCCACCTGCCAGTCTGTGCTTTGGCTTGGAGGTTGTTGTGTATTGGCCCTGCAGGGAATGAATGTCCCCTTCCCACCTCAGCCCAGCAGATCCCAAGGGCTCTTCCTGGAGTACTTACTCTTTGCTTCCCTTTGGGATAACTTAATCTGCACCCTTCCAGGAGCAATTCCTTGGCTTCTCCTGGAGAAAACCCCATGGCAGAGGCAGTCTGCAAAGGAGCCCAGAGCTGTGCTTGGAGCAGGGAGTGCTGAGAGCTGCGTGTGCCTCTGCTGCCCCAGGCTGGCAATATCCCCATGGAACAGACTGGGCAAATGGCATTAGAGGGAGCACAATCCCTTCCTGGAAGAGGTTTTCTCCTCTGCAGATCAGGCACGGGGCAGGAAGGGAACTTTGGAGATCAGCTGCTTTCCCCCAGAAAGCATCACTCACACCAGCATGGATGACATGACCTGTGCCCAGCGCTCACCATGCACCCGGCCAGAATCAAGAGCAAAGGTGGGTTTGGGTGTGAGCACTTGAAATAACTTTGAAAGAGAAGCAATCACCTTTTGCTGCTTCTTTCTTTCTTGCAGATGCTGGGATTGCCTCTGGGCACATGGGCTGAGCTCTCCCTGCAGGGAACTGTCAGGCCTTAACAGCTGTGAGGTTGTGTTCTTCTCAGTGGGGAACTGGAAATAATTATTAATTAATTGCAGAAATGTTTTCTGAACCTTTCCCCTTTCCTGGTAGATCTTCTCTCTCTGCCTCTGAATTTACAGCTGTTCCCTGGTGTCATTGGCCCTGCCTGAATTCCTTGCAGCTCCTCACTGGGAAAACCTGGGATGACTTTGAGGGGACAGAGGAGACATTTTCAGCTGAAAACCTGGGGTGACTGAGAGGGGACACAAGAATTGTTTGTGTAGGAAAATGGGAGGTGATGTCAAGCAGAGCAAGGTGGCATTTTTGAGGGAAAAGCTGAGGTGATGTTTAGGGGAAAGAATGCACATTTTTGGGGCAGAAAAGAGTTAATATTGTACAGGAAGGAAAAACTGGGGGGTAAAACTTGATGTAATCTGTAGGGGACAGAATGAATATTTTGGAGCAAAAATGAGGTACTCAGTAGTAGACAAAGAAGGAAAATTTTGGAGGCCAAACTTGACAAAGTCTCAAGAGCAGAGAATGAACACTTGGAGGGAAAAAGGAGGTGATGAATACTGAGCATGTGGGGAAAATTTGGGGGCTAAATCTGAGCTAATCTCTAGGGGAGAGCATGAACACACTGAGGTAACATGAGGGAATCAGTTGTGGGCAGATAGGGAAACTTGTGTAAAAATAATATTAAATAAGCTGTAGAAAGAACATTTTGAGGTAAAAATGAGGTAAGCAGTAGTAGACAGATGGAAAACTTTGGGGGTAAATCTTGATAGAAGCTACATGGTAGAAAGGAAATAAATATTGAAGGAAGAATGAGGGAATCAGTAGTGGACAGGTAGGGGAATTTTGGGGGGTCAAACTTGAAATGATCTAAAGGTTGAGAATGAATCTTTTTTGGTAAAAATGAGGTAATAAGTTGTGGACAGTTAAGGAAAATTTTGGGGGTTAAACTTGAGGTAATCTCTAGGGAGAGTGTGACCACTGACATGAACTGAGGCAATCACTGGGGCTAGGCAAGGAAATTTGGGGTGTAAAACTTGGGAAGATCTGTAGGGCAAAGAATGAACATATTGAGGAAGCAATGAGGTGATCAGTAGTCAAGATGAGGTAGAATGTGGGGGGCAAACCCTGAGGTAATTATGTAGGAACCATAAGTGGTTTTGAGAAAAAATCTGACCTAATTTGTAGGGGACAGAATGAACATTTTGGGGGTAAGACAGACATAACCTGCGTGGTTTGGGTTTTAAAATCTAGTCAGTGCACAGGGGACAAAATAGACATTTTGGTAATAAAATCCGAGTTCATCAGTAGAAGAAAGAACTCATGTTTTGAGGTAAAAAGGAGGTGATCAGAACTGGGCAGGTAGGGAAAACTGAGGGGGTAAAATGTGAGGTCATCTCTAGGAGAGAGCAGGAGCATCCTGAGGTAAACGGAGGGAATTGCTGTGGACAGGTGGGTAAATCTGGCAGGTAAAACTTGAGGGAATCTCCATGGTAGAAAATGAGTATTTGGAGGTAAAAATAAAGTACTCAGTCAGTGGTGGAGATGTACGGAAAATGTTGGAGGTAAAATCTGAGGTGATCTGTAGCAGAGAGAATGCACTTGATGGGGTAAACTGAGGTAATCACTTATGGACAGGTAGGGAAGTTCAGAGGGGTAAAAATTGAAAGCATCTGTAGGGCAAAGAATGAAAAGATTGAGGTGGAAATGAGGAAAGAGGTAGTGGACAGGTGGGGAAAGTTTTGGGGGCAAATCTTGTGGTAATCTCCAGAGCAGAGAAAGAATGCTTCCTTGTAAAAAATGAGGAACTCAGAAGGAGGCAGATGGGGACATTTTGGGGGTAAAATCTCAGGTCATCTCAAGGTGAGGGAAGGACTATTTGGAGGTCAACTCAGCACTCACTGTGTCTTCCTTCCTTGGCATCAGCTGGCAGGGAAGGGAGAAGAGGCCTCAGGCTGGAGAGGGGCAGGAGAAAGGCACTGTGGGCAAAGGCACCTCCCTGGCATCCCCAGGGTACCTGTGGGGAACACAGCGGACACTTTGGGAGCAAAGGGAGGTGATGGCATTGTCCCTTTGGGGGATGCTGGCATTTAGATCATTCCATCCATTTGCCTGCTGACATTTCCCAGCCCAGGGGCTTTGGCTGCCAGGGCAGCACAAAGACTGTTCCCTGGGTGGTGGGCAGATTTGGGGGTTGGCTTTGCTAGTTCAGATGAATTCTACCCAAAGCCCTGAATTCCCTGCTGAATTGCCACTGGCATAGCCTCCCAGCGCCTCCTGGAGCATGGATATTCCCATGCAGAGCTGCCTATTTAACACCAGCTGTGTCAAGACCCAGCAGAGCTTCCAGGGAAGCTCAGCAGGGTCAGGGCAAGGACAGCTTCATGTTCCATAGAATTTGCTGTTTGTAACCCTCATCCCCCAGCCCCCCCCCCAATGTCCCTGGGGGCACCTGACAGAGTTCCCTGGAATTCAGCTGCCTGCACCCCCCGAGCTGGGGCTCCAGGTGATATTTGAAAGCAGGAACAGGCACTGGCTGGACACGCTCCCAGCCCGTGCTGAGGCAGCCCCTGTGCCCACGGGAGGACTTCTCTCCCTGCAGGAGCTGATTTCATTCCAGAGCCTCAGGAGTGGCCTCTGCAAGTTCTTTTCCCTCAGGAAAGGGATGCACATCCCTGCCTTCAGGGCACCTGCAGTGGGAGCCACCTGGGAAAGCTTTCCATCAGTTGTGCAGTTCCAGCTGGCTCCCCAAAAACTCCCAACTCAATCCAAAGAGATTTCTCTGACTCTGACCTTTCATTTGAAGGCATCTCTGAGGGCATTGCTTGGCATTTCATTGCTGTGGGCGAAGCTTGCCTTGGCCTTAACACTGCTGAGGGATGATGGCCTCAGGCTTGAAGGGAAGGCATTTTGGGTGGCTGGGACATAGCTGGCAGGTGTGTGGGAGGTCAGCACTGGGAATTGCTGTCTGAGCCCCTCTGCAAACAGCCCATTCTGACATTCCGCAGTGCCAGCTGTTCCTTGGGGCATTTTTGGGGTGTCAGTGGGGTCTGTCGGGACTGAAGCATCTCTGGGTGCCTGTTCAGAGCAGCCCCTGGCCGAGGGGCTGCGGGCAGCCCTTTATCCATGTCCATCCCAGCGCTGCCCGGGCAGCCCAGTGCCCGTTCCAGGGATGTGTGTTTGGCACACTGCGTGCCACGGGCAGGACACTGCAGGCACAGCTCCTCTCTGCAAATCCAAAGCACAAGAGCTGCTGCTTCCCTTCCTGGGCCTCCTGGCCTTCTCCTTCCCCCCATTCCCTGCCAGCTGGGACACACGGAAGGAGCACCAAGGAACACTCCTGGCAGTGAGCAGGAGTCGCTGAGAGCTCTGTGCAGCTCTGGGCCACAAAAGCTGGCCCTGCCTCAGCAGCCCCTGGGATTTTGGGCTGTGAACACTCACCTGTGGGAAAGGCCCCTCTGCGGGCAGGAGCAGCCCTGACCCTCTCCAGAAGAGCTTTGGCTGTGGAGCAAGTGAACCCTCAGGACTTGCCTTGCTCATTTCTCCCTGGAAAGGGCCATGGAACAAGCACCTTTACAGCTGTTGGGTAAATCCTGGAAAGGGCAGGAAATCAGGGTTATGGGAAGAGTTCAGTGCTGTCACACAACTGCTCACCTGTGTTGTTGCATGATCAGGTGCTGGCCATGGAGCTCTGCCCTATGGCAATTACAGGGGCTGGTGTGGCAAGCAGCATTAGCATAAAAGAAGGAGTTGTATTTGCATAGGAATGATCTTGCTGGCACTTGGCATTCCTATCCCAGGCAGGACATTGCCAGGAGCTGAGATTGGCTTGGCTGGAGCAGGGTGCTGAGAGTGCCCAGGTGTGGGTTCAGTGGCCAGAGGAGCCATTCACATAAGGGTTCGACTTGGTGGTCCTTGTGTACCTATTGCCACTCAGGATCTCCTGTACTCTGGAAACAAAGAAGAAACATTTTTCCCTGGCCTTTTAAAGCCAGAGGTTTTTGCAGTGGAGCGTGCAAGCCGCAGAGAAAGCGGGGGGGAGGAAGGAGAGCATCAGGTCTCAAGCGGCAGTTGTGGGATGAGCGGCTCAAGCAGCAGCGAGCCCCGGCGAGGCCCCGGTCCCGCAGCGGGCGCAGTCAGAGCAGGAGCGGCAGCAGCGGCCTCGGCGCCAGCGGCCGGGCCGGGGGAGCGGCTCGTCCCGCTGCAGCCGCGCTGGTTGGGCGGGGCCGCGGCGGGCGGGAGGCCCCCGGGGGAGCGGCCCGGGGCAGGGGGAGCGGCGGCCTCGGCAGTGCCGGGGCTGGGGGAGCTCCGCGTCCCCGCGGGGGCTGCGGGCGGGGCCGGGCCGGGAGCGCCGGCGCTCCGGTTGCGCCAGGGGGCGCCCCACAGGGCGGGCGGCGCTG
Organism: Coloeus monedula; assembly: GCF_965178545.1. NCBI lineage: Eukaryota > Metazoa > Chordata > Aves > Passeriformes > Corvidae > Coloeus > Coloeus monedula. Next base: position 323 of record NW_028120799.1, on the reverse strand, counting down.
AGGGAGCGGCGGCCTCGGGGGGGGCCGGGGCGGGCACGGGCGGTCCCCGCGGCCCGGCCGCTTCCAGGCGCGATCCAGCGCCTGCTGCGGGGAAGCGCCGCCCTCCCGGCGGGCCCGGCACCGGCACGGCCCCGGCTCCCCACGGCCGCAGCGGGAGCGTAGCCGGAGCTCCGGCGGGAGCCCAGCCCCGCGCTGGCCGCAGCCGGAGCGGCAGCGCCGGGCTCGGCGCCAGCGCCAATCCCGGAGCGGCACTTGCCAGCCGCGGCGATCCCGATGCCTAATGCCATCCCCCATCCCACCTCAGTTCTCCGAGCCCGGCAGCC